>NC_140504.1:191360916-191948416 GCF_964339955.1 Pipistrellus hanaki | reverse complement strand
TAACTCTGGGAATAACCCTTCCTTTTTTCCTTCTTAACTGAGCCCACCCTATAGGCCCTTTAAGGAATCTCTACACTAGGAAGACCAAATTAGGATGAGTTAAGAGCCAATAAAACAGTGTGTTTAGTCACTTACACCTAGTAATCTCAATCAGTGAAAGAAGTACATCCAAACCATCTGACCTCTGACACTGCAGTAATAGAGCTGCACACTTTTTAAATTAACGAAGAAATTAAAGAGAATAGAGATATAAAGAAATGAAATACTGTCGCCCGGCAGGTGTGGCTCAGTGGTTGAGTGTCGACCTATGAACCAGGAGGTCAGGGTTCAATTCCTGGTCAGGGCACATGCCTGGGTTTCAGGCTCAATCCCCAGTGGGGAGTGTACAGGAGGCAACCAATCAATGATTCTCTCTCATCATTGATGTTTCTATCTCTCTTTCCCTTTCCCTTCCTTCTGAAATTAATAAAAAAAATTTTTTTTTTTTTTAAAGAAATACTGCCGTAACCCATTTGGCTCAGTGGATAGAGTGTCAGCCTTTGGACTGAAGGGTCCCAGGTTCAATTCCAGTCAAGGGCATGTACCTTGGTTGCAGGCACATTCTCAGAGGGTGTGCAGGAGGTAGCTGATCAATGTTTCTCTTTCATCGATATTTCTAACTCTCTATCCCTTACCCTTCCTCTTTATAAAAAATAAAAAATATATTTAAAAAATAATAAAAATAAAAAATATTATCTAATCATCAATAGGCTCACACCTGCAAAATAGTCACTATATTCCCAGAACTCAAACACACTATAATGCAGGGGTCTTCAAACTACGGCCCACGGGCCACATGCGGCCCGCAGAGGAGTCTGATCCGGCCCGCCAGGTTTTTTGGGCAGTGAGCGCAGCCGAGGTGTTACAGTAGGAATTAGTAGTCCGGCCCTCCAGCTCTCTGAGGGACCGTGATCTGGCCCCCACTTTAAAAAGTTTGAGGACCCCTGCTATAATGGTATATGAAGATTTAAATGATCTCACAACTTCCACTGACTGTCCTTGTCTTTGAAAATAAATTCTAATCTATATCTAAATCAGTTTTTTTATCCACATCCCAACAATAAAGTCTATTGAGAAGTAAAATCCTATTAAATTACATTGCCCATGTCTCAGATTTATTAAAAACTACAAACAGCAAAGGATCAAATTAGATGACATTAGACAAAAAAAAAAAGAGTAATTACTGAAGCCATATTTTAATCTCCACTAGAGGAGCTAAATTAAGCTTCAGATAGTCTGGTCTTTCATACCTTTCTTGAACTATTCCATCAAATGGGAAAATTTTGAACTGAATCAACTAGTGACAGGCAAAAAAGAACATTCTTTTCCTTTTGATAATCCATACCTCCAGGACAGAAATTAGCAATGTCCTATGGCTTATGAAACCTTAAGTTGTGTCCATTTTAACAGTGTTTAATAAACAAGTTCATGATTTCATAGCTGAAAGAGTCAGAGCTCATTTATTTGCACCATTCCTCAAAGATCAACTCTTAGCAGCTGCTTCCTTCCTGTAGCCAAAGCGTGCAGTGCCTTTATTTATCAGAGAGGTAGCACACATTCTTCTTCTCTATTTGGATTGAAAACCCAGCCAGCAGCTGGGCCCCATGAGGTTCTCAACCACGTGTATTTTAATCCTATACTAAAATAAGGCATTCGGCATTTTCCTGCTTCTCTTTGAGCAAACAAAGGTTTCTGCAAGAGGAAGGCACAGCCCAGACTCCGCAAAGATAATAGGACTGAAACGACAAGTTTCACACACTTTATTTTCAATGTCCAGCAGTCAATTATCAACGAAGCTTGGAAAGGAAGGGAGTCAATTAAGGCAGCTAAGTTTAGAACTCAGATATAATGGAATGAGAAAATGGCCACTCAAATATTTTAGGCATCCTAATGAACTTTGTTTAATGTCTATTTTTATTTAAGACACTATAGGTTTGGGTGAGAGTGGGGAAACCGGACAAGTTCAATGGGTCTTGTAGAAAAAATAAGAAAATAAGCAAATACCAGTGCTCAGATAGTCATTTCCCTTTTACCAACGTTCTCCACCCAAAGAGAATATTTTCCTTTCAGAACATCTAGACCATTGGAATGTACCAAACAAATGTTACAGTTCATAGTACAGTATGAATACTCTGCTAAGAAATAACGTTTACTCCAACCGCTAAACCTCTTCAACCTTTGGAAATGGGCTTGATTGTTCCATGAACAATTATTGCAAGACACATACCACAAGTTAAGACCTAATAATAATCCCTATTCAAAGGCAAGTCAAATATTACAATTACACAAACAGCAAGCGAATGAATCTCAGCATTCTGAATACTTCCCTCCTATATTACATTCCTCTCAAATGTAAGATCTTCCAGTTGTTTCATATTTTCCATGATGCCTGGTAGTCACTCAGTAAATGTCCACTCTAACTTTTGCACTTTCGGTTGTTAAAAGTCTCTTTTGTTTCCCCCACTTGTCTCCAGAGAAAGGTCCTGAGGCATTTATCCCATGCTTAAAGAGACTATGCTGTCATGTGTCTCACATCTACAAGCCAGGACATATTTGATAGGGCCTGTAATTACATAACTATGGAACAAGCAAGGTTGGTTACCCAGTCTGGGCCTGCTGGCTATTGCAGGAACACAATTTGCATGTGTGTGGAATGCTCTGACCGTATCTGGAGCCTAAACACTAAAACTTTTTTCTAGGCATGATGCTGGGGACTCAACAGACCACTACATCCATTTGAAAAGGACACCCTACAATCTGAAAAGGACCGTCTAATCAAGGCTTGCATGATTGATCACGCACTCACCAAAAACAAAAAAAAACAAAAAAAAACGAAACAAAAAAACACAGGAGAACTGACTTTATTTTACTTCCCCTGCCTTTTTTGTCCCAGATATTTTTATTTATTACTATTTTTTATACTTAGGAAAGAAACAGTACTGCTCATATCTCTGTTACATTTAATTTCACAGAATTTAATAAATTATCAACTATAAACATTTTGCAGTTTAAAACATTTTTTAGCAAATCTTCCTTTAATTCAATTTCCTAGCAACTCAATCTGCATGTTTCTCATTCATGGTACATGGGTGCAGTCCCTAGGCATGGCCAGCGATGTAAGCGTGAATGTCTGGTGTGGAAGGGCAGGTCCCAGCTGGCCTCTGGACCCTGGGCAGCACCTGGGCCCCAGCTCGCCCACCTCCGCCCGAGTCCCCACGCAGAGATGCAGTAAGTGAGGCCAGAAGCCGCAGGCCAGGGCGCAGCACAGGACACCCACCGGTTCCGCACAGAAGCCAGGTGGGCAGCACGCTCTCTCCCCGCCAACCTTGCAGACCACTTCTGCGCGAACCTATGGGGAGCCCAACTGGCCCCTGTGGTCCCAGCGGCCGCGAGGCTGCGCCTCCTTGCAGGCGCCCAGCATCTGGAGTGCGACCCCTGGTGTCTCGGGGGAGGGTAGCAAGGGAAGTGAGAGCAAGCTCAGTGGACACCTGCATTTTCACCATACCTCAGTCCTGTTCCCATCACCCCCGACCTCAGGTAACAGAGAGGTCACAGCGCATCGCCAAAGCCTGTCATTTTCCATGCCGCCCCCTGGTGGCCAGCACACATCATAACAAGCGGTTGAACTCCTGGTCAAACTCCCAGTCGAATGACTGCCCAAGGGGACAGGCTTTTATTACATAGGATAGGGGAAGGTATGAAGTGTATAAGAGGAGTATAAGCAGAGGAAGAAAGAGTTTAATTACCATGGTGAGGAATCTGAAAGTAGTTTTTGAAGATGGCTTTTGGCTTTGCTTCTGAGATAGATTTTAGAGGATAGGACATTTTCAGTAAATTAATGAGGGACAACCAAGACTGGGACAGAAAAAGAATAGGAGGAAAAGGGAAAATGAAATCAGGGCATCCAAGGAAAGTCATGAAGTAGGGGGTTTAAGACATGACAAGGAGCCTTGTGTGGTCTGGCTGCGTAAGGAGGCAACAGCACTGTTAGGCTGAAAAGGTAAGGTGGAGCCTTGAAAGCCAGTTGGAGTGGGAACTTGACGTGTAGTGCAACGAGGCCGAGGCTTTTTGGAAGAGGAATGAGAAGGCTGGTTTTATGTTTCAGATTTGCTCTGTTTCCTGACAGGAGCTCCTGTCATTTCGAACAGGCCAATTCTTTATGTGTGGGATCATCCCAGTCACTGCAGGCCATTTGCCTGGTCTTTGCCTAACTAGATGCTTATAATGCTTTCTAGTCGGGACAATAAACAATGACTTTACACATTTCCAAATACCCTAAGAGGTAGCACTGTCCCAGTTTTAGACATGATTGCCAACAGTGTCTAATCCAGATTCAAGTGAAGAGAAAAGGCAAGAAGACTATTTAGACAAAACTTAGGAAAGATGGAATGATTAGATTATACATGGGAGTAATGGTAAAACAAAGGAAACATGAAAGAGATTGCTGAGACAGAATAAAACCAACAGGATTTTACTTTTATTGTTGGGAGAAAGAGGAACTGAGGATGATCCAAGTTTTCAAGCTTGTATAATTGAAAGCATGATAAATGCCATTAACTAAAGTAGGGGGAGGAGAAAATTTGGAGGGTACTACTGACTTCTGCTTTTAGCTGACTAAACATGGAACATCTGTGTATCTCTTCAGAACTAGGAGCAAAGAATTAGAAATGCAGATCTCAAGCTCAACATGAGCTGAGTATAAGAAATAAAGTTGATCTCAAGGTATAAATACAGGGTTGAAAGAAGAAGGAACTAAGGGAAGAAATTCCTTGTTTAAACCCTATTTCTCTGTAATAGTTTTCTTTAGTTCACCAGCTAGATAACATGTAGATAGATGGAAAGAAACATGAGAGACCAAAAGAGACAATAAGACACAGAGGAACTTCTTTAAAAAATCTATAGCACCTTTTTCCAGATTTCAATTGGATATGAAACAATTTTTGAGTAAAAACAGTATCAAAACCCACCAATCTCTGAAATTCTGGGAGCTTACTCATTGTACTATTTCTTTCTATTTCCCCTTTAAATAAATACCTCTATTTTATACTTTTTCAAAAGTAAGTTAATGGAAATAAGTTTTTCTCCTTTTCTCATCAGAAAGCTAAACTATTGCTATGATAATTATTCACCTCTGAATATTTCCTACTTTGGTTTTTATTTCACCTAGATTCATTCTATTTCCCTCACAGTTTAAAAAACTAAAAGAAAAAGAAAAAGAAAGAAAGAAACGCTGTCTCTACTTCTTATACCAATTATCTCTAGGTAACTGAAGTTATTCCTCCCTCAACAATAAATATTGGACCTAACATAGAATCCTACCATAATTTCATTAAATACTAGTGGCCCAGTGCACAAAATTCGTACACAGGGGGAGGGGGAGGACTGCACCCTCTCCAATCTGGGAACCCCTCGAAGGATGTCCTACTGCTAGTTTACAGGGATCGGGCCCAAACTGGCAGTCAGATATCCCTCTCACAATGCTGGCTCCTAACCACTCCCCTGCCTTTCTGCCTGATTGCTCCTAACTACTCTGCCTGCCAGCCTGCTTGCCTCCCACTGCCCCCTTCCACCACCCTGCTTGCCCCAAAAATGGCCCCGTCAGCCTGATTACCCCCAACAGGCCCCCCTGTGCAAGTGTGCTCGCCCCCAACTGCCCCCCCCCCGGCCTGCTCACCCCCACTTTCCCTCCCCACTGGCCTGCTCACCCCAAACTACCCCCCCCCACTGTCCTGATCAACCCCAACTGACCCCCACTGACAGCCTGTTTGCCCCCAACTGGTCCCCCTGCTGATCTGCTCACTCCCAACAGCCTCCCCCCGCCCCCCTCCCCCACCAGCCTGATGATCCTCACTCCCTGGTATTTATACATTTGGTCAATCTCTATGTGACCAATAAAATACAGCAGAAAAGACAGTATTCATCTCAGAGATTAGGTTGTGAAGGACACCATGGCTTCTGTTGGTGTCTGTCTCTGTCTCTCTCAGATCATTTATTCTGTGGAAAACCAACTGCCAAGTCGTGAGCAGCTCTACACAGTCCATGTTAGTAAGGAACTCCTCCTGTCAGTTACTTGTTTGAGCTTGGAAGCAAACCCCCAAGGCCCCAGTCAAGTCTTCAGGTGACTATCTCTCTGGCTGTCAGACTGAACGCAACCTCATAAGAGACCCTGAGCCAGAATCTCCTAGTTGAGTCACCCCCAATTTCGTGAACCCCGGAAACTCTGGTAGATAACAAATGCTGTTTTAAACTGCTAAGTTTGGTGTATTTTTTATGCAACATAGATAACCAATATACTCTCCTTCCCCTCAAGAGTTCAAAATATAGGCTTTTAAAAAAATACACACATTTATAAGCTAACAATGAAAGACATTAAGTGCCAAATTAGAATTCCAGGCAACAACATAAACATAAGCTCAGAACAGAAAAATATTTCTTATAAGCTAGGGAGTTGAGAAAAGGTTTCATAAAGGAGCTAGAACTTGAACTGAATCTTCAAGGAGAGGCAAGCTTCTGCTAAGCGGATAGTAATATTCCAGGGAGGAAGAAACTAGTATGGCAAAGTGATAGCTTGAAAGAGGAGAGCTCTTGGGAAAAGTTGGGAGGTGAAGTGGTGAATTGAGACATAGGTCAAAAGAAAAAGGGCTTTGAATATTATACTAAGTTTAGCTTTTAATTGTAGGCAATAGACAGGCACTGAAGTTTTTGAAAAGGGAAACAATATAATTAAAACAGTAATTATGAGAACTTTCTCACTCCTCTCCCTCAGTGAGCTATCTCTTTGCAGACCCATTAATAAATGCACCTTTACTGGCCTAAGATATACCACATCTCAATTTCACTTTGATGGAAGGATATGAATCACAATAAAATAAAATGTGTCTACAAAAATCAATTAAAATAGTTAATTCTAGCCGAAACCAGTTTGGCTCAGTGGATAGAGCGCCAGCCTGCTGACTGAAAGGTCCCAGGTTCGATTCCGGTCAAGGGCATGTACCTTGGTTGCAGGCACATCCCCCATAGGGGGTGTGCAAGAGGCAGCTGATCGATGATTCTCTCTCATCGATGTTTCTAACTCTCTATCCCTCTCTCTTCCTCTCTGTAAAAAATCAATAAAATATATTTTAAAAAATAGTTAATTCTAGAATAACTTTAAAACTCTATCTATTTTCCAGGGACATTTTATTTATAATTTTACTATATAAGTTTATATTTTATAATCAATAATCTTCAGTCAAATTCAGTGTTTGCTGAACATACACTATGTTAAAATAGTTATTGTAAAACTCTAGAGAAAAATCTAGAAATACTCTCGTGTACGTCGTTCCTTTGTTTTCATCTTACATTATGTCAGATGTTTAAGAGTCTAAGCATAACACCTTGACATCTTTGGAGAAATACTACAAAAAAAAAAAAAAAAATCAATGAAAAGCAGAATATAAAATTATACCAAAATACCAACAATGTATTTAGGCTCATGCTCTTCCCTAATTCTGATTGTAAAATTAATACTAAGTCCTCATTTTACATTTTCATCATTAAAAAGCCAGACAAAACACATGCCTCAAAGTAGTCTTTGGAAACACAGGCAGGGTGGGATCTGCTTTCTCAGTAAATACTTACTGTGTGAGAACCGCTGAGTGATCGGGGTTCCAGGATAAGGGTAAGTCCGACTCTCCCACTGAATGTTTCCTTCCTGAACAGCCTTTATGAAACCATGATAACACTGGTGAGCTACACCTAAAGACAAAAATAACAAAGGCCTCAGCCTAGACACTTTACTTGTAAATCAAATTATTAAAACAATTTAAGTATTTTGTAACTTTTATAAAACATAAGTTTCTTTGAAGAACTCCAAATTTTTTTTGATTTTTCATTCAAAGAAAGAAAACAGAGACCTGGCCTGGTAGCTTAGTTCATTAGAACATTGTCCCAATATGCTAAGGTTTCAGGTTTAATCTCTGGTCAGGGCACATACAAGAATCAACCAATAAATGCACAAATAAGTGAAACAACAAATCAATCTTTCACTCTCTCTCAAAATCAATAAATAATTTTATTTAAAAATAAAATAAAGTCATAAGAGTTTTAAAACTGGAAGATCCAATCCTTTCATTTGCCAGGTTCAGGAAGGTCAAATGACTTGCTCAAAGTTAGAAAATCAGCTCACTCTGTAACCAGCTCCCCTTTATGTTATATCATGATGCAACACATCAAAATAACTGATATTATTTACTCCAAGGCAAAGGGGCTGGTGAACAATTTAGCTGAGTGATAAAAGAGTATGGTAAAACAGTACCTGGAATATAGTAGGTGTTCAGTAAATATCTATTATTAGGCCATGGCAACTAAGCATTCTCCATCTTAAACAAGGAGATAATAATTAGTTTATAATGGATTGTTATTTATAACTACATTATTTATAATTAAGAAAGTCTTTTAAAAAGTGAAAGTGTGCCCAGCTTATATGGTTAATGATTGAGCACTGACCTATGAACCAGGAGGTCATGATTTGATTCCTGGTCAGGGCACATACCCAGATTGTGGGTTTGATCCCTGGTGGGGGGACCAGAGTACAGGAGGCAATCTACTGAGAAGCAACTGATTGATATTTCCTTCTCACACTGATGTTTCTCTCCCTCCCACTTCCTTTCTCTCTAGAATCAATGAAGAAAAACAAATACCACTATCCTCAGTGAGAAATAAATAAGTAAATGCCCGATAATACATTCATACATGTGATTAGATCACAGCCCCTCATCCAAAATTCTTCCTCCTCTATTTAAGAGGTAAAACCATCTATTTCCACAGTATAAGGAGCCAGTCTCTCCTGAAGTGTCCACTAACTCTCCTGACAGAAGCAGGTTGTGCATACTAGTACTACCTGTTATAAGCAGCTTCAACACAGCTAGTCTGTAGACTTCAGGTAGGAGTTGGATAAGTGACAAGATCACGTTCCCCATGAGAACCCCTCCGATGCCAAAAAAAAGCTTTTAAGGCTGATTCTTATATAAATGTTTTTCGCTTTCATATTTCTGGCTGCCTTGCTCCACCAGGAAAGAACCAATTGATAGAACCTTTGCCTTAATAAAAGATTATTATTAGTGTCTGTCTCTGTCTCTTTTTCATTCAAGAAAACCAAGATGGCGGCATAGGTGAACACCTAAACTTGCTGCCTAGCACAACCACTATAACTGCTATCAATTAATTAAAAATTACAGCCAGTAATTTCAACATTTAGCTACAGTTGAAATCTTGATTAGAAAATAAAGAGAGAAACTCATTTTTAAAAGTAAAAGATATCCATAAGGCCTGTGTTGTTTAGAGATAAAATCAAAGGGTAAATGCTTTCGCTAATCTAAATTTGCCACAACTAGCCACTTTGAGAGATAACATGGTATCATCATGGACTTTAAAGACAGACTGCCTGTGAATCTTCGATCCTCCATTTATTATCTATGTGACTGTGGATAAGTTACCTAACTGTACCTCAGTCAGTTTCTTCATCTATTATAGCATGCTGAGAGGATTGTAAAGCAGTTACAATAGTGCCTGACAATGGTAAGAGCTATCTTAATGTTAGCTATTACTGTTATCCCATATCCCTACTTTGCCTGTTCAAGAACAATACAATTTACCAGATCAACTCTAAGAATATGCAGAAAAGAAACTGCAAAATGATTAAATACTATAGTATTCAAGCTGTTCATAAAACTATTTAGGATAAAACGAAAAGGGAAATGTACAATATTAACTAACACTAAATTTTAGAACCACAGTAAGTTTAAGGAAGAAAAGAGAAAAAAGCCCTGGCCAGGTGGCTCAGTTAGTTGGAGCGTCATCCAGTACAACAAAAGGTTGCAAGTTCAATTCCCAGTCAGGGCACATATCTAGGTTGCAGGTTTGATCCCCATTTGGGGTGCATGGAGGGGGGCAATTGATGTTTCTCTCTCACATCTTTTTCTCTCCCCTCCCCCACAAATCAATTTTAAATAAAAGAAGAAAATAAAATTTGGGGTTTAAAAATAATTCATTCAAACACATTTTAAATAAATAACCTTTCCACTGTCCACTGTCCCTCTGTCCCCCAGTACCTTTGATAAGTCGATACCATTGTTTGCAGACAAGGGCTGCAGTTTTGTGTTCTTGGTATGGTGAAAGAAAGGACAGGATGTATTCCAAAACCTCTTCAGGCAACTCAGACATGGACCGATTATGTCTAGTCTCCTCAACCTCCAATATTGGGTGGGACTCCTCATCTTGCTCCATTGTCCCTTCTAGCACAGTTTCTTCTTGGTCCACCGCCATGAAACTGTCATCTTCACTGTCCGAGGAACTGGCCATGACATTCCACTCGACAGCTATCGTGGGAAAGAAACAAACATCAGTATACACTGCTAGCAGCTCTGAAATAACATAGGCATGTGCACCCAAGTTGTTCAGGGTTTGTCTGAGACCCTCAATATGAAATGTGTTCTCTAGCACTTTCATATACTACTTGTGAGCCACCTTAATTAGATAGGCACAGCTAGCACCAAGCCCATCCCAAATAACTAACAATCCCTTAAGACTTCTGGTTGTATTTTTTCTCTCCACTGAAAACTGATAGGTACAACTATATTAGTAAAACCAGAAAACAGGTTCTCTAATTCCCCTGACTCAGGATCTGACGGGAAGATAGCAAAGGAAGTAACAATTAGCCCCTCTTAGCCAGTAACATAATTTAAGACCTCACACTTAGAAGGAAAAACTAATCGTGGTGCTACAAAGAGTAATAAGAATATTCTGAGACCATAGCCAGTGAATAGAGCCTCTGCTTGCAGACTGAAAGGTCCTGGGTTTGATCTGGTTAAGGGCACATGCCCAGGTTGCTGGCTCAGTCCCCAGTAGGGGGCATGCAGGAAGCAGCTGATCAATGATTCTCATCATTGATGTTTCTATCTTTCTTCTTCCTTCCTCTCTGAAGCCAATAAAAGTGTGTGTGCGCGTGCGTGCGTGTGTGTGTGTGTGTGTGTGTGTATATATATATATACATATATATACATATATATACATATACACATATATATATATACATATACATATATATATATTTTTTTTTAGTATTCTGTCCTAGCACTGGCCTGTGGACTGAAGGGTTGCAGGTTCGGGGAGGAATCAAACCCGGGAACCTTAGGTCCGTAGGCCGATGCTCTATCCACTGAGCCAAACTGCCTAGGGCTCCAATACCATATCTTGATAGACTGTGAGCCTAGGGTCTGCTTCAGAACAAA
Organism: Pipistrellus hanaki; assembly: GCF_964339955.1. NCBI lineage: Eukaryota > Metazoa > Chordata > Mammalia > Chiroptera > Vespertilionidae > Pipistrellus > Pipistrellus hanaki. The sequence goes on along the minus strand of NC_140504.1, from coordinate 191,937,107 downwards.
CTGAATCATAAAAACTGCAAAAGGATATTTTCATTACTATTTTTATCCGCAAACAAAATAAATCTGTTTGGCTACATAAAACAATTTACTTCTTTTCCAAATCTCAAATTAGCAAACCCAAAGAAAGGGCTCATACTTTTGTTAAATCCAGTTTTAAGCAATTCTCACCATTTGCCCATTTCACTGTCTACACAAGCACCAAACCCTGTGCCCCTGAGCGCATGTCTGCTATCTTGGCCCTGAACACAGATGCAAAGCCTCTGATTACATGCGCAGCATCAATTTGCACAGCCCTTCATTTTCACTTTCTTGATTAGGTAATGAAATCATCACTCATATTCCCAGAGGACATGGAGGAGTTCTGAAACAGTTTTTCATTTTTTCATGCCAAAAGAAGCCCTACACAACATTTACATGTAAGTGTATTAATTTAATGAAAGTGATTTTCATGAAAAGTCTTTAAAAGGAATTGTCTCACCCTTCACATTTGTGTTAGGCCTTCTCAGTTTCGACAAAGTGAGAAACCACAATTTGAAGTCAACTTACTGGACTATTGAGGGCAGAGACCATTTGCCTAGGCACCCTGTCTTTCTAGCACTAGTCATTCAGATGAGCCAAGGTTTATTGGCATTTCTACTCACAAAACCCTTGTGCTGACTTCACATTATTTTATAATAGAAATGACATCATTAGTAGATCCAGGAAATAGCAGATCCTACCCTTATATGTCACTGGATGTTGTCAAGATGTCTTATTGGTCAGAATGAATATACTTCTATGGTTCCTTGAATTTTGACCTTTTAAGGTGTACACTGGCTGGCCTGAGAGTCTGCTGCCAGACTCATGACCCACACCACACCCAATGACCCCTCGCTAATTCAAGAGGAACAGTACTGAAGAAACCATTTAACAGGCCCAATAGTATTTTTTCCTTGAAAAATTACTATACAACCTCCAACTAAATTCAAACCAGTTTGAAAGTCCTTCTGAAGTACAAATTAAGGTTAAGATTCTGAAACCAGGAGATTTGGTTACAGTTTCTAGCTGCAATGCTATGTGACCCAGGTAAGTAACATAGAGAAAGATAGGAAAACCTCTTTATTCCCTAAGTAATGAAAGTTCCCTACCTACTTCAGAAAGACTTCGTAAAAATAGCAGATATCAACAAACTACTCTGAACTCAGAAGAAGTAAGTTGTAAAGCGTTAAAATGGATTCAAAGAAATTCAAAATGGAAATGAGAATACTTTGTTTTTCCCTTAAAAGAAATTGCTATAATTGCTTTTAATATTTGATTAATCGTGTCTGTGATTTCTGTACAATTGGACATCTGACAATCCTCTTGGAGTAAACATGTCTTTCTGAAAATCAGAATACACTCTACTTATCAAAAAGAAGGCTGAAGATTTAAAATGCAATCAAACTTATTCACAATCTCAAAAAGTTAAAAAATGCAATTAAGGGAACTTCTTACTGACAGTAAAACAGAGCACTCAGACCCAACTAAGGAATGCATGGCTGGGTTGAATGGGAAGCACCCAGTCATCCCTCAGCATGAGGACTTCTGCAGTTTCAGGGCAGAGCAGCAAGCTTGCACAGATACCATTAAAAACTCATGAAATTATGAGGAACCTTTGTAATAATATGAACAATAAAGATTGATTTAAAAAAAAAAAAGAAATTTCAAAAAAATAAAAAATAAAAACTCATGAAATTACTTCCCTCAGCAGCACTGACTTGAGTTTAAAAGTATTAAATATTACTCTTGAAAATATATTTTTTTCAGAGCAGCATAAATAACTGCCGAATGAGGATTTAAAGACCACAATATGATTCACTCTAAGATGATAACAAACTTTCCTATTAATATACTATTATTATCATCATTGAACTAAGTCAAATGAAAAAGTTATAAAAAAGTGGGAAATGGTAAAATATAAATTTCTACTTTATTGCAGGCTTTCAACAAACATCAAAGGAACATCCACTATGTGAAAATACTGTGCTTAGATTCCCATGGGAGTTCTAAAAAAAAAAAAAAGATATGCTGAAACGGGTTTAGCTCAGTGGATAGAGAGAGTGTCAGCCTGCGGACTGAAAGGTCCTAGGTTCGATTCTGGTCAAGGGCATGTACCTTAGTTGCGGGCACATCCCCAGTAGGGGGTGTACAGGAGGCAACTGATCAATGTTTCTAGCTCTCTCTCCCCATTTCCTCTCTGTAAAAAAAAAAAAATCAATAAAATATATTTTTAAATATACTTTACTGATTTTTTTACAGAGAGGAAGGGAGAGGGATAAAGAGTGAGAAACATCGATCAGCTGCCTCCTGCACACCCCCTTCCGGGAATGTGCCCGCAACCAAAGTATATGCCCCTAACCGGATTTGAACCTGGGACTTTTCAGTCTGCAGGCCAACACTCTATCCACTGAGCCAAACGGGCTTCGGCAATAAAATATATATATATTTTTTAAAGAAGATATGCCACTATTCTCTCTCAAAGAGAATAGCCCATTTAGAGCCAGACAGATGTGTGATAGAAAAATGAGAAGCTTTTAACACTTCAGGAAAGAAAGAGATGGCTCCTAACTAGTATGAGAAGGAAGTTAAACAGAGGCAAGCATTTGAGTTTTGAAGAATAGTAGGCCCTAGCTGGTTTGGCTCAATGGATAGAGCCAAATTGGACTGAGACCTGAAGGGTCCTGGGTTCGATTCCAGCAGGGGCACATGCCTGAGTTGCAAGCTCGATCCCCAGTGGGGGGCATGCAGGAGGCAGCTGATCAATGATTCTCTCTCATTAATGTTTCTATCTCTCTCTTCTTCCTCTCTCTGAAATCAATAAAAATATATTTTTAAAAAAATGAATATTAGGATTTCAGAGAATGAAGTGGAAGAAGGTAAACAGATAAGATTTTAAAATTACTGTCTCTTGTACCAATATTCCTTGCCACTTATAGAATTACCTTTAGAAAAAAACAACTATTTTTTACTCCATGAGTGATTTACCAAACACACATACTACTTAATATTTATCTATTGTACATTAACAGAAGCTCATAATCTGAGACTCCTTAGATCATGAGTCAATGTTTTGACAAAAAGCCTAGAAATAGAATAATTCGGCATAACTATTGTTGCTATTAGAAAACTGTGAGCTATTTTGACAAGCAAATTCAGAGAGCTGTTTCTATAAAGCATTCCAAATTTAATAACAGGTATCAGCTGCAGTGAGGGTTTTGTTGTTGTTGTTGTTGTTGTTGTTCTTAATCCTCACCCAAGGATATTTTTCCATTTAGTTTTAGAGAGAATGGCAAGTAGAGGGAGAGAAAGAGAGAAATATCAATTACTTGCCGCCTACATGCACCCTGATGAGGGCTGGGACAGAGCCTGCAACCAAGATATGTGCCCTTGACCAGAATTGAACCCAGGACCCATCAGTCCCCAGGCTGACACTCTCTCCACTGAGCCAAACCAGCTAAGTCTGCCACAGGTTTTTTTAATGATTAAATTCATCAATGTGTCATGCAATTAAAATTCCCCTTAATTAGCTGAAACCGGTTTGGCTCAGTGGTAGAGCGTTGGTCTGCGGCCTAAAAGCTCCCAGGTTCGATTCCGGTCAGAGGCATGTATTGTACATCCCCAGTAGGGGGTGTGCAAGAGGCAGCTGGTCGGTGTTTCTCTCTCATCGACGTTTCTAGCTCTCTATCTCTCTCTCTTCCTCTCTGTAAAAAATCAATAAAAATATATTTTTTAAAATTCCCCTTAATTAAATAAATAATTTCCATAAACTACCCATTAGTATACTTTATCATTCTTTTTTTAAAAATATATTTTATTTCAGAACCTAGGACCCTTTAGTCCACAGGCCGATGCCCTATCCACTGATATTTTCTCTCATCACTGATATTTTTATTTCTTTCTCCCTCTCCCTTCCTCTCTGAAATAAAAATATATTTAAAAAAAGAAAAGAAGAAAAATGCAAAAGGAGTAAATAACCATACTGTAACACTGTATTAATTCAAAATGGACTGCATCCGGCAGCAGAAATGTTCAGAGCACAACTACCTCTTCCTCTATTCTCCCACAATACTAAGTATCTGCCTGCATACTAGCAATTACTATACAGTAGTCCCCCTTTATTTGCTGGGGATATATTCCAAGACCCCAGTGGATACCTAAAACCTCAGGTAGTATCAAACACAATATATGTTTTTTCCTATACGTACATACCTATGATAAACTTTATAAGTTAGGCACAGTAAGAGATTAACAACAATCATTAATATAGTAAAAGCCTAATATGCAAACTGTCCCCTCAGGCAGTCATTCAACTGGGAATTCAACCACTAGCTATGACATGCGCTGATCACCAGGGGGCGGCGTGGACCATGGTGGGCTTCCACAATGCAGCTCTGGCAGAGTAGGCGCTGCCAGCCCCCATGAAAGCCAGACTGCAATGGGATGGTGGAGCAGGTGAACAGGCAGCACCAGGCGAAGGTCAGTGCGGGGGGGGGGGGGGGGGGGGGGGGGGGGGCGCGACGATCGCTCTGCAAATGGCAACAAGTGGTGGCAGCAGGGGGTGGAGCCAGTGCTGAGGGAGCCAGGCGAGGGGCCCAGCCCAGATCAATCGCCTCACAGGCAGGATGGTGAAGCAGGTGAGGTAGCGGTGCCAGGCAACAGCAGGATGCCAGGTGGGGCTGCAGGGATGCAAGGCTGGAGGCATGAGCTGAGGCTGCGAGGCTGGGGGCGTGAGCTAGGGCCCAATCCCCACAGGCCACCCCAAGGGACCCCACCCATGCACAAATTCATGCACCATGTCTCTAGTCCTATATAATAAAAGCCTAATATGCTAAGTGTCTAGTCATTGGTTCAACAGAAGTGTAATATGCTAATGATATGCTAAGGCCGCTGAACCCACTCACTATGATGTGCACTGACACCAGGGGGCAGACAGATGACTGTTCACCCAGTCACTATGACCACTACTGGGGTTAGACACTCTGACCAGTAGGTGAGCTTGCTGCTGGGGTCCAGCTAACAGAGATTGAGTGAGATGGGCCAGACATGCCCTGGAGCCCTCCTGCAGTCCCTCTCCGACTGGCCAACCTCCCGCATCCCTCTCTGGCCCCCATGGCCTGGCCTGTACCCTTTCACAATCTAGGCTGAGGGACCCCCAGCCCCTGCCCCCAAGAGCGTGAATTTTGTGCACTGGGCCCCTAGTAACTAATAATGAAATAGATTATGACAATATTCTGTAAAAGTTATGTGTGTGGTCCATCTCTCAAAATACCTTATTGTACTATACTCACCTTTTCCTTAAAGGATGCACTTTATAGTTTCTGTATATCATATTCAAATTGTCAGCATCATTATTTATTGCACTTTGGGGTTATTATTAAGTAAAATAAGGGTTACTTGAACACAAACACTGTGGTACCAAGACAATTGATCTGATAATGGAGGTGGCTACTAAGTAACTATCAGGCATGGAGCACTTACAGCGTGGATATGCTAGTCAAAGAGATAATGCATGTCCCAGGCAGGATGGAGTGGGATGGCTTGAGATTTCATCATTCTACAATTTCAAACTGATGAACTGTTTATTTCTGCAATTTTCCATTTAATATTTTTGAACTCTGATTAACTGCAGGAAAGCAAACCCACGGATAAGGAGGGACTACTGTACTAAAGCTGTCTATGTCTCCTCTTCTCCTTTCAAAGCACAATAGAAAATAATTCTATTTCCTGCATCCATATAAGCCCTCAACAAAAAGCTGCTGAGTGAATAAGCAAACACAGCTTTATGAATTCATTTTAGAGCCAAAAACAAAGCCTAAATGTTAACTCATAGATATTCTGATGAAAAAACACACAGAACATTCATATGAAAAATTAAAATTAAAAAAATAATAAAATCAGAGTTCAGATGGCTAAAGACAAAACTAGAAGAGGGATGGTAAAAAAAAAAAAAAGGGTATAAAGAAGTAGGATTTTGTTTTTAATTTTTATTTACTGATTTGAGAGAGAAACATCTATTTGTTGTTCCACTTATTTGTACAGGTCACAGATCAAACTTGAAACTCTGGTGTACAGATATCAATAATAATCAAAATGTAGCCCTGACTGGTTTGGCTCAGTGGCTAGAGCACCGGTCTGTGGACTGAAAGGTCCCAGGTTCGATTCTGGTCAAGGACATGTACATTGGTTGTGGACACATCCCCAATAGGGAGTGTGCAGGAGGCAACTGGTCGATGTTTCTCTCTCATCGATGTTTCTAGCTCTCTATCCCTCTCCCATCCTCTCTGTAAAAAAAAAATCAATAAAATATATTTTAAAAATTAAAATTTAGCCAATTATATGCAAAGACAGACTCTCCAAATCTTCTATTTATCTTATTTCTATCCTGAACTAAATTTTCTAAAGTTTTCCAATCAGAATTGACATTGGCTGTTTTTTACATTCCTGAGTCTCCTCTCCTGGTTTAGCAGAAGTAGTAATTTATCCAAAAATTAGTTCCAGTACAACCGAATACACTTTTATTAAATATACACTTCAAAAACTTCACACTTTCAGCTTAAAGATAGCTGCATTAACTTTAGACTTTAAAAATAAGGGAAGTCGTTCATGAAAACAAAAATATGCATGTTAACAAAAAAATACACTCACAAAAATGACTTAGTAAAACAATCTAACTTGAGGTTTCTCTATCACTTCATACATTAAATGTAAGATAGTCCCTCAAATTCCATTTTTTAAAATATATTTTTATTAATTTGAGAGAGGAAGGGAGAGGGAGAGATAGAAACATCAATGATGAGAATCGCTGATCAACTGCCTCCTGCATGCCCCCTACTAGGGATCAAGCCGCAACCCAGGCATGTGCCCTTGACATGAATCGAACCCAGGACCTTTGAGTCCCCAGACTGATGCTCTATCCACTGAGCCAAACCAGCTAGGAATCAAATTCCATTTTTGCTTTCTCTTTCCTTACTACATCTCCTTAGGCAACCATGTCTGAAAAACACGATATGGCTGAGATTGAGAAATTTGATAAGTTGAAGTTGAAGAAAACAGAAACACAAGATAAAAATCCACTGCCTTCAAAGGAAACGATTGCGCAGGAGAAGCAAGCAGGCAAAATGTAATGAGGCGCACACTACCAACAAGCACTATACATTCCACAAGCACTGCCTTCTTATTTACTTTTATTATCTGTTTAATTTTGTAAGATCAGGTTATCAGAGAACTACTGACAACAAAGCAGCACCTACAGCTCCCCTCTGCCTGACTGGCTGGCAGGAAAGGAAAGAACTTGCATGTTGGTGAAGGAAGAAGCTGGGTGGAAGGACAATCGAATCTACAGTAAAAACCAAGCTGGTCCAGCCTTGGCTGGTGTGGCTCAGTTGGTTGAGCACTGTCCTGAGAACCAAAAGGTCACCAGTTCAATTCCCAGGCACATGACCAAATTGCAGGCTGGATACCTGGTCGGGTACTAGAGGAAGGCAGCCCATTGATGTTTCTCCCTCTCCCTCCTCTCTCTAAAAATCAGTAAAAACGTATTAAAACAAAAGGTGTCCTAAACGTATTGGTCCAAGGTGTCCTAAAGGCTGTAAAATGTAGTTTAATCAGACTGTTGTTGTTAAAATGATTTTAATTATTGGAATGCACAATTTTTAATATGCCTGAGGGAAGCCTGGGTCCTGGGTGCCAGAGGGAAGCCAGTGCTGGTAGCTGGGTGAAGGCTTACTCTTGCATGAATTTCATAATTTCTTGCACCAGGCCTCTTGTATCCTATATAATGAAAAGCTAATATGCAAATAGACTGAACGGCACAACGACCAGTCACTATGACACTCACTGACCACCAGGGGGCAGATGCTCAACCCAGCAGCTGCCCCCTGGTGGTTAGTGCACCAGAAACCCAACTGGCAAGTGCAGGGGTGGTAGAGGGAGCCTCTCCTGCTTCCAGGGCAGTCGGACATTCCCCAAGGGTGCAGGCTGGCCCAAGGATATTATCACAAAAGACAGATCTATGGTTACTTCTAAAAGAAATAAATGGTTGTAATCAAAAAGGGGTACATTAAAAGTACCTCTGAGGCACCAGCAATATTTTCTTTTCTTGACTCAGATGGTAGTTACACAGGTGTTGGCTTAAAAATATTATTTAAAATGCATACTATATCTTATGCACTCATCAACCTTTCACAATTAAAAAAAAAACTAGGTAAAGCTAACTTTTAATACTATTTAATAATAATATGTAAATATTTCTGCAGATATTATTCTGAACAGGAGCTCACATATTTCATCTAAAATAGTGTCAGCTTAACAGTGCACAGCAAAACCTACCTGGTAAAGGTAAGAAGAACAGCAAAGTCATTAAGAATGTAGATGAAAAAGGAGAAAAATCTCAAGGTTCCAATACTCCTCAAATTTTAATGTGAATCTCATTAAACTACACATTCAGATTCATTAAGCCTGTAGTAGGACCTTTCTGCATTCTAAATTTGGTGATGCCAATGATGCCAATTCATGGACTCTTGAGTACCAAGTTCTTAAGTAACCATTAAAATGCAGCTGGTATTAATACTAGATGATAAAAGGAAAGAGAATCAATAGGTATTGAGGGTATGTGCCAGGTACATTAACTCATGTAATCCTACCTCTACTCTATCAGGGACATGTTATCAATTATATTTTACAGATGAGAATAATGGGACTCAGATAAATTAATTTGCCTATGATTACATAGCTTTGTAAAAAGAAGAGGAACCAGAATATGAACCCAATTTTATGGCTCCATTGTTAAGAAAAAAGAGCATAAATCAGTCATTGAAATTAATTTAAAATCGACAAAATAACTGTAACATGTTCCATTACATGGTATCTTACATATAGTATCACTTTCCCCATTAGCTCATTCTTCAAAATGCCATTCCCCCTGCTAGGACACTTATCATTGTTATCTACCTTTGAAATAGTGTAACAAAAGACCTATCTAAAATCTAACTTTCCTGATTCCAGTCTCTTGCCCCATCAATGTTTGAAGTCTCTAGGAATGTGAGAAATGAGAAACATGATGAAAATGGTTTTTCAGGAAGTAGAATTCAAAGTACTCTGCAATCCCACTGGCTGGAGGCGTGGCTCAGTGGTTGAGCATTGATCCAAGTATCTGCAATCCCACAATTTGGATTTCAAATTTCTGTTTCATATGGAGTCAGCTTCCACACTGACACACAAAAATATCCTATAAAGACCTCAGGAGGGTGGCTCAGCTGGTTGGAGCATTGTCCCACTATGCCAAGGTTGTGGGTTCGATCCCTGGTTAGAGCACATGTAAGAAACAACAATGAATGCATAAGTAAGTAGAACAACAAATTGATATTTTTCTCTGTCTCTCTCTCTCCCTCAAATCAATAAAAACAACAGCACTGCCCTACTTGGTTTGGCTCAGTGAATAGAGCATCGGCCTGTGGACTAAAGGGTCCCAGGTTCTATTCCAGTCAAAGTCATGTACCTTAATTGCAGAGTCATGTACCTTAGGTGCAGATTTCCAGGACCTGGTTGGGGTGTGTGCAGGAGGCAACCAATCGATGTGTCTCTCACAGCGATGTTTCTTTCTATCTCTCCCTCTCCCTTCCAATCTCTCTAAAAATCAATGGAAAAATATCCTCGGGTGAGGATTAACAAAAATACACACAAAAGACAGCACTTATGTCTTGTAGGATAAAGCAAATAAATGTGAACAATACTAAAAGTCAAGATTTTCAGTTTACCTCTTTTCCACTGCCAGTCTGCCGCCATCATAGGTCGCATGCACACCCTCAGGAAGGGCCTGTCCCAATCAGCTCTGCCCTACTGCCCCAGCATCCCCACCTGGCTGAAAGTGACATCTGACAATATGAAGGAGCAGATCTACAAACTGGTCAAGAAGGGCCTGACTCCCTCACAAATTGGTGTGATCTTGAGAGATACACATGGTATTGCACAAGTACGTTTTGTAACAGGCAATAAGATCTTGAGAATTCTTAAGTCTAAAAATTCCTGAGGATCTCTTCCATTTAATTAACAAAGTTGTTACACCCTGACAGGTTTGGCTCAGTGGACAGAGCATCGGCCTGCGGACTCAAGGGTCCCAGGTTCGATTCCGGTCAAGGGCATGTACCTTGGTTGCAGGCACATCCCAGTGGGGGGTGTGCAGGGGGCAGCTGATTGATGTTTCTCTCTCATCGATGTTTCTGGCTCTCTATCCCTCTCCCTTCCTCTCTGTAAAAAAAAGAATAAAATGTATTTTTTTTTTAAGTTGTTACAGTTCAAAAACATCTTGAGAGGAACAGAAAGGATAAGGATGCTAAATTCCATCTGATTCTGATCAAGAGCCATATTCACTGGTTGGCTCAATATTGTAGACCAAGCGAGTCCTCCCCCACAACTGGAAATACCAGTCTTCTGTAGCCTCTGAGCTGATTGCATAAAATATCTACGTACTCAAGCAATAAAATAATTGTTTAACTAATATATATATATCCCCAGTTTAAGGAAAGAGAAACAAATATAAATATAAAGGGGAGGGGGGAGCCCTGCAATATGTTCAAATTAAACTGGAAATATCAAGCCTGGCCAGTGTGGCATAGAGGAGGCAGCTGGTAGATGTTTCTACCTCTCTCCCTCTCTAAAAATCAATAAACATTTTAAATTGGAATTATCAACATGAAGTTCTGATTTCTAAAAAAACATCTTTTCTAGCTCTACCCACTGAAAGTATCTAGAAATAATAAGGACCTAATAGCAATGAGCTTGATTTCTAATGGAATTCCCTGTAAAAAAACAACTTGGTCTTCCTAAGAAAATGACTGATTTCAGGTCAAGGATGGGGAGAGTACAAGGTAAATCTGAGATATCTTGTTGTGACAGAAAACAACCCAAAGACCAGTGTGGGCATGTCAAAAAGACACACCAGCTTGAAGAAGAGACTTACAGTGGCCTAACTTCAGTGTCAAAAAGACTAATGGCTGTAACTAAGTGTAAAGGGAAACATTTACAATGCAAAGATCTAGGACTTTCACATTAACAAAGTTATCAAATTATAGTAAAAAATCAGACATCATGAGTACACAGTGTCACAAAAGATTGCAAATTCCTATCTAATAAAAGGGTAATATGCAAAATAACCATCAATCCCTCACGAAGATGGCAACGAGAGCCCAGCGTCCCGCACCCTGGCCATGCGGAGGGAGGGAGGGACATATCTCAGCGAAAGCTAAGAAAGCAGTCTTGCAAACACAATACTGCTTGATCCTAAGACAAGCCAAGACTGATGCTTTTGGACGAGAAACAGCAAGGCTAACTAGTTTTAAAAAAAAAAGCTTTAAGAAGAAATACTGAGATAGAAGAATAAATTCCACTTTCCTTTGACTTTCATCTGAAAAGCCAGCAGATAGAAGAGGCAACATTTAGTAAAACTATATTTATGAATTCATAACTAACATCAATCTTTCTCCTAATTCTCCTAACAATACAACAAAAGGATCGTTCTGGGAAAGATTTCTTACTCTCTAAATCACAACACAAGTTAAACAGTTAAAGTGAATAAAGGAAACAAAAATTTGGAGAAGTATGCCATACTAGGGAATTCCTTAAAGTAGTTGAAATAAAAAGTACCCTAAGTATTAAATATTCTAATAATAGCTAAAACTTAAACTTGCTTACCTTTATAGAAATTAAATGAACTACCTCAAACCTATATATTACCAGAAGACAAGAGAAAATAAGTTACTGTCTAAGTTAAGTTACTGTCCAGAGTAATAAAATTTTTCTCAAGTAACTATTGCTTTACATAATAGAGGCCCAGTGCACAAAATTCGTGCACGGGGGGGGGGGGCGGTGTGTGCCATGTCCTACACACTCTCCAATCAGACCCCTCGGGGGATGTCCAAAGGCCTCTCGAAATCCAGAACTGCTGGCTCCTAACTGGTTGCCTGCCTGCCTGATTGCCCCTAACCCCTCTGCCTGCCTGCCTGACTGTCCCTAACTATCTCTGCCTGCCTGACAGTCCCTAACTACCTCTGCCTGCCTGATCGCCCCTAACCACCTCTGCCTGCCTGCCTGATTGCCACTACTGTCCTGATCACCCCTAACCACCTCTGCTTTGCCCTGCACCCAGGACCCAGGATTCCCTCCTCCAGCCAATCACAGGCACCCATGACCCAAGCCAGCTTCACCCAGGCTGGTTGCAGCCACAGGGGACCATGGGCATGTGGCCTTTCCCGGGCCACAGCTGTAGGGGACCGTGGGTGGGCAGCTTTGCCTGGGCCTCAGCCGCAGGTGCTCAGGACCAAGGCATGGGCAACTTGTCCCTCTCCTGGGCTGCAGGAGCTGGCACCTGGGCTCCAGGGTGGGCAGCTTGTCCCTCTCCCAGGCCGCAATGTAGCTGGTCCCCATTCTTCTCTTGCAAGCTCATTTGTGCCTGGCTGGTCCCTGTTCCTCTCTAGTGAGCTCATTTGAGTATGGCTGGTCCCCATATCTCTCTCCCAGGTGTTGAGTGTCTAAGCTCTTACATCAAGACAACGTGATGACCATTTGCATATATTAGCTCTTTATTATATAAGATATCTGCACATTTTTCATTTATATATATATATTAACAAGCATCACAACACCACAAGAAACTTCCATCTTTGAAACAAAACACAGACAGCAACACTGGAAAAAAATAAAAACTTGGAAGAAACTTTACAAATTAAAGGTAACAGGCTCAAGACTGTCAAATTACAGCAGGGAGGGTAGGGAGATCTGGGGGAGATAAGAGATCAACCGAAGGACTTGTATACATGCATATAAGTACAACCAATGGACACAAAACTCTGGGGAGGGAGGGTATGTATGGGGAGGCAATGTTAAAATATGTACACAGATAATAATTTAATTTAAAAAACAAACAAACAAACAAACAAATAAATAAATAAAAAGGTTACAGGCTCAATCCATAGTCATGATACATACAAAAATCAACCAATGAATTCGTAAGTAAGTGGAACAACAAATTTATGTTTGTCTCTGTCTCTCTCTAAAATCAATTAAAAAATAAAATAAAAGGTAGAAATTTAATACAGAAAAATCAGAATTAAGAGCAAATGTGTTGCCCTGGCTGGGTGATTCAGTTGGTTGGAGCATCACCCCATATACCAAAAGGTTGTGGGTTCAATCCCTAGTTGGGGAGCATAGGAGAGGCATATGATCAACGTTTCTCTCTAATATCTATGTTCTATCTCTCCCTTCCACTCGCTCTAAAATCAATAAAAATGTATCCTTAGCTAAGGACAAAAAAAAAAAAAAGCAAATGTGCTTTCCAACAGAAGCATGAGTAAGGAAAGGCAAAATTAAACATAATTTTACAAGACATCTACACTAATAAAAGAGCAACATGTTAATTGACCATACATTCATGATGCCCACCAGCCAATCAGGAGTGAGTATGCAAATTAACCCAACAAAGCTGGTGGGTTAATTTGCATAAGCAGGCACCAAGCAGCTGGGGAAGGGCGGGACATTTGCCCCTACACTTTTAGGCGTTCGGCACCACCCCAGCCACTCCAGGCCTCTGAGCAGTGTGGGAAGGCAAAAAGGGGGCTCCAGCCAGAGTGAAGGCAGTGCCAGAAGCTGGGGGAAGGAAGGCCATTCTTGCATGAATCTTAGTGCATCAGGCCTCTAGCATATAATAAAACTCTAATATGCAAGTGGATCAAACAACAAACGACAGGTCGCTATGATTTGCACTCATCACCAAGGGCCAGATGCTCAATGCAGGAGCTGCCCCAGCGGAGAGGGAAGCGACCAAGGCAGTGATTGGGGGGCAGTGGTTGGGGGGCAGGGCCGGCCAAGGTGGGTGCCAGTGAGGGAAGGGGGGATCGCCCTGCCCACCGGTCATCCAACAGATGGCCCGGATCACCGGTCAGTACAAGGGACCCTACCCTATATATTGGGTAAGTCTCTTAGATTTGAAAATTAGAACCTAGCAAGGCTACTCTTAACACTGAAAAAAACAGGATGATGCAGCAATGACATGCATTGACTCTGGCTTGCACATTTTGTGGTCAGTCCTGATTCTGACACTTATAACTGTGTGACAAAGCCAATTACTTAATTTCTCTCCTTCAGTTCTTCCACCCATAAGATGGGGAAAATGGTACTACTGCCTCCAATTTAACTTTAACATATTAACAACCTATTATACTATAGAAAATGAACAAACACATCCCCTCCACTTTTCTGTCAAACACAACAATTAAGCATTCATTTTCAGTTAAGACACAGATTGTACATGTTCAACTAATACTCATCATTTAAAGATTTCATTCAATCCAAAAATTCATACAATATTTTTACAATGTAGGCAACAAGATTATAAAATTAATTATAAAACTACCACAGCACTAAGATAAGAAACTTGTAATGGGACACAGAAGTTCATTATCAGAGATACTCAGCTTCAATTCACACAGATTCTATAAAATAGTTTAATATAGCTCTGGCTTAAGCAGTCATTCACCCAACTTTTACTTATTTTACTTACTATTGGGAGGAAGCAGTACTAATAACTATTTACAGTCAACATTCTGAGTGATAACTAAACATTAAATATAATCAAATTAAAATCATATAGTGTTCCTTATGCTAGTTTATAAAACAAAAACAAAAGCAGCATCACTCTAAAGTAACACCATTCAATAATCTGAGATATTTTAATTGCAACTGCAATGTTTGTGTTAGTTGCCTGAGTGTATGACTCACTCTCAGAAAGGTTCTCCCTAGACTTTTGGATTTTTGAGAATGCAAAAACCATAACTGGAGCATACTGTGTGGGAAGTGTCATGACAGTGAATGAATAAAAGGAGAAAATGATATAATATTTAAAAAGCTTTTTATAAAAAGCAAATCACTTACAAAAGGCAAATTTTTCTGCAAAATAATAGGAAAGGCACTGGGAATTCTTGGTGGGTTGGATTCAGGGCACTTCTCATACTAGAACTAGTGGCCAGTGCACGAAATTCATGCACGGGTATGGTCCCTAGGCCTGTCCTGCAATCAGGGTCCATCTGCCCCTACACTGCCGCCACCACTTGCCCTCTGAGTATGGAGCAACTGGCAGGGCAATCAGGCCCAGCGCCACCTGCGACTGCTGCCACCCAACCCCATTCCCAATTCCCCACTGGGAAATTGGGGCCAGTGGGCTGGGGGCAGCTCCTGTGTTGAGCGTCAGCCCCCTGGTGGTCAGTGCGCATCATAGCTGACCAGTTGTTCCATTGTCTGGTCAATTTGCATATTTAGATAGATAGATAGATAGATAGATAGATAGATAGCAGATATACAGTACCTTACTGGCTTCCTTGTCTGGCTCACCAACTAGACTGTGGACAACCTAAGACCAACAGCTGTATGGTCTTAGAATCATTAGTACCTACTTTCCTAAATGCCCAGCATACAGAGGGCCCTAGAGAGGTGTTTTCATAACACTGATTATTGAATAATCAAGCTTACATTTGCCTTTTATTTTACAAACATTATCTTTTTTGAGCCACAAAACAACCTTGTGAAGTGGGAAGGGCATTATTTAACCAAATGGCTTTTGTTTTTATAAAGAGTTGTTAATTCACTGACCTGCACCACCCTGAGACCACAAAGATAATCACATGTTTACTCATCATTGTGATGACATCTCCTTGAGACTTCCAACATTCTTGTAAAACCCAGAGGACTTGCTAGTATGTTCTGTGCTGGCTCTTCACCACAGGTAGGAATCACGCAGCTTCAAACTTTACAGAAGGGTTTTAACTACATAACGTAGTGTTTAAGGAAGGGTCTTCTGGAAACCAGACATTAAGAAGCATCCTAAGCTATTTTTCCTGGCCCTGTTCTTTTTTGAGAAGGGAAGGAATTACAAAGGCAAAATGCTGGAGAGTGAATGATGTCATGATTGTCATGAAGTTGCATCAATACCTGATGATGATTTAGCACAACAATGCAACTCAGTATGCCAAGAAGCATAATATCAAACCACCAGGATGTTTTACTGCATTAATTTCATGACTCTTTATTATTAGCAAATTGAAATAGAGAGTGACTCTCGAATTTTTGAAGATGGAGAAGTTGTTGGTTCAGGTTTATGTCTTAGGCAAAGGCACTAAGAAAAGCTATAAATCTCTATGGAGATAGATGGCTTTAAGAAAAGGTAAAATCACTGATATTAAGCTAACAGTTGTCATTTTAACAATTAAAAGCTTTATAAAATAGACAAAACACCCCTGGATCAATGTAGGTTGAGTAATATATTTACACCGGGCATGTCGAAAGCACTCAGAGGGTATAAAACAACTACATACAAATGAAAGGACACCCAATCAGATAAAACAGATGAATAGAATCAAAGTTAGAAACTTGACACAGAGCATCATTATTCACTGTAAAAGCTACAGAGTGAATTTTGAATGTTCAAATCCAAACGATGGCACTTCCTCTTAAATTATCCTTTCCACATGACGTCATCACTTAAAGCACAGCAAAACACATTGAAGTTACAAAAGGTATTTGGCGTGTCCAACCCAAAGCCATCCCCTTCCTCATCCCCCACACAATTCCAACTGAGGCCACATCATCCCTCAAGAAAAAGACCACAAGACGTCAAACCCGACTTCCCGGAGGAAAACGACATCAGCCTTTCCAATTAGCATTTGAACAACAAAAAGTTGTTCTCAAAAAAAAAAAAAAAAAAAAAAAAAGAACAAGCATCGAACAAGGTCCCTGCCAGCAAGGGAGAACCGGGTAATGGGTCTGAATATTCATCCAGCGCAATCCGCATCCTGCCACAGAAAAGTCCAAAAGCGTGGCAATTAAGAAACGAAGCTTTTCTTTTCCCTAGTAAAATTCGGGAGGTTTTACAGACAACACGCCACGGGTTCCTCCGAATCTTAACAATCCAAAGGTTTCAAATGAGCGAGGACTTCCATCAGCACGGAAGTTACTCTGCAGGGACTAGGAAGAGCCTTTCTTTTTTTCTTTTTTTAATTCGTTTACAAATCCATTCCCACCCTCCACCGTTCCCAGCGCCCAGACGCCTCTCAGCAGAGGGCTTCCCCTGTCACAATGTGGATTGCTTATCTCAACCGCGGAGCCCCACGGCCCCCACGTCGCTGGGGGTGGGGAGGGACAGACTCGGGAAGCTAAGGGGTAGGTGCTTGTGTTTTATTGTTTTATTTTTCTAGGCCAATTCCAAAACCTTCCCTTCGCGGCGGCAGCCTCAGCGATGCCGGCCCCTCGCCGCAGCCCCAATTTGGGAGGGCACGGACTCCGGCTTCTCGGGCCAGGCGTTCAAGATTCGGGGGCGGGGAAAGGCTACCTGCCCTCCGTCCCCACAGCCATCCTGGCCCAGGTCTCCCACCCCGTAGGGGCCGCCCCGGGGAGGGGGAGAACCACCCTGGAGGAAAGGGGCCGGGCTCGCTCCCATCCCAATGGCTGGAGGGAAGGGGCTCTCCTCCTCCTCGCCTAACCCAGAGAGAGGCCGAGGATGACGACTGCAAGGTCTCCCGCCCAGCCGGCACCGACCCCCGCGCGGGAAGCAGAGCCTGCGCGGGGCCCAGGGTGCCCACTGCCCGCTGCGGGCCCCGGGCATAAAGGGCAGGAGGCTCCAGCTCCCAGCCGCGGCCCCGGGAGGGGAGAGACCTCACCTGGCCCAGCCCGCGCCACGCTCTCGGGTTAGCTCCGCTGACGACAGCGGTGAGGGAGCCCGGGCAGGGCCAGAGCAGAGGCGCTCCGCCTCAGGCCGTGCTTGCCGCACTCGGGGGGTTCCTCACAGTGGGCCGGACCCCGAGCCGCCCGGAGCCGCCATCTTCCTCCACTCAAACGCCGCCGCCGCCGCCGGGGCTGCTCTGGCCGGGAGAAGACAGCGCGGAGTGCGCATGCGCGGGGCCTAGCGCGGAGGACACGCGCGCGCACCCACGTCGGCGGCCGGGGCGGGGCCTTATGGGAAAGGGGCGTGGCCCGGGCCGGGGATCTCCTGGGAACCGGACCAGCTTCGCGGAGCGCAGTTGGAGCGAAGAAACGTCGAGCTTCCGCGTCCTTATTCCTCCTGGGGGTCTCTCTCTCTAGAGCCTACCCCAGGTCAGCACCCACCCTTCTTCTCAATGCCGAGGGACAACTGGCTGGAGACCGTGATGTTTGGCAAGAATTCACCCATCTGTACGCCTGGGGGCCAGATGTGGAAGTCGGACGAGCTATTGGATGTAACCTGGAGGGAAATTCAGTTCCTTGGTTGTGCAAGCGAAGCCTCCCTTAACTATAACCACCACTGGCCTGCAGGGAACAGACGTGTGACTAACTCCATTTTTTTCAGATGAGTAAACAGGCGCAAAGAAATATCTCCTTTTCCCAAGGCCATACACCTTAAGGGACAGGAAGGCAGAATAGGATTTGAATTCAGGCTTATCTGGTTCTCAAGCTCCTTGTACTTTCCTCTATCGCTATCCCCAGGCCAGACAGCAAGGTCCAACAAAATACCCCTTCCTCGGTAGCAATCTGGTGTGTAGGTGAGAATCTTCATGAATCCATCCATGGAGGCAGCAAGTGGTCCAAGGAAATGCCAGAGATTACAGAAGCCCTTGCTCCGAAGACCAAAGGAACCTTGAGGTGCCAGCCCACCACCCTGGGATAAAATGGACCTTCTGGGATATTTCTTGGGACACCAGGCTGGATCAGAACCAAGTCCCCTTTCAAATTGGGAGAGCATTGCACTAATGAGCAGACTTGAGTCAACCCACCTCTAGAAATCACTAGATCTGTGTGACCAGTCCCATCACCTCTAATGGAGAGCTCCATGTTACAAACACTGGACCAGCTATTAAGTGCTTCCTTGTAAAAATGTTGGTTCTAGCCAAAACCGGTATAGCTCAATGGATAGAGCGTAGGCTTGGGGACTGAAGGGTCCCGGGTTTGATTCTGGTTAAGGGCATGTATCTTGGTTGCGGGCATATCCCCAGTAGGGGGTGTGCAAGAGGCAGCTGATCGATGACTCTCTCTCATCGATGTTTCTAACTCTCTCCCTCCCTTCCTCTCTGTACAAAATCAATAATATATATATATATATATATATATATAAAATGTTGGTTCTAGGGCCCATCTTAGAACCTGCCTCACACTTTTTCTAAAGCTCCCTAGGGATTCTGACCCCAGTTAGGTTTGTAACTGCTGGATCATGTTAGATCAGGTTCAAATACTGAACCACTTCATCCTGAATCTCCGAGATCAAAGACAGCAGGAATTTTTGTCTGTTTTCTTCACTATTTTATCACCTACTATAGAGACTGGCACACAGTAGGGAATCACGAAATATTTAATGAATGAATGCATGAACTGGGAATTTAACAACTAAGATCGCAGGCAGTCAAATATTTAGTGAGTACCTACAATGTGCCAAACCGTGTGATTCATATAGTATCACATGTGCTATGTGATAAATGAAACTTTAAAAATCGTTGTCCAGCCGAAACCGGTTTGGCTCAGTGGATAGAGCATCAGCCTGCGGACTGAAAGGTCCCAGGTTCGATTCCGGTCAAGGGCATGTACCTTAGTTGCAGGCACATCCCCAGTAGGGGGTGTGCAAGAGGCAGCTGATCGATGATTCTCTCTCATCGATGTTTCTAACTCTCTATCCCTCGCTCTTTCTCTCTGTACAAAAATCAATAAAATATATTTTAAAAATAAAAATAAGAATCGCTGCCCTCATGAAAGGCCCCTACAGTCTACTGAGAGGCAAAGCTGGGCTGAGAGGCTAG
Source organism: Pipistrellus hanaki (assembly GCF_964339955.1). Lineage (NCBI taxonomy): Eukaryota > Metazoa > Chordata > Mammalia > Chiroptera > Vespertilionidae > Pipistrellus > Pipistrellus hanaki. The sequence goes on along the minus strand of NC_140504.1, from coordinate 191,917,287 downwards.
TCTAGGTTCAGAGGTTAGGTGAAGCTCCGAGGCCAGGATGTCCTTTCTTGGTTAGGCTAAGTTCCTTGGATAGGCTCAGCTCCCCAAGGCCCCAAGGATCAACTAGGCTCAGCTCTCTGAGGCCCCGAGACTAGGCTCTGTGGCTTCCAGGCTAGACTAAACTTCAAGGACAGGCTGTCCTCCATCAACTAGGCTAGGCTCTAGTCCAGGTTGTTCTCGCTGGCCAGGCTAGACCCTGAGGTGAGGCTCTCTGAGCTTCTGGGTCTAGGTTCCGAGGCTAGCATGAGTCTTGAATGATGTCATGCTACGCATTGATAAGTCACATGCTTTGTTCTTGTGTTGGCAGTGGAAACTTACAATAAGTCTAAAAGTCTGAGCACCAGACTGGCCTGCTGAGAACAGACACTCATTCCACCTCCCCCTCTAATTTCTTCTGAATTCCATCATGAGCCATGGACTGGTTTCATTTGTCTTTACACAAACTTTACACAGAATTATAAAATCATATTTACAGACATTCCACGGTGCTAACAGTGCTATAATCAGGAGCAAAGAAATACCTCCTTTTTTTTTTTTAAGTACGTTTTTATTGATTTCTGAGAGGAAGAGAGAGACAGAAACACCAATGATGAGAGAGAATCATCGATCAGCTGCTTCCTCCATAGCCCCTCCAGGGAATTGAGCACACAATCCAGGCATGTGCCCTGACTGGAAATGGAACCAGCAAATTTTAGTTTACAGGATGACATCCAACCAATTGAGCCACACCAGCCAGGACAAAATAATAATAATAATAATAATACTTTTTAAAAAATTATGTCCCAGTTCCCTAGCTACGTAGTAAACTTCTTTCCTTCACTGAGATGACTACTGTTACAAATTCCTGATATCTTTCCAGATTTGCATACACAAACACACATGTAAATAAATACACGTAAAGTAGCAGCAAACTATACACAATACTCTGTATCTTGCTTTTTTGTTCTTTTTGAAGTATAGTCCTTCAGGTCATTTGATGTCAGCATACTTGGAACCATCCAAATTTTGTTAACTAATTTCATTCCATTCCTTTGTATGGAGATACCATATATCTTTAAAACAAATCTTCTAGTAATAAACATTTAATTTGTCTCCATGTGATTATAAACAAAGTAGCAATGAATATACTTATATTTTTGTTATACCTAGCAAATGTATCTACAGAAAAATTTACTAGAAATGCAATTACTGGGGCAAAAGGCACATACCGTGTTTCCCAAAAAATAAGACATCCTCCGAAAATAAGACCTAGCGCAACTTTGGGAGAAAAAATTAATATAAGACACTGTCTTATTTTCGGGAAAACAGGGTACATGCATTTTAAATATTAAAAATATTTAATATTTTCTAAAGTAGTTTTAATCCTCACTGAGGATATTTTGTCCATTGGGGTTTTCTTGGGGGAGGGGGGGTTTGACCCTTTGGTCCAAGGCCAATGCTCTAACCACTGAACCGGCCAGGGTGCCATTTATTTCTTAACACAACAGTTCATATAATCTTAGTTTATACATCAGGTGGAAATTTTTCTCCCTATGGTCTTTGTTTTTATATTCCCATCACATATCAATCAGAGTGGTTTTTTGTGGTGTATTTGTTCTGAGTGCCTGCTGTTCTGAGTGCAAGTCTCCAAGTTCCAAACATAAATGATGTATCAAGCATATTTTACAAGAAAAAGAAGCTCATGTTTTAGGGTCTCTGCCACTGCAGGGGGCTTTCCCCTGAGAAAGAAACCACCACTTCCTCAATTTTGAAGCTTATTTAGTCCCATCTTTTTATTCTACAGATGAGGAAGGGACTTGCCCAAGGTTACAGGGGGCCTATTTGATTTACTAGGCCTGGTCTCCAGATTGACTGCTCATTTGGTGACACAAAGGCTGTTTCCTTTGTAGCATCCTCTCGGATGATCTTCAAGATCTCTACCTTTCTGGCCTCCTCCGAAAATTTAGTCCCAGGAATGCCCAACTAATTCCTTTGTTAAGGCTCATTGCAAAATATAACAAAATTGTAAGAAACTATCTCCCTCTGCTGGTAACACGCTATTATGACAAAACCTAAAACTACTGAGAGTTGCATTTATGAAAACCTAATCACACCTCAAGAGTGAGACTTACGTGATGTCTGATAGACAGTCTGGCCTTTGCCAAGGCTCAATTCAGGATAATGCACTTAAAAGAATGGTTCACAGGAGAATGTATTCAAAATAAACATAGTTCCAGAGAGAGAAAAAGACAAAGCCCTTTATCTTTGGGTAAATTGGTCAGATTGTTATTAATATTTTAGACATAGAAAATTAGAGTTGTTAGTGGAATAGGCATGTGGAGATGCCAATAAGAAACCTATCTAGCTGGATCAGAAATACCAGCTCCCTTCAGGGCTGGAAATCAAATTTGGGGTGTTTTTTTTTTAGCATACAGTGAGTAACTTACACCATGAGCATCTAAGTAAGAACAGTGGACTGAGGACAGACCCAAAGATGAACAATATTTCAGAGACAAGAAATCATGTAAGAGAATTAGTAAGCATGTCACTTTAACTTCTAAATAAAGGTTAGTAACATTTAAAACATGACTATAATTTATTATAATAATAACCATTAGGAATACAAATTGCTTAATTTTGAAACAGGAAACTGTTCCTTCAGAAAGATTAATGACATGCTATAAACACATCCCAATTCAAATAACTTGATTATAGCAGCCAAATGCAACATTACTGAATGACATATTTTTAACACTGAGCGGCCTAACACAAAACATGTCAAGTAGGTTAAAAACATGGGTGCTTGCCTTGACCCTGCTTTTGTGGTTTGAGAGAGAAAGCACCATCAGAGATGTGAGAATTATAAATCTTGGCAGGCAAGCCCCATAATAATAACAGGTAACCTTTAGAACTCTTACTATGGGTTAAGCACTGTTCTAAGCTTTTTAGCATACATAGTACCTCCTCACAATCTACTTTTTTAAAAAAATATATATTTTATTGATTTTTTAACAGAGAGGAAGGGAGAGAGATAGAAAGCCAGAAATGTCGATAGGAGAGAAACATCGACCAGCTGCCTCTTCCACACCCCCTACAGGGAATGTGCCTGCAACCAATATAAATGCCCTTGACCGGAATCAAACCTGGGACCCCTCAGTCCGACGCTCTACCACTGAGCCAAACCGGTTTCGGCTCACAATCTACTTTTGAAGAAGCTACTATGACTATAATTCTCCTTTTTTTTTTTTTTTTTTTTTTTTACATTTGGGGACACTAAGGCACAGAAACTTTAAATAACTTAAATACGATCACACAGCAGTTCAAGTTGGAAAATTTTGAAGTTGAACTTTAAAAGTCCAAGGACCCTACTTCTATGTTGGTACAGATACATGTATTTGTCATTAAGGACTCAGAAAGTCTTTTTTTTTTTTTTTTTTTTTTAATTTAATTTTATTTATTTATTTATTTTTTTTACTTCTTTTTTTTTAATAAGTTTTTATTTTTCATATTATTACAAATGTTCCTTCCTCCCCCCCCCCCCACCATTGCTCTCCTCCACCAGGTTCCCACCCCACCCTCTGCCCTTTCCCCTCTCCCCATTGTCCTCATCCATAGGTGCACAGTTTATGTTCAGTCTCTTCCCACGCCCCCCTCTCCCCTTTTCCCCAAGAATCGTCAGTTCACTCCCCTTCCATACCTCTGATTCTATTATATTCAACAGTTAATATTGTTCATCAGATTTTTTTAATTTCCTTGGTTTTTAGATTCACTTGTTGATAATTACGTATTTGTTGTTCATAATTTTTATCTTTGTTTACTTTCTCTTCTGAAAGAACCCCCTTCAGCAATTCATATAATTCTGGTTTGGTGGTGATGAACTCCTTTAGCTTTTTTTTATTAGTGAAGCTCTTTATCTGGCCTTCGATTCTGAGTGATAGCTTTGCTGGGTAGCTTATTTTTGGCTGTAGGTTCTTGCTATTCATCACCTTGAATATTTCTTGCCATTCCCTTCTGGCCTGCATGGTTTCTGTTGAGAAGTCAGCTGACAATCGTATAGGTGCTCCTTTATAAGTTACTACCTTCTTTGCTCTTGCTTCTTTTAATATTCTCTCTTTATCTTTTGCTCTTGGAATTTTAATAATGATGTGTCTCGGTGTGGTCCTCTTTGGATTCCTTTTGTTTGGAGTTCTGTGCGCTTCCTGGACTTGTAAGTCAAATTCTTTCACCAGGTGGGGGAAGTTTTCTGTCACTATTTCTTTCAGTATGTTTTCGATATCTTGCTCTCTCTCATCTTCTGGAACCCCCATAATTCTGATGTTGGTTCGCTTGAAGTTGTCCCAGAGGTTTCTTACATTATCTTCAATTTTCTGGATTCTCTTGCCTTCTAGCTTCTGTGGAGGAGTGTCTTCTGGCTCTTTATGTTCCAAATCTTTGACTTGATTCTTGCGATCTTCCCTTCTGTTTTTAGGACTCTGTAGAATATTTTTTATTTCAGACAATGTATTCTTTATTTCTTGTTGATCCCTTATCATTTCTTGTTGACTCCTTATTAATTCTAGTTGATCTCTTTTCATATCCTCATAGGCCTTATCCATCTTTTCTAGGAAATTCTTGAAAAACCTTATAAGCGTAGATTTGAACTCTATATCCAGACGCTTTTTGTCCTCCATTTCTTTCGTTTGTGATCTATTTTGTTGTCGCATTTCGCAGTTACAGATGGGACGGGGTTTCAGGGTGGAGCCTGCAGCTTTGGCTTCCGTCAGCCCCGCCCTATGCGGGTCCTTCAGTGCTCGCTGCCTGCGCCTCTGAGAGAAAGGTGCCCTCGATTTCCGCCTGCTGCCAAACAGTCTATGCTCTCCCACAATGAGCCCGGTATTGGGGTTCAGTTCAGTTGGAAGTGGAGTTGGAGGTGGCGTTCACAGCAGTCTGGAGCCCCAGTCTCCTTCCGGCCAGGGCAATCCCGCGGCACAACCGACGGTCCCTTCTCTGGGGGCAGTGTGCGCGCCTCCGGGACCTCCTTTCTCTGCTACCCCGGGGTTCCGCTTTACAGCCCAGCTCCCTATGGCTGAGCCTGAGTCCCCGGGGTCTGGCCCAGAACTGGGGTTCAGAGCAGTCAGGGGCCCAGCACAGTCGGAGTTTTCTCTCCTTCCCGCTTGGGAACGCCCGCCAGGCACTCGGCCTCCCTCCTCTCCGGCTCCGTCCTCTCCACGCGCCGCGTGTCTCCGTACCTTAGGCTTTTACAGCTCCTCCGCGCTTCCTTCTGGTTTTCTCCTTGCTTCTTGTTGTAGGATTTCCAGTCAGTCGACTTTCCTGTAGTTCTGGGTAATGTCCATTTTATATTTTAGTTGTATTTTATTAAAATTGTTGTGTGCGGCTGCGGCTAGTTGCCTACCCGAGCAGCCATCTTAGATTCTCCCTATCAGGACTCAGAAAGTCTTTAATAGTTCTGGTTGCCTAGCTCAGGTGCAATATTACCAACTAACAGTAATGTTTTTACCTCACAGTAGACAATATCATTGTTAACAGAAACTTGGAATACTGCTTCTTGAGAAAGAAAATACTGTAATCATTATCACCCTATCAGATAGAAATAATAACATGTTTTATGCGCCAGCAAATATTTTAAATTCTTTGTTGAGGTATAAAAATATGTTTAGACTTTTGGGGGGAAAAACAACATGCACTTTATATAAAAACTACTTAAAAACTCAAAAAACTGTTTTTCAGTAATTGACTGCCCTTAGAAAAGATGGTTCCAAAGATCACACTTCCTGTACTCAAGATTCACGTGGAGTCCATTCAGTGTAACACTTTGCCCTTAACAAAAATGGCGACACCCTGATTTCCTCGCCCTCTTCCAAGATGGCTTCCCTGACACTCCTGGACCCTAGCCTGGCGCCTCTTCCGGGGCTTGGCAGGGGGCGGGGTCCATTGAGTAACTTGCGTGCTGGCGCCCGCGACGGATGCGCGTATCAGGGCGCAGGCGCGGGGAGGGGGTTGGGAGGAGGGGAAGCGGCGAGTAAGATGGAAGATGAGGAGGTCGCTGAGAGCTGGGAGGAGGCGGCAGACAGCGGGGTAAGGAGTAGCCGCCGCCCTGGGGCTGGGCCGGGAGGGACCCGGCGTGAAGGAAGCCTCCAGGGACTGGGTCTGAGGCTGGTTATCCCCGGGGAAGGGCCCCACACGCCGGGCCCCGGGTGGTGGAGAGGTCCCCGGTCTCTTGAGCTCTGCGAAGGCCTCTTAAAGGGGCCACGTTCCATTTCTCCCTCCACCTTTGCCCGGTGCGCTTCCTTCCGTCCCCAGGCGTGCGCGTCACTCGGGGCGCCCCGCACGCCACCCAAGACCTCTTTTCTGGGCCCCCGCACCCTCTGGCTCGCCTGAGCCCTTTTGACCCTTCCCATCCCGTCGGACTCTCGCCTGGGGCACCATTTTAAAGTTCACGTGTTTGGATGAGGAGCGACACTGTGTGTCGTGGTGGGGCAGAGGGGGTGGCGGTGTGCGGACCGGGGCGGCATGCGGGGCAGGAACGGAAACAGTCTATGGGCCCCTCAACTCTACTGAAATCCCCCACTGCTCTGCGCTCTCCGCCTCGGTGGGCGAGTGTGGGTTTTTTTTTCTTTTAGTTTTACTCTGAGATCCGGTTGCTGGCAGGTCTCCCCAGGGGACTCCGCCCGAAAGACCCTAAGCCCAGCCCGTCTCCCCGGGGACCCAGCCAACGATCTGAGCCAGGAGGGAGTGTGCTCGCCGGGGTCGAAGGGGGTGGGGGGTGCGATGTACAATGTAAAGTAGCCGCATTCCAGGGGAAAGAAGGGGAAAATAGCGTTCGTCTTGCTTTGGGGAGTTTTGATTTACTCCCAGAAGCTGTAGGAAAGTAGCTTCTTATCCCAAGCCGGAACCGTCTAATTCTATTAGGTTCCTGATTAATCTGGTCTTTTTCAGAGTTTGTGGTTTCGTGGTGACCCTCGGGAACATGGGGAGATGCCTTTTTTTGGCCTCCTCGTGTTTGTGTCTGTTCAGTGCTGGCTCGAGTGACACATACCTTATAGGTTTCCTAGTTGGGAGAAGGGCGTGGAGAGCCGAGCGAGCGTGCGAGGGCAGAACAGACTGGGTTTTCCTCTCGCAAGTGCCTTTCAGGGCGCTTGTCAGCTCGGGAAGAGGCCAAGAGAATGACCCTCGCAGCAGTGGGTGTATCCGGGAATGTTGAAACTTGGCTTTGAAGGTTTTTTTTTTCTCTGGCGGTTCAGCATTTCTCTCAGGGTGTGTGTTTGTCCACTTAGCATGATTGAGAATTTGAAGAATTAATTCGTTCCCAAAGTATTTGGTACAGTTCTTACGGACCGACTATCTTTCTTGGATTTTGTCTTGAGTGAGGAGAGCAGTTGAAAGATTCTATAGGGAGCAGCAGGTGACATCTGGGGGTTTATTCAATGAGCAAACATTTTTGAGTGCCTGCCGTGTGCTAGGCAGTGTGTGTGCTGAGCAGTGACTTTGTGCCAGAGAATGCAAAATTTCCGGTAGAGGCATCTATTGCCTACCACTAATACGAGTGAATCATTCAGGCACCCCTCGTGCCAGCCCTCTGCAGAAAAGCTTGGCCTACATTTTGAGTGTGACTCAAATGATAAATTTCTTGAGCATCTTAGCCTTTCTTTATTTTTCTTCATCTATTTTGAAGGGACATGTATTTCTCATATTAAAGGTGCAAGAAAACGGAAAACAAAAGCGAATGAAGGGTTCAGAGGGTGGGGGTTACTTTAGTTTTCAGAATGGGTAAGTCAGCTAGCCCAGTACTGCATTTTACAGCTAAACAAGCCCCAGAGATGTAAGGTTTAACTTAAAATTTTCTGCTTGTCCAGTATTCTTTCTACTATGTTTTAACTTTAGTAAAACGCTTTAAAAGTTCTAGATACAGCCCTAGCCGGTTTGGCTCAGTGGATAGAGCGTCGGCCTGCTGACTCAAAGATCCCATGTTCGATTTCAGTCAGGGGCATGTACCTTGGTTGCGGGCACATCCCCTGTAGGAGGTGTGTAGGAGGAAGTTGATGGATGTTTCTCTCTCATCGATGTTTCTAGCTCTCTATCCCTCTCCCTTCCTCTCTGTGGAAAATCAATAAAATATATATATTTTTTAAAAAGTTCTAGGTACAGAGATGGAACCCAAACTTTGCATTATTATTGAGCAGTAACTACCAAAATGCAAGATCCCTTATCTGTTATTTAAGTGAACCATTGCAACAATCTGTAGAGGCACTATTCTCCTTTTTTTTAAAAAAAAATATTGATGAGAGAGAAACACATTGATTTGTAGTTCCACTTATTTATGCATTCATTGGTTGGTTCTTGCATGTGCCCTGACCAGAGATCAAACCTACAACCTTGACATAAGGGGATAACGCTCTAAGCAACTGAGCTAATGCACCAGGGGCCGTTATCCTCCTTTTATAAACAAGTAAACTGAGTTTAGGCAGAAACCTGTCTTGCTCAAGGTCACACAGCTAATGAGTAGGGTAGCTGGGATTTGACCCCAAACCTGTCTTACTCAAAAGCTGGTTTTGTTCTCTAGTATTTTGCTGCCTGGGAACCTGGGGAAGACTTGGGAGTTGGGCATTAACTTTTTTTAAAATATATATATATATATCTTTATTGATTTCAGAGAGGAAGGGAGAGGGGAAGAGATAGAAACATCAATGATGAGAATCACCGATCGGCTATCTCCAGCATGCCCCACACTGGAGACTGAGCCCACAACTGGGGCATGTGCCCTTGACTGGAATCAAACCTGAGACCCTACAGTCTGGAGGCTGATGCTCTATCCACTGAGCCAAACCAGCCAGGGCTTAACTTTCATTTTTAATGTGTTTACTTCAGATTTATATTTGAAGGCTCTCTCTTTTTTAATTTTTATCAATTTTAGAAAGAGGAAGGGAAAAGAAAAGAGAAACATCAATAAGCTTCCTCCTGCATGCCCCCTACTCAGGATCTAGCCTGAAACCTGGGCTTGTGCCCTGACTAAGAATCAAACTGGCGACCTTTTGGTGCATTGGATAATGCTCAACTAACTGAGCGACACTGGCCAGGGCTGAGGGCTCTCTTGAATTTAATTCCCTTTTCAAAATTCACAAAGAGTCTTATAAATGTGCACTTTAGAAGGAGAGGAGCCTGGGAGACGGGGTGGGGGTTGTGGGGGAGCACTGTCCCCATCGCTGGGAAACCAACTGCTTATTACATGTCTTTCAGTTGCATGTTTAATCTTAGCTTCAGGTTACCTTATCTCTCAATTGATATATGGTAATGAACATTAAGTTTGCAAATACAAAACAAAACAACAACACAACAATAACAAAAACCTCATCCCTGGCAGGTATATGCACTGAAAGGTTGCTGGTTCAATTCCCAGACAGGGCACATGCTCAGATAGCGGGCTCTATCCCCAGTAGGGGCTGTACAGAGGCAACCAATCGATGTTTCTCTCATTCCTCCTCCCTTCCTCTCTCTCTAAAAATCAATAAAAATATTTTTTAAAAACCAAACCTGAGTGGCAAGAGGACTAGCAAATGAGAGTTGTTAACTAATTTTTTATTTTATTTTATTCTCACATGAGAATATGGTGTGTTTTTTTAAAATATGTTTTTATTGATTTTTAGAGAGAGGGGAAGGGAGAGGGGAGAGAGAAACATCAAGGATGAGAGAGAAACAGCATTGATTAGCTGCCTCCTGCAAGCCCCATACTGGGGATTGAGCCCACAAGTGGGGTATGTGCCCTGACCAGAACTCTTGGTTCATGGGTTGATGGGGATCGAACCCACAACCTACCTAGCTATGTGCCCTGACTGGAAATCAAACTAGCAACTTTTTGGTATACAGTATGATGTTCCAACCAACTGAGCCCACCTAGCCAGGGCTGCTCACTAATTCTTCAAGTGAACATTCAAACTTTATGAAATCTGGAGACAGTTCTAACCCTTGAAAATAGAGGCTTTTGGTGATCCTTGTCCTTCACACAAAAATGTTGACATTATGTTAGAATTTCTCTTTTGTCAGGACATGTGAGGTCATTGTTTCCTGCATATCTTCAGAATGCTCAGTTTAGTACTATTGTGTCATTCCAGGAAGACTAAATTTGAGAAACACCTAAAATATTATGTAAATAGGCAGCTTTTGCTTTTAGTTAGTATGGTGAATGCTTATCTAGTATAAAATTGTGCCTTTACCTGTTTCCTTCCAAGGAGTTACATCCCAATCAAAGGACAATTCAAGAAATATAACTTAGGCCCTGGCCAGTGTTGCTCAGTGGATAGAGCGTCAGTCTGTGGACCAAAGGGTCCCAGGTTTGATTTTGGTCAAGGGCACATGCTCAGATTGTGGGCTTGATCCCTAGTAGGGGCCATGCAGGAGGCAGATGATCAATGATTCTCTCATATCATTGATGTTTCTCTCTTCCCCTCCTTTCCTCTCTGAAATCAATGAAATTATTTTTTAAAGGAGGGAAAAAAGGAAATATAACTTAGGAAATGCTTCTTTAAAAAATATACTGCCTTTGGGAAAAATGCAAATTTAAAATTGAGTTAATATTGATTCTAACTCTAAATTGTGTCCTTTATCTTAAGCACATCTCAGGGGACAAACAGCATTTTGTAATTGGGAGGTACCTTTGTGCGTACCTCCAAAATTGTATCAGCAGTTTGCTCTGTTTCTGTTGGCTTGAAGCTTTATAATAAATATCTTGTTTCCTAGTCCATCTTGTTGGTAATGAGATAACCCAGTCCTAGAGGAAGGCAGGTGATACTTAAATGAAATTGGATTAGTAGTTATTGTAAAGCATTTCCTTGCATCTCAATAGTTGCATTTTATTCTTTTTCACAAAGGTAAGTTAGGTAGCAATTAGAAGATCTAAAGTAAGTTAAAGGATGACCAGTCTTTTGGACTAAGAATTCAAATTTACTTTCTGCCTTCAGTGAGCCAGTCAGCTGAACTTTACCCCATCGTGGTATCGGTGTAAGCCTGTAGAGGGTGTCAGTAAACATTGCATACCTACTGTGTACCAGGCACAGTCTAGTGGAAGACGCATAGATGGGGTTCCATGGCGGGGATCTTGTAGAGAAGGTGTTGTCTAAACTAAGATTGAAAGGACCAGTTGAATTAAGCAGTATTAAGTTTGGGAGGAGCAGGTAGAGCTAGGGCCAATGCCTACATAAGCTAGGAGGCAGTGAGAGAAAAGAATGCCGCATTGGGAGAGCTACAGTATTTCCTTCTGGCTGGAGGGCAGGGTGTTGGCAGGGCTGAGTGGAAAGAGATGAGGCCAGAGAGGTATGCAGGGCCGGATTGGGAAGGCCCTCCTTGTACTTGGTTCTGTGGAGCTTGGGCTTTTCCTGAAAGCAGAGGGGGAACTTTGAAGGCTTTTTTATTTTTATTTTTTATTTTTAAAAAATATTTTATTGTGCCGAAGCCGGTTTGGCTCAGTGGTAGAGCGTCTGTCTGCGAAATGAAAGGTCCCAGGTTCGATTCCGGTCAAGGGCATGTACATTGGTTGCGGGCACATCCCTGGTAGGGGGTGTGCAAGAGGCAGCTGGTCGATGTTTCTCTCTCATCGACATTTCTAGCTCTCTATCTCTCTCCCTTCCTCTCTAAAAAATCAATAAAATATATTTTTAAAAATATTTTATTGATTTCAGAGAGGAAGGGAGAGAGAAACATCAGTGATAAGAGAGAATCATTGATCGTCTGCCTCCTGCATACCTCCACTGGGAATCTAGCCTGCAACCTGGGCATGTGCCCTTGACGGAATCAAATCCAGTGCCCTTTAGTCCACAGGCCGATGCTCTATCCACTGAGCCAAACCGGCTAGGGCTTTCTTTTTCTTTTTTAAAGCAAAGTGGTGATACAGTTAGATTTTAATGTAAGAGATAAGAACTTTGATTTACTTCTCTTTCTTTGGGGAAGAGGCTGTTCTCCCTGAAGTAGGGCTACAACTACACTGTGAGCATGGACCTGTGATCCAAGAGGTTACAGTTCAATTCCCAGTCACTGCCTGTAACTACTGTTTTGTTGTTTATTATGGAATGTGGCTGTGGGTAGTGGGCTATTAACAGTTAAATTTCAGGGCTACCTGGTGCTGATTTCTTTGTGCCTGTCTTTGTAGTAAAGAAGGTACTACTTAAGCTTTGTGATCTGAAAGCACAAATCCTGAAGGAGCCCTTTCTAAACTATTCCTGGTTCTTTGGGGGAAGATCTAGTGTTAGGGACTGTGAAGTCCTCAGAGGAGGCTTTCTGTAAAGCGTTGGCCCCTTTAGACAAGGTTGTGTTAAGCAGTCTGTCCCTGGAAAAAGATCTGTTTTACTGTGATTTCAAAGAAAGGAGGATAATGGCTTTTCACTAGTAACTCCTCAGCTCTTTTCATTGAGGCTGCATGGGGGGGCCTGTTCCCAGCATGCTCTGACTGTTCAAGAGAGCTCCATGGTTGCTGTGAAATTTGGGCAATCACAAGCCTTCTTGCTTTTCCTTCTGTAACAGGAGAGTACTTTTTAGTGGATTGATTTAAAACTTTTGGTAAAATTCTGCAAGAGAAAAGGTGCTCTGATGACTTCAACATACTCTTTCTTTTCACCCCTACACTGTGGTGCCCTCCCTTCCCCGCCCCTGCCACACACACATACACACACACAGCTAAAGGGCAGTTTCTGGCTGTATCAGGTAGCTAGCCTTCACAGGGTGTAGTGTGTTCTTTCCTGCATACTTTCCCCACAGGAATAGAAAATTTTCCCTGTCGGGACAACTACTGACTTGTTGGTTTTCTAGGAGATTAAGTTGAGCTACTATATCTATGGCCAAAATGCAGAATGAACTGGTTTTTTTAAAAGTAGTAACTAGAGATTTCTCTTCCCAAGTGTTTTAGAGAGCCAAATTCCGACCCCTCACGTTTGGCCTTCTTGGCTTATAAAAGCATTTGTGACCCTCTAAAGGGCAGTTGCTTCTGCTATCTACCCTGTTTCCCCGAAAATAAGACAGTGTCTTATATTAATTTTTTCTCCCAAAGTTGCGCTAGGTCTTATTTTCAGGGGATGTCTTATCTTTCCATGCGCTAGGTCTTATTTTTGGAGGATGACTTATTTTTGGGGAAACACGGTAGTTGCACATCTCACAGGTAAATGGACATTGCCCATAAGCATGCAAGCTCCCAAATCCTACTGGCCCTTTTTTGTTTGTTTGTTTATTTTTATTGATTTAAGAAAGGAAGGGAGAGGGAGAGAGAGATGGAAACATCAATCAGCTGCCTCCTGCACACCCCACACTGGGGATCAAGCCCTCAATAAGGACATGTGTCCTGACAGGGAATTGACCTGTAACCTCCTGGTTCATAGGTCCATGCTCAACCACAAAGCCACACCGGCTAAGCCCACAGGCCTTTTTCAGATGGCATCTGGAGGGCTCATTATAGGCCAGGTAGACTGCAGTTTTACATTCCTTATCCATTCAGTCTCAGTTGTCTGTGTAATTGGGGTGTAGGTTCTTTTACTCACCTTTAGGAGAGGAAATCACAAGAAGTATCGCAGCCCTGGCTGTTGGCTTCACTCTTAGGGACCTTTTGGATAGTTTGTTTACCTTTGCTTCTCAGCAGACAATTAATTACACAGTTAAGTGCTTGGATGCTTAGTTATTAGTTCCTTTGAAGTATTATTTGTTTCTCTTAGGATTAAGCCTGACCCCCTGCTTCTGTAGCCTGGATGATGAACTGATTAAGTTTTGCGTCTCTTGAGGAACTTGAACTCAAGAGCCAAAAGGACAGTGCTGCTGTTAGTTGTAATGTAAGAACAGTGACTGCAATCGAGATAGACGCTGATTGAAATCTTGATCATAGATGGGAAATAACTTTTTAACTTCTGGCCAGTGGAAAGAGACAATATAAATAATTTCTGCTCCGCTCTCTTGAGAGGATTTAACAACTCTACTATCTTAGGATCTCTATATCTGTAGTTGCAGACTGGCAGCCCTTGGGTATTTGGCCTAAAGATTTTGGGGGCTTGTTTTTTAAGTATTGAATACCTTTACCTGGATCTCAGTTGCTCTCCTCTCCACTGCAGCCTCCCATTCCCCCACCCCCATGCTACTGTTACCTATTGTGTCTGTTCCGCTGGCTTTTTGGTTATTGGTTTGGCCCTGGAGACATTGTTTGCTGCCCCTGCTGAGTACCTTTGATGACTGCACCCTTGGGTGTTTGAATACCTGGTAGTGACTTTGTTCCATCCCCCAAAGCTGTTTGTCCGTTTCCTATGGGAGAGGAGCCTTGCTGTCTTCATTATAGAAAAGGTAGCAAGGTTACCAATCAGTAACCCTCTTACTCCTCCATGGCCATAGAAATCAGAAGACTAGCCTCAAATGCCAGGTCTGATTTTTGGACAAACAACTGCCTACCTTTCTCTCAGCTTCATTTTCTCATTGTAAAATTGGGTGACTCTGCCTTGCCTGGTGTTGAGAGTTAAATAAAGCATCATTCAAAGGCAGATGTTGCCGCAGAGAGAGCTGTGGCTCTGAGTGTGAGGGCCATTGTTCCCTTGCTCCCCGTTCACTGACAGTGTGGGTACGGCCTCTGTCAGTTAGGGCGGGAAGTTCCTAAAACTGGCTGAAGGCTAATCTACTGTTTCTTCTAAGAGTTGTATTACTTAGTATTGGATGATAACCAAAAGGGGAAAAACTAATGAACCTGAAGAAAGAGGAGCCCCATTAGACTTTACCCCTTATTTTATTCCAAAGGTACTGCTCACCACCATTACTCCTACCCCTGCCTGCTCTGCTTCTTGTTTGTTTGTTTAGTCTCACCTGAGAATATTTTTGCATTGATTTTTAGAGAGATTGGGAATGAGGGACAATGGGAGTCGGGGGGAGAGAGAAAGAGAGAGGTCAATGTAAGAGAGACTCACCAATTGGTTGCCTCCCGAACGTGCCCCAACCGGGGCTGAAGATCGAATCTGCAACCCAGGTACATGCCCTTGATTGGAAATCTAACCCGTGACCCTTCGGTGCAAGAGCCGACACTCTAACCACTGGGCAATACTGGCCAGGCATGCTCACTTTTTTTTCTTTTTTTTTTCCTTTTTCATATATTTTTATTGCTTTCAGGGAGGAAGGGAGAGGGAGAGATGAAAATATCAATGATGAGAGAGAATCATTGACTGGCTGCCTCCAGCATGCCCTCTACTGGGGATTAAGCCTGTACCTAGGCACATGCCCTTGATCAGAATCAAACCTGGGACATTTCAGTTACAGGCTGATGCTCTATCCACCGAGCCAAACCAGCCAGGGGAACTTCTTTAAGGTAAAGTTGGCTGTATGGATTCCCTGCCTCATGGAGACCCTTTGAAGAGTCACTCAAAGCAGAACAATACATTGTCTCAAAATGGCAGCTACAAAGTTTTTGAGGCCCTCCAGCCTAGTATACATCTAAATTATTAAGAATTGTATCCTGTGGGTACTCTTCAGATTTAAGATCTGGACTTTAGATTTCAGCTCCGTTGTGGTCTGCTACTGCGATAGTCCTCCTTCGGAACCTTGGTCTGAGCTGTGACAGGTTGGTGCTGTTGTCAGCCTTTATCCTACCTTATCCATTCCTGTGGCCACCCCCAGCCACTCTTCCTGAATGCCTTTGCTTTCTCCTTTTGAGGTTTAGGGTTCGTTTCTGTTGCTTACTAGTTGAGAGGCTTTAGGAAAATCACTTAACTTCAGAGCACGCTGCAAGGCTGCTGTTTAGCCCATGGGTTGTGGTGAGGATTAGAGGTGGTAAAGGAAGGACACATGTCTCTGGCAGGTACTTGGAGAATGTTGCTGCCACCACCATTGCTGAGAAATTCCTCAGGCAGCCTTAGCTCTTATTCTGACTATGAGTAGTGTCTCTGATTTCAGACCCAGATAGATCAAGTTTATATTCTGGCTTCACAAAGATTGCTTTCTAGTGATTAAAGATGCACAATAAATAATAATGTTTTATTTATTTATATATCTATGATAATAAAAGGGTAATTTGCAAATTGGTCAGGACACCCTCACAGAATCGACCTAACAGCAGGCTGTATGGGGTGACCAGGCAGCAGGGGTCCACTTAGGGGCGATCAGGCCAACAGGCAGAGGCAGTTAGGGGTGATCAGGCTGGCAGGGGAGCAGTAACTGGGCGATCAGGCAGGCAGGCAGTTGAGCAGTTAGGAGCCAGTGGTCCTGGATTGTGAGTGGAATGTCTGACTGCCAGTTTAGGCTCGATCCTGTCGGACATCCCCTGAGGGGTCCTTCCCACCCCCACACACACGAATTTCGTGTACTGGGCCTCTAGAATACATATATACATACATACATACATACATACATACAACGCACACCCACACACACAATGCAAAAAAATAAAGCCGATTAAGGGCATGTAAAATGACTGGTAGGGGTGCCATTTGTGTAAAAAAAAAAAGGGGGGGGGGTCTGAGAAGGCCTCTCAAATAAAGATAGGCAAAGCAACCTGGAGGAAGTGAGAGTGAAAGCTGTGCAGAAGCTGGCGGAAGTACATTCAGGCAGAAGGAGCTGCCAGGGCAAAGGCTCTCGGACTGGAGCATGCTTGTTTTATCTGAGGAACAGTGGGGGCCAATATGATGGGGTGAATTTTATTTTATTAAATTTACCTGAGTTATAAAAAAGAGGTTCCTAGCTGGTTTAGCTCAGTGGCTAGAGTGTTGGTCCAAGGACTGAAGGGTCCTTTTTTGATTCCAGTCAAGGGCATGTGCTTCAGTTGCAGGTTTCACCCCCAGCCCTGGTTGGGGCATATGCTGAAGGCAACCAATCAGTGTGTCTCTTTCCCTCCCTTTCACTCTCTACAAAAATCAATGGAAAAAGATCCTCAACAACAAAATTAACAATAAAATGTATAAAGAAATAGGTGAAATCAATTAAAATTTTTATTTAAAAATTATTTTTATTGATTTTAGAGAGGAAGGGAGAGGGAGAGATAGAAACATCAATGAGGATAAAGAGTCATTGATTGGCTGCCTCCTGCACACCCCACACTGGGGATCCAGCCCGCTAGGCAGGCATGTGCCCTGGCCAGGAATTGAACCGTGACTCCTAGTTCATAGGTCGACGCTCAACCACTGAGCTACACCAGCCAAACGGGATCTCCAAATCCCAGCCAGATGCGTGGTATGGGAGACATACGTACTTCGCTGGGGAGACTGCTCTCCCAGGAGACCCTGTCACAAGCAATCCTGTAGCCAAGGGAATTGGCTGCTGATGTCCTGCCTAAGACTTAGAGCCATTAGGACCAGCATGGGCACTACCTGCTATGGTGGAGTTCAGGGCCAAGCTGTGTTGGAAGTTATTTCTGTCTTCTATTGCTTCACAGGATCTTCTTTTTTTTAAGTATGTTTTTATTGATTTCGGAGAGAACGGGAAAAGGAAAGAGAGAGAGAAACATCTCTGATGAGAGAATCATTGATCAGCTGCCTCCTGCACGCCCTCCACTGGGGATTGAGCCCCCAACCCAGGCATGATCAGGAATCCAACCATGGCACTCAACCACTGAGTGATACTTGCCTGTTACTTTTTTCTAAAATGGTGGCATTGTGTTCATCAGGACCTGTCAGGCTCTGGCTCTGAGGGCACCCTTGTTCTACTCTCAGGGTTCCTGTTTCTTCTGCAGAGCCCCTTCTTGTAGATGTGTGCTTCCCAATCTGGGAGAGCTGGACCAGGCCGTATGAGCCTGTGGGACATCGTGGTTCACAGCGCAAGACGATTCCCTATTCCTTGAGTTTGAGAGGAAAATCAGAAAATGTCATCTTCTGAATTGCAAACTGACAAAGGCAAATTATCTGAGAAAAGTTACTAGTAACTATTGCTGATAAAAAGGGGTTCTTTTCTAACTCAGCTGGTGCCTCTTAGGCTTCCATTCACTACAAGAAGACGGATTCTTAGAAGTCTGTTAGTTGCATTGGTGACCAGAGGATTCTGGTTTACAGAGAGGAGTGTGATGGTGGAGCAGGACTTTGCTCCTTCGGCACCATGCGGAGCAGGCAGCCGCAGGTCAGCTCCCACCCCCACCCCCACCCCAGTGTAACAGGTGCAGGTGTAGGTTTGTTCACTCTGTCTCTTGTGAGTTTGGCTAGTTTGCATCATTCGTTCCCCAGAGCTTCGTCACCCCTGTGGGAACTGATAAAATCTGTTTCTTGAACGTTCAGGTCTGGACAGAGCATCTGTGATGGTGCTGTGCTTGCTGTAATTTGCACCAAGGCCTATTCTCTCCTTTGCCTTTCTTATCCCCTCTCCCCTTTTTACCTTTTTTTTTCCTTCCGCATCCATCTCTTGCTGTTACAGGAGAGATCCTGTCATTGTAATCTGCCTGCCCTTGCAGATACATTCCTATTCTCTGTCTCCTTTGTTCTTCTTGAAGCCGGTGGCTATGTTACAAATGAGGCTGTTTGAGGTGTCCCCTACCTTGCTCTTCCCTTATGCTTCTGCCCCCTAACTTTCTGCCAGAGGCTCACACAAGCATCATCACTGCAAGTCTAAGGTCACCAGCAGCCAGTGGAGCTGTGCTTTTTCCTCCGGTGAGTTGAATTTGTAGATATCGACATCTGATTTCATTCACCTGTGGCTGTGGCCTCTCCTTTCCTCCGCAAGGTACTTCATGATACCCTGCCTCCACTCTTTCCTCTGGTTTCGCTTTTCCCTCTCATATCAAGAAGTACACCTCTCATTTTTGTAGAGGAATAGCCCCACGGGGCTATACCTATGTTTAACAACAGGTCTTCTGTTTAGGGTTTTGACCCAAAGAAAGGCGGCCACCCACTTACCGAAGCACAGAGCACCTCTTCACTTCTGCAGCGTCTCAGCGCTACTTGGCAAAAAACCAAGAATCTTCCCAGGAGAAGCCCTAGGAAATCAAACTGTTTTAGCACCTTGCCTCAGATGTGCTTATGCCCTAACACTTGCCTTGTGCCCTGTGACCCTCAGAGCAGAGTCAAAGAGTGATGAGCTTATGATTTCTTTCACTAGCCATGGAGGTTCAGCTTCCAACACAGGAGCAGCCTTGACCTTGAGCTGGGGCTCTGTGCATCCTTGTCAAAGGAGAAGATGCCCTTAGATAGTAAGATTCCTTGGTGGGGCCCACATCTAGATGCTTCCTCACGAAACATGGAGGACTGTTTAATTCCGTTGGACGGTTTGCCTCTCTGGAGAAGACGGGTATTCTTGTAGTGCACACTGTGGGAGAGTTTCAGCTGGACCCAGTTCTTCAGAGAACACGTCTGAGAGCATTTCGTATCCAAGTAGAGAATGGACTGACTCATGATACCTGGATAGACTCCAGAGCGAGAGGCAGTGCCCGCTCCGCTGCTGGCAGAGCACTCCCTCTCCTGCTTGGAACGCCCTGAGCTCGCTGGTATCCAGTGACCATGTGGAGATGGCAGGATCAGCTTTCCGCCGAAAGCCGTTGGGTTTATATCCCACTCTAATCTGATGGAAGAATTCCTCAGCTCTGATAACCTGCCCTGTCTGACGGGTAGGAGTTTGATGGGAGTGTTAGTTATTGGAGTGCCGGGGGGCAGTGTGGAATTCAGGGGAGAGGAGGGGGCGAGGATCAGTGGCCTTACCAGCATTTCCATGGATTTGAGAAATTGTGAGTACGCAGCAGCATCGGGTAGGGCTCCAGAGACTTTAGTTCCTTGACCTCCCTGAGCCATATTACCCTCATCTGACAAACATAAAAGCTACAGAGTTGGTGTGAGCAGAAAACGAGTGTTTGGGGAAGTGCATGCTAACCATAAAGCATCATGTTGACATAAGGCATTGTTTTTAAAGCCGATAGTTTTAGATTACATGCCGGATGCTGGGCATGTTCTAGTGTGGGGACAGAGGCACATTTACTTAGACACGGCCCATCTGCCCTCTTGAAGGACTTTTCTCCACCCGGGCTCCATTTCCTGGGTCTGGGCAGATTCCCTATTTTCCCTGGGACCTTAGAGAGGAAACGTGGATGAGGCCCCCAAATTGAGCTAATGTAATGTGTGTTTTACCACAGTTAAAAAAAAATCAGCTAATGCCTTAGGCCCATTTGCCTCTATGTCTTATTTGGCCCACATAGTGATATGAAAGCAAGAGTTCATGTAACAAAGTTTAAAATTTTAGAGCTTTCCCATAAAAATCTTGATAGGTTTCTCCTAAAATAGCAGAGCGAGTGCTCGTTGGTGCCTTTGTAGCTAGCTCCTTCCCTTCCCCACTGTGCTCCCTACACGTGGAGATTGGTACCTGGCTGGCTTGTGGAGGCGTTTGGCTTTAACTGGGTTTGAAGATATCTAAGGGAATCTAAATCCCACAGATGGAAAACTTTGCATTTACGGTGGAGGAACTTGAATAGGCAGTGTCCTTTTTAGATTGGAGCAAAATAATACATTGTGAAACTTTTAAAACCATAAGTTATTTGTGGTAAACCTTGAAAAGCCCTTAAAAGGTAATGGACATTAGACTAACCTGAGACAATATTTAGTTAGGCAATATCACTGGTATTAATTTTTGAAAAAAACTTAGAGTTACAGTTCTGATAGACTGTGCTATGGCATAGATTTTCTTTGAGTGTCTGTCAGTTCACAGAAAACATCAGGTCACCCTTGACTCTAGGCCCCCTTTTTTCATTCTGTCACTGGGTACCCACCTTGTGTTACAAGTTTGAGTGAGAGGTTTTCATTCTAGAGTTTTCCTAGCCAGAGAGTTCATCGTGCCCTCAGAATATAGTCTGCTGTGCTTGCCTAAATATATTTGGGGTCTTTCAAAAATTTTAAACAACTCAACACCAATCAAAATGAGTATCATTGTCAGATTGGATTTAAGTCTAGGTTCATGTTGTTCATAGGAGACAAGAATAAGGACATTGGAAACATGAAAACTAAAAGAGAAACACATGTTTCAGGGGAATACTAAACAATAGAAAATGGGCATAGCTTTATTGATATTAAACAATAGATTTATTTATTTTTAGAGAGAGAAACATTGACTTGTTGTTCCACTTATTTATGCATTCATAAATAAGTGGGGGTCGAGCCTGCAACATTGGTGTATCGATCGGGTCAATGAGCTACCCAGCCTAGGCCTAAACAATAGATTTTAAGGCAAAAAATGATCACTTCATAATAATAAACTGTTTAATTTACTAGAAAGAATAATTCCTGGTTCTTCCCATAGTCAGAAGTTCAAACAAACTAGTAAGAATTTAGAAGATTTGAACCATACAGTTAACCAGCTTGAACTGCTCCCATAACTGCAGAATACAGTCATTCTCAGGACACATAGAGCATATGGGCCATTCACTGGGCCCTGAGGTGATCTCAGCAAATTTCAAAGACTTTATACTAAGGCGGTGATTCTTAAATTTTGCAAGTAATACACGCCTTTGAAAAGCCCATGTATCTTACAAGTTAGGGTTTGTGGAACTCAGCACTGACATTTGGGACCGGGTAATTCTTTGCTGAGGGGCTGTTCTCTCTATTATAGGATTTTAACAGCATCCCTAGCCTCTGTCCACTAGATGCCAGAGGTACCTCCCTTCTCACAGTGACAACCCAAAATGTCTCCAGACATTGCCAATGTCCCTTGATGGGCACTATCAACCTCGGTGGAGAATTACTGTTACAGATCTTCTCTCCAGAGAAATACATCCTTTTGCATACAGTTTCTTCCCTCTCCAATACCTATGGTCTTGCCCCCCACTGAAGATAGTTTAGTTGGGACGTTTTGTAAGAAAAAGCAGCAAATCTTCCAAGGAGCCTCTGCTCTTTCCACAGCTTCCAGTGTGTGTAGGCTTCATGGGGTTCCTGGTGCTGAGGGTCTGGGGCTTGAGACTGCCATTGAGTTCCACAGACTTTACGCTTCTGTTTTGTTCTAGGCCTTTTGCTAGGTGCTAATTACAAATCATTCAAATCCATGACAGTGAAAATAATTATAAAATGAGATACACGAAGGAATGAAAAAAGGAGAACTTACCTCTGAGGAGCAGGCAATTTAACTACATGGGATCAGAGACCGTACAAAGGAGAGGTGGACAGCCAAGCTGGGTTTTGCAGGATAAAAAGAAGTTTGTAAGGGGGAGGACATTGCAGGCAGGTGGACCAGCACCCTAGGACCTGGGGGTTGTAAGAGCTCAGCTTTGCTGTGGTGTAAAAAAGAAACGAAAGATAAAAGGTGTGGGTGAGGTGTGCTTAGGAGCCTGGACTTGATCGGTCAAGTAGTTGAAGTATTTTAAGTGGGGAAGTGACACAACCAGACGTGTTGAGAAGTTGATTTGAGTGGCTCTGTGAAGGACAGCTGGGAGGTCAGAAGATCAGCTGGAGGCAATGCAAAGAACCCAGCTGAATACCGAGGTCTAGCACTCTCTGCGGCTGTGGGAATGGAGAGTCAGGTCCCCAAACCCGAGTTTAGTAAAGGGACATAATTATGTCCCTGGCCAGAGGGCACTGCCCTTAGCTCTGAAAATAAAGGCATAAGTTTTTATTTGAGAGAGATTTTTTCCACTTTTTATATACATCTTTTTCCTCTAGGAAATAGACAGACGGTTGGAAAAAAAACTGAAGATCACACAAAAGGAGAGGTAAGGCTACTGTCTGGTTTGAGGACTCACGCTCTCTGCATTTGAGAGCTGGGCAGTCAGTGGTGTTCTCCAGCTGGCTCTAGGGTTAGCAGGTCAGGCTCTTGGACAGTGGATCCTTCCCTCAAGGATACGGTGGCTTGAGGTTTTGATGGAAGTGGGGAGGTGACAAGTCAGAAGACTTGGGTTTAGGCCTGGCTCTGCTCCCAATTGCTCTGGTGTTTGGGACAAGTCTGTCCCTTCCTCCTGCCCCGCAGCCTGAACATCAGTTTCTTTCTCTGTGCCGTAAGGAGGTTGGACAGATCATCTCTCTGGGCCTCTGTGACTTGCTGGCTCGGGGCATTACGGGGGCATCCTGGAAGGAAAGATTCTCAGGACTTCTTAGACCTTGAAGGGTAGCTTCATCGCCCAGCTTCAAAGCGAGGGCAGTGGGTTTTCAAAGCAGGTGAAGGTGGACTTCAGCAGTCTGTCTGTGGGCTTAGGTAACCTGCCAGCTTCCCACAGGGACACGTGACAGGAAAGAGGAAGAGAGGGCCTCTCTGGACTTGCCTAATGGGCTACAAGATGTTCCCCGGGGAACCCCCCTGGAGTGCCCACCTGCCTTCCCAACAGCTTCCCTGGTCCCCTTCCCCTCAGATCAGATTGCTGGCTCCTGTCCGTCTGCTCATCTCAGCAGCTACACTAACACCCGGCTACAGTCCCCTGGCCTTGCCATTCCTGTCCTGCCAGGACTTATTTTAGTTCCCCTGACAGCAGCTGAGTTCCTCCAGTGCCTACCCCTCCTGACAATCAAGAGTCTACGGACAGCCCCCTGTGGGCTCTTTGGTTCTGAAGAGAAGAAGCTAGTTGACTGCTCTGGGGAGGATCTTTGTGGCTGTTAAGGGGTGGCCATTCCTGCTTGGATCCCTTTTCCCCTGTGGCTTTTGTTTCTTTTCCTTCCTTGTTGTTTTCCTCCTCTCCTTGTGGACACATCGCCTGATGTGCACATCCACCAGCCTTGGACAATGCCTCCCCTTTGAGCACTGCCAAGCACTGTTTCTAGGATCGTCCTTCGCCCCACCCCGCCGCGTGCAGCAGACCAGAGCCCTGGTGAGGGAGGTGTCTGCTCAGAAGCCTTCTGAAGAGGTGATCCAGTTGTTTGGTGTTAGCTTGTCTTTGGGAGGCACGAGTCACTTACCGGAAGGCTGAGGCAGTGTGGTGAATCCTGTCTCGGTGCCAGGCAGGGATGGCGGAGCGGGCTCCTTGGTAGTGTGGTTTGAGCACGTGCTGGAAGACCTTGCTGGTAAACATTTTGCTGACCCCAAAGCCTGAGGGGCTCCCACCACACCAGCCTGGTACACTCTGATCTCTGTAGGGAAGTTGGGATTTTAACAGAAGTGACTGGATTCTGGGCCTGAAATATTTTGCCACAGGAACCATGTAGTGGTTGATGTAATTGTAATGAACAGGGATAGAAGTCCACGAAAATGAGATGGTGTTCCAGCCCTCTCTGCCTGGGGTTAGGGCTCAGGAGCAGACCTGTGGATTGTGCGAGCTTATGGCAAGGTTGCTCTTTGAGAAACTTCTTGAGGAGTGAGAATTCTAATGTCTGGTCAAGAGACCAGAGAATAATGAATAGAAATAGGAGGTGAAAAAAAGTAAAAATAAAAAATAAAAAACGGGGTGGGGGGTGGAATAGGAGGTGTAGGAGGAGGAAAGTGATGGGGTGGGTGTGGGACATGGATGGGGCCTCTTTAATCAAGAATAGGAGTTGTGAAGCTGTGTTTGCTCTTTGTCAGCAGGAAATCCAAATCTCCTCCCAAAGTGCCCATTGTGATTCAGGACGATAGCCTTCCCACCGGTCCCCCCCCTCAGATCCGCATCCTCAAGAGGCCCACCAGCAACGGTGTGGTTAGCAGCCCCAACTCCACCAGCAGGCCAGCCCTTCCGGTCAAGTCCCTAGCACAGCGGGAGGCAGAGTACGCAGAAGCCCGGAAGCGGATCCTGGGCAGCGCCAGCCCCGAGGAGGAACAAGAGAAACCCATCCTTGACAGGTGAGTGTAGCTGGCAGGGCTGACTGTGGACCACCCCACCAGGCCACGAGGAGGAGGAGGAGGAGGAGAGAGAGAGCTTGGCTGCAAGTAGATGAATAAAGCAAGCAGAATCAGGTCTGGAACCGTTGCAGCTCTAGCTGTCCACCAGCCCATTGAGCCAGTTCATTGTGCTGCACTGGCTGCCTTACTATTCTGCAAGATTTGAGGATGTGGTGGTTCGCTGGCAGACACCAGGGGACAATGTGGTATGGAGGTTAAAGGCAAGGACTTGGAGTCAAAATCTGCCACTTCTACTTACTTTAGAACTGCTTGATCTCCGTGTCTTCATAGACTAATCTGGAAAATGGAATAATGATAGTACCTGCACGTTGTTGTGCAATTAAATGAGCATAGGGTTCTGAGAACCCTGCCTGGCACAATGGAAAGTGCCCAGTTCCGTGTTTGTTCTCTTCTAGTCCTCATAATAACCCATGATGGTTTCTCTGAGGTCCTAGAAATTGTACTTGTTACCTCCTAATAAAGCAGTATTTGTTCAAACAATCTCTAACTTTGAGAGACCTTCTTGGGCTTGATAATCTGGCACTTGAACTAATCTGTATACCTTCTTTCTATCCTGAGGCTCCATTGTCTCTCCTCTAACTGTTCACTTGGCACAAAGAAAACGTCCATTTCCTTTAGTCTTTCACATTAATGTCAGTCACCCATTAACCACGTGATTTGCAGAGAAGCAGGAGGGAAGCAATGGCAGGTGCTGGCTCACTGTTGAGCTTTGGGTTAGGAGTCTTTACCTTGACCCAATGCTCTGGAAAATCTGTGCTTATTTTTCTGGGGGGAGGGGAGGGTACTGTCCATGGTCACTGCCTCTGGACAGCTTGGCCCTTGAGCATTCCCCCTGCCTCCAGATGAATGATGGTGAGCCAGACCCGGGGGACAAGTGCTACAGGCTCCAGAGGTGGTCAGGGGCCACCTGCCCCATTTAGGAGCTTTCCAGCCCGGAGGTGCTCTGAGTCCACTTGCCATGGAATCAAGCTCAGGAGCCAGAGTTGGCTAATAGCCGCTGTGACTTCTGTCCCAGCTGCAGGGGTGGTTGGTTTTAAGACTTGGAGTCCTCTTTTCAACCCTTTCTCAGGCCTCCCTCTGATCTTCTTCCCTTCAGGCCAACCAGGATCTCCCAACCCGAAGACAGCAGGCAGCCCAATAATGTGATCAGACAGCCCTTGGGTCCTGATGGGTCACAAGGCTTCAAACAGCGCAGATAAATGTGGGCAAGAAAGAATGCTGCCGCCGTCACCACCTCCTGGGTCGTCCGCCATGGGTCACACTGCCGTGGCAGACAACTGGACTTGAGCAGAGGGAAGGACCTGATTAACTTGCACTGTGATCCCCTTTGCTCCTCCCACTGTGACCTTGAACCCCATGCACTGTGACCTCCCCCTTGCCCCCTTTCCCACTGTGATTGACATGTCTACAAGGGCTGTCCCAAGTCAATGGAAAGGGAAAGGATGGGGGTTAGGGGACTTAAGAGTAGAGAGTCAGACAGTGCCACTTGGCCACTTGGGGTAAAGCCAGTGCCAGCAATAACAGTTTATCATGCTCATTAATTTGGGATTTCAAAACAAATGAGAACTCCCATCCACCCACCTCCAAGTGCATGTCGTCGTCACTTAAAAGCAAGTTCCATTTGAAAATTATCCTTTCTTTTTTTTTTTTTTCTTCCTATTTTTGTTTGTTTATACAAATATCTGATTTGCAAGAAAAAGTGCATGGTAAGGGTTTTTAGCAGTTTAATGAATTTTTAATTAAGAAAGGGTAGTTTGGTAGTCTACTTAAAAATGTTTCTGGGAAACGTACTAGAAACATTAACCAATAGGTTTTTGGTGAGCTTAGCTTCTGTATTCCTACTGCCGCCCAGAAAAGGGGCAGGGCTCTGTAGCCGCCAGGACAGACGAGCACCCCATGCCTATACCTCCCTCCCCCCAGCTAAGTCCCAGGGCATCATGGCCCTACCTGGAGACTGGGCTCGTTCTATAGGCTCAGAGAGCCTGGGGAGGGTGCCAACCCCACCTCTAGTATTTTGGGAGACGGGGAAAGTGAACAGACTTTCCCTTCCCAAGCCCCTCAGGGTGGTTCCCTACCAGCCAGGCTTGCTCCTTCGAGAAGAGAGCAGGGAGTGAGACTGCACTCCTGAGCTTAGAAGTCAATGATGCGAGGCTTGCTCAGTATTTTGCTGTCAGCACAAGGAAAGCCAGGAGAGTCTGGCTCCAGGGCTCAGCCTCCTGCCTCGTGTGGTCAGAAGGTGTGTGTGGAGTGCCATCTCCAGGGATGGCATCAGCTCGGTAACTATAGCTGGTACATTTCCTTTGTGAAATCACTGCCTTGGGAGCAGACCATTCTGAACACATACGGGAAAAGACAAGCTGTGCATTGCAGATGGGTGATGACAGGCTGATTCCCCATGGTCCTAGGCCGCCCTTCACGCTTTTTCCGGAGCAAAGCCCTGGAATAAAGGCAGTTTCCCCTCTCCCTGGAGCCTAGGGATTTGCTTTGGCTCCTTGAGGTGGAAGAGACTAAGAGGGCAGCTGACCAGAGCAGCTGTGTGTGTGTGTACAGTCTGGCCCTCAGGCTTTCTCTGGTCTCTCCTGTTGCACTGCGCCTTATCCCCCAGCTAGCCAGACAGCCTTCCACTCAGTGGATGAGTTTAGAGTGGTGGGTGTGATGTTTTTGTGATTAGGGCAGCTTGTGGTGGCCAAAGTGCAAGCTAGGTTTTGGAGTCCCACTCTACCTTTGTTCATTTGGCTCTTGGCCTTGCCCTGAGGGAATGTAGGCTAGGCTCAGCACGCCATGTTCCACTACATTTTGCCCTTAGAAGGAAGGGCCAGCTGTCAGTTGAATCAGCAACTAGTCCGCAGCACAGTTTTGTAACTGTGTGAAGCCAGGAAGTTGTCTGAGCGGAGCTGGAACAGAGCTTCAGTCAGTAAGAACCTACAGGTGGTTGAGTTGTGACCGTAGACTATTCTGGCAGGGAATTACCTCCAGGTGTGGGCAAGGGAGAAGGTTGATTGCTGTCTTTCTAGTTCCACTGCCCTGACCAAGTATCCTCATTCTAAATATGTAGTGTCCATCCCTCCTGTAATAGTGGTTTCTGGCCCAAAGTGAGACTATCCTTTCAGATGGAGAAGGGCCAGAGGTAGGCCAGATGGAAATGATTGCCCAGCCATTGGGACGATCTGTTCTTGCCTCCTCCCCTAATGGAGCCAGAGGGAAGACTGGCTGATGGGTGTCTGTGGATTGAGGATCTAGTAGGGACTGGTGCTCCCACCTCCTCTGGCCAAAGATGGGGCTCTGCCCACTGTGTGCCTGTACCTCCTTGGCTTCCCAGATGGAGAGGTAGCAAATTTTTTAAAACGAAAAACAAAAACAGTGAACTGTTGTGTTGGGGGAGGTGGGAAGGGAGATGGGAGAACGGTTTGGGGTGTGTGTGTGTGTGTGTGCGCGTGTGTGTGTGTTGGTAGCTATAACTTTCCTTAAGTGCTTTTTTTTTTTTTTTTTTTTTTTTTTTTTTAACTTTTTTAAGTAAGCTGCGGGCTTTGGCTTAGAAAACCCCAGGGGGGTGTGGGGGGCAGAAACCTGAGGCTGCTGCCCCTTTATCTGCCTTCATGGTACTGTCCCCTTCCCCCAGCTCCTCCCTGACCCCATGAGCCAGGCCTCAGACCTTCCAGCTAACTGCTTCCCATGAGCCACTACTCTGTTGTCAGCCTATAACCAAAGGAGCTGGGGGTCTGGGCCTGGTGACCAACCCTTCTCAGCCCACTCAATCAGGGTGCTCCCCACCTGCAGGCAGGAGGCAACACCCTATCTGCTACCATCAACCCCTTCCAGAGCCCACTGCCCCGCCCTGCCCTGCCCAGTCCAGCCATACCCTGCTCTGCCCCATCTGGGGGTGCTCTGCTCAGGGATGGGCCGGCAGGGCTACCCCATCCTCCCTGCTAAGCAGAGACTCTGGAAACCTCTGGGGTCCTGTTCTCTGGCCATGTGATTCCAAGGGTGCACACGGGCCCCTTGGGTGTCTGAACAGAAGGGCATGGGAGGGAGGGCTGCACCCCTGCAGTCCTGCTCTGCTGATCTAGCGGGCAGCTGCCCACCCCACCCCGCCCCGCGGGCTCCTGAGTCGGCAGATTAAGCATTTTATAAATTGTATTTTAAATACATGTTTTAAACTTGTCAGAGCCTTGTCCTCATTTCAGTCCCTGGCCTCCTAACTTCTTGCTGTGGCTGCTGCTTTAACCACTGGAGCTACCTCCGCTCCGTCCCAAGGAGGGGCTCGCTCTCTGTTAGAGAAGTAGGTCTGAGGTGGTGAGTGTATTGGGGGTACGGATCCACTCCCTCAAGCTCCCAGGGCAGGGGACCCCTTATCCCCGGGGCCCTGTTGGTGGGAACATGGGCAAGGCCCTTCCTCTCTTCCATGGGTCCGCCCCTTTCCGGGGTGGAGTCTTTTCCAGGTACTCTCCTATGTTCACCATTCCTTTTGAGCAAGGAGAGACAGTTCCTGCCCGTGGGGGGCTCCTAATCCAAAAGGAAAGCCTCAGCTGAGGAAAATCCCAGCTTTGTCCTTCGAGAGTACACATAAGATCAAGACTTTGCACCCAGGGCCACGTCTAGCCAGAGCCCCAACCCTGGGCAGGGTTTTGAGGTACATCTTGCTTCAGGGACTGCCAAGCCTGAGGGAGGCTGTGGCCCTGTGCCCCGAGAGCCCAGTGGAGGGGTGGGAACCCGGGTGGGGGCCTTCCCTGGCACCAGGAAGCAGGTGAGTGCCCAGAGGGCAGGGCCCAGCACCAGGCCCAAAGGCTGAGGTTCTTGGTGTTTATTGGCTTACCAGGCCACAAAAGCAAAATCCAGCTGCGGTCCCTGCCCGATGACCTATCTGCCTGCAGGTCTTAACAGCTGTCCAGAGTCAGGACTCCGTAGGGTCAGTGGGTTCGAGCTGGCACAGAGCTGAGCCACTTGCGGCCGTCGGAGCTGTGTTCCCTAGGGAGAAGGGTGGAGGAGATGCTCCATCTCCATGTGCCCAAGGAGAGAGGACGCCTTCGCGGGGAAGTGGTGAGCGGACAGTCAGGCTCGGGCCTGACTCCGAGTCCAGATCGCTGGAAGGGGCATGCTGCCGGGGACACTTCCCTCTCCCCAGATGCTAAGTCTGTTTCCTGCTACTCCTAACATGGAGCCAGACTTGGGCAAAGGACTGGGTGTTAAACCTCCTGATGAGAAAGGCAGGCAGTGCCAGTCTTAATAGAAAGACGGTGTGTACCCCTGAGTCCTAGGCACAGGAAGGCATAAGTAGGTACCATGACTCATGAATAATCCACTTGGTGCACAGGCCTTCAACAAAGGTTCGTTCCCCTCACCCCCCCTTTCTCTTTTTTCCTCCCTGGAGCAACAGTCTCCCAGGCATCACTTCTTAGAAGGATGTATTCTTGGGTCAGGCCAAGGGCCTAGGAAGGAAGGAGGTGGATGGGCCTGGCAGGGGCCCCAGCCCTTCGGGCACCCACCTGCTTCCTTGAGATCCTGTCTGGAGGTAGAGGCTATGGATGTCAGGGCTCGGGTTGGTGGGGGTGCACTGGTTCCGACCTACCATCTTCTTGTCCAGCCTCGGGCAGAGTGGGATGCAGGGCACCTGGGCGTAGGGGCTCTGCAGGTTGGCAGCTGGCGAGGGAGGAGGTGACAAGAGAGGGGGATGTTTCAGAATACACCCAGCCTTGGGAGGCAGGCAGACCCAGGGAGATCCTGACTTTGCTACATGAGCTGGCTGGGTTTGGGCAAATTACCTCTCCAGGCCTCTATGTAGGCTGGAGATGATAGTGGTACCCACCTCACAG
Organism: Pipistrellus hanaki; assembly: GCF_964339955.1. Classification (NCBI taxonomy): domain Eukaryota; kingdom Metazoa; phylum Chordata; class Mammalia; order Chiroptera; family Vespertilionidae; genus Pipistrellus; species Pipistrellus hanaki. The sequence continues at coordinate 191,886,772 of NC_140504.1, read as the reverse complement.
AGGATGATGAGGATTAAAGGGGTAGTACATGCAAAGCATTCAGCTAAAAGCTGAGCACTGCGGAGGGCTAATAACAGCTGAAAAAAGCAGGTGTCTTGCATTGGGTCCTGGCAAAGTCTGATAGGCACACTCTAGACTCTGAAAAGCTCCTAGCCCATCACCTGGCACACAGTAGGAATCTAATGGTACCTACTATTATGGGGAGGCCACCTTGCCCAGTGAAAAGAGCACAGGTGTTGTAGTCAGAGCTGGTATAAACTCCCCTGACATATTGGATGTGGGGCCTTGGGCAAGTTCCTTAAACTTACCCAGTTTCAGTTGTCTGTAAAATAGGGTAAATATGTGATTATGGGGATTACATTCTAACATATCTGCCAAGGACCCGGTGCAGTGAGTGGTTCCAGTGGGTGCTCAATCAATGATGAGCTGGGAGCACTGATCACCCGGCTCTTGGGACCAACCTGTGGTCAGGGCTAAGGCACTGGGAGGAGTCCAGTAGAGGGCCTTGTCAGCGGGCTGGAGAAGGGGTAATGACCATCAGCCCATTGACTGATACAGTTAACCCCAAAGGGGAAAACCACGTCTCTCAGCCTGGTTCTGACTTTGTAGGGGCCCAGGGGACGAGGCGAGATGTGCAGGAGAGCAGAGCCCCGCCATGCCCAGGGCCCTCACCGTAGCTCTGCTGCTTCAGCCGGTTCAGGATCCTGAGGACCCTTCGTTCTGGGACTTCCAAGGTGTCTGCCTGCTGCAGGTTGTAGGGAAGCTTCTTCCGGGATCGCAGCCGGCCTATGGCCGATTCCATCTCTCGGGCCTTACAGGTGCCTTCCTTGAGCTTCTTCTGGTAATAGCTGGGGAGGCAGTGCCCACCCAGCTCAGCCTGGCCATGTTTAATTCACCCTCCTCTTCCCTCACTCTTCCTGGGGCCTGTTCTGTCTGGCCGGCTCTGGAGCAGGAACACAGGCCCAGGAGTTGGGAGACCTGGGTTTTAGTCCCAGCTCTGCTATCAACTTCTGTGACCATGGGCATGTCATTGCTCTGCTTTAAGCCTCAGTCACAGTCACCCCTGTGCAAAATGGGGGGAAATGGTTATCTTATTCCTGTCACTGCAAGTCACTTGACTTCTCTGAGCTTCAGGTGTCCCTGGGTGAAAAGGATCAAAAAGTCCACATGTTATAGGGTTAAATAACTGCCCATCAAGCATTAGGAAAGTGTGTGGTCCATGGGAAGAGCTTGATAAATGTTACCCTTGATTTCTGTCACTGATATTTGTACTTAGATGTGCAAGTGTTTTATAAGTCAGCTGTGCAATGAACTCCTGCTCATCTTCCAGATTTCAGCTTAAGGGCAATCTCTTCCAGAAAGTTCTCTGTCCTCCCGCTGACTAGCTAGGCTCCCACTGTGGGCCCCAATAACCTGTGCCTATTCCATTGTAACCTATAGCCTACTTTAATACATCACTACTTGCCTTTTCTCCATAGACTGCAGCACCATTCATTCATTCATTCAGTAAATATTAATGGATTATTTACTATGTACTGACCTCTCATCGAAGTACTTGGGAAAAAATGGTGCAGGGTATATTTATTTAGGGTCCCTTATCACAGTCCTTCGGCCCCACCTCTCACTGTAGTCATTGCCACAGCAACCACTTCCACGAGGGCTTCCATCAGGTGTGCCCAAGCACAGCCTGACATGGTCTTGCCTCAGGCTTGAGCCCCTTGCTCCCTGTCCCAGAGTTTCTCTGATCCATGTGCAAACCAAAGTGCAGGGAAATTAAACACCTATCGGGGGCCACATTTGACCAAAGGAGCCAACAGCTAAAGTATACAGGCTTCTCTTCCCCTGACTGAGTTCTAAGCCACCATTCATAGTCTCCTCAAAAGCACATCCTGATATTGGCTTCTCCTCCTTTGCTGTCCATATCCCTTCCCCACTCTCATTCCCCAGAATTACTTTTTAAATCAACTACCTAGGCTCATAACTAGTGGAAGAGTTAGACCATAAATAAAAACACACACAATACCATGGCAGTAGTTACGGGTTCTCTAAGGGAAAGTCAAAGCTAGGTAGTGGGTAGTGATGAGGAGCTATTTTGGCTCACAGTGGTCAGCAGAAGTCTTGGAGGTGGTGGAATCTGACCAGAGTGAGAGGAGGGAGCTAGCCAAATGGATATCTAAAGGGAGTGGCATGTGAAAAGGCCAGGAGGTTGCAAAGAGCTTGGTGACCTCTAAGGATAGCAAGGAAGCCAGAGGGGCTAGAGATTGGTGTGTGAGGGAGAAGGGGAGATGTGGGCGGCAAGAAGGAAAGGCCAGACAACCTGGGGCTTTGTAGGCAGCAGTGTTAGAAAACTCTTAGGGCTTAAGCTGATGGTTCTGCTAGGCCCTCTACCTATCCCTGGGGCCTGGAATTTTGGGGTATATTGGGCTTCACACAGGGAAATAGAAGATGAATACCAGAGCCCTCACATGGAAATTGGAGCTAGATCTCTGTAAAAAAAACTGGGACCTAACAAGGCAGTGCACCGAGTGAAAGATGGACTAGAAAATAACTTAACCCCACAGCGACCAGTAGGACATGAGCAGTGTGTGCACACCTTTGTCACAATTTCGAAGGAAATTGCCTACTTCCCAACTCCTCTTTTTTCCCCTCCCTGTGGGCTTGAATTCAGGTGTGTTGCTGGTAACGGAGCTTAACGTCGACCTAGGGAATGGTGGGAAGAAACTGGGTGCTTGGGGGGACCTTGTCTTCCTGCCTGCTTCCTCCATACTGTCAATATAAAAGAGGAATAAACTATCTTGTTTGAACTATAGAACATCGGGTCTACTCCTTAACTAAGACACCTGGAATTCTATACCCAACTAACCTATTAAGTAAGTTTGAGGGTAGAAAAACACTTTCGCAGATTTGCAAAATCTCAAAAATTTCACCTCCCTCCTATGCTTGCTCAAGAAGCTACTGAAGAACACACATTCTTTCAAAATGAAGGCATGAACCAAAAAAAAAAAAAGGAAGCTATACATACAGAAAATGGGGTCTAACACAGGAGAGAGGCAAAGGTAAAGTTAGATCCCACAATGGCAATACAATTGCCATGGGACAACTAGGTTAGACTGGATCTCTATACTTAAACAACAGAAATTTTGAGGGCTGGCATACCTATTGCCTTTCTAACCCCAAAAAGTTACTGAGCAAACATGCCTTTAGGAAAAAAGAAAGAAAAAAAAAGAATAATACATCCAGCAAATAGAATCCTAATTAGAGGAAAGGAAAAAAAGATTCCTAGGATGACAAGGTTACCAAAGTGGTAGTTCTTTTTTTTTTTTTTTAAATATATATTTTATTTATTTTCTACAGAGAGGAAGGGAGAGAGACAGAGAGCTAGAAACATCAATGAGAGAGAGTCATCAATCAGCTGCCTCTTGCACACCCCCTACTGGGGACACGCCCACAACCAAGGCACATGCCCTTGACCGGAATCGAACCCGGGACCCTTCAGCCCCCAAGCCGACGTTCTATCCATTGAGCCAAACCGGTCTCGGCTACAGCAGGCCTAAAAAGATAATTCTAAGCAAGAAGAATGGAATTATTTAGAACATGCCTCCCTTCAAGAAAAATAGTAGGAAGGTGCAGAAATTATCAATGAATTAAACACAAAACAAGGAAATAACCCATTTTAGGAAATTTTTAAAAAAGGAAATGAAATTATAGTATATTATTAAAAAGCCAAATGCTTATTCAGTAAAAAGAAAAAAAAATGATACTATATTGGAATGGGAAGTGGAAGCTGGTGGGATAGTTGGATTAGACAGCTAAATCCTTGCCATCATCAGAAGTCAATAGAAAAAAGTCTAAAAATCTAACCAAAATATCATTTATTGGGATTTGAGAGGTGCCCAGGTGTGGCTGAGGCGAGATGTCAATAGCAGTAAGGAGTGAGTCAATACATAGAAGTAAGGAGTGAGTCAATGCTTGCCTTTGGAAGAAAGACTTCAAGTATTGGAGAGTATGGGGAGAAACCAAGATTGTGGCATACGTAAACACCTGAAATTGCTGCCTCCTACAACCACTTCAAAACTACAACTAAAAGACAAAACAGACATCCAGAACCACAGGAAGGCTGACTGAGTGGAAATTCTACAGCTAGAAGGAAAGAGAAAAGCACACTGAGACTCAGGAGCTGAGGAAGTAAAGTCCAGAGTATGGAGGCATGTGTGCACTCGTGGAAAGGGCTGACAAGTGAGTACGCTACTGTCTTTTTCAATGGGGACACTGCTGTCTTTTTCAACTCAAGTTCTGGGTGGGACTCTGGGGACCCAGACTCATATGGGGAGAAACTGGATTGTCTGGCAGCAGGCGGAATTTGAAGGTGGCTTTCTTTCAGAGGTGCTTGCAGTGATTACCAAGGGACACAGACCTGAGGGCCTCTTAGGGCAGGGGTGATGGGAAGCCATTGCTGTGTGCCCCACCCTGAGACCCCGCCCCACCCAAGCTGTGCCGCAGAGGCTTTTGTATATGAATGGCCTGGTCCTTTGAAATCTAAACTTACCTAACAAACTGCAGCCGTGACAGAGACCCAGAACATCCAAAAGAAGGCCCCAGGCTCCACAGCAGCTTGCATTGCTTCACAGCTGGGCCACACCTGGGCACCTCTAAATCCCAAAGAAAAGGAATCTGCAGATCTCTCAGTAGCTCCTGCTGGGTGGCCTCAGGCAGAGGCTCAATTAGCACCTCCTTAGAGATCCAAGAGCCAGTGTACCCAGTGGTCAGAGTGGGACCATCCACATTACAACTCCTCAGACCCATAAGGGACACACTCAGGGAGCAGGCTCAGTGAGCACCAAAGCCCCACTGAAGCAACTTTTGCCTCATAAGGTGACTCCAGCATAGAAGTTCTCCCATTGTAGACATAGCTGATCCTCACAGCCAATTGGCCTGGAGGTCAATTCCTCCCAGTGATACTAACAACAATCAAGGCTTAACTTCAACGAGACTGTGCACACAGCCCACAAAGGAGTATATCAAGAGTGTCCACTTGAGGTAACAGGAGGCTGAGCCACTGGGCCCCTTATAGGACACCTAGCATACAAAACCACTCTGTCAACTCAGGGAAGCAGCCAAAATGTAGAGATAAAGAAACTGGTCACAAATGAAAGAAACGGAAGATACAGAGTTCAAAACCATGATTATAAAGTTTTTCAAGAACTTTCTAGAAAAGTTCTTGAAAAAATTTAATAAGACCCTCAAAGATATTGCAAAGGACCAACTAGAAATTAAGCACATACTGACTGAAATAAAGCATAATATACAGAGATCCAACAGCAGACTAGAGGATCGCAAGAATCAAGTCAAAGATTTGAAATTCAAAGAAGAAAAAACATCCAAAAGAAAAAAGAATCCAAAAATATGAAGATAGTATAAGGAGTCTCTGGGACAACTTCAAGCATACTAACATCCAAATTATAGGGTGCCAGAAGAAGAGAGAAAGCAAGATATTGAAAACCTACTTGAAGAAATAATGACAGAAAATTTCCCCCACCTGGTGAAAGAAATAGACTTACAAGTCCAGGAAGCACATAGAATCACAAAAGGAATCCAAAGAGGACCACACCAAGACACATCATAATTAAAATGCCAGAGGCAAAAGACAAAGAGAATCTTAAAAGCAACAAGAGAAAAACAGTTACCTACAAGGGAGCACCCATACAATTGTCAGCTGATTTCTCAACAGAAACTATGCCGGCCAGAAGGGAATGGCAAGAAATAGTCAAAGTGATGAACAGCAAGAACCTACAACCAAGATTACTCTGCCCAGCAAAGCTATCATTCAGAACTGAAGGTCAGATAAAGAGCTTCACAGATAAGAAAAAGCTAAAGGAGTTCATCACTGCCAAACTAGTATGAAATGTTGAAAAGGTATTCTTTAAAAAGAGGAAGAAGAAAAAGGTAAAGATAAAAATTATGAACAACAAGTACATATCTATCAACAAGTGAATCTAAAAATCAAGTGAATAAAAAATCTGATGAACAGAATAAACTGGTGAATATAATAGAATCAGGGGCATAGAAAGGGAGTGGACTGACAATCCTTGGGGGCAAAAGGGTGTGGGGGTGCAGGAAGAGACTAACAAAAATCATACACCTATGGATGAGGACATTGTGGGGGGCCGGTTAGGGCAGAGGGTGGGGTATAAACCGGGTGCAGGGAGCTATGGGGTGAAAAAAGAGGAACAACTGTAATAATCTGAACAATAAAGATTTATCTCTTTTTTTTTAAAGGAGTGGGGAGTATGATATATCAGTTGAATACTAAGCAAAAGGAAGTTGGTATGGCCATATTAACCTGTTAACCGAGCGGGACTTATAAATATGTCAAACGTAAACAATATCTGGAACAAGGAGGACATATGAAAACATCCTTGAAATATCTGTTGCGCCCTGAAACGGACAGTATATATTTTTTGTAATCTTTATAATTGTTTGTAAAATTTATAATTTTTTAATTCGATGGTTCCATTTTTTTGTTGGTATTCTTTTCTATTTGTTTGTAATTTTGTATTTTCCTTTGTGCTTTATATATAAATAAACGAAAAATATATATATATTTCATTTATTTTAATTAAGTATAAATAAAAAAATAATAATATGAAATTACATCCACCGGGCGTGACGTACTGACACGTCCTAGTGAAAGAGTATGCGCCCGTTATACGTTGCGTAATTAAAAAGGAAACTCCCCGGTTAACAGGTTAATATTTTAAAAACTAGGCCGTAAGATAAAATGCATTACTAGAAACTAAATTATAAAATATTCAATTTGTCAGGGAATATGAAATTCTAGACATGAAATGTAAAGCAAAACCTGATAAAAGTACTAAGAGAAATTATTCCACCATCACAGAAGTATTAATAAATAACTTTTCTACTCTGCCATTGTAGCATCAAAGAATCCATAAATGATACTGAGTTGCTGTGGCTGTGTTCTGATGAAATTTTATAAAAACAGAACAGGCTGTATGTGGCCTGCATCCCATAGTTTGTCAACCCTTGCCTACTATAGACCTTTCCTGAGACTAAAATTCATAGGAGAAACAGCATTTGAGTCTTACCGAGCTAGAAGGGTTAGGATAAATCTGAACTTTTCACAATGATGCCCTAATAAAGTAAAAAACCAAGCCTACACAAATTCATGATAATCAGCTAGTAATTAAACTGCCTACAAGAACAAAAAATAACACATTAAAGAAAGATAATAGAATCTAATTTTTAAACCATATAATTCAAAATGTCCAATAAGTAAGAAAATATCAGACTGTAAAGAAACAGGAAAATGTGCATAATAATAATAAGAAAAAAACTCATAAATAGCAATCCTGAGGTGGCCCAGATGTTGGATTTAGTAGACAGCAGCATTTAAGGAGCTATTAAAAATATGTTCAGCCAAAACCGGTTTGGCTCAGTGGATAGAGCGTCAGCCTGCAGACTGAAAGGTCCCAGGTTCGATTCCTGTCAAGGGCATGTATCTTAGTTATGGGCACATCCCCAGTAGGGGGTGAACAGGAGGCAGCTGATCTATGTTTCTCTCTCATCGATGTTTCCAGCTCTCTATCCTTCTCCCTTCCTCTCTGTAAAAAAATCAATAAAATATATATATTTTTTAAAATGTTCAGATAATTGAAGGAACATGTGATCTTAATGAGTGAACAGAGAAACAAACTCTAAACTTGAAACAAATGGAAATTCAAGAACAGAAAGTATAATAACTAGAATGAAAAAGTCATTGAATGAGCTTAAGAGCAGATTGGAGATAGCAGAAAAAAGGAATTAGTAAACTTAAAGACAAATCAATAGAAATCCAATTTGAAGAAGAAAAGAGAGAGGGAAAGACAAACAGAATTCTGTTCTGGCCATGATGGAACAACTAGTACTGTACTTGTCCTATTGCCATAAATAGAAACATGAACAAAATATATGATGCTGCTGACTGATACTGGACAACAGGGAGCATAAGAATGATCTGTGAGAGGAGGGAAGCCAATGAGGTGAGCCTTATGATCTCCCTAGAATTTTTTCTGGAGGTACTTCCTAAACTGCAGTGCAGGAAGTAATTTCCAAAGCAAAAGACAATTAGGTGAGGAGACAGACATTGGAGTTTAGAAAGATGGAGGCCACTGGGGTTAATTAGTGTATCAGAATACCAAAGTGAGAGAAAGTTGCAAAATATGCATGGGTTACTCTAATGTGTGAACCATCCAATCAGATCCTTCCTTCTAAGACTTAACCGCCCTCAAGAGAGCCAATCCATGCCTTGGCTTTCTCCTACCTTCATATAATCTTCCGTCCCCTCCTTAATTTCAAATGCATAAAAGAATAAAAGAAGCTGCAAATTTGTCATTCTGCAGAACATCTGAGATCTTGCTCCCGAGCATATGTTATCAGTTTGGTTCAAATAAACTCATAAAAATTCTCTAGGTTTGGGTGTTCTTATATCAACCTAAGTGTACTAGAAATAGTATAAAAATTTCTGGAACCGGCCCGTCTCGCCCGCACCGCCGGGGAGGTGGAGCATGAGCGCATGTGTTAGGACCCGAAAGATGGTGAACTATGCCTGGGCAGGGCGAAGCCAGAGGAAACTCTGGTGGAGGTCCGTAGCGGTCCTGACGTGCAAATCGGTCGTCCGACCTGGGTATAGGGGCGAAAGACTAATCGAACCATCTAGTAGCTGGTTCCCTCCGAAGTTTCCCTCAGGATAGCTGGCGCTCTCGCAAGACACGTAGTTTTATCCGGTAAAGCGAATGATTAGAGGTCTTGGGGCTTATTTTATTTTTTTTAAAAATAAAGAAAAGAGAAAAAAAAAAAAATTCTGGAAATCTGATATGCCTTGGTATAATGTTACCAGTCATAATTACAGTTCTCTTAAAATTCTGTATATCACAGACATAATCAAATCTCATCAGATCTTTAACCTGACCATTTGAAGTCTTTCCTAATTCACAGTTATTGTTTTATTGATTCTTCTCTAAAAGTGTTTGCAATTAACTAAAGGTAAAAATACTTCAAGAAAATTTATGCAAGACTCTGGTAAGTACTCTGGATTATAGGTCTCTGGATAAGTTTAAGATCATACCAATAAACAGGGTGAGAATCTCCAGAATTCTGATGAAAAAGGTGATGGATTCATAAAATTACTAACCCAAGTTAAGCAGAATAGAAATCAGTTACATGAGAATGAACTGATGGGGATGATTATAATTTTATGATCTTTTTTTGTTTGAAACATTGTTGGTTCCTTTTGCTTTTCAGTTTTAAGAAATCCTTTTTCTCTTTTAAGCTGCCTATAACTAATAACAATTTGGTAAATTATACCTTTGTAAACAAAATGAAAACAACTTTTTCTCCTTGCCTGAATTCTCTAGAATTAAACACTCTTTAAAATATTTTTATTTTTCTAAGTATTTTTATTTTCATATTAAAATAATTACTTACATAAATTTAATAAGAATTTATTCTTGCCGAAACCGGTTTGGCTCAGTGGTAGAGCATCGGTCTGCGGACTGAAAGGTCCCAGGTTCGATTCCGGTCAGGGGCATGTACATTGGTTGTGGGCACATCCCCAGTGGGGGGTATGCAGGAGGCAGCTGGTCGATGTTTCTCTCTCATCGATGTTTCTAGCTCTCTCTCTCTCTCCCTTTCTCTCTATAAAAAATCAATAAAATATATATATTTAAAGAAAAAAGAATTTATTCTTGTTATAGGACATATGAAAAATATTGATTATGTTACAATATTTTGACACTAATGTCATATTTTTTGTTGTTAATCTTCACCCAAGGATATTTTTTCGTGACTTTTTTAGAGAGAGTGGAAAGAAGAGAGAGAGAGAGAGAGGGAGAGAAACATCAATGTGAGAAGGAGACATTGGTTGCCTCTCACACATGCCCTGACCAGGGCCAGGGATCGAGCCTGCAACTGAGGTACATACAGTATGTGCCCTTGTCGGGAGGGAATCAGACCCAGGATCCTTCAATCCATAGGCTGACACTTTATTCACAGATCCAAATGGCAAGGGTGGTAATGTCATATTTGAAAATGATAAACATAGATCAGATATCACCAGGCAGTTTTAAAGAATGAAAGTTGACTTTATGGAGGCACTGCTTAGAAAGTACTGCTTAAAATACTGCCTGGTACCTGAATTTCAGAGTTCCTGGTCTTATAGGTCCATAAAGGTCACTTACTGGCAGGCCGAAGAATCTCAGGACATTTTGGGGGACCTTGAGAAAAGAGGAATTCACCTAAGTCTATATATACTGCAGGCTACATCTGATTGTTGTTGTTGTTGTTAAAGTATAGTACGCCCTGGTTGGTGTAGCTCAGTGTCTGTTAGAATACCAAATGGTCTTGGGTTCTATTCCTGGTCAAGGGACCTTACCTGAGTTGCATGTTTGATCCCCAGCCCCGGTGAGGGCACATGCGGGAAGCAACCAAAGGATGTGTTTGTTTTTCACATCAATCAGACACCAAGCGCTGCTTCTGCTCTGTTTCTCTCTCCCTTTCTCCCTTATACTCTCTCTAAAAATCAATAGGAGAAACATTAACAACAACAACAACAAAACTGTAGTTGACATAATAATTAGTTTCAAGTGTCAACATAATGGTTCTGTATTTATATTCATCATGATTTGATCACCGCAATCAGTCTGTCACCATACAAAGTTATGATAATATTGACTAATTTCCCTATGCTGTACATTTCATCTTGTGATTTTTTTTATTTTTTTATTTTAATGATGAGGTTTGGCCCAGCCAATGTGGTTCAGCAGTTGAGTATTGATCCAGGAACCAAGAGGTCACTGGTTCAATTCTCAGTCAGGACACATACCCAGGTTACAGCAAAAATGAATGAAATATGTTAACATTTGGAAGGTACACAGTATTTTCCAAGTAACTAGTGCATATTACAAAAGCATTCATGGGAAAAGACCCATTCAAACGACAAGGCTGACAAATAGATTTTTATTTACAAGAGTCCCCAAACTTCATTGCTATGATTTCAGATTTCAGATTGCAAGCAACCTTTAAGACACCACCATTTGTCAAATTTGATGTAGTATCAAAGAAAAATATCCACATCATTTGTGGCTATCAAATGAAAAGGCTCTTAAAATATTTCTCTCCAATTACATATGTGTGTGAAGCCAGATTTGTTCATATACTATACTTCAAGCAAAACAACATATTGCAACAGATTGAATGCAGAAGCAGATACGAGAATCCAGCTCTCTTATGCCAGTTGTTAAGAGACTTGCAATATTCTAAAACAATGTCATTCTTATGGACCTGTTTTGTTTTGGAAAACAGTTATTTTTCATTACAAGAATAAATGAACAGGTGCTAAAACACTCAGTGCTATTTCCGTGTCCCCAGCCCTCCACCTCCCCACCACCAGCCCTACTCACTTGGTGATCTCTTCTAAGGCCGTCTCAGGTAAGGCCAGCATCTCCACCAGCAGGGACAGGATCTCAAAGAGCAGAGTGTGGGGATTCGGGGTAGCCGTCAGGACGTTCTGTTCTGGGGACATGGGATGGTAGCTGCCATTACCATTTGCTAGCCCTGGGTGCACCCCACCCCACCCACCTATCCCTCCCCCGGCTCTGACTGCCCTGGTTCATCCCTGCTCACCCACGGAGCAGAAGAAGCGCTTGGTGTCTGTCATTACGGCCAAGAAATCTTTGAAGCCCACGTGACCATCTCCTGTGGAGGTCGGAAGAAGACAGGGTGGGCAGGGGCCTTCCCAAGCGGCTCCAGGCATGGCAACCCGGGCATGATTATTAGTATTTACTCATTGAGTCTGAATATAAAAGTAACGTATAGATGTCCGGCTGGTGTGGCTCAGTGGTTGAGCGTCAATCCATGAACCAGGAGGTCATGGATTGACCTCCTGGCACATGCCCGGGTTGCAGGCTTGATCCCCAATAGGATCAAGTACAGGAGGCAACCAATCAATTTGATTCTCTCTCATCATTGATGTATCTGTCTCTCCCTTCTCTCTGAAATGAATAAAAACATTTTTTAAAAATAATGTATAGTCAATGCAGAAAGCATGGTGCACCCAGGAGAGTAGAAGGCAAAAATTAAAATCTTCTGAGTTACAAGCTCCTAGAACTTGAGTCCTAGAGGCAGTAATCTGAGTTCATATCTCAGGTCCACCACTTACTATTCATGTGACCTTGCAAAGTCTCTTAGTACCACTAAGCCTTAGTTCTCCCAACTAAGGTGAGGATAACTATAATACCTATCTCCTGGGAGATAAGATGAGGCAAAGGGCTTAGAACAGGCCATGCATATAATACATGCTCACTAAACATCAGCAACTATTATTTTTTAAAATCATTGGTTGTTTTTATAAATATGTATTTTTTAAAATATATTTTATTGATATTTTACAGAGAGGAAGAGAGAGGGATAGAGAGTTAGAAACATCGATGAGAGAATCATCCATCAGCTGCCTCTTGCACACCCCCTACTGGGAATGTGCCCGCAACCAAGGAACATGCCCTTGACCGGAATCGAACCCAGGACCTTTCAGTCCGCAGACCAACGCTCTATCCATTGAGCAAAACCGGTTTTGGCTAAATATGTATTTTTTGTTGATTTCATAGAGGAAGGGCCAGGAGAAAGAGAAACATCAATGATGAAAGAGAATCATTGACCGGCTGCCTCCTATCGAACCCACAACTCGGGCATGTGCCCTTGACCGGAATCGAAACCGAGACCCTTCAGTCCACAGGCAGGTGCTCTATCCACTGAGCCAAACTGGCTAGGGCATCAGGAACTATTATTATTACCATTTGATAGTCACTGCATGAGAATAGTACATATGCACATGCATTCCCAATTTGGCCTTCAGGGCCCCACTAGATCTGGCTGTTACCTGTCTCCAACCTCACCTAGCGCCCAGACCCTCCAGCACTAACCTAGCGCCCAGACCCTCCAGCACTTACCTGCTCTGCCACCAGGGGCCACATTCTTCCCAGGCTGCTTCCTTGTCCTAGAATTTTCTCCAACCCCCTCCAGCTCCTTCACTTAATACTTCCCCTTGACCATCCCTTCCTCAGAGAAGTCAGGTCAGCCCAGGTCAGATCCCTTCGAACACTCTCATATTAGCCCCCATACTTCAACCACACACTCGGAAGGTTCTTTCTGGGAGGCAGGAACTGGGTCTGTTGTGGTCTGTAGTGTCTTCTGGGCTTAAGACAGGTAGGCCTTAGAAATGTTCTCCGAACTACCTGACGAATGAATGAATAATCTCTAGTCCTTAAAGCCACCCTCTGGGGGTGCTGAATACTTCCCGTGCCACAGATGAGGCCTGATGCACAGAGAAAAGCCTGTGGCCAAGGGGCCGAGCTGGGGTCAATTCCTGGCTTGCGTGTGAAGATTTGCATTTGTGCAGTGATGGAGGAAGCATGGTCAGGAGCCCAGGCCCTCCACAGCCCACTGCTCCCCATGTCCTGCATCGAGCCAGTCAGACCACGTGTAACACTAGCAGCGAATGCCTTCTGGACGCATTCTGTGCACCAGCTGTTTGCTCAGTGCTTTGCCTGGGTTATCTCATTCAATCTTTTTTTTAATTTAAAAATATATATATTTTATTGATTTTTTACAGAGAGGAAGGGAGAGGGATAGAGAGTTAGAAACCTCGATGAGAGAGAAACATTGACCAGCTGCCTCTTGCACACCCCCTACTGGGGATGTGCTCACAACCAAGGTACATGCCCTTGACCGGAATCGAACCCGGGACCTTTCAGTCCCCAGACCGACGCTCTATCCACTGAGCCAAACCGGTTTCGGCCTTTTTTTAATGAAAAAAAAAAAAATTATTGATTTTTTTACAGAGAGGAAGGGAGAGGGATAAGAGAGTTAGAAACACCAATGAGAGAAAAACACACCTCTTATTGGGGTGTGCCCACAACCAAGATACATGCCCTGGACCAGAATCAAACCTGGGACCCTTCAGTCAGCAGGTCAACGCTCTATCCACTGAGCCAAACCGGTTAGGGCTATCTCATTAAGTCTTTAAGCACAGATGGATATTGCTATCAGCTTCATTGTACAGATGGGGAAACTGAGGCTTGGTGAACTTCATTGACTCATTCAAGATCCTACAGTTGGTAAAATGAGTGACCAAATCACAGGGGAATGTCCAGGGAAGCACACACAAGGGCCCAAAAGGAAGGGATCTCAGAGGTCACGTACATCTTGGGGTGAGGAAGTAGGTCTTGGTCATCACTCAGTCACCAGAACCTGGCACTGAGTAGGTCGGTGCTCAGGGAGTATTAACTTCCAGGTCCAGTGCAAAATGAAAAGGCAGAAAATATTAAGAATTTCTGGACTGGCCCTCGCTGGGGATCTCAGTTGATTAGAGCATTGTCCCCAATACTCCAAGGCTGTAGGCTCGATCCCTGGTCAGGGCACAGACAAGAATCAACCAATGAAGACAAGAATCAACCAATGAACGCATAATTAAAAAGGAATTCTAGACTGTGACAGCAGTGCATTAAATTAAGGGCAGTGCCTTTTAAGCCAGAGTCCTGAGCGCCTCACTGGACTGTACCGGTCTCCCATGGCCCGTGGATAAGGTGATGAGACATCCCGCTTTTGGCGGGACAGTCCCGATTTTTAACCATTTGTCCCGCATCCTGTAGCTTTTTCAAAACGCCGTGGGACGCGGAACAAATTGTTAAAAATCTGGACCTTCCCTGTGGAGCTGCCCCGACTGGGACATGGAAGGAGTCTCCGCTCACTCACCATCAATGTCAGCGCTCATCAGGGCGTCCTCCACCTGCACCGGCGTCAGGGAGATGCCCACGACGAGCAGGACGTTCTGCAGGCTGTGCGCGTCCACCTCGCCAGGCCCATTGAAGATCTCAAAGTAACTGTGGAAGGCTGGGGCCGGCAGGGGTTACGTGAGGGGGGGACATTTCTGTTTCCACCGTCCCTCCCCTCCCCTCCAGCCACCCTCTTGCCCAGTGTCCTCTGCTAGCCTGGCCGGGTGGAGGGACAGGGGAACTGAAAGAGTGAAAGTGGAGGAGTGTGGTCCAATGGACTAACTGCACTCTATACACGGGCTCAGCTGGTGTGCAAAAGCTAGGCTAATTAGCAACCTTCGCTTTGCACCAGAAGCCCCCCTCTGTGTGCCCGGCGCTGTGCTACGCTCTCTATAGCCAGGTTCTTGTTTGATTCTCACGATAGCCTTGTAAGAGTAGAATGCTTGTTCCTTTGGAAGGCGGGGGAAACTGAGGACCAGACAGGTCTTTCTGACTCTCAGTCTGCACTTGGACTTGGGTGCTCTGTGGTCCCTCATCTGCACGGACATGGCTTCTAGGCTTCAGTTATCTGGACCCGAGCCGAGGACCAGAAAGGAGGCTGAGAAAGCCCCAGGGCAGTGCCAACTGGTACAAAAGCCGTGTCCTTCCTGGTCATAACGTGTGTGGTGTCTGGTTTCTCAGCTCACAGCAAAGTGCGGGTTAGAACCGACAGACCTTGTACGAAGACTGGCTCTGGATTACTGCTGTGGGCCGAACTGTGTCCCCGACCTCCAATCCCCGTGTGGAAGCCTTAGCCCCCACCCCGTACCTTAGAGTCCAATCTAACTGGGGTCCTTATAAGAGGAGGAGATTTGGACACACAGAGAGACACCAGGAATGTGCTCACACATACAAAAGACCATGTGAGGACGCAGGCAGAAGGCAAGCCAAGCAAAGAGGCCTCGGGACAAACCAAACATATCAACATCGTGATTCCAGACTCCTAGCCTCCAGAGCCAGCCTGCCCTTCTCTGGGCCTCGGTTTTCTTATCTGTAAGATGGACTTAACAGTGCGCCCTCCAAGAGCGGCTGTATTCATCCAGTGCGGGCACATAATGGACTCTGTAAGTCTGTGAGCCTCTGGCACAGAAGTGAAACGTGGGGAGGGGATGGGGCTAGGGTTTGGGCGGTGGTGACGTGCTGTGAGCAGCCACATTGGAAAAGGGAAAAAAACAGAACCCCTCTCAGAAGCAGATCCCATCACCCAACATGCAGCGCAGCTGGGAGCATCAGCGCAGCGCAGCCAGCTCTCTCCTGGCCAGGCAGGGTGGGGAAACCCTGGCTCTAAGCCAGAAAGGCATGCTGCCCGTGACTCTACTCGAGGAGGTGGGGCAGCGGATCTTGTGCTAGAAAAGCCCAGCCAACAATGGCTAGAGGTTAAGACCCTCTGTCTTAAGGCAGAAAGGTGTGAACTTCCAGGAGGGGGTCGGAGGGAGCCAGAGAGTGCATCCAAGAAAGGCAGAGGAGCGGGCCACTGTGGCCAGAGGGTCCAGGCTTTGGAAGAGTGAAGGTGGAGGAGGTGGAGGAGTGAGGGTGGAGGAGGTGGAGGAGTGACGGGGTGGAGGAGGTGGAGGAGTGAAGGTGGAGGAGTGAAGGTGGAGGAGGTGGAGGAGTGAAGGTGGAGGAGTGACGGGTGGAGGAGTGAAGGTGGAGGAGGTGGAGGAGTGAAGGTAGAGGAGGTGGAGGAGGTGGAGGAGTGACGAATGGAGGAGTGAGGGTGGAGGAGGTGGAGGAGTGACGGGGTGGAGGAGTGAAGGTGTGAAGGTGGAGGAGTGAAGGTAGAGGAGGTGGAGGAGGTGGAGGAGTGAAGGTGGAGGAGTGAAGGTGGAGGAGTGAAGGTGGAGGAGGTGAAGGAGTGAAGGTGGAGGAGTGGAGGTGGAGGAGTGAAGGTGGAGGAGTGAAGGTGGAGGAGGTGAAGGAGTGAAGGTGGAGGAGTGGAGGTGGAGGAGGTGGAGGAGTGAAGGTGGAGGAGTGAAGGTGGAGGAGGTGAAGGAGTGAAGGTGGAGGAGTGAAGGTGGAGGAGGTGGAGGAGTGAAGGTGGAGGAGGTGGAGGAGTGAAGGTGGAGGAGGTGGAGGAGTGAAGGTGGAGGAGGTGGAGGAGTGAAGGTGGAGGAGGTGGAGTGACGGGTGGAGGAGTGGAGGTGGAGGACGATGCACACCCACTCCTTTAGGGCCAGACTGACAGGCCACCTCAGGAGCCCACAGAAGGCAGTGATGCCTCGCCTCACAACGCAGTAGGCGGGGTCACAGGCCCCAGCCCGAGCTCAGCGCCTCGCCCAGGGTGTGTGCTCAGAGCGTGTACATTTTGGGGTGGGAGCGGGGTGCGGTGGGAAAGGGAGGCCAGTCTAGGACAGCCAGGCCCTGGAGGCTGCTTCGAAGGAGGCCCAGTGGAGCAGGCTCCATGGAGGGAGGCAGAAACGCCTCCAAAACCTGACGCGCTTGGCAGGCCTGCCTCCGTCCCTCAGCGAGGTGATGGAACTGGGAAGCATCCTGGACCCCGAGCGAGAAGACCAGCATGTGCTCTGGCCCCTCACCCAGGGCTGTGCGCCTTGGGCCAGCCTCCTGCTCTGCACGATCCCTAGCCAGGCACTCCGCTGGGTCCACGGCACAGGGCTAGGTGGCACAGGGCGGCGGTCCGCTCTGTAAACACCCCCCCACCCCAGGTCTGTGAACCCCTAAGGACGGAGGCCTCTGATGCCCCTGCGAGGGGCTCCCCGGGCCGGCTCACCTTCCTCTTGCTTCAGGGTGAGGTGCTCCTCGGACCGCGCCTCCCAGTTCTGACACAAGTTTAGGAAGCAGCGCTCCTCCAGCTCCTGCCTGCAGAGGGCAGACCGGCCGGTACATACCCAGCCGCCTGCCCCTGCCCCTGCCCACGGCTGCACCCAGAGGAGGGCAGGACTAAAGAGAAAAGGGGGGGGGGGGGGCTTTGGGAGGTCAGAGAGGCTGAGTGACCCAGAGGAAGAGCGGGGAGGAGGTGAAGGACACAAGAAAAGACACACCATTTCGGGGCGGTAGGAAAAGGGGTCAGAAATGGGAACGGAGACATAGATATGGGGACACAGAGCTGGGAGAGAGGACACACAGGAGGAAACAGGAACAGGAGTGTGGGGGAGAGATGCCAGGGACAAGAGGACAGCAGCTCGGATCCTCTTTTTGGGGGCTCCTACCGGGCCTTGGCGTGGCTCAGGCTCCTCTCGCTGCTCTGGTGCAGGAATACTGCCTTCCTCCAGCCCAGGTCCAGGGGAGGCGCGGGCAGGACCGTGACAGGGACAGCGGCCGGGACAGGGGCTCCCACAGGGGCAGGGATGGGCCCCGGGGCTGGGGGCCGGACCCAGGATGGGGCCATGGCGGGGGCCGAGGCGGGGGTCTGAGGCAGTGTCAGCGGCAGGTTTGAGGCCGAGTTGCCAACCGGGGCTGAGGCGGGCACAGGGTTCAGGGTCTTGGGGGCCTTCCGGTTTGGCAGGGACCGGGCCCTGGTGGCCCTCCGATGCATGGCCTCCTCCTCCTCCACCTCCAGCAGGCACTTCATGAAGCCCTGCCCGGGGCTCCCAAGGTTCTGGGCACCCGTGGTGGCTGTGGGCTCCGGAGGCTGCTTCGGGGCACAGCCCAGCTCCCTCCTCTCTCCAGGGTCCCTCACCTCCTGGGGACAGAGAGGGGGAGGGGTGTGGCCTCCAGCCAGCCACAGTGCCCACAGATGTTCTTGGTGCCACCGACTCGCCAGGGCATCCTCGCACCGACTGCCCCTTCCTCTCTGGGCCCTGGAGGATGTCGCCCCGATCTCACTGCATCCCACGAGGCTCCCACCCCAGGGGTCCCCTGCGCTTGACTTGGGCTCTGCCGCCTCCCAGCTCTGAGCTGTGGTCTGGAGTTCCTCTGGTCCCACCACTCACTGTGACTGACGTAGCCTGCAGTGGCCTGACCAGAGATAACTTCGGGGGCCTTGTCCACCTCTTTAGCCACCTCCACCCAGCACTCCGCACAGGGCAGGCACGCAGTAACTGGCCACTCATTCCTTCAGCAATCCAGCCACCCTGCCCCTCCCCTCCCATCACAGCCACCCTGCCCCTCCCCTCCCATCACAGCCACCCTGACCCTGCCCTCCCATCACAGCCACCCTGCCCCTCCCCTCCCATCACAGCCACCCTGACCCTGCCCTCCCATCACAGCCACCCTGCCCCTCCCCTCCCATCACAGCCACCCTGCCCCTCCCCTCCCCTCCCAGCCGTCCTGCACCCCCCCTCCCATCACAGCCACCCTGCCCCTCCCCTCCCATCACAGCCACCCTGCCCCTCCCCTCCCATCACAGCCACCCTGCCCCTCCCCTCCCATCACAGCCACCCTGCCCCTCCTCTCCCCTCCCAGCCGTCCTGCATCTCCCCTCCCATCACAGCCACCCTGCATCTCCCCTCCCATCACAGCCACCCTGCCCCTCCCCTCCCATCACAACCACCCTGCATCTCCCCTCCCATCACAGCCACCCTGCATCTCCCCTCCCATCACAGCCACCCTGCCCCTCCCCTCCCATCACAACCACCCTGCATCTCCCCTCCCATCACAACCACCCTGCATCTCCCCTCCCATCACAGCCACCCTGCCCCTCCCCCTCCCATCACAGCCACCCTGCCCCTCCCCTCCCATCACAACCACCCTGCATCTCCCCTCCCATCACAGCCACCCTGCCCCCTGCCCCTCCCATCACAGCCACCCTGCCCCTCCCCTCCCATCACAGCCACCCTGCCCCCTGCCCCTCCTATCACAGCCACCCTGCACCCTGCCCTCCCATCACAGTCACCCTGCCCCTCCCCTCCCATCACAGCCGCCTGCACCTGTCCCCGGCCCATCTCTAACCAGGCCTTGCCCTGCAGGCTCCAGCCCAGTCTTTGCTCTGGAAGATGCAGCGCTTGCCACACACCCTCTTTTCCTAAAACATCAGCTCTACTTCGCCACCAGATTGCTCCCGTCAGCCTGTAAGCATGCCATAGCATCTTCCTTCTTTTAAAAAGTAGATTTTATTGATTTCAGAGAGGAAGAGAGAGGGAGAAAGAGAAACATCATAATGATGAAGGCCGAGACCGGTTTGGCTGAGTGGATAGAGCGTTGGCCTACAAACTAAGGGTCCCGGGTTTGATTCCGGTCAAGGGCATGTGCCTTGGTTGCAGGCACATCCCCAGTGGGGGGTGTGCAGGAGGCAGCTGATCGATGGTTCTCTCTCATCGATGTTTCTAACTTTCTATCCCTCTCTTTTCCTCTCTGTAAAAAATCAATAAAATATATTTTTAAAAAATAATAATGACGGAGAATCATTGATCCGCTGCCTCCTGCATGCCCCCTACTGGAGATCAAGCCTGCAATCCATGCATGTGCCCTGACCAGGAATCAAACCCGGGGGACCCTTCGGTCCGTAGGCCGAAGCTCTATCCACTGAGCCGAACCGGCTATGGCTACCATCCTTCTTTAAGAGAAAAGTACACTCCTGACACCACAAACCCTTCCAGCTACTATCCCAGTTTTCTCTGATGCTTCTTGCCTTTCACTGACACATGAGGCCAGATCACCAGCCCAGACGCACGGCAAGGAGAGTGCTGTTGTGAATGACATCCTGGAGCAGAGGGGGCGGCAGCATGGCCAGAACAGCCGAGGACTGCCAGGAGCTCCCGGCCTTAGTGGTCATCGCTGGAGAGTGAAACCCACCAAGACAGGGCTTTTCTCCAGCCGTGCTGAGCTGCTCATGTGCAGGCAGAAGGCAAGTGGGTGGCGGGTTAGCCAGGGTTGGGGGTTGGCCAGTGACGAGCAGAAAGACACAGGGGCGGGCGATGACTGGGCATTCACAGGCTGCCCAGAGGTGGCAGAGCTGGTGGAGAGGGGGTGCTGGGAGGGGAGTGGAAGCCCCCAGATGTTCAGGGAAGCTTTGGATCATATGCTGTGATCGAGAGCGAATGGGTGAGAAAAAAATATATACCGGTGTGGGAAAAGCCGAAACAAGACTTGGGGTGAACACAAGGGCTCCAGGGTGTAAGAGCATCCTTGACCCCCCCACCCCAACCCAAGATGCACACATATACAGATGTGCGTACACAGGTGTGCATGCATGCACACGCCTGTGCATACACACACACAGGTACACACCTTCCCCAGTTTGACTCCCAATACTGTCCCATTTCTGCCTCTGCCCCCTTCCTCCTCAGGGTCCCCTCCGCCTCTCCCTATCTCCTCTCTGGCTCTACTTACCGGTGGAGGGACAGGCCCTGGTGCTGGCTTCACCTCCGCAGCCTTGACCCTAAACAAGGGAGAAGCCCCAGTGTGGGAGGGGCTCAGTTTAAGGCATGGCCCTTGCACCCCCTTCTCTCAGCCCCCAGGACCCTCAGGTCCACCATCCCAGCATCATCCACCTGGTCCTTTAATCTCAGAGGGGCTCCCCATTCTCATGCCCCCGCCCCCCATAGGGCATGGCCCATAAAGTGCAGATCAATAGAACAAAAAATTCCAGTGTTAGCCGGGACCGGTTTGGCTCAGTGGATAAAGCGCTGGCCCGCGGACTGAAAAATCCCGGGTTCGATTCCGGTCAAGGGCATGTACCTTGGTTGTGGGCACATCCCCAGTAGGGGGTGTGTAAGAGGCAGCTGATTGATGATTCTCTCTCATCGATGTTTCTAACTCTCTATCCCTCTTTCTTCCTCTCTGAAGAATCAATAAAATATATTTTTTTTAAAAAAATTCCAGCCAAAACCGGTTTGGCTCAGTGGATAGAACGTCGGCCTGCAGACTGAAAGGTCCCGGGTTCGATTCCGGTCAAGGGCATGTACCTTGGTTGCAGGCACATCCCCAGTAGGAGGTGTGCAAGGGGCAGCTGATCAATGATTCTCTCTCATCGATGTTTCTAACTCTCTATCCCTCTGTCTTCCTCTCTATAAAAAAATCAATAAAAATATATTTAAAAAAAAATTCCAGTGTTAGAGCCATTGTACAGGTGGGCACATTGAGACCCAGAGAGCCATGACCTGCCCTCCCCTCCCCCCCAGGCCTCCGTCAGGTCAGGAGCAGCCAGGACTCGAATTCACCTCACCTGGAACTCAGCCGAAGAGCCCTCTTGCTGGGGTCAGGGAGTGGGTGGGCTGGCATCAGGGGGTGGCTTACCCTTCTCTGGGCGGGTGAGGTCCCGGCGTGGGTGTCGGGAAGGAGTTGCCAGTCTTCTCCGGAGTCGTGGGCATGAGGGGCTTTGCTTCCTGAGACCCGTCCTTGTCTCCCCCCGGGCCAGGCTCTGGCAGGGTCCCCTGTGGCCTAATGTGTGGGGCGCCTGCCTCCTTGGGGGGCTTGTCTTCCAGGTACTGTCCACAGCTGTCCAAGGTGCAAGAAGGCTCTGTTGTCTGCACTAAATCTGACCCACTTGCTGCCTGGTGACCTGGGCTGGGCTGATGACAAGGACACCAAAATGGGCAGCCCCATCCTGGCTGACCTTCGACCAAGGTGAAAATTCAGCAGAGTAGGACAGGCCTCAGCAAATGGTGCCGGGACGATGGCATAGCCACGTGCCAAACACGAGCCTCAGGCCAACACTCACACCGCTCACAAAAATCAACTCACCAGCCGAAACCAGTTTGGCTCAGTGGATAGAGCGTCAGCCTGCGGACTGAAAGGTCCCGGGTTGATTTCGGTCAAGGACATGTACCTTGGTGTCAGGCACATCCCCAGTAGGGGGTGTGCAAGAGGCAGCTAATGGATGATTCTCTCTCATCGATGTTTCTAACTCTCTATCCCTCTCTCTTCCTCTCTGTAAAAAATCAATAAAATATATATTTTTTAAAAATCAACTCACCATACTCTAACCATGTCCCAAAGCTGAGACACAGCTTCTAGGATATCCTGGTGTAAAGAAACCCAGCACGTCCCCATCTTAATTGTATGCGAGCCCCGCTTACCTGCTTCCTGCCTCAGGCACCCACCTCATACCACAGGGCCACTCCGGAAGCAGGTCTTAAAGCAGGGGTCCTCAAACTTTTTAAAGTGGGGGCCAGATCACGGTCCCTCAGAGAGCTGGAAGGCCGGACTATATGAACTACTAATTCCTACTGTAACACCTCGGCTGCGCTCACTGCCCAAAAAACCTGGCGGGCCGGATCAGACTCCTCTGCGGGCCGCATGTGGCCCGCGGGCCGTAGTTTGAAAACCCCTGTCTTAAAGGCTTGCTATGGACAATCAAAACCCACGGGAATATCCCCGTGACCCACACAGACTGCGTGCTGGGCATTTCCGGGGCACAGAAAGGAGAGACACAATACACCAGTGGGGCGTGGGGGCTCCTTCGTGTCCCTGTGGGTCAGTCATTCCCTGCCTTCCTGCCCAGTTCTGCGCAGACATTACCTGGCACCTCTTGGGGGCCTGACCCTTCACTGTCCCGGGGTTCTGCCGCCTCCCCTGCAGGTCCTCGGTCTCCTGCCCGGAGCCCTGCTGCTGCAGCCCTTCAGGAGCTGGGGAGACACTGCAGGGCAGCACCCCCGGCTCCCTTCCTGGCTTGGCCCGATCCTGGCCCACTTGCAGCTCCTCGGGCCGCTCCAGAGGGGCCTGAGAGAACAGCTTCTTCCTGGGAGAACAGACAAAGGGACACCTCAGCTCCTGGCCTGGGGCACAGTTTTATCTTCTTACTGGAGGATTCGTGTACATTGAAACTAAATTAATTAGAAGGTGGGGGGAGGCAATGGTAAGATATGTACACATATAATACCTTAATTTTTTAAAATAAATGAATTAATTAATTTAAATTAATTAATTAATTAGTCCAGCGGGGCAGGACTGGGCGAGACAGGCCAGACATACCCTGGAGCCAACCTCCTGCAGTCCCTCCTGGCTGGCCTGCTGCTGGGGTGGCACTAGAGCTCAAAGGGCGTCTACGGAGTGAGAGGGGGGTCCCTCTGGCAGATGGGTTCCCTCAGCCTGGCTGAAACCGGCAGTCTGACATCCCCCGAGGGGTTCCAGTTTGCAAGAGGGTGGTTCTTGGGTGATAGACCCCGGAATCGGGCTCCCTCCTCTCTGGATCCAGGTGTATCACCTGAGAACCACAACTGCCAAGTCACCGCAGTGTGGCAGCTCCTGTGCTGAGCATCTGCCCCCTGGTGGTCAGTGTGTGTCATAGCTACCAGTCGGCCAGTTGAATGGTCACTGGTCAAAGGGTCACTTAGGCTTTTTTTTTTAATTTAATAAATCTTTATTGTTCAGATTATAATTGTTTCTCTTTTTTCCCCCCATAGCTCCCCTTCACCCAGTTCCCACCCCACCCTCTGCCCTTACCTCCCCCCAATGTCCCCATCCATAGGTGTACGATTTTTGTCCATCACTTAGGCTTTTATATATATAGATACTTCTTTGTAGTTCCCAGAGCACCAGTGCAGGACCAGGCACAGCAGGGTGCGTACTTAATGCCTGGGAGAATGGATGAAGGACTGATATGAATTCAACAATCATAAACACTTTGATGTCAATATTTAAGCAAGTTAGGACTTACATACTATTCTTAACATTCTTTTTTTAAAAATATATATTTTAGAAAAATCCGAGAGAATCCAAGATGGCTGCTCGGGTAGGCACCTAGCCGCAGCCGCACACAACAATTTCAATAAAATACAACTAAAATATAAAATGGACATTACCCAGAACTACAGGAAAGTCAACTGACTGGAAATTCTACAACGAGAAGCAAGGAGAAAACCAGAAGGAAGCACGGAGGAGCTGTAAAAGCCCAAGGTACGGAGACATGCGGCGCGCGCGGAGAGTACAGAGCCGGAGAGGAGGGAGGCCGAGTGCCTGGCTGGCGTTCCCTAGCGGGAAGGAGATAAACACTCGGACTGTGCTGGGCCCCCAACTGCTCTGAACCCCCGTTCTAGGCCAGACCCTGGGGACCCAGGCTCATCCAGAGGGAGCTGGGCTGTAAGGCGGTACTCGGGGAAGCAGCGAAAGGAGGTCCCAGAGGCGCGCACACAGCGCGCAGAGAAGGGCCGGCCGGCTGTGCCGTAGGACTGCCCTGGCGGGAAGGAGACAGGCTCCAGACTGCTCTGAACGCCACCTCCAACTCCACTTCCAACTGAACTGAACCCCAGTTTCGGGCCCATTGCGGGAGAGCTTACACTGTTTGGTAGCAGGCGAAAATCGAGGGCACCTTTCTCTCAGAGGCGCTTGCAACAAGTACTGAAGGACCCTGAGTCTCAGGAGTCGCATAGGGCGGGGCTGACGGAAGCCAAGGCTGTAGGCTCCACCCTGAAACTCCGCCCCATCAGAAAAGCTGCCTGCGAAAATGCCTAAACCAAATAGATCACAAAGGAAAGAAATGGAGGACAAAAAGCGACTGGATATAGAGTTCAAAACCACACTTATAGGGTTTTTCAAGAGACTCCTAGAAAAGGCCGATAAAATAAATGAGACCTATGAGGATATGAAAAGGGATCAACAAGAAATGCTAAGGGATCAACAAGAAATAAAGAATACATTGTCTGAAATAAAAAATATTCTACAGAGTCCTAAAAACAGAATAGAAGATCGCAAGAATCAAGTCAAAGATTTGGAACATAAAGAGCCAGAAGACACTCCTCTGCAGAAGCTAGAAGGCAAGAGAATCCAGAAAATTGAAGATAATGTAAGAAACCTCTGGGACAACTTCAAACGATCCAACATCAGAATCATGGGGGTCCCAGAAGATGAGAGAGAACAAGATATCGAAAACATACTGAAAGAAATAGTGACAGAAAACTTCCCCCACCTGGGGAAAGAATTGGACTTACAAGTCCAGGAAGCACACAGAACTCCAAATAAGAGGAATCCAAAGAGGACCACACCAAGACAAATCATAATTAAGATTCCAAGAGCAAAGGACAAAGAGAGAATATTAAAAGCAGCAAGAGCTAAGCAGGTGGTTACCTATAAAGGAGCACCTATACGATTGTCAGCTGATTTCTCAACAGAAACCATGCAGGCCAGACGGGAATGGCAAGAAATATTCAAGGTGATGAATAGCAAGAACCTACAGCCAAAAATACTCTACCCAGCAAAGCTATCACTCAGAATCGAAGGTCAGATAAAGAGCTTCACTAATAAAAAAAAGCTAAAGGAGTTCATCACCACCAAACCAGAATTATATGAATTGCTGAAGGGGGTTCTTTCAGAAGAGAAAGTAAATAAAGATAAAAATTATGAACAACAAATACGTAACTATCAACAAGTGAATCTAAAAACCAAGGAAATTAAAAAAAAAAATCTGATGAACAATATTAACTGTTGAATATAATAGAATCAGAGGTATGGAAGGGGAGTGAACTGATGATTCTTGGGGAAAAGGGGAGAGGGGAATGTGGGAAGAGACTGAACATAAACTGTGCACCTATGGATGAGGACAATGGGGAGTGGGGAAAGGGCAGAGGGTGGGGTGGGAAGGGGGGGGAAAGGAACACTTGTAATAATATGAACAATAAAAATTTATTAAAAAAATAAAAATAAAAATAAAAATATATATTTTATTGATTTTTTTTACAGAGAGGAAGAGAGAGGAATAGAGAGTTAGAAGCATCAATGAGAGAGAATCATCAATCAGCTGCCTCTTGCACACCCTCCTACTGTGGATGTGCCCGCAACCAAGGTACATGCCCTTGACCAGAATCCAACCCAGGACCCTTCAGTCCGCAGGCTGATGCTCTGTCCACTGAGCCAAACCAGTTTCGGCCTTATCATTCCTTTTTAAGAAAAATTAAAGACAACTGGAATTCAGAGAGATTGAGAGACTTGAGCCTAGGGTCAAAGAGCTCAAGGTGACAGCTCAGGATTTGAATCTGTGTCTATGGGTGTCCCTCGAATACTCTAGAGCAGTTCCCCCAGCCTTCTTCCTGTGGACATACACACATATTGGTAATGAGGGTTTATTTAATTACCCTCTGCAAGTAATTGCATCATTTCACATGGCTAAAATTCTATTGCATCTATTGTTTTTCATTTAACAGTATAGCCTAAGTTTTTCCCATGACAAAAGTCTTTTATAAACATGCTTTTTTTTAAATATAAAAAGTCTTTTGTCAACATACTAGAGGTCTGGTGCACGAAATTTCATGCATAGGTAGGGTCTCTAGGCCTGGCAGTGATCAGGGCCCATTGGGGCCTTCTAGCTGCTGTCAGGGCCTTCCTCTGGCTGCCAACTGCTGGCTGGAGCCTGCCTTCATTCTGTGCCTTCCCCTGGTGGTCAGCGTATGTCATAGCAAGTGATCAAACTTTGGTCTCCCTGTTGAACTCCTGGGGGTTACTTTGCATATTAGCCTTTCATATATATAGATTTTCTAGAGAATCATAATTTACTTAACTGTTTCTATATTTGGACATTTAGGGCACATGGGCAGTCCCAATCTTTTAGTGTTTAAAAAAATGTGACAGTGAACATTCTTCTGCATAAAACTTTGCCTGGCTCTCCAGTTATTTCCTTAGGGCATACTTCTGGGAATGAGTGAATGATGGTTAGATATTTACCCATTGATTTTTAGGGAGAATGGAAGAGAAAGGGAAAGACGGAGATAAACATCAATGTGAGAAAAACACATCCACTGATTGCCTCCTGCACAAGCCTCAACCAGAGCTCAGGTCCAGAAGGAGCCAGCAACCAAGGTACGTGCTCTTGACCAGAATCAAACCCAGGACCCTTTAGACCTCGTGAGGGATGCTGTATCCACTGAGCCAAACTGGCTAGGGCTAGAAGTCAGTTAAAACAATTTGCCCAGTTGTTTCAGTAGAAACAGTTTATATTTTCGCCAGCATGGTACACAGTATGTGTCTCTCCAGGGACTCAACCCGGGCTTTGATGGAGCGCCTTCACTTTTCATGGAGAAGAGATGATTTAGAGGTTTCTGGTTATAATCAAATGTAAGCAACAAGCTAATCAGGTGTCACTATTACTGTTTCCCAAATCTTTCACTCTGGCTCCCTGCTCACTTGCTCTCTTTGGAAAGAATACGTTCTCACTGCAGACAAGTTTAAAACACATACACAACATTTAGAAAACAGGAACATTAATTCCATGTAAACATGTGTTTCCATGACTCTCAGCCTCTCTTTTGTTCCTTCCTTTTTAAAAAAATTAATTTAGTGAATACATATTTATTGAGCATCTACTATGCACCAGGCACAACCCCAGGCATGAGGAATTTGAGGCTGAACATGACAGAAGCCTGTGGCCCAGCAGGGGAGCTCAGACAACAGCCGACACAATCATTTTGTGTGACTTGTGTGAGGAACCAGTTCAGGCGCTGTGAATGGGAGGGTTCACCTTGGTCTGGGAGTGCTCCCTCCTCCCCCTCCTCCCTCCCGATGGATCCCGGGGCGCTCTCTCCTGGACCTGCTCTCGGGGAAGCCCCCGGCTCACCCTAGGTCTGCCAGGTGACTCTGCTCCTGGGTCCTGAGCTCCGGAGGCCCCTCCTCTGATGCTTCTCTGTGTCCGGGCCGCTTCTCGGGCCTTTCTGGGGCCGGTGAGGGCTCCTTCCCACTGCCTGTCCCTGCAGCATCCGGAAATACGACCTGAAACAAAGATGCTCTTGTGAGCACCCACTCCCTGGGCCTCGGGGACAGGGAGATTCTGTGTCTACCCAGGGAGTTTGTTGGAGAGAGGCAGGGCGGAAACAAGAGGCAGAGAGAGAGAGGCTGGGGTGCAGAGCCAGCCAAGCTGAGAGGCTGTTGGTCAGTACTCGGTTCTGACGTAAACCTAGTGTCCAGAGTAGTACCTGATCTGAGGGTGTCCTGCCTAGGAAGGCTTGACAGAGCACGGGGTGGGGGGAGGAGCCTTGAGGACTCTCATGAGGTCCCAGAGCCCAGAGCCCCCATGAAACTGGGCTGTAATGCCCCTCTTGGTCTCACTCCTAACTGGGTGGCCTTGAGCCAGTGACCCAGAGCCAGCTCCAAGCCCCACCAGAGTCAGCAAAACCCACACACCCCAGCTCATCCATCACCTGGTGCCTTCGGTGACCAAGTGATGGATGTGAGCCAAGTGATAGAAGATTCTGATGTGAGCCAACACTAAGGCACCTGCTGGAAGGCAGGGCCCGTGCCAGGTACCCCAGGGATTTCCACCAGTAGGCCCTCACCATGACACACATCGACAGTGAGGCTCAAAGGGGTGCACTGCCATGGCCAAGGTCACGCAGCTGGTTGGGGGTGGGGGGCGTGAATCACAACTGTGCTGTTGGAAAAATGACAGGGGGTGAAGGAAGCTCTGGATGTTTGCCCCAGTCTCCCTTCTAGACCCCCTCAGGCCCTCTCCTGCCCCCAAGCGAAGCCATGATTTATATCAGAGGCTACAGAGAGGGGTGTCTTCACCCAAGGGAATGTTGACCTTTTCTATGGTGACGTTTGGGCCCTGAGGAAACTGGATAGGAAGGTGAGTCTTCTCTGTGCTCTCAGTTTGTGCCACTTGACATTAAAGACACTGATGGAAGTGCGTTGAGGGCTTAGCACGCAGGCTGGGGCTGGGAGGGGCCCGGGTGCAGTTGTCAGGAGAAGAAAGGTTACCAGGAGAGCTGGAGGTCACCGAAGGCACCTCATAGAATAAGCAACTCTTGGTTTGCTCCTGCAGCATCTCTCCAGCATCAGAAGCCAGCACTCTTTTTATTTTTTAAACATACTTTATTGATTTTTTTACAGAGAGGAAGGGAGAGGGATAGAAAGTTAGAAACATCGACGAGAGAGAAACATCCATCAGCTGCCTCCTGCAAACCCCCTACTGGGGATGTGCCCACAACCAAGGTACGTGTCCTTCACTGGAATCGAACCTGGGACCTTTCAGTCCCCAGGCCGACGCTCCATCCACTGAGCCAAACTGGTTTCGGCAACCAGCACTCTTTTTATGGGAACCTGTCCTTCTCTATTCTGCCAGTGGGGCTCAGTGAACCTCTGGCTCCATGATGCCAGGAGATTCAGGCCCCTCTGCCCTGCATGGTGGCTGGTTCCGAGATAAGCATGTGAACATAATCTGGGCCAACGGCAGCGATACCAGACTTTCCTCGACCCTGGCAAAGCCGTTCTTCCTGCTGGGGATGCTAAAGCGAGGAAGATGTACGCCTGGCGTGGCCAGGGCGATGCTTGCTATCTTGCAGGGAGAGCCTGCCTGGGAATGGTACAGAGGAAGGCAGGACCTAGAGACACTCGGTCAGCACCTTGACCCAGCCATACCTGAAGTCCACGGAAGGATTTTTCAGTTACCCAAGCAGCTGTGTTCTCCTTCCTGCCTACTCCAGTTTAAATTGGGTTTCATGCT
Organism: Pipistrellus hanaki; assembly: GCF_964339955.1. Taxonomy (NCBI): domain Eukaryota; kingdom Metazoa; phylum Chordata; class Mammalia; order Chiroptera; family Vespertilionidae; genus Pipistrellus; species Pipistrellus hanaki. The sequence goes on along the minus strand of NC_140504.1, from coordinate 191,856,643 downwards.
GCTTATAACTGAGTCTTTTTAAAAAAATATATTTTATTGATTTTTTTACAGAGAGGAAGGGAGAGAGATAGAGCTAGAAATATCGATGAGAGAGAAACATTGACCAGCTGCCTCTTGCACACCCCCTACCGGGGATGTGCCCGCAACCAATGTACATGCCCTTGACCAGAATCGAACCTGGGACCTTTCAGTCCGCAGGCCGACGCTCTACCACTGAGCCAAACTGGCTTCGGCTATAACTGAGTCTTAATTAAAGCAGTTGCGGGAGGAAGGCTGGGCAGGGAAGGGGAAAAGTGTCCTTGGGAACAGAGAGGCCAGAACACGAGGCACAGGTCCTTACCTGGTTGACTCCTGATAGGGCAGGCTCAACACCAGCACTCTTTCTGCGAGTCCTCAGGCCAGGGCTTGGCTGGGCCCCTGGAGACTTGATCGTATTCTCCATGTGCATCTGGGCGTTTCTGTTGTCCATTGTGCCACGGCCAACGAGGGTGCCATGGGGGAAAGCCAATCAAAGGTCTGCCCGGCCCATGACCTAACCACCTCTCCGGGGGCCTCTATGGAGCCTGCAATGTGGGGACCCTGCTCGGGGGACGAGGCCTGGCCTGGCACAGGAGGGGCACAGAGCCAACCAGAGAGGTAACCACACGCGCCTTACCCACACATTTCCCCCAATGCCCACGACGACTCTGAGGAAAAGGAGACTCAAGGGAGCAACGTGACTGGGCTGACTGCCCACACTAACTAGGTCACAGAGCAGGAATCGAACCACGGCCGGCTGCACCCCAAACCCTGCCCTTTCCCCCACAGCAGCATTTCCCAAGGGCGCTCTTCGGGATACGAGTTGCCCAAGGTGTACTGCGAGGAAAGGGCTCTTGTAGGCCAAATGTGTTCGGAGTGTGCCAAGCGAAATTAAACAGGCCCTGTCCTGCAGGACTTCTCAGAGCCTTTAATACACTAGTATTCATTTTAGAGAGAGCCCACGAACATCACGGTTGCTGCTGCTGTAGATGAAAACTCTAAGTTGTCCTTGGGGCTAAGGAACAGGAGTTGGGGGCCATCTGTCTGTGGGGGACCCTAAGGTCTCCAGTGACAATAGTAGTTCCTCAAAGCTCCTCACCATGCCCTGGACACAGCCCTTTCTAAAGCCTTTCTGAGCGTCTCTCCTGCCTCTCCCATCTAACTTCACCTTCTCCCCTACCGCCATCCCTCACCCAAACATTCTGCTTTAACCTAGGCTAGTGGTCGGCAAACTCGTTAGCCAACAGAGCCAAATATCAACAGTACAACGATTGACATTTCTTTTGAGAGTCAAAATTTTTAAACTTAAACTAGTTTTAATGCCACTTCTTTAACATAGACTCGCCCAGGCCGTGGTGTTTTGTGGAAGAGCCACACTCACGGGGCCAAAGAGCTGCATGAGGCTCGTGAGCCGCAGTTTGCCGACCACGGATCTAGGCAGACTCCTGCAATCCTAATCCCACAGACCCCAGCCTCTGTGCCCACCTCCCTCTTCTCTGGCTCTCCAACACCCCCAGCCCATCCTCCAAGCTCCGACTTCTTTTCCAAGCTTCCAACCGCCTCAGCCCTCTCTCCAGCCTCTGAATTCTGTTGAGACAACATCAACACCATTTCTATGGGTACATCGTGGACCCCTTGTCCAGGGGTGAGTCCTACCCCTCAGTGAGACCTTGAAGCTCTCGATGGGATTTCTTCCACTTTAAAGCACGGCCGGCCAGCCACCATCCATGGAGGGACCTTCTATGTGCTGGCCACGTTTGCAAATAGTATTCTCCTAACCACCCTGTGCGGTCACTGTGTTTGGCCCTGTTTTAAAGATAAGAAAACCAAGGCTCAGGGTAGTCCAGAGTCTTGTCCAATACCACATGGCTGGCCTGACCGGCATGGCTCGGTGGTTGAGCACCGACCTATGAACCAGGAGGTCACGGTTCGATTCCCGGTCAGGGCACATGCCCCGGTTGTGGGCTCCATCCCCAGGGTGGGCCGTGCAAGGGGCAGTCGATCCATGGTTCTCTCTCACTGATGTTTCTCTCTCTCCCTCTACCTTCCTCTCTGAAATCAATAAAAATATATTTGAGCCGGGACCGGTTTGGCTCAATGGATAGAGCGTCGGCTTGGGGACTGAAAGGTCCCGGGTTCGATTCCGGTCAAGGGCATGTACCTTGGTTGCTGGCATATCCCCAGTAGGGGGTGTGCAAGAGGCAGCTGATCGATGACTCTCTTTCATTGATGTTTCTAACTCTCTATCTCTCTCCCTTCCTCTCTGTACAAAACCAATAAAATATATTTTTAAAAATATATATATATATTTGAGCTCTAATCAGTTTGGCTTGGTAGATAGAGCGTTGGCCTTCGGACTCAAGAATCCCAGGTTCGATTCCAGACAAGGTAAGGGCATGTACCTTGGTTGTGGGTACATCCCCTGTAAGGGGGTGTGTAGGAGGCAGCTGATTGATGTTTCTCTCTCATCGATGTTTCTAACTCTCCCTTCCTCTCTGTGAAAAACACCCCTTTGTAAGTATTCTCTTCCATGGCTGGCCTGCAGAGGAACTGGATTCAAACCCAGGCCTTGCTTATCCCACCAAGTTATCTCACCTCCAAAGAAGCTTACGCCCATGCAATGCACAGTTGTCTAACGGGCATGGGCACAGTGCCAGGCCCTGGGAAGGCACCAGGTGTTCTGGTGGCTCACATGTTTTCACCAGGACCACAGAGGAGGAGCCCCTAACAGCTGCTGACCAAAATGCCCCCTCCCACCCTCCCTCTTTCCTCCCAACCTGGTCTGCCCTCCAGTCCTTCCTGCAATGAGGCTTGCACCCCCACAATGCACCCAGGTGACCCCGCACCTCAGGTGGAAGCTCGGGGACCCCAAAGGCCGCAGGCTCTCACTTGGCAAGAAGAAATCAGCATTGTGACCAAGTCCCTCTCTCTTCCCTCTGAGCTCCTGTCTCCTCCCTGCCTCTCTCCCATCAGGGTTCCTTAAGCATTCCCGCCCCAGGGGTGGGTGACCCTCTGGGGGACTCCTCCCCACCAGGCCCCTCAAACACGCCCCCCATTGTTCGCTCTCCTTACCTCAGAAAGCGCAGGCTCCCTCTCGGAATTCTCAGAGCCCAGTATTCCACAAGCTGATGTTTGAGGGGGGCAGGGGCCCCGGGGCGTCCCCATGGGGAGAATCTGGGCGAGAAGGGGAAGGCCCACCCTAGCAGAGAGGCATGGAGCCTGAGGGCAGAATCGAAGGGTGGCGGCAGCAAACACAGACTGTACCCATGGGTCCAGGGGCTTTACTCCTGGGAGACCCCATTTCCCCTGTGTTGCTGGGCACATATGGATACAAGGAGTCAGCATGTGAAAGAGAAAATACGGTGGCCCAGCCCCAAACTGGCATTGGGATGCAGCCACACACACTCATACACACACACACACACACACACACACACACTCATACACACACACACACACACACTCATACAGACACACACTCATACACACACACACTCATACACACACACACTCATACACACACACACTCATACACACACACACACTCACACACACACACACACACACACACACACACGAGACACAGACATACTCATTCATTCATTCACTGAGCACTTACTCTGTGCCAGGCCCTGTGCTGCTGAATATGCTGATCCGCAGGTGGCAGGGACAGGTTCCTACATCCAAGAAGCTCTGGGTCTAGTGCAGTGGTCGGCAAACTCATTAGTCACCAGAGCCAAATAGCAACAGTACGATTGAAATTTCTTTTGAGAGCCAAAATTTTTAAACTTAAACTTCTTCTAATGCCACTTCTGCAAAATAGATTCACCCAGGCTGTGGTATTTTGTGGAAGAGCCACACTCAAGGGGCCAAAGAGCCGCATGTGGCTAGTGGAAAAGCAGAAGTAGACTGAATGTTGAGGACGGGAGGGGCTAAGATTGTCCATCTGGGAGGTGCCCTCCCTTCTCCCCTCCTCTCAATAGCTCTCCCCCTTCATCTTCTGAGGGGAGCTCTGTCTTTGCCACTCCAGAGCGTTAAGAAAATGAGAGGCAGGCCCAAAGGCCGAGGAGGAAGAAATCTCATCTTCTGGGTCATTGCTCAATGTTCTCTGCTGTGGAGAATCAGGGTAATGAGCGGAGCTGAAATTTAGAGGTTAAGTCAATTCACCTAAAGCACATGTGTCAAACACAAGGCCCGCGGGCCAAATCCAGCCCGCCAGGCCTTGCAATGTGGCCCGCACCGCGCTGTCATCACTGCACTCCGCTGTCAGTTTATGACATTGTCAGTTTATGACTGTTCAGTAAACCATTCGGCCCGCGATTTAGGCTGGATTTTAGATTTTGGCCCCTTCTCTGATTGAGTTCGACACCCCTAACCTAAAGAGAGGTTAACTTCACGCTCTCCGGGATGACTGTCACCAAAGAAAACGGAAAATAGCAATTATTGCCTGGCCAGCGTGGCTCAGAGGGTGAGCATTGACCCATGAAACAGGAGGTCAATAAAAATATATTTAAGGGAGAGAGAGAGAGAGAGAGAGAGAGAGAGAGAGAGAGAGAGAGAGAGAGAGATGCACTAGCCGGCTTGGCTCAGTGGATGGAGCGTTGGCCTATGGACTGAAGGGTCCTCAATTCAATTCCAATCAATGGCACAGGCCCAGGTTGCAGGCTCAGTCCCCAGTAGGAGGTGTGCAGGAGGCAGCTGATCAATGATTCTCTCTCATCATTTATGTTTCTATCTTTCCCTCTCCCTTCTGAAATCAATAAAAAAAATATAATGAGAGAAAGAGAGAGAGAGAGAGAGAGAGAGAGAGAGAGAGAGAGAGAGAGAGAGAGAGAGGAACCTTAGTTTCCAGAGAAAAAGGAGGAAATTGGGAAGGGGTGCTTTGAAGGAAAGTCATTGGAGGAAAGTGAGACTTCAGGGTGCTGATTGCTTCTCATAGACTGAATTTCGAGAGTTCCCATTGGCCGGGGCAGGGGAGGGGGAGGGGGGAAAGGAGAAAAATCCTCCTTCCCCTTCTGGGGTAGGCGAGTTCCTTGTTGGGAATGCAAGGTAGTTTCTTCCTGTTAGGGTGCATGATTGAGGTGGAATGGTAGTGCATGAAAGCTCGTTCTCCTGGCCTCTTGTTAAGCAAAGAGCTAAGGTCTGTGAAAACCTCAGCACATTGTTTGTGGATTCTAAACACAGAACCCAGAGGACTGGCTGTGAGAGACATGGGTATATTAGGACTTACACGCGCACCGTGGCCGACCCATGAAATTTTCCACCACACCAGTGGCAGCTGCCATGGGTGAAGTTTTCCATCAAGTCCCATTTGGCCCGGGGATGGGCCACACCTGGGGCAGCCAGGCTGGTGCTATTGTTTTACTGCAACCCAGACTTTCCCAGTGCAAGGCTGCATGGAGTAGCAGAGTTTCCCAAACTTCTCTCATGATGAGAATCACCTGGTGGAGTTGCACTTGTTAAGTATACAATTTTACCTATATGTTCCCCAAAACTCCAGTTTAGCACTTCTTAGTTGGGATTCAGGAGTCTGTATTTTAACAACTCCACCAGGTGATTCTCATCATGAGAGAAGTTTGGGAAACACTGGAGTACAGAAAACAAAGCAAAACAGGGCAAGTGGGGGAGGGGAAGTGCCTGTATGCAAACTGTGTAAGAGCAAAACACTAGCTGTTTACAATCCAGGCTCACATCTAAGAGGCCATTTCTCCCGCCTTTCTTTTTAAAAAATATATTTTATTGATTTTTTACAGAGAGGGATAGAGAGTTAGAAATATCTATCAGCTGCCTCCTGCACACCCCTCTACTGGGGATGTGCCCGAAACCAAGGTACTGCTCTTGACCGGAATCAAGGGGACCCTTCAGTCTGCAGGCCGACACTCTAGCCACTGAGCCAAACCGGTTAGGGCTCTCCGGCTTTTCTTAGACCCAGGACTGGCCAGGCTCCCACTTACAGATGGCCTCACTATATCACCACAGGGGCATGGGAAGAGCTGCATTCTCATTTACCATATACATCCTGGCTCCACTTTAAATGGGGTTTCTTTTAAAAAAATATTGATTGATTTTAGAGAGGAAGGAAGAGGAAGAGAGAAAGAGAGAGAGAGAGAGAGAGAGAGAGAGAGAGAGAGAGAGATCAATGAGGAGAGAGCATCATTGATCTGCTGCCTCCTGCACACCCCAACCTGGGGATGGAGCCCACAACCCAGGCATGTGCCCTGACCGGGAATTGAACCATGACCTTCAGGTTCATAGGTCAACACTCAAACCACTAAGCCATGCCAGTAGGGCTTAAATGGGATTTCTTTATTCAGTTTCACACTTATGTTACTAAACTTTGCTTCTTTGAATACAACTCTTTGTTGGGTCTAGGCCACAAGAAGCCCTGGGCACGTGGGTTAGGACAAGGGTGGCCGGGTAGGGGCATCTCACTGGGTCAGGTATGCATTTCTCAGGAGGAGGAGGCAAAGATTCCAAGAGGGAGTCTTCAGGGGGAGCTTCGTAAGTCGCCACAGCATTGAATCTCAGGCAATTGGGTCCCAGATGTAAGTGTCCAGGCGATAGGAATGACCCACAACCAGACCACGGTGGTGAAGTCAGTACTGACATTTTCTCTGAGGTCCATGAGGCCTTGTGGGAGATGGAAGTCCCCAGAGAACCCTGGTTCTCATCCAGCCAACTCCTGGGTCCGCCGTGTGTCTTGAACCAGGGCTTCCAGCAGGGGGCGCGCGGGCGCTGGAGGCGCTGAGGTCCGCGAGCCGCCACTCTAGCCCGACCCGGGTCATAGAGTCTCGCCGCTTCCGGCCCCCGGGCTGGAAGGAGCCGGAAGTCTGGCGGGCTGTGGGCTACGAGATGGAGGAGGGCGAGTACGAGTCGGTTCTGTGTGTCAAGCCGGAGGTCCATGTCTACCGCATCCCGCCGAGGGCCACCAACCGTGGCTACAGGTGACCGCCGCCGCCGGGCCAGGCTAACCCTGACTTTACCCCCTTCCCTCCGCCCGACACGCCCACTGTGGGCGCGGGGGATGGCCCCGGCCGGTGGAGGGGCGAGGGGGGGTGTTGAGGTGATGCTGCGGCGGCCCCGGCCGGTGGGCACAGCAGGGAGGCACCGGCTCCCCGTGGCGGGGAGGGCGTTAAAGCCTCGTCTCGCGCTTGGGGACCCGATGGCTTCCAGGTCGGCGATGGTGGTGTCCCCAAGCTTTCTCTTTCAAAGCCAACTGATGGCCTTGGAGGGATCCTTGACCAGCCTCCAGGGGGGAGGGGCCCTCTCACCGGCGGAAATCCCGGAGGGGCAGGGAGCTGGGAGCTGATGGCGGCGGAAGCCAGGGACCCCCTCCCGGCCCAGCGCCCTTCGCCCGAACTTCTCGCCTTCCCACCGCCTGGGCAGCTGGGAGGAACCCATCTGCACTTCTCTGACGAAATGTTCCCGAGACGAGTAAACACACATGTACTGGGACACGTAGGGTGTCTGGAAGGATCTGTCCCACGGAAGCGGAGCGGGTGGGGGTGGGGGGCCGAAGGGACTTCCTCGCCCTGTATACCTTTCCGTCCTGTTGGCATCGTGTTACCATGTGTATGTGTTGCCTATCAGAGGAAGACGAACCCTATGAAAAGGAAAAAACAGGACGTACCTGGTACAGACAGCCTGGCCGTTGGCTGTTTTGTGCCCCTGGGCGGGTGGCGTGGTGGGGTGGTGGGGTGGGTGGCTCTTGAAAGGTAGTGTTTGTTCAAGTTATTTGGAAATGCAGAGACCGGGATTGGCCCGCACCACAAGAATGTTGGGGTGTCGACAGATCTGGCTTCTTGTTCATTTCCGATTGTGTTAATACAGGCTCACAGCCCATGATTTCACAGGGAACAGATGTCTTATTGAACACCGACTACATCCGTGATGTAATTTTTAAAATTGTATGAAAGCAACAGTAGTAGCACCAAAAACCCATTTGCTTTCTATCATCAAAGCTGGACCTGGGCCGCCAAACCAGGGATGGTCATCGACCCCTGTTCCCCTTCAGTAAAGTGGGTTTGGCCCTTCTTGGACCCCCGGGAAGTGAGGATACCACGGGTCAGGGCTGGCTGGTTTGACAGAGGAAACTGTGGCCCTTGCACTTCAGCTTCAGAGCTCTGTTTAGCCTGAATCTAAGGCCTTCTGCCCCAGTAAGAGGAACCGAAACGGAGTCCGCTGACTTGTGAATAGAGAGCCTGCATTTGTGTGGTCTTCCAGACAACCTGCGGCCACAGTGATGGTGTCTCTGGCATTACACTTAGGGACTTCCATGGAAAGCAGGGACTTCCACGGAAAGCGTCGTGAAAACACCCAAGGCTCTTGCTATATGGGGGTGTCACGGAGTTGCTTCTTACTGCTTTAAAAGAGCCAAAAGAGGCCATTGCGATAGGTCCTGGGTTTCTTTTTTAATTTTTAATTTTATTTTAGAGATCGGAAGGGAAAGGGAGAGATGGAAATGTCAGTGGTGAGAGAGTCATTGATCAGCTGCCTCCTGCACGCCCCCTACTGGGGTAGGAGCTGGCAACCATGGCAGGTGCCCTGAGCAGGGATGGAACTGGGACCCCCTGGTTCATGGTTCGACGCTCAGCCACTGAGCCTCACCCTGGGTTTCTTTCTGTCTAGGATGCCTTTGAGAATGTTTCTTCAACATCCTTTCACTTTTCCCATGTGTATATTTTCTTCTCCTTCTCTCTACTAATGATCTCTCCCCTCTCTACTTTTCCTCCAAGTTGGTCTCAGTGATCCCAAATGGTCACCCTGACCACCACTGCCTAGCAATGTCCTAAACAAAGAGGTCCCAGCACCTGCTTCCTCCACAGAAAGAAAACTGGAAGTCCTACCTCCGGGAAGGTCTTTCTAATCTAGAACCAGGCTCAGCAACCTGAGACCCACTGTGTTTTTGTGTGGCTCACAAGCTAAGAACGGTTATTCCACTTTTAAATGGTGGGGGGAGTTTTTAAAGAAGACTATTTCATGATGTGAACATTATAAATGATATGAAATTCAGGTTTCAGTGTTAACAAAATTTCCCTGAAGTACAGCCACACTCAGGCCATCTGGTTACTACCTTAGAGCACCAATACACTCATGTACTGGGTACAACTGCTCTCCCTGCTAACTGGCAGAGTAGTTGTGTCAGAGATTGTGTGGCACTTTTTAGAGCAAGTTCACCAACTCCTGGTCTAGAGCAAGCAGCCCACATGCCCTTCCCATCCCCACCCCTGGCACTGGAGGGATGGACGGGAGCCTCCGGCAGAGGCTCAATGGCTTTTGTCCCCTTAGGGCTGCGGAGTGGCAGCTGGACCAGCCGTCATGGAGTGGCCGGCTGCGGATCACTGCCAAAGGGCAGGTGGCCTACATCAAGCTGGAGGACAGGACCTCAGGTAAAGGCACGGGAGGCCTGCTCGGGGCTGAGGTGCCAGCCTCCCACGCTGCAAAGGGAGAGGCCTCTCGGGGGTCATGGGAACCTGTCCTGGAAATGGAAGACCCGAGTGCACCGTTAATTAAGCCTCCTCCATTCCCCCACCTTTAGTTGTAGTAGCCACTGTCCCCAAGTATTAAAAGGGGCATTTCTTGCCAAGCATCTGTTCTTTTGGGAGGGGTCCTTTAAAAATACTAATTTTGGAGCCCAAGGAGAGGAGACCTACAGGTTGGTCCCAAGTGGGAGTGCCCAGAGGTTGCCTTGAGGCACGCTGGGTGAAGACACAGCCCTCTGCCTTATCGACTGAATGGTGACTCCCAGACCAACCACGCCCGTTAACTGAAAGAACTGACCTGCCTCCATAGCTCTTTCTGTGGGAAGAGGCTGAGCTTGGGTGGCCCGTGTTGGGGTCAGCTGGCAGGTGTCACTTTGGGGAAATCTCTCCAGAAACCCTGTGCCACCAGTGCCTCTGGGTGGGCTGTGGAGGGCAGAATGGCCTGGAATAGCCCAGCCCCCAGAGCAGGGATCGGGCACAGTGCCTGCTCAGTCAGGTGCCTCGACATTCGGTCGCCTGTTTTTCCAATATATAGAAATTTTTCTTAGTGTGGTGGTATAAAGTGCAAAAATTCAGAGGCAAATGAATTCTCCAAACTGTGTCATTTGCGTCTGAGCTGTGGGGCCTTGGGCGAGTCACATGACCTCTGGTGCCTTGGCCTCCTTTTTGCTGAACTAGGGATCACATTTGTTCCTCCTTCACCAGGTTGTTGGAAACCCACCCACTTGCTTTGTGAACTGCAAGGCGACCCAAAGCATTGATTTGTTCTGGAGCATGGGGTTGGCTGGGGGAGTGTTGTCTGCAGAGGAGTTAGAAGAGACAGCTGCCATGGCTAGGCCAGAGAACTTTGGCTGTGAGACTTGCTGGGATGTGCCAGGTGGTGTCACAAGGGAATGCAACACCTGTTCCCTTGGAAACTGACGCACACCACTGCTCAGGACTGAGCCTCACCCAGGATGCTCTTAGCTTGGAGTCGTGCCCACTGGGTCATGTTTGACTCTCGCTTTCCAGAGTCTAGACCAAAGATTCTCAGCCTCAGCACTGGTGGCATTTGGGCCAGACGAGTGTTGTGGGCTGTTAAGTGAAATTTAAGATATTTAGCAACATCCCTGCCTCTACCAACTAATTGTCAGTAGTATCCCTAGCCCCCAAGTTGTGACAACAAAAATGTCTCCAGACATTGCCAGGTGTACCTGGGGGGAGGGGGAGTAAAACCATCCCTGATTGAGAACCACTGCTCCCTCCCGGTTGAAGACATCAAGGTGAGTCCCGGATGCCCGAAGGTGGGGCAGAGAAATTAACAGGAAGCCTCGGACTCTAGGCCACAGATTGCTTCAGCTCACCCTTGATTGCGGTCACCTCTGAACCACGGGTTTCAGTAGAAAATATTTGGCTAAATATTTAAAGCCCCAACAAAGATCAGCACACGGTCATAAATGCTCAAGGAAGTGGGTGTTGCATGCACCCTGGAGAGCTGTAGTTGACACGGGGCTGCATTTCACAACCAGTCCCTCTTGCTCTGTCTCTGAGACTAAATCGGCCTGCTTCAGATTCTCCTGTGGGTGCCAGAACTTTCTCCCTCCTTTCCACTGGGTTCCCCAGTCCTCTACAGACCTGCCTCAGGTACCAGGTCTTTTCCGAAGGCGTGGTATACCTGTACCAGGGCCCTCGGGGTGCAGGCAGGTAATGTAGATGTGTAAGACAGGTGGAATGGGTGGCCAGATGGAATGGTTAAATGAAAAATATTAAAACTAAAGCGCATCTGACTTAAACCTTTCCTTAGTTATATTTCTGGGTCTCCCTTCAGCCAGAACGGATTTGATTTGAATCCCAGAGTAAGTTTGCCATGTGCCTCACAGGAGAAAGGCCCCATAGGATGATGGGAACATCAGGCTGGAGTGGGCTCGGGGCTCACCCTCGCTTGTCTTGCAGGGGAGCTCTTTGCTCAGGCCCCTGTGGACCAGTTTCCTGGCACAGCCGTGGAGAGCGTGACGGATTCCAGCAGGTACTTCGTCATCCGCGTCGAAGATGAGAATGGTACGTGCGGGTCGGTCTTCCTCCTCGTGAGAAAGGTTTCTCTGCCTCCACGTGGGACTGATCGTGTGTTGTCCTCCAGGACGACGGGCGTTCATCGGACTTGGCTTTGGGGACCGAGGTGATGCCTTTGACTTCAACGTGGCATTGCAGGACCATTTCAAGTGAGTGGTTCGGGACCCATGTGCTTATCCTCCTCCCTTCTCTCCCTGGACACAGTGATTCCCAGGTTAGGATCCGCAGGAGGGTGTGTGGTTGGTCTTCCAGCAGAGCCTCAGGATAGCTCACTTCCGGGCAGCTGGCTTCTCTGCATCCTTCCAGGCCTCCTCTCCGCTGTGAAGTTATTTCCTTCTCCTCAGGCCCATCTCTGCCACCTCATTCCGCTGTCCAGACTTTGAGGGGGTCACCTTTCTTCCCTTATAAGCCCCTGAGCAGCCAGAGTCCTTGTCAGGTTCCTGTGGCTTTTCTGGGCCTGTGGCTCTGATATAATAACTGATGCTTGGATTCCCTGGTGGCCCTTTTTGAAGCTCAACGGCAGGGCAGGGAAGACTGCTTCCTGCCATCCACAGGCCTCCACCTCTGGCTTCCAGCCAGCGGGGAACGTGTGGCTGCTCACCAGGAGGCCTCTCTGGCTCTTCCCTGTGCTGGGGCCCTTGCCCCAGGTGGCTATGGATGGGTGTTTTATGGAAGACCTTTGTGATGCTCTCTCCTCCCCAGCATCTGTTGTGTCTCACCATCTGCTTTATGAGCCCTGGGATGGAGGGAAGGGGGGCGTCCTTATCTTAGTTCTCAGGCCAAGTGCTGGGGGTAGAGGGCCACGTTCTCAGGTTGACTGAAGACCAGCATAAGGATGCTCTACATAAGTGATCTCATTGAATTCTTGTAACGGGTTTTAAGACATAGACTGTTCAACCCATTTTGCTGATGTGGAAACTGATACGCATGCAACTACTTATGTGTCACTGGCGGGATTTGAATTCAGGCCTCACTCCCCAGCCTGCGTTCCTCTGCCTGCTGCAATAAAAGCCTCATCCTGGACTGCTGGCAGGTGGTGGTGAAGTGAGTGTGGATGCAGGGCAGCTGGTCCTTTCCTAACCTGTGTCTTCCTCCCCCAGGTGGGTGAAACAGCAATTTGAATTTGCAAAACAAGCCCAGAACCCAGACCAAGGCCCCAAATTGGACCTAGGCTTCAAGGAAGGCCAGACCATCAAGCTCAACATTGCGGTGAGTCCCACCCCTGCTTGGCTGTATTGGCCACGATCAGATGATACGTGTGGCCACCACACTGCGCCCAGTCCAGAGCCCATCCCTCTCACAGTTCAGCCCTGTCAGTCCAGCAGATGCTCATTGTGCCAGTTACTACATGGGGGTGAAAGAGAGGGATCTGCTGTCCTCTCGAGTTGAGATGGACAAGTCAAGATGTGATTACAACATGGCTGGAGGGTCTGTGACCTAGGGGTGTCCTCAGGGCCATGAGTTCCTAGAGGAAAGGTATGTATGTAGCCCAGAGTTACGTGAGTCATGGAAGGCTTCATGGAAGAAGTGACCTGTAAAGAAGGGAAGAAGGGTCAAAGGGTGACCCCAGAGGAGGAAACAGTGTGTGCAAAGCCTTTGAGTTGAGAAGGAACATCCGTCACTCATTGCCAGAGCTGGGGATTTTGTTCTGGCTGTTACACTGGGGGTCACTGTGCCCATTTCAAGCTGCGTTTTGGCCTTAACACTGTGAGGAAGGAAGCTTTGGGGGTGCTGAGCGCAGGAAGACATCAAGATGGGCACAGGGAGTCGTGGGCACCTTCTGCTGGTGGCGTGGTCCTGGCTCCCTGAGCTGGCTTTTCCCTGTTAGTTGCTATTGGACTGGCTAGGTTGCCTTGATCGACTATGGGGGTGGAGTTGAAATAATTTGGGGGAACCAAGGACCAAACGGATTTGATTTTGAAGAAACTTTGTAACCCTAAAATACTGCTCTTCCTCTTGACTCACTGTCTCTTTCTCCTCTCTTCTGCTTCGTGCTAGTGCTGATTTGGGACCTTGGCGTTATCTGGCCCTTAAGAGAAAATGCAGTGACTGGTTGGGATGTGATTCTTTCTCTGGCTGGGAGGAAACTAACATTTACTGAGCAGCTGTGTGCCAGGTAGTGTTTTCAGGCACTTTCTCTTTCGAATTAAATATTCTCTCCTTTTACAGGCGAGGGAACGGAGTCTTGGAGAGGCTGCAGGACTTGCCCAGGGTCCTAGAGCTAGAAACGCCAGCCTCGCTGGACTCGCACTGAGCTCTGAGGGCTTTTGACTTGGGGCCGTGGTCGTAGCTTTTGATTAAACTGCTGCTTTCCTTACAAGTAGGGATCCAGGTCGCCCTCATCTTTGTAACCTCTCCAGATTTCTGGCTCACGCTTGGTGCTCAGGTTTTTGCTTTTTTTAATGTTTTATTGAAGTATGATACTCAAACAGAAAAGTGCAGAGCTCAGCAGATTTTTAAAACCGGAATTTACCCACACAGACCCGCCTCCAGACCAAGAAGCAGGTTCTCAGCACCCTGTACGCCCCTCTCCTGCTCTTCCTAGTAACTGCCAACCTCGAGTAACCACTACCTCACCGAATACCCTGAATTTTGTTTTCAACTTTCATTAATTGAATCATACCAGAGTACTCTATTGTGTACACCTTCTTTCTTTTACTGATGTGGTATTTTTGAGGCCTCCACACTGTTGCATGAATCATTCTCACTGTGGTGGCATATCCCATTGTGAGAATGCATCCAATGACTTACCCATTTAACTGATGGCGGACATTTGGGTAGCTTCCAGTTTGGGGCGATTGCAAGTAGTGCTGCTAAGAATGTTCCAGTGCATGTCTCTGGGTGCACAGATGTGGGCATTTCTGTTGGGTCTGTGCATGGATATCACTTCAGATGCCCAGCTTTCTACAGTTTTTCAAAGACATTTACCCACCTGACACTCCCACCAGCAGTGTATGAGTGCTCTTTTTTTATTTTTTAATATTTTTATTGATTTTTAAAGAAAGAGAGAAAGAGAGAGAGACATTGATCAGCTGCCTCCTGCATGCCCCTTACCTGAGATCAAGCCTGCAATGCGGGCATGTGCCCTGACCGGGAATCGAACCAGCAATGAACTGAGCCACACCAGCCAGGGCAGTGTACTACCGTGTTTCCCCGAAAATAAGACCTACTTACAGTATTCCTTCTGAGTGAAATATAAGGCATCCCCCCGAAAATAAGGCCCCCCCTAGGCTCTGTCTCAGAATGCTATTGCTAAACATGAGAGATTTGGTCCACTGATTCTGAAAGAAATGGAGTCACAAGAAATTCACCAGGAAATTCAGGAATTGGATTGTTACGATGATGTTCCAGAAGATGATGACATAATTGTCATTGAATAAATGAGTAAATTCTTGATACTGTAAGATTCAGTTTGTCTGGTTTGTGTTGACAACTACCGTACTACCGTACCGTATACAGGTAATAAATTTCCTTTATTTTCGTTTAACAATAAATGTGTACCGCATTCTTCTTCATGGAAAAATAAGATCCCCTGAAAATAAGACCTAGCGCATCTTTGGGAGCAAAAATTAATATAAGACACTGTCTTATTTTTGGGGAAACAGGGTAGTGCTCCATGCCCTTGTCAGCGGTTATGTTCTATGTTTTAGCCATTCGGATGGGTACGTAATTGTGTATCATGGTAGGTTTGATTTTGCCTTTCCTGATGATTAATAATTTCAAGTGTTAAAATTAAATGTGTTTGTGATAACTTTAGAATTTGAGGCGTTGAATACATCTCGTAACAATGGAAGTGCTGGACGGGTCTTAACCATCTGTCTGTCGGTTTTACACGTTTGGGGACTGGGGTCACGTTGGCCCTCCTTGTGGGGTTTTCTGATAGCAGTGGGGCTCCAGCAGAACTGACGGTTCACATTTCCCTCCTCTCTTAGAACATGAAGAAGAAGGAAGGAGCAGCCGGGACTCCCCGAGCACGGCCCGCCAGCGCAGGAGGACTGAGCCTGCTGCCCCCTCCCCCAGGGGCGAAGCCCTCCACCCTCATCCCTCCCCCTGGGGAGCAGTTGTCTGTAGAGGGGTCCCTCGCCCAGCCAGCAGTTGCTCCCAGTTCAGGTCAGTGCTTGGGGGTGATTGTACTTGCTGCTAAGTCTGTGCCTGTGGGTTCCTCTCCCTGCTGGCAGCTGGTTTTCCTTCCTTCACTCATTGGTCTGTCATTTAGCTGTATGTGACCAACAGGAAGGTGCGCACAGCAGAGCTGGTCCTGCCCACACTGGGTATAGGGTTCCTCTGTTCCCCTGATTCCCACCACTTACTCTTAGGGTGTCTTGTCTGTCCTTCCCTGATGGGCAGAGACTTCAACTCATTTGTGAAGGCATCACGTGGTCCCTGGTTCTCAGAGGCTGGTCAGTGGGTATTGAGTGAGTGGGTGTTGGAGACACAGTCTGTGCTCATAGGGCACTGAGAGCTAGTAGGAGACAGGAGCCACAGGCTAGAGACTGGAGACCACACTCGCTGCCAGCCCTCGAGATGCTCTGTGGCTTCACGAAAGAGGTCACATTGAGCGGGCCCTGAAGGAAGGAGATTGGGGGAGGGACACTTGGGACTCCATTCAGAGAGAAGAGCTGAAAAGTCTCAGGCTTTTAGACACCTGGTGTATTGAGGGAGGTGGATGCAATGCAGCACAGGAAGGCCAAGGTGAATGGTGAGAAATAAAATGGGACATTTCGTTTGGAGCAAGGCCATCAGGGTGCTGAGAAGTGAGAGGCACTTCCCCAGGAAGCTGTGTGGTGCTTGTGCCAGGATGTAAGGAATGCCTTGTAGAGACCCCGGAATTCCAGAAGTTAGTACCTAGTGCTGGCCCCCCTGCCCTGCCTCCCAGCCCAGCCTGATGCCCTGGCCGGCCCCAGGCTGGGTGATTGCTACCAGCCCACTTTCTCCACACACCGCTCACCAGCTGGAGGCAAGATGCAGGCAGGAAGCCTGCTTTCTTTCCATCTCAGGCTCGTGGACATTGGCTTCCCTATCTGGAGGTCAGGCTTCAGACTTCAGCCCTGCGGGGACACGCCAGTCCAGGGAAGTGGTGGGAGCAGCAGGCAGTGAGCCGCCTGCCCTGCCCCAGGAATTATTCTTTTAGCATTGGGTCTCCGTGAGGTCACAGGACCACCTGCCTGGCATCGCTGGGGGCAGAGAGCCAGGAATCGGTGTTCTTAATGTTGTTTGTATGAGCACTAATGTCTGAGAGCCACTTTCCCTCGGTGCCGGTGCACTTGTAGCAGGTAATATGAAGAACCTGCTGTGTGCCGGGTAGCATGTTAGGCCCTGGGGATACTGTGAGGATAACACCAAGTCCCTGCTCTCCAGGGTTTATGTGCTGATGTGAACAAAAGGCAATTAGCATCTACAAACTAAATGGTGTTGGAGGATAAGAGTCATGTCTAGCTGATAGTGAGCATTTACTGTATGCTCCAAAACCAGACTTGCTGAGTTCAAATTCTAGCTTATCAGGAGTGTGATATTCAGAAAACTGCCGTTCTCTGTGCCTCAGCCTTCTCAGCGGTAGGATGGGGTAGTAATGATACCTACAATATAGGTCTCTTATAGGGATCAGTGTGAAGTCCACAGATAGCCCTTATGAACATGGTAAGTGCTCACATTTGTTAGCCCCATTTTACTAATGTTATTACTGTCACTGTGCTGGGCCTGTCCTCGGCATTCCATGTAAATTACCTTATTTAATCATAGACAGTCCTGTTCTGTCTCCATTTCAGACGTAAGGAACTGAGAGTTAGTGGTCTGGGTAAAGTCACACAGCTGGTCCTGGCGTGTCTCCCCCAGGCCCTGTGGTGAGGTTCCCAGGAGATAAGGGATGTTAAGCACGCGGTGAACTATAAATTAAACCGTTGAGGGCCTGAGTTTTATCTGGTCTCAGCCCAGAGCAGATTAGAAATAACAAGTGGGTGGGAAGGCAGAGGATGGCAGGCACAGGGACAGTTGGCAGCACTGTCCGGGGAGGTGCCTAAGACGCACAAAAGCAGGCCCTGAGGCCCCATTGTGCCCCCATCTCGCAAAGAGGCGCCCAAACAGCAGCTTCTGTGGTGCCTTTTCTGGATGCTCTCCCGACCCCTGATCAGTTTAGCTCTCAGGAGTTGGCACATGTCTGACACACAGTTGTCCTGGCTGGATGATCCCGGCACTGGACTGAGGGCTCTATGTGAAGATAATCCAGCAGTGTGAGTGGGCATTTTCCATTAAAGAAGCCAGGGCAGGAGACGGTACTTTTTTTTAATATTCACCCGAGGAGTGAGGGTATTTTTTCCATTGATTTCTAGAGAGTGGAAGGGGAGGGGGAGAGAGAAACATCGATGTGAGAGACACACATCAATTGATTCATTCCCACATGCACCTATGGGGATCGAACCTGCAACCAGGTACGTGCTAACTGGGAATTGAACCCATAACCCTCCAAAACACAGGCCGATACTCCAACCACTGAACCATGCCTGCCAGGATGGAAGGGTAAATTTTAAACAGATTTTCAATATAAACTGTTAAAAAACAGGGTCACCTTCAGATATGTGTGACAGATGGTGTGTGACCCGTCCTCACTGGCACCCCTCCTCTCCACCTGGAATGTGCCTTTCTGCCTTTTCTCCAGGAGCCCTCAATGGCTCATGAGAAGATGGTAGAAATGTGGCAATCTGATGTCTAGTTGCCCAAAAGCATGTCTCTGTGTGTCTCTTTCTCAGCCACTTGGAATTATGAGACTGATTTCAGGGTCACTGAGACAACCAAAAAGATCTCTGACTCCTGTCTCCTTCTCTTCTCTCCCTACCCATCGGACTTGGGGACATCAACAGGAGGCGCCACTGTGTCCTGGCCGCAGCCCATGCCTGCCACGACTGCCACTGCCGACATCTGGGGAGACTTTGCAAAATCCACAGGGTGAGGAGAGTCCCATTCTCTGGTGCGACAGAGCCCCCGAGCACCCACGTGGGTGGCACATTTCTCTCCAGGAAGGCTTTTTGTTGCTCTCCTCTGCTGGGTGGCCTGGAGCTCCCTCATCAAGCGCTTGGCTTGGTCCCAACACCTCCTTCCTCCCTCCCAGAGCTCCGCACTGAGAATTAGCCTGGCTTCTAGCCGTGGCCTCTCCTGGGACCCCTGAGGCCCATCCTTATGCCTCTCTGACCCCATAACATTTCAGGCCTCTACCTGGGGTCGGGGTGAAAAGATGTTAAAACCCTACTGCACAGGCTCTAGGACAGGAGTCAGCAGATTTTCTATGAAGGACCAGATAGCAAAGAGTTTAGACTTTGCAGGCCATATTGTCTCTGTTCCAACTACTCAGCTTTGCTCTTCCGGCTCAAAGGCAGCCACAGACAATATGTACTAGTAAATGAATGGCTATGTACCAATAAAACTTTATTTGTAAAGTAGGGGGGTAGATTTGGTCCCTGAGTTATAGTTTACTGACCTCTGCTCTAGAATATTCAGAGCTGACTTCTTTAAAAATAAATAAATAAATTATATATATATATATATATATATATATATATATATATATATTTTTTTTTTTTTTTAATTGATTTTTTTTACAGAGAGGAAGGGAGAGAGAGATAGTCAGAAACATTGATCAGCTGTCTCCTGCACACCCCCTACTGGGGATGTGCCCGAAACCAAGGTACGTGCCCTTGACCGGAATCGAACCTGAGACCCTTGAGTCTGCAGGCCGACGCTCTATCCACCAAACCAAACCGGCTAGGGCAGAGCTGACTTCTTGAGAAGATTGCAGAAATATGGCAACTTATTGATGGAGCTCCCTTTTTCCAGAGAGAAGCCACCTTTTATCTGCTTTGTAGTTTCAAACGTCTAAACCCTCTCACCCGTCCCTGTCTTCCCTTCACAGGGCAACTTCCAACCAGACTCAGCCAGGCACAGACTGGGTCCAGTTCTGATCTGAGTACAACTCTTCATCCGCACACAGCTTCTGGGACGGAGCTGCCGCATCTGGGCCGAAGGAAGGAAGGCGAAGCACTCCCTGGCCAGTCTGTTTGGAGCGTGACTCGCTCCTCTTCCTTGCCTTCCTCTCTTGACAGACTGGGCATGCTGGGCAGTAAATTGTCTCCATGTCACACTGTTTCCTGGGACTTAATTGTGCAGCCAGAACACGAGAAGACAAGCTCCAAGATCCTTATCCCTGTCTGTCCTCTGACATGAGAGAGACTGAGACTACTACTTAACACAGTGACCTGTAATAAACACAAGCCCCCAAAAGCAAAAGAAGGGGTTCAGTGTGCTGCCTGGATTCAGATGAGCCCTTCCGGGGATGACCGGTGCCTCGGGATGGATCCCTGTGCGCAGGGGAGCTTTCTGCTCTCCCGCTGGCTGCAGCCACTTCCAGCAAGGCTCCTTCCGGGGAGGGCTTCCTCGCTCCCAGCAGGTTAGAGGCTGCAGCTTGAACAGACAATCAGAAGGAAAACTGGGAGCGTTAACCAGCTTTCTAAAATTGTTAGTATTTGCTTTGCTTATAGGCTGATCTGCACTAACTTGTTACCTTTGCAAAAGGAACCGTTCCTGCAGAGTGCCCCGGAAGGGCCTCTGAGCACATTCCTCACTGTGGCCGCAGGTGCCGCTCTGAGCTGCAGGCGGCAGCGTTCATCTCAGCTCGGGGCCTGGTTTCCAGCCTGCCAGGCCAGCAGGCGGTGCAGGGCGGGGCAGGCACTGGAAGCCAGGTGGGACAGTGTTTGGGCAGGAAGGTGGAAACTGCTCTCAGACGTGGGGGTTCAGCCTTCCTGGCGACTCTGGGGGTTCACAGGCTCACGGTGCAGTTCTAGTGAACTGGAGTTTTCTTGGTTTCTTAGGGGCCTTGTTTGCAGACAACCTCTTACTTTCTTTTCTCCTTCATGGACTGTACATGACAGAGAGCTCAGACTGAACTTTAGGGTTGCCTGTATTGCTGGTTTATACAAAATAATTTTATCTGAGCACATCTCTAAAATTGCTTTTATCAACATACTTTTTACCTCTTAATGAAAAGATTTCTCTTTTGAAGGGTCAAGGTGAACTGAAAAAAGTATTGGCCATTTTGTGGGGCCAGTTTTCTAAAATAAAAAAATAAATATTTTTACTTCTGTCAATGTATGTCAAAGACAAACCTGTTTTTTGGGGGCACGGTCCCTAAACCCCCCAGGATGCTACGACTAGCTCACAACCACCACTCCCCCTTGCCCACGTGTACAGATGTGAAGTCTGGGCCAGGTCTCAGGTTGGCCAAAGTGAGAGAATTGGACTCTGTTGCCCTAAGACCATGGCCGGCAAACTGCGGCTGGAAAGCCACCTGCGGCTCTTTGGCCCTTTGAGTGTGGCTCTTCCACAAAATACCACGGCCTGGGGGAGTCTATTTTGAAGAAATGGCATTAGAAGAAGTTTAAGTTTAAAAAATTTGGCTCTCAAAAGAAATCTCAATCGTTGCACTGTTGATATTTGGCTCTGTTGACTAATGAGTTTGCCGACCACTGCTCTAAGGCAACCAGTCACTTCTTTCCCATGCATCTATAAGAGTATAACCTTTTTGCCATCCTGGGACATTCTGGTCGCCTTGCTTTCCAACAGGGGAGGGTGCCTGCCCCACCGTGACCTCGCTATGGAAGCATCTCCCTAAATACTAAGGTATACAGGCATACAGAGGCCAAAAAATAAAATTCAGAAAGGCCATGGCACTCTTCCTAAGGGTTCTGTAAAAACGACATAGTTTTTATTTCTTATTATGGAACTAACCACTCAGTATAGGGAGAACAAAGAAGAGTAGAGAAAAAAAAAAAAAAAGAGTAGAATTGAGGGTTCTCGTGCCGGATGACTAAGGATAAGGAAATGGCACCAGTGGATTCTCAAGAGGAGAAAGCTTTGTCTATTTCCCATCACTTCCCATCTTTCTAAATGCTTGGAAGCTGAGAGGGAGGAAGTTTGGACCTTGGGGGATCCCTTTATTAGCAGTACAGCCCGTCCAAGGTAAGCACTGGGGTTCTGGGCTTTGGTTTCTCTCTAAAATAAATAAAAAGATCCCGCAAATCCAGTTAACCGGAACACCTGAACTCTAAGCCTCCTGGTTAATGTGGTTTTGCTGATGGTGGGCAGAGTCCAACCCAGCTTAGCACCGGATTAGGCAGGCTCTGGGGGAGTAACTGTCACTTGTTTCCCAGCTACCTGAGTTGCAGATTTAGAATCTCTGCGGTGAGCAGGTGAGCACCTATCACACCTCCCTTCTGGTAGTTGGTCCGGGGGGGTCCCTGGACTGGGCACCACCTGGTTATGGGTCAGGGTGATGCGGGCAACAGTCCTGGGGATTCAAATGACCGGAAGGCTGGCTGAGCTGAAGCACTGAGTCGGCACAACAGGGTACCCAGCCGCCAGCATCGCCATTGAAAAGGGAGCTAGAGGCCTCCGAGGAGGAGGCTGGTGACAGTACCTGCCTCCCAGCAGGAGCCTCCTTGGGCTCTGGAGGTAGGAGGGCCAAGGAGGAAGGAGCTGTGTCTGCTGCCCTCCAAAAATCTCATGTGATTATAGGAAAGATACGGCTTGGAAGCCCCTGAAACTCCTGCTGTGTGTCCCTGGGCAAGTGACTGCACCTCTCTGAGTCTCAGTCTCCTCACCTGTAAAATGGAAATAATCCTAGAACCCACTTTGCCTGGCTATGTAGTTTCAGTAGTGTAGGTCCTGCTTTGCAGAAATGTTCAGAGGGATGAGGACGGAGTGAGAAAATACAAGAGGAAGCAGCAGCACAGTGTGGTACCAGCCAGCACAGGCGGCCTGTGAGGTGCAGGGACTGTTCACCAAGGGAGGCCTGGCAGAGGGCTCCCTAGGCCCAGGCATCAGGCAGGTGTTCTGGAGGGAGGGCCAAGGATGGGTTCCTGTGCGATGAGGAACACTCTGGAATGAGGGCCCTGCAGGGACAGGCAGGGTCAGAAGCAGACTGGTGAGGTCATGAGCTCATTAGGGCCTGGATAGGGACGCAGCAGGTGAGGGGAACCAGACAGGGTGACACAGACCTGGGCCAGGCTGGGGCACCTGGGCAGAGGCCAGTCAGCCCTCCCTAGGCTGAGACAGAGGCACCTCAGAGAAACTGTGCCCTTCTCCTTCTAACCTCACCCCCCTCCATACTCCAAGTCCCAGGGGTTGAACCAAATCTCCCTGCCCTGGCCCAGGCCACAGCCTTGCTGGGCCATCCCTAGGTCACAGAGCCCCAAGGGCCCATTGGGAGCCCCTAGTATGGTTTCTCAGATGTACAAAGCAGGCTCCTCTTCGACAAAGATAAACTCCTGGTCACCCCCCAACGGGGAAAAACAGAACCACCAGCCACGGTCTGCCGCTGTTCTTTCTGGGTATTCACTGTTTTCCAAATACAAAATCATAAAATTCAACTTCCGTTTTCAAACAAAGCACAGCCCTCCCTCAGCCAGGGAGCTGCAGACCAGCCTACACATTTGAAATGGGTGATTTGCCTTCAAGAGCAGAGATAGGCAGGTAGAGCCTAATGTTTTGGTACAGATAGAAACGACATCACTGTTCAGTCCTCTAAGGTAGGGGTGTCGAACTCAATCAGAGAAGGGGCCAAAATCTAAAATCCAGCCTAAATCACGGGCCGAATGGTTTACTGAACAGTCATAAACTGACAATGTCATAAACTGACAGCAGAGTGCAGTGATGACAGCGCGGTGCGGGCCACATTGCAAGGCCTGGCGGGCTGGATTTGGCCCGCGGGCCTTGTGTTTGACACATGTGCTCTAAGGCAAGGTTTCTGCTTGGTTTTATCCCATTCCAGTTGGCACATGAGTTTGTAAGAAGGAAGGGGCGGCAGATGGGGTTCCACCATTTCACAGGTAAACAAACTGAGGCCAAGGTTGCTGGACAATCAGGAAAGCAAAGACATTCTCCCTGCAGGTCAAGCTATTGAAGCCTCTGTATTGCTACACTGGGCTCCGAGGGGGGGGGGGGGGGGGGGCGGGCGGGAATGCTCCCTCAGGCTGCTTTGGCGATTGGTTGAGGCCAGAGCTTAGTTTAAGGCTTTTAAGGTCCGGAAGCAGGAACCGAGGCCAAGGCCGCAGTGGGCCTAGGCAGGTGGCGTGGGCTCCGATTCTGCTCTGCCACCTTGCAGCTGCGGGACACTGCTCCGCTTGCTTAATCTTCGGTTTCCCTTTTATGCAAAAGAGCTAATAATCCCAGTTTGCTGGGTTGTGGGAAGCAGTAAATGCGATCGATGAAGAGCCATCCATAAGTGCCTGTCCCAAGGAAACGCTCCACAGACAGACCCCGGGGCCAGCCGGCCGCGCCCCCGCCCCCGCCCCCGCCCTCGCCCTCGCCCTCGCCCCCGCCCCCGCCTTCGCCCTCGCCCTCGCCCTCGCCCCCTGGCGCGCCCTCGGTCCCGGGGACTCCAGGACCCGGGGGGCGGGGCGGGATAAGGCCCCGCCCCGGCCCCGCCCGGCAGGACCCGCTCGGACTCCGCGGCGGCGGCGGCGGCGCGCGAAGGTAGGACCGGCCTGCGCGCGCTCCCGCGGGCCGGAGTCGCGGGCGGGCACGCGGGGTGCGCGGCGCGAGTGGAGGCGGCGGCGCGTGGGCGGGGCCGCGGGGCCGCGGGCGCGGCGGCGGCGCGCGGGGGGCGGAGGGCGGGAAGGCGGGCGCGCGCACGGGCGGGCGGGAGCCGCGCCCCGGGCCGGGGGCGCTCAGGGCGCGCTCGCTGCACCCGCCGCCGCCAGCCGGGCGGCCGGAGCGCGCGCCGCCGCCGTGCGGACATCCTGCCGCGTCCTGCGCCGACCCTGCCCGGGGCGCGCGGGCCGGGCGGGCGGGAGGAGGCCGGGCCTGCCCGGCGCGGCGGCCTGCGGGCGCCCCTCCGCTCCCGGCTTCTCCTCGCTCCTCGGGGCAGAGCTGCGGTAGGAGACCCTTCCCAACGGTCACCGCACCCAGCGGGCGCGGCGTGGGATGTCCCCTCACCGGCAGCGCAGCCCTGCGCGGCGAACGTGGCTCCATCTCAGGGATGAGGAAACTGAGGCCTAGAGCGGTCCATTGAGCTGTCCGAGACCACACGGCCTGGGCAGGGATGTGGGCCCTCTACTCCTGGGGTTTCCCCGTGCCAGTCTCTGTGGTTGGCATTTGGAACGGGCTCCCTCGTGGTTTTCATGCAAACCCTCGAGCTCAGTGTCCGGGGGGGCCCTGGGGTGGCCAGGCTCCCCGGCTCCCAGGAAGCCAGGACTTGCCTCAGGGAGGTCCCATGTGAATACCTCCTGTCGGTTCTCCTCTGAGATTTCCTCTTTTTCTTAGCGGAGCTCACAGCAGTTGCTTAATAAATAAACCGGGAGCAGACCAGAGGTTAAAGGTAGACCGGGCTCCTCAGTCAGGAGCCGGATTCAGGAAAGACTTGGGGAGTCAGAACCCCTAGATCTTGGGGGTCTCTCTCAAGCCCTGGGGATGGGCATCCCTCCTGAACACTCGGCACCCGTCCCACCCAGGATTCCTTGGGGGAGGAGGGGGCACTGCCTGGTTTTTGCCCTGAACTCCCGGGATGCAGCGGGTGTTGGATATGTGTTCACTGTAGATCCTTGCCAGATCCCTGGGGCAACATCACCGGTGGCCAAGACTTGCCCAGTGTGATCTTGCTAAAGCCCATGGGTATTGTTTCTTTAAAAAATATATATATTTTTATTGATTTTAGAGAGAGAGTAAGAGATAGGAACATCAATGAGAGAGAATCATGGATAGGCTGCCTCCTGCATGTCCCCTACTGGGGATCGAGCTTGCAGCCTGGTCAGGGCACACGGAACAGCGACCTCCTGGTTCATAGGTGGACACTCAACCATTGAGCCACACCAGCCAGGCAGAGGTGACATGTTTGAGCCAAGATTTGGTTGACAAGCAGAAGTCAGCCATGAAAGGCAGGGGGAAGAGCATTCCAGGCAGTGAAAGTGGCAGTGCAAAGGCCCTGAGGTAGGAGACTGCCTGATGTGTTTGAGCATCAAGAAGGCCAGCAGGGCTGGGGGAGGCAGGACAAGCAGCCGGAGAGGGAGGAGATGATATGGGAGAGGAGGCCTGGGCCAGATGAGGCAGCCTATTTGCTGTGGCAGCACTTTGAGGTTTATTTGAATGTGTTAGGAGGCAGTTGGATGGGGAGCCAGTAGGGTGAGGGTTGAACAGAAGAGGGAGCCGATCTTGGTTGTGTAGAAACAGACTGAGGTAGGGGACGAGACAGCAGGCAGGGAGACCTCTGAGGAGCCGTCTTAGCAGTCCGAGCAAGAGGTGGGTTGTTGTTTTTGAATCCTCACCCGAGGATATTTTCCCATTGACTTATAGAGAGAGGGGAAGACATCGATTGGTTGCCTCCTGCACGAACCTAACCAGGGCCCAGGCCGGGGAGGAGCCTGCAACTCAGGTACATGCCCTTGGCTGGAACTGAACCCAGGACTCTTAGGTCTGCAGGCTGATGCTCTATCCACTGAGCCAAACCAGCTAGGGCGAGGCAGCTTTTTAAAAAAATATATATTTTATTGATTTTGTACAGAGAGGAAGGGAGAGAGAGTTAGAAATATCGATGAGAGAGAGTCATCGAGCAACTGCCTCTTGCACACCCCCTACTGGGAATATGCCCACAACCAAAGTACATGCCCTTGACCGGAATCGAACCCGGGACCCTTCAGTCCCCAAGCCGACGCTCTATCCATTGAGCCAACTGGTTTCGGCGCGAGGTGGCTTTTTTTAATACACACCAGAGACCTAGGGCAGTAGTCGGCAAACTCATTAGTCAACAGAGTGGCAAACCACGGCTCGAGAGCCGCAGTTTGCCGACCACTGACCTAAGGTAGGGCCTGGCACACAGTAAGCACTACACATGGTAGCCATGGTTGGCTTTTGCTTAACACTTTGGAACCAGGCATAGCTGGGTCTTCCTCCCCACAATCCTCACCCCCCATTAAGCTTTTTTTTTTTTTTTTTAAATATATTTTATTGATTTTTTACAGAGAGGAAGGGAGAGAGATAGAGAGCTAGAAACGTCGATGAGAGAGAAACATCGACCAGCTGCCTCCTGCACACCCCCTACCGGGGATGTGCCTGCAACCAATGTACATGCCCTTCTCCGGAATTGAACCCGGGACCTTTCAGTCCGCAGACCGACGCTCTACCGCTGAGCCAAACCGCTTTCGGCCCCTGTTAAGCTTTTTTTTTTAATTTATTTTCTTTATTGACTAAGGTATTAATCAATATGTGTCCTTATTTCTCCATTGCCCCCCACCTCCCTGCTCATGCCCTCACCCTCCTGTTGTCTGTGTCCCATGGTTATGCTTATATGCATGCATACAAGTCCTCTGGTTGATCCCCCCTCGCGCCCCCCCCCCCCCCCCCCCGCCCCCGGCATACCTGGGTCTTACCTTGTCTGGTGGCTTCAGCTTTAGTGGGTGGGTGACTTTGAGCAAGTTACTTCACTCCCCTCACTGAGCCTTCGTGTTGTCAGCTGTAAAGTGGGTAGAACAGTTCATATAGCAGGGCTGCCAAGAATGTTAAAACAGATAAAGTCCAGATGCAGAGTTCTGGGCACAGGGCCTGGCCCATGGTTCAGTATTTTTGTTATAGTTTCTAGCCAGCAAGCAGAGAATAGAAATGGGATAAGTGGGCAAGAGCTGCTGGGATGCTTGAAACTCATGGGTCATTCATGAGGGATTTTGTGGCTACTCTGGCCTCTAGACCTGCAAAAACATGGCTGAGGGTCTACCATGTGCCAGGCACAAGGTTCTGGTTCGGTTACTGGGAAGACAGTAACACTAATGATAGTAACGATAACACAGACCATAGCTGACACCCTAAGGTGACCAGACGTCCTGCTTTTGGCGGGACAGTCCCGATTTCTAACAATTTGTCCCGCATCCCGCGGCATTTTTAAAAAGTCCCGACTTTTTTAAAACACCACAGGTTGTGGGACAAATTGTTAAAAATCGGGACGTCTGGTCACCTTAACTTACCCACTAGTTAACAGTGTAGTGATTACGATATGACTGGCTGAGCCCAGGTCATGGTTTGATTCCCAATCAGGGCACATGCAGACTCCATCCCCAGTGTGGGGCCTGCAGGAGGCAGCCCATCAATGATTCTCATCATGGATGTTTCTATTTCTCTCTCCCTCTCTCCCCTTCCTCTAGGAGTGCAATTAAAATATATATTTAAAAAAAGATAGTACTGCCATAACCGGTTTGGCTCAGTGGATAGAGCATTGGCCTGCGGACTCAAGGGTTCCAGGTTCGATTCCGGTCGGGGGCATGTACCTTGGCTGTGGGCACATCCCTAGTGGGGGGTGTGCAAGAGGCGGCTGGTCGATGTTTCTCATCAGTGTTTCTAACTGTTCCTCTCCCTTCCTCTCTGTAAAAAACTAATAAAATATATCTTCTTTTAAAAAAAAAAAAAAAAAAAAAAAAAAAAAAGATAGTACTAGCTGACAGTAAACCCCAGAAATCTCTAAGGCTCAACACAACAGAAACTTCTTTCTTGTCCATGAAAACCCCTGTTGGGTATTTGGCAGGTGGCTTTCTACCTGGTGACCCGGATCCCTAGCTGTGGCTCTGGCCTTGGGACCTCAACATTATTTCCTTCGAGCTGGTGGGCAAGCAAGGAGATACACAATTCCTCATGGGGGGATTTTAAAAAATGTTTTTATTCATGAGAGAGAGAGAGAGAGAGAGAGGGAGAGAGAAGTATATATTTATGCGAGAAAGAAACATTCGATCAGTTGCCTCCTGCATGCACCCTGACTGCAGATTGAACTGGCAACCTGGGTATGTGCCGTGTGGAGGAATCAAACCCACCGCCTTTTGGGGTACAGGATGACACCAAACTAACTGAGGCACCCGGCCAGGGAACTCCGTGCTTTGTGTACTCGGAACTGAACCTAGTTTGCCCACCCTGTACATTGTTTGTTTTTTTTTTTAACTTTTTAAAAATTTAATTTATTGATTAAGGTATCACATATTTGTCCTCAACCCCCCATTCCCTTGTCCTTGACCACTGGTTAGGCTCATATGTGTGCACATAAGTCCTTTGGCTGATCTCTCTCTTTTTGTACATTCTTAAAAAACTGGAAAACTCTGGCCTTTTCTGTCTCCTGGGTGCTGACTCCATTCCCTGAGCTTGGAGGGCTCTAGGACCCAGCAGTTGGGGAGTGTGTGTGTGTGTGTGTGTGTGTGTGTGTTGAGAGTCCTTTCCTCGTGGTCCCTCCCCTCTCTTCCCTCCCCCGCTCCATTCTTTCCCTTTTCTTTCTCCCCCACCTCTTCCCCTCTTTACTCCCCTCCCCCTCCATATCCTAAGTCTTCCTTCAGTTCTCTTCTCTCCCCTCCTCTGCTTTCCCTTCCCCTCCCCTCCCTTGCCCCTCCCTCAGCCCCTCCCACCCTGTGGTCACATGGGGGCACGGATTAGAGCCTAATCTGCCCAGCGCTCAGCACTGCAGTCTGGCTGTGGGGTGGTCTGTGTGGACTGAGCTTGTCTGGGGCCTGGGAGCAGGGCCTGGAGAGGGGTGCCCACAGCCTCCCCCCATGAGCTCGGGGCTGGGGGGGTCATTGGAGGTCCAGCTGGCACTGGAGACCGTTATCCAGGTGGGTCCTGAGGGCTGTGCTCCCCCCATCCAGTTGCTCTGGAAGGAGCCGGTGCGGAGTGGCTGCATTTTGGGGTCCAGTGGAGGGAGAGGTGTGGTGGTGAGGTGCACAGGGGCTCCAGCTTGCAGCTCCCAGCCTGACTGGGCTCAGGGTAGAGGGGTGCGCAGGGCTCAGCTGCTGTGGCTCCCTTATCCCAGTGCCCTGCGGAGGATAGGGTTCCTCCTCCGGATTTCAGGGTTAGGGTGACTTCTGCTGGCACGCACCGAGGGATCCTCACCTGTCTGGGTTGGAGCCGGCCGTGGGGTTTGGTTCTCTGGCCCCGGAGGCGCCTCCTTTCCCAGCAGGAGGCACGTGTCCTTCCAGGGGGCGGTTTTGCGATTCTAACTCCCAGGCTTCTGTCCATTTGGGGCTTTCCTGACTGTCTCCCGGGCACCCACATCTTGGGCGACAGGACTTTGCTCCTTCCCACTCGGGCCACAGGTTTCCCTCAGACCCTCTCTCTCCCCGCAGGCCCTGGAGAGCAGCGTCCTGGGGCCGGGTCAGGAGGCCAGCCTGAGCGTGCAGGACCCGGCCCAGGACTGTCTGCCCGCCCGCCTGCCTGCCCTCCTCAGGGAGACTGTCACCCGAAACTTCTCCAAGCCTGGGAGCCCAGGTACCTCCTGCCTCTCCCTGCACAGCCTCTGCCGCATCCTACCTCCTCTCCCAGCCCTGCTCAATAGTCACAACAGTGATCGCAGCTTCCATGTCTCCCCCCTGGAGGAGGTACACCTGTTTACAGATGAGGAAGTGGAGGCTTAGAGGTGGCATTTGCCCCGATGTGTTCCCCCACCTACTGCTGCTAGAAGGCAGGGCTGAGCTTTCCCTCCTTGCTGCAAAGACTTAAACCCCAAACGCCATATTCTCTCCTAGGGAAGGTGTGAGCTGGCTGAAACCGAGATTATAAAAGGGGTGGGGGTGGGGGGAGGAATGTAAGGGGGGGAGGGTGTGTAATTCAGCTTAGCTCAGGGCTTTGCAGAAATCCAAGGGGTGGTACTGTCCCTCTCCCTTCTTCCCCCCCCCCCCCCCCCAAAAGGCTGATTGATGGGCCCCTGCTCCTTCTGGCCGGTGGAACTCACACCAAATACACAGTTTGAGCCTCTGGGAGGGGCACACTCAGTCCCAGCAGGAGGTTGCAGCTCTCCCTGGGGGTGTTTCTGGTGTTCCTGCCATGGTCCTTGTCTAACCTCAGCCTCCTTGGGGCCCCTGGGAGCCACAGACAGGGACTTGGAAAGCCCTCCTCCCCCTCCCCCGCCCCCTGGGTGGAAGAGCCGAGAGCCTATGGCATACGCCCAGTTCCATCAGGTGGAAGGGAGCCCACAGGATGGGTTCCTTTTCCCTCTGGCCTCCCCTTTTTTCCTCCTTCTCTTCCTTACAACCTGACCTCCACTCTCTTGAGCCCTGGTCTCAGACGTTACCTGCTCTCCTGGGTCTGGTTACTGCTCCACCCATTGTACAGATCTGAAAAACTGAGGTCCAGACAATAGAAGTAGTGGCAGAAGGAAGGAGCTAGAACTTGGGGCCTAGTCTGCTGACTCCTAATGTGCCTCCTTCCTGCACCTCCTGGGCCTGCTGGGCCACACTTCAGCTGCACTTGTGTCTACTCCAAGTCTAGCCCGAGGCCCGTCGCTTTGCCCAACTTCCTATTCTCTGTTTGTGTGACCTGGCGCTCCATCCACTCCTACCCAGGCTCCTCCTGGGTCCTGGCCCATCTTCCTGCCTCCACTGTTGGGCAGGGCACCTGGAGGGGCAAGATGTCCTCCTGGGCCCGGCTGGAAGCTGACCACATGCCTGCTGTCCCCCTCCAGCCCTGCTGTCGGCCACGGAGATGGCATCAATGCTGCCGCTGCAGGAGGAGAACCGGCTGCTGCAGCAGGAGCTGTCCCGCGTGGAGGACCTGCTGGCCCAGAGCCGTGCGGAGCGCGATGAGCTGGCCATCAAGTACAACGCGGTCAGCGAGCGGGTGGGTGCTGCCTGGGGGCTGGGAGCTGAGTCAGCCGCTCCCTTGCTGTGAGCTCAGGGCGATGTCCAGGGCAGGCCTGCGCACTGGGTGAAAAGGTGGGCCTGGACTCAGGCCGGCCTGCGTTCCAACTGTGGCTCAGCCAACGTGAATGGCCTTGAGCAAACCACTCTGCTCTTGGAGTCTGTTTTCTTTTCTTTTCTTTTTAAAATTGATTTCAGAGAGGAAGGAAGGGGGAGAGAGAGAGAGAAACATCGATGATGAGAGAATCATTGATTGGCTCCCTCCTGCACTCCCCACACTGGGGATTGAGCCCGAAACCCCGGGTGTGCCCTGACTGGGAATCTAACCTTGACCTCCTGGTTCATTGGTTGACGCTCAACAACTGAGCCATTCCCGCCAGGCTCAGAGTCGGTTTTCTGTAGTGGGGATGGGCTTTGGGGTTCACCTAATAGTGGCCGGGCTCTGCAGCAAGACTGGGGTAGACACAGGCAGCCATAGTCCTGCTGCCACTCCCCGTGGGGGTGAGGCCCAGCCACGGGAGGAGAAACCAGGCCTGCCTCCATGTCCAGACGGGTTCACTTCCCCTGGGAACTGTGCCTCAGGCTTGCGGGGGTCCCAGGGCCTGGGCCAGGAAGTCGGGGTGGCCAGGGCCAGAGGTGCAGGTTGTTCTCTGTAACACTGTATTCTTTGGACCCCCAGACTCCTAGGAGGTGACCCTGGGGAGTTGGTGGTGGCTGAAAGTGGTGGAAGAGTTGCGTGAGGGAAGGAGAATGCGTGTGGATGGAAAATGTGTGCGTATTAATAACAGTCATCGTAGCAGCCGCCGTTTATCGAACGCCTGCTTGCCAGACAGGTGCTGGGTGCTTTACCTGTAATGCACCAAGGTTGGGACCATCGCGATGCTCATTTAACAGAGGAGGTAATAGAGGCTCAGAGAGGGAGAGCACGGTGCTTGGGGCCACACAGCCAATTCACGCTAGTCTCTCGACTCCCAGCCCAGGGCTCTGCATTACAGCTTTGTTTCTTGGGTGTGGGAAGAGACCGTTGGGCTGGGAGCCAGCTGGCCCCTGGGAAGCTGGAAGGATCTCAGACATGACATTCTGATGTTGCACACAGGAGACGGAAGCTGCTCAGGGTCCCCTGTGCGGCACCAGGACCCCTGCGCCGACCTGCTCATGCGGGGGCTTGCACACCCCTGTGGGAAAGAGGGATAAGCGGTTCTGAGTGTGGTTGTAGGCTGTGCCTGTGCCCTGGTGTCTGCCCGCCCTGACCAGCCCCTGGCTTGTTGGGACTTGCAGGGAGCAGGCCCCCAGCCCTGGGGGTAGCTCAGAGCCCGCTTTCCTGAGGTTTGCAAGGGGTGTGGAGGGCCAACTGGCTGGAGTTCCACATTGTCGGTGATGATGGGGTCCTGAGCCAGGCCCTCCCGGTTTCGGCCTCTCGTTTTTGGCCCTTGGCACACTGCCAGGCTCATGGGGGGCCGCCTCTTAAATGCCAGCTCCTGACTGACAGTGAAGCCAGCACTGCCCCCCTGGCTGGCAGGAGAAGGGAAGAAGAGGGGGCAGGTGGCAGGTTCCTTTTTCTGCTGGGACACAGCTGCTGGGGCTGGGGCCTCAGCACGGGAGCAGGGGGTCTGCGTTAAGTCTAGAAAATTCCATCATGTGGCCAGGGTATGAACCTGGTGCTTGACTGTCCTCGGGGAGATGGTGTCAGTGTCCCACCTGGAGGCAGGGTTGCATGAGTATGACCTCTGGGCCTTTCCCGGACAGCGTGGGTCCACAGAGAACATCGGAGCCTGGCCATCACCTATTGCAGGCGGGGAAACACACCCAGAAGTGAGTGTGAGAGGCCCAGTGTCCGTGGTGGAGCTGGGATGAGGCCCTGGTCTGGGCTCTGAGGGCCTGTGGCACTGACTCCCTGCTGCCCCCTTGTCCCCATGCTGCAGGGGGCAGGCTCGCCCCTGTGGCCATAACTGTTGCATGTGGGCGAGGTTGGCAGGCAGTCAGTGAGGTTTTCTGACTTTTCAAACCCCTCAGCATCCCTGGGAAGAGAGTGGAGGTGAGGTAGGCATTTGTGCCCAGTTGATTGCAAGTAGGGAAACAGGCAAAGGGCTCCCAGCAGCCACCTCCAAGTCCTTACGCTCCCTGTGGAGCCCCTCCACCCCCACCCCATTCTTCCTGCCCCTGAGGAGCAGGTGTTGGGTGACACAGCTGGGATGGGAAGGAGGGAATGGCCACGCCCCCTGGATTCTACAGGATGGGCCCCCTGGGCTCCCTGTGTCCATGGCAACCTGGACAGAGTGACTCGAATAATAATGGTGCTAGGGCAGTGGTTGCTAGGGGAGACTGTAAACTTCTTTCATCCCTGGCTTGGTGACACCCTTCTTTCCTTTTAAATTACGAGTGAAATGAAAGGCTGTTTTGTGAGGGGAGAAGTTCGTGGAAAGGGGTGAGGTACGGTTGGGAGTGACCCGGGCCTGGCTCGGAGTACCTGGCGGCTGCCTGAACCCCTTAAATCACAGAAGCAGATACCCCTGGTCCAAACACTTGTGTAAAACACACACAGGACAGGCCACAGCCAGACCCACACAAACGTACACAAATGCACAAAACACACCACAGCAGAATCTGTACGCACAGCCAGACACCACCCAGGTATAGAGTGCCTCACACAGGCGCACAGTCACAGCACCGTGATGTTCCATCCTGCGCACAACACAACACATTGTCTCACATGTTGTGGACACACACAGCCAAAGGTAAGCACAGAGAACAGAGTCACCCACACACACATCACAGACACTCAGAGCCCAGACACAGCTTCCAACTCACCCACTTCAAATTGTGCTCACAGACCTACAAACATGTGAACACACGGTCACACACAGACGTGCCCACCGGCCCCACAATGTAGACCTGCGACCACAGACACCACCTCTCCCAGGTCCCCAGAAGGCTTGACACGGAGACGCTCAGGGTCCCAGGTGGAGACAAATGACAAAATACTCCCCACTCACCCCATGAGATACACCTGCATGGACGCGCAGCACACAGCATTCCGGCACCACTGCTGGCACGCTCCGATATGGGCACTGCCAGTCCCCTGACGGAGGTGGACTGCTTGCGGACACTGGTCACAGGCCTGCAGCCCAGCCTTCCAGCAGAGACCTGCATACCACCTCCTCCCACACCTTCAGACTGAGCTGTTCCCCACCAGCCCCTCTCTGTGGGTGGCTCGGTGGCCACAGGCACCCTGCCCCAGTGCTGTCCTTGGGGGGAGGGAGGAGGGGGAAGGCAGAGATGACGTTGTTTCCAGCTTTCTCAGTGGCCCCTTCAGCATCTCCTGGGCGTACTGGGTCAGGGCAGGGAACAGCTGGCGGGACCTGCACCGGCCACTAACCTGGCCTGGCCCGTCATTAGTGAGGGGGTGGCCGCTGTCTTTGCCGTTGGCGTCGCTGGGACTGGGGGTCGGTGGACGTGTGGAAGCCCTGCCCAGGCTGCAGATGGTGAGTGTGGGCTGGTGCCAGAGCCCACTGGGCTGGGCTGTCTTCCTGGGCACTGTCACTCCGGTCAGTCCCTCTCATCCTCAATTGCTTCCCCCACAGAAGGAGGCAGAGGGCCCCCTGGGACCCGCAGGTGCCTAAGGAGGATGGAGGGTTCCCAGGCTGTTGGAGCAGCCAGAGCAGGCGGGCATCCTTCCTGTGCCCGTGGGCCTGATGATGAGGCGGCTGCAAGCCACCTGGGGGGGAAGGAAGGGCGCTGGCAGCAGTGGCTTCCCAGGAGGTCAGGGAGGGGAGGGAGCCTGAGGCCGGGCCGGGGCTCAGGCATGAATAAGCCACGTGGTATAGAACATTCGTGTGCCTCTTACACATCTGAGCGCTGCGTGTGTGGGGAGTGGGGGCAGGCCGAGGAGTTCATCTGTGTCATCCTGGGCAGTTTGACACCACCTGTGTGCCTTTGTGTGTGCATGTCGCTAAGCTCAGGATGCATGCATTGATGCCTCTATTTGAATGTATTCGCATGTGCTTATGCCATTAATTCATGATCCTGATGAACATGCCACTCACACTGCTGTAGGCCTACGATACAATGGGAACAACAGGCTTTCCTGGGTTTGGGGTGGGAAGACATGGGCGTGGGTCTAATAATATCAACCACAGTGGGGTTAGTTGCTTTGGAAGAGAGGCTCACAGTGCACCCAGAGCCTCTAAGGTTTACCCCCAGGTGCGTCTTCTTTGCGTGTTACATGCACATGTTTGTGTGTCCATGCATGCCCCATCTGTGTGTCTGTGCCTGGCTGCATTAGGCCGTCATATGTGCATTGCATCCGGGCTTGCCCAAATGTGCCTGCAGGGCATTGTGGGTCTGGGCCCAGCCCGGTGCTCCCTGCAGAGGCCTGGGTCTGCCTTCCCTGGAGACCGAGGACTCTCACCCAGGGCCCTTCCCTGCAGCTGGAGCAGGCTGTGCGGCTGGAGTCTGGGGAGCTGGAAACGCCGGAGCCCAGGGGGCTGGTACGGCAGAGCGTGGAGCTGCGGAGGCAGCTGCAGGAGGAGCAGGCCTCCTACCGGCGAAAGCTGCAGGCCTACCAGGAGGGCCAGCAGCGGCAAGCCCAGCTAGTGCAACGGCTGCAGGCCAAGGTCAGGGCCGCCCACTCCTGCTCCTGCCTACCCCTGTGCTTGCTCACTTCACCCTGCCCCCACCCCCCGGGGCTAACCATTGCTCACCACCCATCCCCAGATTCTCCAGTACAAGAAGAAGGGCTCAGAGCTGGAGCAGCAGCTGTTGGAGCGATCCACAGAGCTGGAGCAGCAGCAGCTGAGGGTGGGTGCCAGGGCAGGGCAGGGCAGGGCAGGCCCCTTCCTCCTCGTGCCCAGCCTGATACCCACTTCTCCCACCCAGGACACAGAGCACAGCAGAGACCTGGAGAGCGCCCTCATCCGCCTGGAGGAGGAGCAGCAGAGGTGGGGCACCAGTAGGAAGAGGCGATGGCCGATAGCCGGCAGGGCGGTCCTCTCCCGCCACGAGCCCATTGGCCCCTCTTTGTCCCGCCCAGGAGCAGCAGCCTGGCCCAGGTGAACGCTATGCTCCGAGAGCAGCTGGACCAGGCCAGCTCAGCCAATCAGGCTCTGAGAGAGGACATACGCAAGGTGACCAGTGACTGGACACGCAGTCGCAAGGAGCTGGAGCAGCGGGAGTTGGCGTGGAGGCGTGAGGAGGAGGTGGGCACAGGGGTTCTGGGAGGCCAGTGGGGCCTGGTGGGTGCAGCCGGACCCAAGGGGAAGGGTCTTTGTATAGTGGAGAGAACTCCTGCTCCGGGGGGAGGAGCAGGAGGGCCCTGCTGGAGAGGTAAATCATGTCATAATCATAGTTGGCCTGTTGCACATTCCATGTGCTGAGTGTTCATGTCTTCCCTACTTCTCAGAATAACTGAGCAAGGTAGGTGCTATCATCCTCATTTTATTTTATTAGTTTAAAAAAAAAAAAAAATATATATATATATATATATATATATATATATATATATATATATATTTCTTTATTGATTTCAGACAGGAAGGGAGGAGAGAGAGAAGAAACATCAATGATGAGAGAGAATCATTGATCAACTGCCTCCTGCATTGGGGATCAAGCCCCCTATTGGGGATCAAGCCCGCAACCCAGGCATGTGCCTTTGGCTGGAATTGAACCTGGGATGCTTCAGTCTGCAGGCCGATACTCTATCCACTGAGCCAAGCCGGCTAGGGCTCATCCTCATTTTAAAGAGAGATTAAGCCGAAACTGGTTTGGCTCAGTGGATAGAGTGTCAGCCTGCGGACTGAAGGGTCCCAGGTTCGATTCCAGTCAAGGCATGTGCCTTGGTTGCGGGCACATCCCCAGTGGAGGGTGTGTAGCTGAGCAATGTTTCTCATTGATGTTTTTGGCTCTCTGCCCCTCTCTCTTCTTCTCTGTAAAAAATCAATAAAATATATATTAAAAAAATTTTTTTTTTAAATAAAGAGAGGTTAAGTAACCTGCCCAGCCATGCGGCTGGGGTGCAAACCTCGGTGCCACCACTTCCTGCCCTTTCTCGCTGCCTCTTGGGACTGTAGAGCCATTGAGACCCATTTTCCAGTGCCAGAGGGAGGCTTGGGAGTGAGAGGCTGACAGTTTTCACACACCCTGTGTGCAGGCCCAGACCTGGCCCACAGGAAGACCCCCTCCCTGGGCAGCAATGCCTCCCGGGATGGTCAGTGCTGGGGCAGAAGCAGGTGGCCCTCCCCGCAGCCCCTCACTCAACCTGTCTCCCCTCCAGTCCTTCAACGCCTACTTCAGCAACGAGCACAGCCGCCTGCTCCTCCTCTGGAGGCAGGTGGTGGGGGTCCGGAGGCTGGTCAACGAGGTGAAGATGTCTACCGAGAGGTGAGGCCCGGCTGGCGGAGGGGCGGAGGGGTCACGTGGGGAGACACTGCAGCAGCAGCTGGGGGGCATCCACTTTTTTTGGAAACATTTTTCTTTTCTTTTAAAAAATATTTTTATTGACTTCAGAGAGAAAGGGAGAGGGAGAAAGAGATAGAAACATCCATGATGAGAGAGAATCATTGATCGGCTACTTTCTGCACGCCTCCCACTGGGGATGGAGCCCACAACCTGGGCATGTGGAATCTTCAGTCCGCAGGCCGATGCTCTATCCACTGAGCTAAACCAGATTGGGCGGGCGCCCACTTTTTAAGTTGAATTCAGCTCAACTCAGTTGAACTTCCATCAAACCCAACACACCTACTGTGGGGCAGGCCTTGGAGATGCAGCAGCAACTATAATAATGAGCTCTTATCATGATCGTGGCAGTCCACATTTACTAGCTATTTCCTCTGACCTAGGCTCTTCGTACATTTCATTTCATCTCATTTCCACAGCATCTCTGTGAAGTAGGAATAGGAATAGTTCCCATTTTACAGATGAGGACATTGAGGCTCAGAGGTAGAATGACCTTTCCAAGGTCACACAGTGGCTGAGTCAGGATTGACTACTGCTTTTAATCCACTAGAACAGGGGTCCTCAAACTTTTTAAAGTGGGGGCCAGATCACGGTCCCTCAGAGAGCTGGAGGGCCGGACTATATGAACTACTAATTCCTACTGTAACACCTCGGCTGCGCTCACTGCCCAAAAAACCTGGCGGGCCGGATCAGACTCCTCTGCGGGCCGCATGTGGCCCGCGGGCCGTAGTTTGAAGACCCCTGCACTAGAATATTCAACTTCTACTACCAAGGAACGTACCACCTCTAGTGATAAAAAGAAATAGAACGTCCTCTTCCCCCCAAATTCTAGACCAAGGAAGTAATGGGGATTGGAAGAAGCAAACAAAAAAACTCTGAATCTGAATCTGATCAAGTCTTAAATCCAACATCCAATTTTATAAGAACTACTAACTGTGGGAAACTTCAGACAAATATGTTAAATTTTAAATATGAGCTATTTGCTCAAGGCCATTTGGGTGGTCAGTGACATGAAAGTGGAACAGAGCGAATGTCTTCAGTTCTCACAAGGATGGGAGGGCCAGAAAGACCCTCACAGGGGAGTGGAATTTGCCCTGACCTCAGGGATGGGTGGGATTTCAACGGGCAGAGCTGGGACACTCCAGGCAGAGTGTGCAGCCTGAGCAAAGGCTAGGAGGTGGGAGAAATGACGGGGGGTGGGAGTGTTGGAGAGAGGCAGGTGAACGGAGGGCAGGTTGGAAAGGAGAGCCTCGAAGGCGTATTCCCACAGTGGGCTCGGTCCTGCTTGGCTGAGCAGGTGAGGCTGTGGGGAGAGCCCAGAGACAGGGAGACCACTTTGTTTCCTGTTTTACATTAAGCAATGGACTCATCAGTGTCACAGGTGGTTTGCTTCGCTTTTCGTCCTTACACTGTGTTGGAATCAGGACCCGCAGATGTTTACAAACTGTGATGGGCTGACTTGTCCTTCAATTGCTTTTACTTGTTCAGGAAATGGGGACAGTTGTCCGAAGCTTCCCACAGTCTGGATTCTGTGGTGTCACGTAACACCTTTGTCCCCTGGAGTTCCTGTAAACTGGATG
Organism: Pipistrellus hanaki; assembly: GCF_964339955.1. Classification (NCBI taxonomy): domain Eukaryota; kingdom Metazoa; phylum Chordata; class Mammalia; order Chiroptera; family Vespertilionidae; genus Pipistrellus; species Pipistrellus hanaki. Next base: position 191,817,433 of record NC_140504.1, on the reverse strand, counting down.
TTGGATTTAAGACTTGATCAGATTCAGGTTCAGGGTTTTTTTTGTTTGTTTCTTTGTTCATAAGTGCTGTGTGCTCTTTCATGAGAAGGCCCCGGATGCCCGGGTGTCTGTGTGCACTGGCAGCCTCAGATGCTCCATGCCAAGGCCCAGACATTCCTCAGGGTTTCAAGATTGTCACTCCTCCATGTCTCAGTTGGGGTTCTTCCTTAAAGAGGCACCTCCTCGCCTTGCGTTAGATACCCAGTGGTACGGTTCATTCAGGAAAGGAGAGGATTTAGCATATTGGATGTATTTTAAATATGACCTATTTTTAATTAGCATTTAAAATTTTACTATTTTACTATTTAAAATTTTTTATTTTAGAGAGAGGAAGGGAAAGAGGGAGAGAGGAAGAGAAACATCAATTGGAATGCCTCCTTCACATATCCTAATCGGGGATCGAATCTGCAACCTGGGCATGTGCCCTAACTGGGAATCGAACCTGCCAACTTTTGGTGTATGGGATGACGCTCCAACCAATATTTTACTTTTGAATAATTCATAAATTCACAAATTCCAATTTCAAAAGGGTGTCTGGTGAAAAGGCCCCCTCCCTGCCTGGCCTCAGACACTCCTCTCCCCTCCCTCCTGGAGGCAAGCAATATGCCCCATCACTTCCCTAAATGACCTTCCAGCCTTATTTTATACAAGCAAATACAGCAGATCTCTCTCTCTCTCTCTCTCACACACACACACCCTTTTTATATATTCTTTTTAAAAAAATATATTTTGATTTTTTTACAGAGAGGAAGACAGAGGGATAGAGAGTTAGAAACATCAATGAGAGAGAAGCTGCAGCTGCCTCTTGCACACCCCCTACTGGGGATGTGCCCGCAACCAAGGTACATGCCCTTGACCGGAATCGAACCCGGGACCTTTCGGTCTGCAGACTGACGCTCTATCCACTGAGCCAAACCGGTTTCGGCTTTATATATTCTTAGTAGCATTTCATCTTTGTGGTTCTTGAAGATTTTTTTTTTTAAATTATTTTAGACATCGATTTGCTGTTCCACCCTTTTATGCATTCATTGGTTGATTCTTTTTTTTTTTTTTTTCTCTTTCAAAAATATGTCTTTTTTTTTTTTTTTTTTAAATCAATCTTTATTGTTCATATTATTACAAAGGTTCCTCATTTCTTCCCCCCTCCACCAGGTTCCCACCCCACCCTCCGCCCCCTCCCCATCCCCCATTGTCCTCATCCATAGGTGCACAGTTTATGTTCAGTCTCTTCCTCCCTCCCTTTCCCCGATAGTAAATCCCTTTTCAGATAGTAAATCTGTTACTTAGCATTTTCTCATATCAATAATACCTCCACATGCCCAATGATACACTTCACACAAAAGACATTTCCAAATAGGTCAACCAGCCTCATCCAGGCCCCACCCAAGGCACTCACAGATCAACACCCCAGCGCTATACTAACTCAACACATCCAGATCTAAGCCTTCATCGCTTGATTCAGCAGACCCTCAAGTTCCCGAAAAAGTTTCCAGCCATGTCTGAGAGGCAGCCGTGGGCAGGGACAGGCGAGGAGCGAGCTGTTTCGGGCCTGGCTGCTCCGGGCCTGGCCTCTGTTGCTCTGGTTCGTTCCACAACCAGCTGCTCCGGGTCTGGTCACTGCCGCTCCCGACCTAGTTGCTCTGGACTTGGCTGTTGCTGCTATAGGCCTGGCTGCACCCGACCCGGCTGCTCTGGGCCCGGTTGCTCCAGTCCCGGCTGCTCCGGGCCTGGCCGCTCCCAGCCTGGCAGCCGCTGCTCCGGGCCTGGCTGCTCCCAGCCTGGCAGCTGCTGCTCCGAGCCTGGCCGCTCCTAGCCTGACAGCCGCTGCTCCGGGTCTGGCCACACCAGACCCAGCTGCTCCGGGCCTGGCCGCTCCCAGCCTGGCAGCCGCTGCTCCAGGCCTGGCCACACCCGACCCGGCTGCTCCGAGTCTGGCCGCTCCCAGCCTGGATGCTCCGTGCTTGGCTACTGCTGTTCTGGGCCTGGCTGCTCCCAACCCGGCTGCTCTGGGCCCGGCTTCTCCGGGCCCGGCCACTCCGTGTCTGGGTGTTCCTGGACTGGCCACCCTGGGCTTGGCCGCCTCTGCCTCAGGCCTGGCTGCCTCTGCCCCAGGTCTGGCTGCTCCAGTGCTGGCCGTTGATGCTCTTGTTCTGGCTGCTGCTGCTCTGGGGCCTGGCCACTGCTGCTCCGGGCCCAGCTGCCACTGCCTTGTGCCTGGCCACTTTAGGCCTGGTCGCTGCTGTTCCAACATTCTGTCCCTTTTTTCTTTCTTTTTTCTTTTTTTTAAAAAAAAAACCAAAACGCATTTATGTTGCAATGTTGGCTGGTGCGTTGAGTTCTGACTTAGTCTTTGATTTTTCAAGATCTTCTTTGTATTCTTTCTTAAGTAATTTTACTATCATTTGCTCTCACTTGATTTCTTCACATTGAGAACTTCTTTGGTTTCTTCCTCCTTGTCCTGGGAGCTCAGCAGGTTGGCCTGTGGCACCCCTTTGTTCTCCGCAGGCTCCTGTGCTGCTTCAGCCTGTTATTGGGGTCAGCGCCGCCCAGGAAGCAGCCCCCGTCCTTGGCTCCGTTGCCAGTGCTCAGCAGTCGAAGGCTCAGGGGCACCCCCCCCCCCTGGGGGCCCCGTCGCCCGGCTCCTTGCTGGCGCCCGGCTGGCCGGTGTCCGGCAGGGGCTCCTGCTCCTCGTCGCATTCCTCCAGTCTGGAGCTTTCTTTCTCCCTCCCACTAGGGGAGTCCAGGGTCAGAGTCAACAGACTGTCCTCTGCGCAGTGTGCGCGACTCCGGGGGCTCGGCCTTTCGCCGCGCTCCCAGGACTCCACCTCACAGCCCCGTTTCCCCCTGCCCGAGCCTGGGTCCCCAGGGACTGGCCCAGACCTGGAGTTCGGGCGGTCTGGACTGAGGCTCAGTGCCGCCGCCGGAGGCTTTGTTTCTTCCTGCTAGGGTAATCCAGCATCAGAGTCAACATTCAGTCCTCTGACCCCGCCTTTCGCCAGGATTCCGCCTCACAGCCCCATTTCCCCCTGCCGGAGCCTGGGTCCCCAGGGTCTGGCCCATAACTTGGGGCTCAGTGCTGCCGGTTCGGGGGTTCAGCCCAGGCTGGGGGTTCTATTTCCTTCCTGCTAGGGAACGCCAGGCAGCACCCAGCCCTCTCCTCCTCTCCGGCTGCGACCTCTTCGCGCGCACGTGCGTGCGAGCGCGCAGCATGTCTCCGTACCTTAGGCTTTTTTTCAGCTCCTCTGATTTTCCTTCTGGTTTTCTCCCTCCTTCCTATTGTAGAGTTTTCAGTCAGTTGACTACCTGTAGCTCTGGGCAATGTCCACTCTACATTTTAGTTGTGTTCCATTGAAATTGTTGTGAGCTGCTGCGGCTAGGTGTCTACCCGAGCAGCCATCTTGGATCCTCTCATTGGTTGATTCTTGTATGTGCCCTGACAATCGGGGGATTGAATCCAAAATCTCGGTGCACTGGGGAGACACTCCAGCCAACCAGGATACCAGCCAGGCCTTGAAGACGCTTTCTTCGCTGAATAGTTTTAGCTGGGTCATAAGTGGGAGTGGGTCCATTTCCGGCTCTGAAGAGCCTCCCCATTCGCTTTTCTCGGCTGCAGCTACCCCACAGAGTGGATGTGTCATGATGTATTTAAGAGCAGTCCCTTTGATGGCCATTTAGGTTGCCACCAGCGTTTTTCACCTGGACATGCTGCAGGGGGTCACTGCACAGGCCATTTTCCATGTGTGGGGCATCTCTGTAGGATAAATTCTTGGAAGTGGAGTTGGTGGGTCAGAGAGCCGATCAGTTAGTCATTTTCAGAGCTCTTTCAGAGCTGTGGTTGCCCTCCCAGCAGTGTGGGGGAGGGTCTGTTTTCCCATAGCCTCACCCACACAGTGCATTATGTGACTCGGCTCCCCTCCCCCCCCGCCTCATTCTAATCAGGACAAATGGCATCCCAGTGTAGTTTTAATTGACGCTTGGGAGCCCACCCCCATTCCATCCCTGCTGTGTGTTCTCTCCACTAGGGATCTGCTGCAGCTGGGAGGGGAGCTGGCCCGGACCTCCCGAGCCGTCCAGGAAGCGGGCCTGGGGCTGAGCGTGGGCCTGCAGCTGGCCGAGAGCCGGGCCGAGGCAGCCCTGGAGAAGCAGGCGCTGCTGCAGGCCCAGCTGGAGGCGCAGCTGCGGGACAAGGTGCTGCAGGAGGAGGGCCTGGCCCAGCTGCAGATGCAGAGCAACCTGGACAAGGCCGACTTCAACGCCAGGTGGGTGCCTGGCAGGGACCACACGAGGCAGGGGACGGGTTTGAGCTCAGCCAGTCTTCCCAGACACCCCGTTGGCAGAGTGGGAAACTGAGGTCCACAGGGCTCTTGCCCAGGGCACATCACAAGCAGTTCAACCTCTGATACCAAATTTGCTCCCAGCTCCTGCAGCCTAGACAAGCCCCAGGGTGCGTCCCCAGGAGACAAAGTGGGTGGCAACCTCATTCTCGTTTACAGACAGTGACTTGCTCAAGGTCATACAACGAGGGAAGTGAATCCTCGGGTCCCTGCCTCCGGTTTGGGGAAGGCTGCAGGACACAGAGCTGGAGGGTTTAAGGACACGCTGGGGTGGGTCTCCCATTCACCTCTGTGGCTCCCCCACCTCCAGAGTGACAGAGCTGGCCCTGACCGTGGAGCGCCTTCAGAACCAGAACCTGGAGAAGGATCGGGTCAACAAGGCCCTCACCGAGAAGCTGGAGGCCCTGGTGAGATGCAGCCGCCCTCGAGGTGTGGCAGGGCGGGATGGGGCACAGCCCAGATCCATGGACACAGGCTGAGGACCGGGCTGTTAGGCCACCCTGGAGCATCACCAGACTCTGTCACCCCTTGTTAACTGAGCAGCTAGTGTGTGTGCTAGGCTCAGTGTGAGCTCACTTACCTCTTTTGTCCCATTTTATCCTCTCAGCGGCCCTAGAACAGGACCTCCATCTACAGATGAGAAACCCAAGGCCCAAGGGGAAATACTTTCCCAGAGACTCAGACTGCAGAGTCCGGACTTGAGCTCATCCCTGTAACCTGCTAGTCCAGGGCTTTTTCTCTTGCAACTCAGCTGCCTCCCCACCCGAGGGTGCTGCCTGGGTTGGTCACCCTTCCGTGTGGGGCCAGGCCCGGTTCTAGGTCCAGCTCTTCCCCCGGAGGCTGTGTGACCCGAGGTGGGACACTGCACTTCTCTGGGCCTAGTCCGTTCAGGGCACTCAGGGCTGCTGTGAGGTTGCCGAGCGGCCGGACCAGGGTCATGGTCTTCGAGGCTACCCGATGGGAGGGGGCCCAGGGAGGGAAATGAGGTTTCGGATTGGGGCACAGACCTTGACCTCGCTCTCTGCGTCTCTTCGCCACCCCTCCAGGAATCCCTGCAGCTCCAGGAGCAGCCCGCCCTGGACACAGAGGAGGGAGAGGGGCTGCAGCAGACCCTGAGGGACCTGGCACAGGTGTGAGGCGGGGGGGAGCCGGAGAGGCCAGAGGGTGGGAGCTGGGCAGGGCCGGGCCGGGCCGTGCAGAGCCGCCACCTCTGCTGGTGGCCTTGTCCAGAACTGCAAGTGGTTGGGGAACCTGCGGGCCCTGCCTGTGAGAGGTTCAGGCCCATCTGTGAGAAAAGTTAAGTGAACTCTTCCCAATACATGGGAGGCCTTCCCTGGCGGGCTGAGGGCTGAACTCTCAGACACCCCGTTGGCAGAGTGGGAAACTGAGGTCCAGAGGGCTCTTGCCCAGGGCACATCACAAGCAGTTCAACCTCTGATACCAAATTTGCTATCCGGGCGAGCTCCCCTCCCAGCTGATACCAAATTTGATGCCAAATTTATCTAAGCTCCCTTCCAACAAGTGGAAGTGGAAGCGGAATCTGGAAGACTTGTTGGAAGGGAGCTTAGGCTGTGCCGCAGATTTTGGGATGAATCTTAGTCACATGACCCCTGCTGCCACCCCTCTGCCCCTACTGGGCCTCTTTGTCCAATAACCTCCCTACTGCCCCACTCCTTCTGCCTCCCTATCCCGCCCCTCAGGCCGTCCTGTCGGACATGGAGAGCGGGGTCCAGCTGAGTGGCTCGGAGCATACCGCCGATGCGTCGGACAGCAGCCTGCGGGGGCTCTCGGGGCCCCGGACCCCGTCCCCGTCACGGCGCTCCTCGCCTGGCCGCGGTCGCTCCCCGCGCCGAGGCCCATCCCCAGCCTGTTCGGACTCCTCTGTGCTCACCCTGATCCACTCTGCGCTGCACAAACGCCAGCTACAGGTCCAGGTAGGAGGGGGCCCCAGCGTCCTGGGGGAGAGGTCTGGGCAGCCCAAGGGCGGAGCCAGTGCTCTGGGGGCGCAGCGTGAGCATCCCGGGGAAGAGTCAGAGCCCTGAGAAAGAAGTGGGACTCAATAGGTGGCTGAGATCTCAGGGGTAGAATCTGAGCCCAGAGTGGGAGGGGCTTGGGCAGCTGGGGGTGGAGTCTGAGGGGGGAGGAGCCTGGTATAAAAAAGCAGATGAGGTTCCCTAATTGGACAGAGCTAGGACCTGGGAAAAGGCCGGGGAGGAGGCGCTGCCCAGGATGAGAGGAGCCTGGGGATAAAGTCTGAACCAGGAAGCAAAGGGCAGAAGCCTGGAGAGGGAATGTGCATTGGTTTGGCATCCTGGGGGCTGGGGTGGGGTGGGGTTTGCTGGGGACCTCAGGGCGATGGAGGCTCAGAGTCCAGGGGGAGGGCTCAGCATAGGGAGTGGAGACCTAGCCACGCTCCTGCCTCAGGCCTGGCCATAGGGTAGGCTGCTTGCTGTTCATCCCTGGAACTGGCACAGAAGCAGGGGGCTCTGAGGGCTCAGTGGCTCTCCAGACTCAGTGGTTCCCATGCCACAGGACATGCGTGGGCGCTACGAGGCCAGCCAGGACCTCCTGGGCACGCTGCGGAAGCAGCTCAGTGACAGCGAGGGTGAGCGCCGTGCCCTGGAGGAACAGCTGCAGCGTCTGCGGGACAAGGCCGATGGGGCCACCCAGGCCCAGGAGGACGCCCAGCGCGAGGCCCAGCGTCTGCGCAGTGCCATCGAGCTCCTGAACAGGTGCCCGGGAGGTAGTGGGGGCCTCGGAGGATAAATCAGTGTCTGGGCCCAGCACCATCCCAAACCTGTCAGCGTGCAGATTTGCACCAATATGCTCATAACCAGCCATGTGTGTATGTTTTCCGGCAGTGAGGTAGCAAACGTTTCCTGTATACCTACTGTGTGCCAGGCTCGTTGCCAGGCATTTTATGTGTACGGTATTATCTGCCATTAGCCTTCCTGCCAGAGCTTGAGAAGCTTGTCCAAGCTCACAGGATGTGGCCGGGATAGGAACTGGAGAACAATGACAGCAAAAACAATGCTTCCCATGCCTGGGGAGGAGAAGGCTTTTGAATTGTGGGCACAATGACCACCTCACCTTGCATTCTGCTATTTTTACTTATTATCATGTTGTATGTTTTCCCACCTACTGCCAGCTATCATATCTTGTATGTTTAAGGGCTGCTCCTTCAAGCGATGAGGTGGGACAGTGAGAGATATGACCACCATCAGCCCTCAGCCTGAGCTGGAAACCCCGCTGGCTCAGAAGGAGGCGTCCTCGCACTGGTTGTGACTGCTGGGGCTGGGAGAATGGCCACACTCTGCAAACTGTCAGTTCCCAGTTGCTGCCTCCCCCTGTCCTGCTCTGGCTCCCGTGTGCCGCTGGCCTGTGCAGCAGGAAGCGCTGAGATCTGGACAGACCCAGCTCCATGGGGCCTCCCAGAATTGAGGGACGGGGGCAGCGGGGTTATAGAGGCATCTACTGGTCATATGGACTAGCAAGCTGGCAGCACAATTGCCCACATATCCCAGGAGCCTAACCTCTTCACCCTGGTGGAGATAGTGCCTCTGCCTCCGTCTGTCCCACTGAGCCCCCAAGAGGGTAGTTTGGGGGAGAAGGAAAGCCAGGTTCCCTCTGCTAGGATGAGTCAGCTTCAGGGAGATGGAGATGAAATGAGCTGGCCGTGGGCATGGTCAGGGAAGGCTTCCTGGAGGCAGGTGCCTTCGAGGACGGAGGATGTGGCTCGCACGTAGGACAGCAGCACGGCTGTTTGCCCCGATGGGAGCAGCCCCCACATTCCCTCCAGCTCCTCTGCCCCGCCCTGCAGGGAGAAGGACAGCCTGTCCCACAGCCTGCAGGCGGCCCAGCAGCAGGCTGAGGAGCTGCGGCAGGAGCGGGAGAAGCTACAGGCGACCCAGGAGGAGCTGCGGCGCCAGCGGGACCGGCTGGAGGAGGAGAAGGAGGACACAGCGCAGGATGGCGCGCGGGCACGCAGGGAGCTCGAGCGGAGGTGCGTGGCTTCTGCCTCCCGCCGAGGCCATTTGGGCGACTGACGGTGTCCCTGGGGCTGGAGAGCACCTGTGTGTCCTGGCCTCCTGCCGTCCGAAGAGGTCCTCTGATGAGGTGTAGTCACTCCCTGAGATCCGAGAACTGGAGGGAAGAAGAGTGTGGATAGTAATAACAATAATTAAAATACCAGTAGTAATATTAACATTGTTTTTTCAAATTAAAGTTACAGTAATATTAGTACTAATAATGCTAAGGGCAAGACATCATTTTAAGCAATTAGATCATCTTATGTAGCCCTCAGGATAACTCTATGTTATAGGAGTTATTATTAGCCCCCATTTTATGGATGGTGAAACTGAGGCACAGAGAAGTCCTATAATTTCCTCAAGGTCACAGCTAGTTAGTAAAAGAGCCAGGATTTAAACCCAAGCATTATGCCCATCACTCTGAAGCGTTAACCTCTTAACCACTGCACTGTTTACTTCTCTGAGACATGTCATAATGATATCCAGTACATTTTTTTTTTAATATATTTTATTGATTTTGTATAGAGAGGAAGGGAGAGAGATAGTTAGAAACATCGATGAAAGAGAGTCATCGACCAGCTGCCTCTTGCACACCCCCCACTGGGGATATGCCCGCAACCAAGGTACATGCCCTTGACCGGAATCGAACCCGGGACCCTTCAGTCCCCAAGCTGATGCTCTATCCATTGAGCCAAACCGGTCTCGGCCCAGTACATTTTTCTTGTTTCTAAAGACCCTTGTAGAGCTCTATCAGGCACTATCTTACATATTTCATGTATCCTTATAACAACTTTGTTATAAAAGGCCCATTTTGCAGATGTGAAAACTGAGGCCCAGAGTCACAGAGCCAAAAGGCGGTGACCCTGGCTGTCCTTCTGGTAAGGTTCTTGCCACCAGGGCTCCTGCCTCAGCCCTGACCCCCCCAGCCTGTTCCAGATTGCCTGGCTGCGGGAGATGCAGGGCGGGGAAGTGACATGGGGCATGCCCCCTCCTTCTGTCCCACAGCATTAGACAACTGGAGCAGCTGGAAGCGAAGCGCTCGGGGCTGGCGAAGGAGCTGGTGGAGGTGAGGGAGGCGCTGAGCTGTGCCACGCTGCAGCGGGACGTGCTGCAGGCGGAGAAGGCCGAGGTGGCCGAGGCGCTGACCAAGGTGTGTCCCTGTTTGCCCCACACCCACAAACCCACCTCTGCCCAGGCCCCAGCCCTTCTCACTCTGGCCACAGACTGACCCCTATTTCAGGCTGACCTCTGACCCTGATCACAGGCAGAACCCTTCCTTTTGGACTCAGGCTAACCTTTGACCCATACTACTTACTACCTCTGACCTCAGACACACATGAACTCATCTCTATTAGTGACTGTGTCCCCGCTTTTCCAGATGCTCCTGGGCAGTGCCTGTAGTTCAGGTCATCCAGGCCCATCTCTGAGCACGGGCCTAGGGTCTGTGAGAATTGGGGCATGGTCCTAAGCGAGCGCCTGCCCCACTCTGTAGTCTGGGCCCTGAGCTGTGCCACCCCGAGACCCCACTCTGGGAACCCTCTGCCCTGCTCTGCGGTGTGAAGCTGCTTTCAGTAGCTTCCTAGACAGCAGGCCTTGTGCAGTGATTTTCTCATCTTGTGTCTCCCTTGTCCCTCTATCCGTCTCTGTGTCTCTTGTTTCTCCTCACCCTCTTGCCTCTCCCCATCTCTCCATGTCTCTGCACATCTCTTCCCATCGCTCCTGTCTCTGTTCCTCTCTCCATCTCTCCCCACCTGATCGTCTCTGGCTGCCCCGTTCTGGACCCTGCAGGCTGAGGCTGGCTGCATGGACCTCGAGCTCTCACTGACCAAGCTGAGGGCGGAGGAGGCCTCTCTGCGGGACTCCTTGTCCAAGCTGAGCGCCCTCAACGAGAGCCTCGCACAGGACAAGCTGGGTCTGAACCACCTCGTCGCCCAGGTATGCTGTGTGCCAGCGTGTCCACCTGCCTTGCCCATCTGTGCTCCCCACTAGGTGGGCATCTCAGACCCAGCCTTGGCCCACATCCTGTCCCCATACCTCTCTGTCTCGCCCCCTGCCTTTCTGTCTCTGTCCTTCTGTCTCTGACTCTGTCTGTCTGTCTATCCTCTCTTGCACGGTCTGAGAGGAAAGTTCTGTGGGCCCTTCTCTCTTCCTCCCTCTCCCCAGTGTTCACTGCCCCTTCCCCCGAGGTGGCGGTGGCCCTTGGTCCTGGGTGGGACCCCATCCCCCAGGTGGAGGGGCTGGGCTGATCTGCTGACGCACTGGCCACTCAGCTGGAGGAGGAGAAGGCCGCCCTGCTGGGCCAGCAGCGGCGAGTGGAGCAGGAGGCCACGCTGGCGAGGGAGGAGCAGGAGCGGCTGGAGCAGCTGCGGCTGGAGCAGGAGGTGGACCGGCAGGGCCTGGAGGGCTCCCTGCGGGCGGCGGAGCAGGCCCGGGAGGCCCTGGAGCACCAGGTGCCCACGCTGCGCCAGGAGCGCTGCCGGCTGCAGGAGCAGCTGGCCCAGGTGGGTGACAGGGAGGATGCGGAGCAGGCGGGGCAAGGGTTCTGGGCTCCCAGCCTCCGACACCTGTCCTGGGTAATGCGCAGGCTCAGGAGCCTGAATATGATTTTAGGTTCAGCCCCGCCTCTGCTAACTGGGCCCCTGGGCAAACTACTCCACCTCCCCATGCTTCAGTCACCCCATCGGTAACACGGGGCTAATCATTCCTTTTTTAAAATATATTTTTAGCCGAAACTGGTTTGGCTCAGTGGATAGAGTGTCAGCCTGCGGACTGAATGGTCTCAGGTTCGATTCCAGTCAAGGGCATGTACCTTGGTTGCGGGCATATCCCCAGTAGGGGGTGTGCAAGAGGCAGCTGATTGATGACTCTCTCTCATCATGTTTCTAACTATCTCTCTCCCTTCCTCTCTGTAAAAAACCAATTAAAAAAAAAAAAAAATATATATATATATATATATATATATATATATATATATATATATATATATTATTGATTTCAGAGAGGAAGGGAGAAGGACTGAGAGACAGACACATCAATGATGAGAGAGAATCATTGATTGGCTGCCTCCTGCACATCCTCAGGGGACGAGCCCACAACCTGGGCATGTGCCCTTGACCGGAATCAAACCTGGGACCCTTCAGTCTGAAGGCTGATGCTCTACCCACTGAGCCAAACCGGCTAGGGCTTAATTGTTCTTATCACAAAGGGGTGTTCTGAAGAGGACCCCTGTGGAAGACTTGGCAGCTGAATCACTCTCAGTAACAATTCCCAGTGTGATAATGGGAAGAGAATTTTAGAACTGGGATGTGAGACTTGTTGGGACAACATAGCCGGAAGGGACCTTAGGGTTTTAGGGATCCAGTGACCTTTATATGGCATGCCGGGCTCCTGGGAGGGGCCTCTAGGGTATGGGCCTCGGCTGCAAGGAGCGGGGCTCCATGTTCCCATCCTGAGGCCTGCAAAGCAGCGCTCCTTTGGGCTGTTTTATATGCTCAGCGTCTCTGGAAGGTCGGGGTGTGACCCAAACTGAGTGAGGATCCTCGTGTGTGTGTATTGCAGGTTCAGAGAAGCCTGCGATTTGTCCACGTACACACAGCACATCAGGGTGGAGACTGGGCTTGAACCCTGCTCTCCTGCCTGTTAGACTAGGGCTGGGTCCGGCCCAGGGTTGGGTCCTGCATGATGGGGAGGCTGGGAGTTTCTGGGGGAGGGGGTGCTCACAGTGCCTGGGTGGGTGCCAGCTCTCCCGGCAGCTGAGTGGGCGCGAGCATGAGCTGGAGCAGGCCCGGCGGGAGACACAACGGCAGGTAGAGGCACTGGAACGGGCGACCCGAGAGAAGGAGGCGCTGGCCAAGGAGCGGGCCGGGCTGGCTGTGCAGCTGGCGGCAGCTGAGCGTGAAGGCCGGACCCTATTGGAAGAAGCCACACGCCTGCGGTAAGGCTTTGGGCTCTGCCCAGCCCTCTGGGGGAGGAGGGGTGTCTGCCTGGGGCCACCAGCCTCACCCTGGCGTTGGCCCACAGTCAGTTGCTGAGGAGCAGGGCTTGCCAATGCGTCCTCGCTAAGGCTCAGGCTCCCCAGGGAGCGTGGGACCGGCTGGGCAGGTGGGCTGGCACCTGGCCCATGGCTGGCCACGCCCTGGAATCCACAGTTTCCTGGGGCCCCGGAGGCTGAGGCCTGAGGCCTGAGGGGTTGTGTGCTGCAGCTTGGAGAAGGAAGCCCTGGAGAGCAGCCTGTTTGAGGTGCAGCGGCAGCTGGCCCAGCTCGAGGCCCGTCGGGAGCAGCTGGAAGCTGACGGGCAGGCCCTGCTTCTGGCCAAGGAGGCCCTGACTGGTATGGGGGGGGTCGGGGGGGTGGGGGTGGGTGAGGAATACCTGGCTCCAGCTCAGACTAACCTGTCAAGGTCTGGGGTCTCACAGAAGTTGGGATCACTGGCTTTGGAGTGTGGCTGACCTGGGTTCCAATCCTGCCACTTAGATCTGAGCTTTCTTGAGCAAGCCCCTTCCCCGCTGGGTCACAGGGTCCTCATCTGACAGAGGTGCTACTGCCAGCCTTCTAAAGCTTGCCAGGAAGGGGTGAGGCGAGCATTTGAGGCCTGCCACAGTGCCTGGGTCAGCCAATGGTGCCTGCTGCTTATTGTCATCAGGGCTCTGGGAGAGTTCCGAGTTCTCTGTGGAGCCACCACTGCTTTTCTGAATGACTCTCTTGGCCCCGCTTCTCTCCACATGCCCCACCTGGTTTCTTGGACCATGAAGATTAATTTTCCAGTCCTCATCCACCTGAGCCAGACAGAACTAGAAAGGGAAATGCTGAAAGATGGTTGGGATGATTTTTTTTTTTAAGTGTTTGTTTTTTAAAAATATGCTTTATTGGCCAAAACCGGTTTGGCTCAGTGGATAGAGTGTCAGCCTGCAGACTGAAGGGTCCCAGGTTCGATTCCGGTCAAGGGCATGTACCTTGGTTGCTGGCACATCCCCAGTAGGGGGTGTGCAAGAGGCAGCTGATCGATGACTCTCTCTCATTGATGTTTCTAACTCTCTATCCCTCTCTCTTCCTCTCTTTAAAAAATCAATAAAATATATTTAAAAAAATAAATAAATACGTTTTATTGATTTTTTACAGAGAAGAAGGAAGAGGGAAAGAGAGTTAGAAACATCGATGAGAGAGAAACATCAATCAGCTGCCTCCTGAATACTCCCTATTGGGTATGTGCCCACAACCAAGGCACATGCCCTTGACCGGAATCGAACCTGGGACCCTTAAGTCCACAGGCCAACACTCTATCCACTGAGCCAAATCAGCTAGGGCTGTGGGAATGGTATGTAGATTGTCCACAGCGGGTGCACCTCCCCGGGGTTCCTCCCTTAGTGCTGACAGTTCCCCAGGTTTGTTAGTCTTTAAAGGGGACGCCTCATGGAAGCTGTGCAGCTTTGGGAAACTGCCTGCTCCTCTGAGCCTCCATATCCCCATCTGCAATGACCCGTAGTAAGCAATCAATCACGGGGGCTGCTGTCCTCCCCATTGGTGGGAGCCTCCCTATCAGACATTTCATCCCTTTGATGCCATCCCAGGGAGGGAGGGAGGGGGCAGGGCCCGTGGGCTCAGGCAGCAGATTGAGAAACTGAGGCCCAGAGGGTGAGGCGCTTCTCAAGGGAACCCAGCCCAGGTACCCGGGGGGCCCTCTCTCCTCTGGGATTTCGCCTCCATGGCTCACCTGGCTGGAGTAGGCTGGTCCACAGGGAGGTACCGACCCAAGTCTGCCCCCTCCCACCGCCCCTCCTGTGCAGGAGAACTGGCAGGCCTCCGGCAGCAGATGGCAGCGGCAGAGGAGAAGGCGGCTCTGGACAAGGAGCTGATGGGCCAGAAGCTGGGGCAGGCAGAACGGGAGGCCCAGGCCTCTCTGCGGGAGCAGCGGGCAGCCCACGAGGAGGACATGCAGCGACTCCAGCGAGAGAAGGTTCGGGTGGGCGGGGCTCTGATCTACCTCCTCTGTGATCTTCTCCCTCTGCCTCAGTTTCCACCTCTGTGAAGTAGAACTTTATTTCTGTTCTGGAGGCCCTGGGGGCAGCTGAAAGGAAACACTGGGGATGCCTTATCAAACATACAGATTCCCAGGCCCCAGATTTGGTCTAGCCCTGGTGATCCTGATTCACGAAGGCACTTTCATTTGTAAGAAATGCTGTTTGCATATGAAGGACCATTCTAGGACCTGAACACATAGTGTGGAAGGTGAGGGGCCTGGTCACTACAAGACAGAACAGAGCTGTCTAAGAACACTGGCTCTGGAGTCATATTGCCTGGGTTTGGATCTGATCTAGGCCACATATTGGTTATGTAACCTGTGGTCTCTGTGCCCTCATTTCCTCATCTGTAACAATGGGGATACGGATAATATAGGGTATTGTGAGGATGAGGTGAGATAATCCATATAAAGGGCTTACTATAGAGAACTGCACTTTGAAATAAATGCTGGTTCTATTTTTACAGTGGGAGGTGGACAGGGCTGCCTGTGTCAGAGGTTCAGGCTGTCCTGCAAGACTCCAGGGGGCGCCATTCACTGTGTAGTCTTGGCCTTGTAGTATCACATTCGTCCAGCAGGTGGCAGTGAAGCACTGGAAGTTTCACAAAGGTGCCAGGCACTGACTGCCCTCAGACCCTGGGTGGGGTGTTCTTTTCCTGTGGGTTCCACCCACCCAGTCCCCAAGGAGCAAACTCCTGTGCCATCTGTACTCTCCCTGCCCTGCCTGACTTGGCCTCTTCATGCCACCAGGTCTGTACTCTTTCCTGCTACTCTGCCACCCGCAACCCTATACCCCTTTTATCCTCACAGCCAGCCCCACTCCCCTCAACCCCTACCTGCAATCCAGGTTCTTTTTCTCAGTTCCCGAACAACTCTAGTCTGAAATTTAGATTGCTCCTCATCAGTCTGGCTTCAGGGTCTCTGTTGCCTCGACTGTCCTCAGAGTCAGGCCCGCCCCTCCCCAGTTGCTGCCGTTGGCTCTGGCCCCATTGCTCACCACGTTCCCCTCGTAGTCCAAACTCCAGTGACCCTTACATATTATGATGTCCCTGTATGCCGTGCTTTCTCCCTCCAGGCCTGAGGTTCTCTCCCCCCCCTCTTTCCCTGGCTGACTGCTACTCGTCTCTCCTCCGGGAAACGTTCTCCACCCCAGACCAGGGCTGCTGCTCCTCGGGGCTCCTGCAAGCCTGGCATGTCCCAGCCACAGCCCTTACCATCCACCCCACAGTACAGTTTCCTGGTCCCCTGTCTCTCAGGGTCTGGGGTACAGGTGACCTTGCAGCCTCACGGGTCACATGTGCTTGTGCCTGGCCCCCAGGAGACAGCATGGCGGGAGCTGGAGGCCGAACGGGCCCAACTGCAGAGTCAGCTGCAGCGGGAGCGGGAGGAGCTGCTGGCCCGGCTGGAGGCCGAGAAGGAGGAGCTGAGCGAGGAGATCGCCGCCCTGCAGCAGGAGCGTGACGAGGGCCTGCTCCTGGCCGAGAGTGAGAAGCAGCAGGTTCGTGAGCCCTGGTGTGGCCCCCGCTGCTCCGAGGGGCCCGGTTCCGGGGCTGGTTCCCGCTTAGCCACCCTGCAGCTGGGAGCTAGGAGCCCACGCTGTGCCTGCTACACAGCCGGAGCCTACTGAGCGGCAGCCACGGTCGTGACACCATGAGCGCTGGTTCCAGGAAAGCTGCCCCATGTTCTCCCATCTGCCCTCCCACCCAGGCTGGCAGGGCGTCCCCATGGCTGCTTTCTGAGCAGTCTCCCCGATGCCCACATGCACCAGCTGACCCGCCTCAAAAGGAACTCACTCCTGACTTTCCAGCTCTGCCTCCCTGGACGAGTCACTGGGCCTCTCTGAGCCTCCGTTTGCCCATCTGTAAAGTGGGATAATGGAGGGCCTGCTTCAGGGTTGTTGAAGCATGTTAGTGAGATAGTGTTATTTCCATGGCCAGTTACTGTTACTCTTGTATCATCCTTTTCTGGGGCTTTGGGAGGGTGAGCCTGTACCTCTGTCCTGGCATGGACGTGCCCAGGCCCAGGCATGCCCCCCAGCCCACAATGGGCACATTTCCCAGGGCGGGGTCAGGAAAAGGCCTGAGCACGCCCCCAAGACCAACTAACCCCCCCGGCTCTTCACTCTCCGCCTCCGCCAGGCCCTGTCGCTGAAGGAGTCTGAGAAGACAGCGCTGTCGGAGAAATTGATGGGCACACAGCACAGCCTGGCCGCCATCTCCCTGGAGATGGAGCGACAGAAGCGAGATGCTCAGAGCCGGCAGGAGCAGGACCGGGTAGGCGGGCCTCCGTCTGAGCCCCTGTCTGAGTGGGAGGCCTGGCTCTGCCCTGGGGATCCCCTGTCTGAGAGAGACGCGTTATACAGACAGCACTCTTTAGGCATCGAGGGGTCACAGAGGGTCTGGCAGGCCAGCGGGAGGGGCCATGCGTGGAGCTGAAGGCGGGGTGCTGGCGAAGGGGGCACAGCACCCTCTGAGGGGCCATCTGCCCTAGAGCACCATGAACAGCCTGACCTCCGAGCTGCGGGACCTGCGGGCCCAGCTGGAAGAGGCGGCCGCGGCCCACGCGCAGGAGGCGAAGAGGCTGCAGGAGCAGGCCCGGGACCTGGGCCGGCAGCGGGAATCCTGCGGCCGCGAGGTGAGCCCCCCGCCCACCCCCTTCCGGGCCGCACCCCCTGTGTGCTGCTGGGGGCCCGGCTCGGTGGGGGTCCAGAAAGATGGGAGGCTCTTTCCTGCATTCATGGGGGCACATGTACAGCCAACTGAGAAAGGAGGCAGCAAGCACGTGTGAAGTCCTTGTTATGTACACGTGGGACGGGGGCACTCGGGTGGTCCCTGCCCTCTGGCCTCGTCCGTAGGATGACCCTGGTTATTTCAGACCCAAACACTGCTGACTCCGGCTTGCTTCTCCCGAATCATAACTCTCGCCTATGGGCTGAGTGTAGGCAGAGCGATGGGGCAGGTGCCCCATGGCCAAGAGCCTGGGGATGGGATGGTTTCCGCCAAGGCCCAGCCTGAGTGGGTCCCCACAGGCAGAGGAGCTGCGGACCCAGCTGCGCCTGCTGGAGGATGCCCGGGACGGGCTGCGGCGGGAGCTGCTGGAGGCCCAGCGCAAGGTCCGGGAGAGCCAGGACGGCCGCGAGGCCCAGCGGCAGGAGGCGGCCGAGCTGCGGCGCAGCCTGAGCGAGGGCGCCAAGGAGCGCGAGGCCCTGCGGCGGTCCAACGAGGAGCTGCGGGCCGCCGTGAAGAAGGCCGAGAGCGAGCGGATCAGGTGGGGAGGCCGGAGGGACCAGCCCGGAGTCCTTCCCTGAGCCCTGACTTTCACGCTGAATTCTGTCCCTGGAAGCTACCTTCCTCCCCCAGGTTCAGGGGAGACGGCACAGGTGGGGGGCGGTTTTCCCTTGAACCAAGCCAGGCACTGATGGGAGGGGGAAGGTGGCGGCAGGCAGGGTTGGGTCCAGACTCTGATGCCACCTGGTGGCATCTCCCTGGAGACTTAGTGCGTGCCCCCTACCTCAGCCACTGGCCCGTCTCTCCCCAGTGAGGGCCTGGCCCCAGCCTGGCGGGGTCAGCTCAGGGCAGGGCCACATGGACACGCTGCACTGGGGGCACCTTCAGGCCAAGAACCAGTCGGACCCATCCCAAGAATATCGCGCAGGGACTTTTGTGTGGAGCCACACTATGCTCTTCCCAGAACCTAGGCTGCCTCTGACTCCTGCCCTTTCCAGCCTGAAGCTTGCCAACGAGGACAAGGAGCAGAAGCTGGCGCTCCTCGAAGAGGCCCGGGCGGCCATGGGCAAGGAGGCCGGGGACCTGCGGGCCGGGCTGCAGGAGGTGGAGCGCTCCCGGCTGGAGGCCCGGAGGGAGCTGCAGGAGCTCCGGCGGCAGGTACCCTCCTCTCGGGGCCCCTGCTGTCTGCCCCTGGGCCGGGGCACCCCCTTTCTGGAGCCAAAGGCCCTCCCTATGTGAAACCAGGGGCTACACTAGAATACCGGAAGCTTCACGCACTCACCAACACCGGGGGCCAGGGGGGCTGTGGTGCTGAGACTGGGCCTCGGTCTGACCTGTGTCCGCCCTCTCACAGATGAAGATGCTGGACAGTGAGAACGCCAGGCTGGGCAGGGAGCTGGCGGAGCTGCAGGGCCGTCTGGCGCTCGGCGAGCGGGCAGAGAAGGAGGGCCGGAGGGAAGCCCTGGGCCTCCGACAGAAGCTGCAAAAGGGCGAGGCCAGCCTGGAGGCCTTGCGACAGGAGGTAACTAAGGGGGTGGCGGGCTGCCTGGAGGGAGAGGGTCCTAGGAGGCAGCCAGGCAGCGACTCTAGTGCTGGAGTCATTCTGAGACTACTACCCAGCATTGCCCTTGACCCCGATGCCTTGAGAATCTTCCCCAGATATAATAGTAACAACAACAGCAAGAACTGTGTAGCAGGAGTGGGCGGAGGATGGGGGAATTCTGTAGATAAAACCTGGTTTGATTCTCCCAGCAGCCTCACGAGATAGGTACAGCTAGCCCCATTTTACAGAGAGAACCAATCACGGAGGCTCAGAGAGATAAGGGATCTACCCAAGGTCACACACACACCGTAGGTCTGTCTGAATCCAAAGTCTCTGTCTTTCCTGGCTGTTTCACTGCATTGAATCTACTGGGTGACCTTGACTAAGTCACTCAACCTCTCTGTGCTTCAGAGCACTCAGGGACAGGGGCTAGCATAGCAGGGGAGGTATACACAGAGATCCTGGCATCCAGGTGGTGCTCAGAGCAGTGAAACTGATGACAGGGAGGAGTTGACTCATTCTCTGTACCAGAGAGCAGAGAGAGACAGACAGAGAGAGAGAGAGAGAGCGCCCCCACTGTGTGGCCTGTTGATAGGTTATGTGCACTGAAAGGCAGGTGGTCTAGTGGTGCAGAGAACAGCCCTCGGAGCCATAGTGCCTGGCCTTGAATCCTAGCTCTCAGCTTACTAGCTGTTGGCCTTGGCCAAGTCCCATAACTGCTCTGAGCCTCGGTTTCCTCATCTGTAGAACAGAGATGACTCATATTGGCAGGCTGATAGTTTTTGGAAAGCGCTTAGTGCCTGCCATTGGTAAGCCCTATCTATGCAAGTGTTAGCTGTTTACTAGTAATAAACTAGTGGGTATGTACCCAGAAGGAAGAGTAAACTAATAGTTCCCTTCCACACTGAGGATGGACCTCACCTGCTTGGATGGAGACCACTAAAGGAATAGGTGTTGTGCTCCCCATTTTTTGGGGGGAAGGGGGGGTTGTAAAAGGGCCATGCTCTAGGCTAGGCTGGGGCCTCAGGGCTTAGGGTTGGGAGACGGCCTTGCTGGCTCTCACCTCTGGGCTTCGCCCCTGCCCCAGCTCCAGGGAGCCCAGCGGAAGCTGCAGGAGCAAGAAAGCGAGTTCCGAACCCGCGAGCGGGGCCTGGTAGGCAGCCTGGAGGAGGCTCGCAGCGCGGAGAAGCAGCAGCTGGACCACACGCACGGCCTGGAGCTGAAGCTGGAGGCGGCTCGAGCGGAGGCTGCAGAGCTGGGGCTGCGGCTGAGCGCGGCCGAGGGCCGGGGGCAAGGCCTGGAGGCCGAGCTGGCCCGCGTGGAGGCCCAGCGTCGCGCAGCGGAGGCCCAGCTGGGTGGCCTGCGATCTGCCCTGCGCCGGGGCCTGGGGCTGGGCCGCGCGCCCAGTCCCGCCCCCAGTCCGGCCGCGAGGCCGGCGCTCGGCTCCCCCGCCCGCAGCCCGCCCATCCGAGGTGAGCTGAGCGCCAGAGCCGGTCCGAGGGGAGAGCAGGAGGCGGGCCTCGGGGAGTCCCCGCCCCCCACGATTAGGTCTGTATCTGCAGCAGACCGTGCCCTAGGCTGGGCCCAGTCCTCCTATTTGCGCCATCCCCCTCCCACCCACAGGGGGTAAATGTGGGTCCTTTGGGTGCTGACAGAGTTGTGGGGCAATTTGGGTGTCACATGGCAGAGGCCGGACGATGCTAACTGGCTGAAGCCCGTCCCGCAGTTCCGATGTTGACCTCTAGGTGCCGTCCTTCTCTCCCGATTCATTCTGCCCCTCCCGGTTCTGTTGCCCATCCTCTTCCCAGCTCTGAGATCAAACAAATGGGTTAACAGCTCTGAGCCCGCCCAGCCTGTGAAGGGGGAATTGGTCCTTACCTCTCAGGGGATGACTGCGGATGTAAGGAGGGGACGTAGGGAAAGCATCGGCCCGGTGCCCGCACTCAGTACAGAGAGATGTGGAGGTGGTGGAGTGTGCACACGTGGGCGGGGCCATCACGGCGTCGTGGTCTGGGTGGGAGCCGGCACTGCAGCCCCATGAGGTTGGGATCAATTCACTCCAACACAGTCGTGGGGAGAGAAGGGAAGGGCATGTACGGAGGCCCTCGCGCTGGAAGAGGGAATACTCTGGGACGCGGAGCGGAGGGCGATGGGGAGTGGCCAGCTTGCAGAGGGTGAGAGGCTCACACTGGGGTGAGCAGCAGGGCCTCTCAGTGATGGCATGAAGGCTGGGCTTACCTGAGGGCTGGTGAAGGTGACGCAGGAAGGCGAGGGGACCCGGTTCGCGTTGCGGGCTCATGTGGGCTGCGGGCATAGCAGGGCTGGGGGAGATGTGTCCAGAGCCTGCAGGCACCATCCCGGCAGGAGAGGCCATGGCTCTGCAGCCCTGAGCAGGTCTCCTCCTCCAGGAAGCGGGGAAGGGCCTAGCAGCCCCGGCCCTTTGGAACGTAGCTCTGTGTCTGAGCCACCGTCCCCAGGACCTGCTCACTCCCCGCCGTCTCCAGACCTGGACCCGGAGGCCGTGCGGGGGGCCCTCCGGGATTTCCTGCAGGAGCTTCGGAGCACCCAGAGGGAGCGGGTGAGGCCGGTGTGGGGGGCTGGGCAGGGAACCGGGGGGCTGAGGCCCTCCCTGTGAGGGGCTGCAGGTTGTCAGAGCAGTGTCTTCCCCGCCCCCTGACCTTGGGGCTGCAGGATGAGTTGCGGGCCCAGACCAGTGCCCTGAGTCGCCAGCTGGTGGAGATGGAGGCCGAGAGGGACAGCGCAGCTTCGAGGGCAAGGCAGCTGCAGAAGGCCGTGGCCCAGAGTGAGGAAGGTGCGTCTGGCCCGGGCCCTGGCTTTGCTCTCATGACCTCTTCCCAGCGGCGTTGGGAGGCTGTGGGATTGCCTGCCCTGGCCGCTGTGACCAGCAGCATCAGACCCTGTAGAACAGTTGGGGCTGTCATTTCTGGGGGACCCTCCTTGATCAGGCCCACCCCATGTCCAGACTTACAGACCTTCCAGGACTCGGAGAGGCAGGTCCCATGGTGGGTGCAGGGCAGGCCGGGCATTGGGGGCTTGGTTCAGGCACCCGGCTGTGCCTGGCCAGGCCTCACCACTGGGTGGGGGCCACAGCGCGGCGCAGCGTGGACGGGCGGCTGAGCGGGGCCCAGGCGGAGCTGGCGCTGCAGGAGGACAGTGTGCGGCGCAGCGAGCGGGAGCGCCGGGCGGCCCTCGACCAGGTGGCCGCCCTGGAGAGGAGCCTGCAGGCCACCGAGAGTGAGCTCCGCGCCAGCCAGGTAGGCAGGGGGAGGGCCAGTGGGGGGAGGGGAGGATCTGCTGTCTGAATGGGGTTTGTAAGTCCTACTGTGTGCATGTATCTCTCTGTTTCTGCCTGGTCTCAGCACCCATTGAAGTGACAGTTCCCTTCATCTCTGTAGAGCCACACGAGGGGTGTTCTGGGGGTTTATGTGTTTGGTGGGCATCTGTGTGGGGTGACAGAGGGGCAGGGGGCAGGGTGCACAGGCCTGGGTGGTGACAGTCCAAGCTACCCAAGAATTGAGACCTTTGCATAGCCATGGATCCGTATCTCCTCTTTTTCTCCCTCCCCCCTTTCCTCCCCGGCCCTCCATTACTGCCTCCACAGCCCACCCTCTGCCTCTGGCTCCAGGCCCAGCTTGAGCTGGGTTGTTGTGTCTGCGGCTCCAGCGCTGGCCGTGGGCCCAGCCACAGGGGCCGCGGGAGGAGGCCAGGAACAAAGCTGGGCAGGAGCCAGCGTGGGGCTGCCGGGTGTAGACCTGGCAGGGTTGGGGCTCTGAGCAGGGCAGGAGAGGGGCCAGGCTTGGGGCGGGGGGGTGATTGTAAGAACACCCCCTTGACCTGCCCTGTCTCCAGGAGGGTGACAGGGATGGAAGGACCTCGGTCTGTCTTCCTGACCTGTCCCCACTCCCCAAGTCTCCTTCACAGTCTGAACTCATTTCGGGGGAGGAGATCAGACCCTAAAACCTGTGGGGGCCAGGGCTGCTCCCCACTTTCTCCAGAGGGTCCTGAGGGATGCGGCAGGGGTGGGTGGGGTGGGCTGGACAGCTGGGGCCTGAGCCCTCCCCCACCCGCAGGAGAAGGTCAGCAAGATGAAGGCCAATGAGGTGAAGCTGGAGAGTGACAAGCGGCGCCTGAAGGAGGTGCTGGACGCCTCTGAGAGCCGCACCATCAAGCTGGAGCTGCAGCGGCGCTCGCTCGAGGGGGAGCTGCAGCGCAGCCGCCAGGGCCTGAGCGACCGGGAGGCCCAGGCCCAGGCCCTGCAGCAGCGGGTGGAGTCCCTGCAGAGACAGGTGGGTCCCCTCCCCACTCGCAGGCCCAGCGCCCAGTGCTTTACAGGGACCATGTAATCCTCCCAGCGACTGAGGGACATTACCATCCCTCGTTCATGGATGGACGAACGGAGGCTCAGGAGGGGATGTCACTGCCCAGAGCGTGTAGCTAGTAAGAGGCAGAGCCAACGTTAGGGTTTAGGCCTGGTTGACGACAGAACCTGAACTCATAGGAAGCGTGCTGGAGAAGTTGGAGAAGTAGATTTCACTTGTTTCCTATTTTGCCCTGGCTGCCAGGAAGCTCATCTCTAACCGGACTGTTAAGTAATTCTGCTAGCCCTGCACAGTCACCCACCAAAGTCAAGAACACAGAAATCCCAGGGTTGTGGTAGATGCTCTCCCTCCTCGGTGGCAGGGAGGAGAGGGGAATGAGAACAGGGAGGAGACCATAGGGTCCAAGACAATCAGGCCGATGGTGTTGCGGGTGGGGGTGGTTGACCAGCCGTAGGCCGGGCCTCGGTGGGCATAGGCTGAGCCAGGAGGCCTGCATGGGAACAGTGAGCATCAGTGACAAAGGCCTAGAGAGACAGGGGCAGGGTTTGGCTGGGGCCGGACCTTTCTTGTGGAGGCCGCAGTGAGAACAGCCGTTTCGCCGCCCTGTCGCTCCCGCCAGGTGGCAGACGGTGAGGTGAAGGCAGGGACTCTGCAGCTGACGGTGGAGCGGCTGAACGGGGCCCTGGCCAAGGTGGAGGAGAGCGAGGGCGCCCTGCGTGACAAGGTGAAGGGCCTGACCGAGGTCCTGGCCCAGAACAGCGCCAGCCTCGCCGGCGCCCAGGACAAGAACCTGCAGCTGCAGAAGGCCCTGACAGCCTGCGACCATGACCGCCAAGTGCTCCAGGTACCGGATGCCAGCCTCTGGCTGGATGAGCCAGTAAGAGAGTTAGTTAGCCAGTAGACAGGCTTGGAGGGTAGAGAGCCAGCCAATGAGGCAGTCAGTTGGGAACCTTAAGGAGCCAATCAATGAGAGGGAGGGGTGGGCTTAATAAGAGCATCAGTCAGTAAGAGAAGGCTCTGCTGGGGGCGGGGAGGCAATAAGAGGATAGCCTACTAGTACTGGCTCTGAGGGACCTCGGTGCAGGGTTAGTGGGGGGGAGAGAGGGGTTCTGAGGGGGCCTGGTCTTTATAGATCAGTATAGGCTGTGGGCCAGTCCTGCTGTTCGGCTCACCCTCCCGGTGAGATGACACCTCTTATGAGCTGTGAAACTGGCCTGAGATACAGAGTAGAGGGTGTGTCCAGCCTGGCATCACCAGCCCCTGTCCCCCAGGAACGGCTGGAGGCGGCTCGGCAGGCGCTGTCCGAGGCCCGGAAGCAGAGCAGCGCCCTGGCCGAGCAGGTGCAGACGATGCGGGGCGAGATGGCGGACCTGGAGCTGCAGCGGGCGGAGGCTGAGGGCCAGCTGCAGCAGCTGCGGGAGGTGAGGGCCAGGGGGCACCCTTTCTGTCGCCAGGATGCTGAGGCCCTCAGGGGTGGGGACCTTCCCGCCTATCTTACCCTCACCCCAAACCCAGGCCCAGTCTGCTGGGAGGAGGAACCCCCACAACCCACAGGCCCGGGGAAGAAGCATGGTGCCCTCATGATAGAGATGGAGAAACTGAGGCCCAGAGAGGAGAGCTGTCTGGCATAAGGGGACAGCTTCCTGGTGCGGGCCGGGCCTCCCAGCTGCCCTGCCGAGTTAGTGGGCACGGCAGGCTGGCATTGCCCTGCCCGAGCTGCAGACGCACACACCGAGGCCAGAGCGGTGAGGGGCCTGCTCCCGCTGCAGGCGCTGCGGCAGCGGCAGGAGGCGGAGGCTGCGGCCCTGCACACGGCCCAGAAGCTGCAGGAGGAGCGGCGGCGGCTGCAGGAGCGCCTGGGCGGCCTGCAGCGCGCTCTGGCCCAGCTGGAGGCCGAGAAGCGGGAGGCGGAGCGGTCAGCCCTGCGGCTGGAGAAGGACCGGGTGGCCCTCAGGAAGACCCTGGACAAGGTGGGCTGCTCCCCGGGACCCTCCCTCCCTTCCTTTAGGGCACAGCTATGGTTGGTCCATCTGCATGTCACTAGGGTCCCTGGTCCTTCTGCCTCTAACCACACTCCCCCGGAGCCCCCCACTTCCCGGCCTCCCTCCTCCGGCACCCGCTCCCCTCCTGCTCTCCCCACCCAGGTGGAGCGGGAGAAGCTCCGCAGCCTCGAGGACACAGTGCGGCTCAGTGCCGAGAAGGGCCGCCTGGACCGCACACTCACGGGGGCCGAGCTGGAGCTGGCCGAGGCCCAGAGGCAGATCCAGCTGCTGGAGGTCCCGCCCCTGCCCACCCAGTCCTCGAACCCCATCTCCCTAACCCATGACCCCGCCCCACCCCAGCCTGAGGCAGGAGTTGCTGATAGCTCAGCCAGTTCAGAGCCCTCACCTGAGCCCGGACCCTAGGGCTCAGAGTGAGGTCCCAGAGGGAGGGTCCCCCCCAGAGCGGAGAGAAAAGAGATGCTGACGGCTGGTTAGCACCTGAGTCTGTGTGTTGATGTGTGTTGTGGACATGTAGAGGCATGAGTGTTCATGGGTGTATTCTGGTGCTTCCATCTTGCACAGATGTGGCAAGTCTGAGTATTAACAATATGTTATGTCTGTGTGTGTCTGTACAGATGTCATGTGTGTAGGAGTATTAGGCTTTTGCACACATGTATGCGCCCAGGTGAACATGCTTTCTTTTGTGCCTGTATATATATATGGGCCTGTGTTTGAATATGTCTGTGTGTGTATATGTGTATGTATCTGAGTGGGAGTCACTAGGTACCCTAACACACACACACACACACACACACACACACAGTCAGACTCCTGACTGGCGGCCTCTCCTGCAGGCCCAGGTGGTGGTGCTGGAGCAGGACCAGAGCCCAGTCGGGCTGGAGGCACTGGAGGCAGAGGAGCAGCAGCAGCTGGAGCTGCAGCAGGAGGTCGAGCGCCTGCGCAGTGCCCAGGTGCAGACGGAGCGCACCCTGGAGACACGGGAGCGGGCCCGCCGGCAGCGGGTGCATGGGCTGGAGGAGCAGGTACTCGGGCCTGACTGGGCCCGGCCCCCCTGGGGGCTGCAGAGCCAGCAGGACTCCCTGCTCGGGCAGCTGGACCAGCATGGTGTGTGATGCTGGAGAAGGCGGAGGGGAGAGGGGAGAGGGCTGGGTGTGACCTCTTGGGTATATGCCACCTATGGCACCCCAAACAGAAGCGGTCCGGTGGGTGTCGGCCGTGGCTGGACACAAGCTTAAGTGCTGTCGTTGGAACTCAGTCCCCTCCATGGCTCTGGCTCCAGGCAGGCCCTCTCCCTGAGCGCAGGTGGCCTGGGGAGCTCCCGCTCAGGTTATTCCAACCACCCTTATCCCGGGGAGTGGGGGGTAGAGGGGGGCAGGGCGCGGGGACTGGAGCAACAGCCACGTCCCAGGGCTGCTTCTCACTGACCAGCTTCCATCCCAGCCCCTCACTGACCATGCCACCTGGGCACGTGTCTGCAGGGCCAGGCTGGTTCGCTAAGCCAGGCCTGGGTCTCGTGCCAGGCCCATCGGCGTGATGAGGGGATGGGTGCTGAACGGTCAGAGGACGCCTGGCTATATCGGGGAGCGAATGAGAAGGGAAGTAAACACCCCGGTTCCAAATGAGAGCTTTCCCCGGGGTCCCAGCTGCAGTCACCCCCTTTCTCTGCCGTCAGGCTGAGGCGCTGGGCGGCCGGTCAGGCGCTGCCTTCTCTCCTCCAGGTGTCCACACTGAAGGGCCATTTGCAGCAGGAGCTTCGGAGGAGCTCAGCGTCCCTCTCCGCCGCCTCTGGGCCCCCAGAGAAATGAGCCCTTTCCCGGCCGGACCTGGGACAGGAGGGCCGCCTCTCCAGCACAATCCACTCGAGAGCCTGCCTGTTGGGGCCACCAGAGCTCAGATGGGTGAGCGTGAGCCAGCTGGCAGTTCTGGGAAGTGGGGGCGCCAGTGCAGGCCCCACCCAGCAGCGGCTTCTCAGCATCCTCAGAGCCACGTGCTATGGGCCCCCCTCCTTCCAGCCCCTCCCCGGTGAGCCGCTCCAGACTCTACTAGGTCCCCGCTGAGTGGCTGAGCCGAAGTCTGGGTCAGGGTGGCCGGCCCTGAAGCAGGCCCCTGGAGCGTGGGCTCATGGGAAGGCGGAGGGGTGCCCGGGCCTCGTGCAGGGGTCAGAGACCCAGGCCCTGCCCTGGCTTCCCAGGGGTCTCTCTGCCTCAGTTCAGAGTGTTTGTCAGGAAATTCCTTAGCGTTCAGAGCTCCTGTATTTTTGTACCTTTCATAATGTTAACTGTTGAGAACTGTTTGTTTTTTACAAGACCCTATTTTCTAAGATGGTTTTGTACCCAGTGTTTTTTTACTGTCAGTGTGCCTCGACCACCTGGTGGATGGGAGGGGACACAGGCAGGGCCTTGGGCCAGAGGGACGGGCGCCCCAGGGAGGGGCTGTGGGAGGGAGAAGCTTCAGAAAGGCCGGTGGTGCTCATGACCCTCAGCAGGTCGGGGTGGGAGGCCTCCTGGGCCCAGCGTGGCCGCCCCATTAACAGGGATGTGAGGCTCGGAGCAGTGGCCCAGCCTGTGCGGCCTGACTCCAGGCCCAGCTTCCTCGGCCTCTCCCGGGTGGGCCCACCCTCTGTTAAGACACTGATGGGCTTTGCAGGCCGCGTGGTGAACAAATGCAGGCCAGGGGTGGGCGTGGGGTCCTGGGGCTCAGTGAGTGAGCTCAGGAAAAGGCGCTTCACCTGTCAGAGCTCGGCTGGCTCACCTGGGAATGGGAACCCGCCCCGCAGGCCGTTGGAGGGAGGCGTGCTGGCTGGCCGTTTCTGCCCTGAACTACTCCTCCCACAGCCCTTGATCTCAGCGCCCACCTTCCTTGACCTCCTGCCTTACACCCTACCCCCACCCTGATGCTTCCGTCCTGGCGCCTCCGGCCTGGGCCTGCACCCTCTGATGATGGGGACTCGGGCCCTGACAACAAGACAGCTGTGTCTTGACCCTTCTCTCTACGCTGTCCCCCTGGGAGGTCAGCGCTGACGTCGGTGGGTGAGGCAGGACTGGGACAGCAGAGGCAAAGCTGAGGCCGCCTGGACGGTACCTTCTCAAGAGGCCAGGTAGCCTCTTAGCGTTGTTTTTTAAAAAAATATACTTTTATTGATTTCAGAGAGGAAAGGAGAGGGAGAGAGAGAGAGACGTCAGTGATGAGATTGAGCCCGAAACCCTGGCATATGCCCTTGACCGGAATCGAACTCAGGACCCTTCAGTCTGCAGGCGGACGCTCTATTCATTGAGCCAAACCGACTAGAACCTCTTAGCGCTTTTTATAACAAGACCAGGGAGGCACCTGGACAGCACCCACCTTGTGTTCTCTGAAAAATGACTGAGTCTTTTGTAAAAACTTGTTTTTAATTTCGTATAAAACAGGCGGTCTATGCCCAGGGCTGTAGGAAATCCAGACAGACCAGCTGGGGGGAGGGCATAGCCTATCTCAGAGGCTGAGAAGGCACTTGAGAGGCCCAGTCCCACTGAGGCCTGGGATGCCCCCCACCTGGGGCTAAAGACTGGGCAGTGGGGAGCCCCATTGTGCCTCTGGGGTGGCCACAGCCTGGGGGTGGGGGGCCTGAGACAACCCCCTGGGCCGCAGTCCACTAACTTTTTACAGAATAAAAGGAAGGAAAGCACCAGCTTAGGCGGGGCCCAAGGGCCCCGGATCTGAGGAGGGGCTGGGGCTCGGGGTGCCAGCTGCACCCTAGCAGCCCCCGCAGCTCCTCGCACAGGAGGCCGCCACGGACTGGCACAGGCCACTGCTGGCCATCACCCCGCACTTGGAGAACTTGTCCCGACACAGGTCCGCTGTTGGGGCGCAGAAAGGAATTGGGGTCAGGCTGGGACTGGGTGATGGGCACTGCTCCCCAGTCTGATTTCAGGATCCCTTGGAAGTGCCTCCTCTCCCGCCTCTTCCCCCGCCCGCCCCCAGCACAGAGCACGTGTTTAATAAACATCAGGTGGTGGACAGGTGGGTGGATAACAAGGGAGCGGGAGCCGGGAGAGGCCTGGGAGCGGGGAGAGGTGGGGGTGGGGGGGCGCGGAGGCCGCCTACCTCGGAGCAGCTCCTCGTGGGCGCAGACCGTGCGGACACAGATCTCCCTATTGATGACGTACATCCGGCGGAGGCTGGGGGAGGAGGCCAGGGCAGTGTCAGCCCACTCAGGCCCAGCCCCCTTGGGAGAGTCTGGGCAGGGCCTGGTATAGGACCCCGGAGTCCCGGCCCCAGGTCAGGGCTCAATCCTCAATCAACTCCAGGTTTATTATCTTTCCCCATGTTTCACCTGGGCTGGCTGGAGCCGCCCCTCCCCGCCCGGCCTGAGCTCACCTGTAGAAGCAGACCTCGTTGAGACACTGTTTGCAGGGCTTGTGGATGGAGTAGAGGCGGGTGCACGGGTACTGCTCCTCACGGCAGTCTGGGTGACAGGTGGGATCAGTTTGGGGGGCTGCAGCTGAGGGCCCAGGACTGGGGGGAACCTCCAATTTTGTCCACCAGAGACTGGCTCTCATCTCAGAGTCTAGGTATGCCCTGCACCCTCTGGCCCAGACACAGACACACACACACACACACACACACACACACACAGTGTTGTTGGACCTGAGGCCGCCCAGTTTTGCACAGTGTATTCATACACATACAAATTCACACCTACACTTAAGAAGCACATAGTCACACATAAATTCAAACACAAGTCCACACCCACCTCTCAGGAGCCACCCTGAGCTCATGGGGCCAGACGGGACCCCTCAGTCTGCTCTCTGGGCTCTTGGCTGGGCAGCACGGGGCCTGCTGAGCCAGCCTTGGCTTCCTGCCCCTCGTCACCGCCTGCCAGAGCTCCCTGCCCCTCCCCGAGCCTGGGAGCACAGGTCCCCTCGGAGGCTGCTGCCAATCCAGCCTCAGGCCAGGTCCCGGGAGCCGGGGGATGTCCCAGAGCTGCCTAGGGGGGCCGCCTAAATCAGGCCTCCTACCCCCCACCTACCCGGGCAAGAGCACACGGCCTGGCAGTCTCTGTCCTACCGGCGTCCCACCCCACCTCACCCCGAGTCCAGGGAACAAGAGAGCTCTTACCCAGAGGCCCTGGCTCTGTGGGCTCCGTCTCCCCGTTTCCTGGCTCTGGTGTTGGGAGAGGGGCAGAGATCGTTGAGAGAGGTCTGTTCCAGCCAAGTGAGGTCACCGCTCCCGCCCCCCACAGATCCCACTCCCAGGGGTGCCGCCTACCGTAGGTGGGGGCCGGGATGACTTCCTGCTGGACCTGCTGCTGAGACTGGAACTGGAACTGCTCCTCAGAGGGCCGAGAAGTGGCCTCTGCAACGGGACACGGTGAGGGGGCCTGCTCCCCGCCCCCCATGCCCACCGTCCTGCCCAGCCCCTCCCCTTTCTTTACCTTGGTAATCATAGTAGTCTGGGTTATCTGAAAGCGGAAACGAATGGGAATTAGTGGGCGTCAGGGTATCTCCCAGCCCCGGGGACAAAGGAGGTCACCACTGAGCCAGCGACCACCCCCTCCACCCCCAAGCCAGGTTCCCGTCACGTAACCCCACCAGGTCCCTGGCTGAGCTTGATGTCATGGCAGGGCTGGGGGCGCCTGCGGGGAGGGCAAGCCTTACCGATCTGGTCACCATAATGGGTGTACTGGACGTGGTCTGGGAATGGCGGCAGAGGGTCCAGGTCATATTGCCCCTGAGCCAGCAGGCCTGCCGTGGGGAGGGAAAGCATGAGGGGGTGCCCCGTGGGGGCAGCAAGGGGCCCTGAGACACTTCTGGGGAGGTCAGACAGGCATGTAAAAGAGACCCTCACATCCTACAACCAGACTCTCAGATCTTCAGGATCCAAACTCCTTCCTCAACCATGACGGCCCTTACACTCCCTGGTCCTGTGTCACCTCATTGGCCTCATCCTGCTCATCTCCCCCATGCTGGCCTCATGGCTGCTCCCGGCACTCAGCTCTCTCCTGCCTGCCCCAGGGCCTTTGCCCCTGACTCTCCCAGGCCTGAGATCCCCGTCACCTTCTCCTTTAGGTCTTAAATAAAATTTCAGCTCTGCTAAGAGGCTCTCGCTGGCCCACCCATCCTCTCTATCTCATCTCCTGCTTATTTCTATCACAGCGCTCAGTGCAATCTGACACTTATCTGCTTGATAATATAGCCCTCCCTTCCCTAGACTGGCAGCACCCTGTGGGCAGGCACTTGTCTGCCTGGTTCATCGCTGCATCCCCAGGGCCTAGCCCAGGGCCTGGCACATAGTAGGAGCTCAACAAATACCTGATAAATGAATGCATGATGAACCAGGCAGGCCTTTTCATTCCCATTGATCACCTCTCATTTGACCAATAGGGACCCCTCTAAGGTCAAGATTGTATAGGGGGTTAAGCCCCAAATGGGTCTAGAGTCCCTGCCTTGGGTACCCCCAACTCCTACACATCAGCTTCTGGGAGGGTCAGCACATAAGAGTTTGAAAGGCATGGACTCGGGGTGCCAGGGTGTGTGCCCGCTTTCCAGAATCCCCCCTGCCTGCCGCCTGGACGGTGGGGTAAGGGCCCGGAAATGCCTCAGACTTTGGGAGGGGCTGGCCAGTCCCGTCTGAGGCCCAGGAGGCAGGAGGCCCTGGGACCCTGGGAGCTGAGTTCTGGCGACAGGGCACAGCGAAGGCCCACTGCCACCCCCCTCCCCTGCAAGCCTCAGGCTCACCCACAGAAGGGGGCATCTCCAGGAGCCACTCACCGGGCAGGAACAGCAGGAGGAGGTAGGCAGCTCTCATGGCTACTCCGTGAGGTGAGGCGGCGGGGCTGGAGTCAGAGGACAGCTGGGAGAGGAGAGCAAACTGTATCCCAGGCACCAACTGGGGGCTGCCGAACCCACCTCCACTCCGCGCCTCCCCCTCCTTCCCCCTACCCCCCACGCAGCCTGGAGAAGGCGGCACCCGAATAGAAGCCAGGCATGTGGAGGGCCAGGCCTAGAGGAGGAAGCAGTTTGGAGAGATTTCGAATGTTGAGTCCTGAGGGACAAGACCTCCAACTCGGCTCCAGGGCTGATCTTGGCCAATGGACAGAACCTCCCCTGCCCAGCCCAGCAAGGGGACATTCCTACCTCCCCCCCCCCCCCCCCCCCCCCCCCCCCCCCGCTCCCCAGCCCTGATCCTGTGCTCCTTGCCCCTCCCACGCCCACGTGCTGGCTCAGCACCTCCCCAGGTGTCTAAGGCACCTATCGTGTGCATCCTGGCCCCGGGCCCCCTGCTGGGGATCCAGCCCTGTCCGGCCTACGTCGCAGCTCACCACATGCGTGCATGGGCCCCAGGGGCCCTAGGCAGTCAGGCCTGGGCAGGGCTCCCACCCCTAAAGATTCCTCTCCTGCCAGGCCTCCCCAAGACCTGGCTGTGCCTCAGACTCATGAGACTGCGGTCTGTTGTCTGCAGCAGCAGGAAGCACTTAGGGTGGAGCCTGCGGAGGCTTCTCTGGCTCCTAGAAGGCAGCGCTGAAGGGGACCATAATGTCACCCAGGCTAGGGGTGCTGGACCCTGACACTGTCTGACAAGTGCTGTGTGTGTGTGTGTGTGTGTGTGTGTGTGTGTGTGTGTGATTTTGTAGGGACAGAGCAGCAAGTCCTGGCTTCCCCCAGGCCCTTGAAGTTAAGAATTCCTGGTTGAGCGCAGCCTCAGTCCTTGGCCCCAGCGTGGACTTGGACTTGGCTGAGGCTATAGGTCCCCGCGGCCGGTCCGCTCAGTGGAGGGCAGCCTCAGGCTGTCAGCTTCAGCTGGGAGGGCGCCCTCGGCTCATTTATTCAGGAGTGCCCCCCTCCTCCCGCCACAACAAAGGGAGTTCGTCCAGACAGCAATCCAGAAACCTAACCCTCCACCTTTGCCCCCGGGGCTGTTCCCAGGGAGAGGGGAAGAAAGGGGGCAGAAACAGGCATGGTGCCCCCCCCCCCTTCCCAATCCTGAGGCTTCTGGGACTCCCTGTCCATCTCATGCGTTCACCAGCTCTCCCTTCCTGAACCCTCACTTCAGCGGGAAGAGGTGGGTGAGGAAACTGATGGGTAGGGGGAGGGGAGTTAGAGGGAAAGAGATGAGACTCATGGCTCAAGTTGCCGCAGGGGCAGGGATCTGGCTCCCCACACCCCCGTTCTGAAAGCCCTGGCCTCCTCCTGGTAAGGGGGGCTGAACAACATGTACCCCTTCCTTCCTTTCATCTCTCCTGCACTGTCCCCTCCTCCCCCCGGCTGTCACCACCGGGAAGGGGCCCTGAGTGGGGGCCTAAGAGGTGTGTGTGTGTGGGGGGGGGGGGCCTCTGTCTGTCCCAAAGGCCCTCCTTGGGCTCTCCACCCCCTGCAGAGGGCCTTCCCCTCCTCCCCCCAGAAGGCCTGGCACCCAGGCCCAGGCTTCTTGGGGAAAGGGGCCCCCGGGCAAGGGGTGTGGCTGCAGAGGGGGGAGTCCGGCGGAGTAATGCATCCTCCCACGGGACATCTCCAGACGACGGGCTTTGGGGTGTGGGGGAGACCAGGACTGCTAGAGGCTGCCCACCCCATTCCACAGCCGCGCACCCTCCCCTCCCTCCCTGGAGCAGGGGGTGAGCCGGCCTACCAGAGCCTCGCCCAGCTCCCCGGGAGGCTGTGCCCGGGGCCGGGCGGGGGTCCGGCGGGAGGAAACCAGATGTTGCGGCCGCGCAGCTGGGAGCAATCAGCGGCGCCCGCTCCGCCGGCCTCTCGTCCCCTTTGTCTCCCCGCTCCCGGGGCCCCTGCGCCCCCCCCCTCACCCGCCGCATTCCACCCTCCCGGGAGAACAAAAGCAGCCCCGGCCCCGACGCCCCCACCCCTGGCTCCCCAGACCCGGGCTCCTCTCCCTTCCCAGCTCGCGTCCTCCCCAAAGCGATCCCAAACTTCCCAAGCGGCCTCTCCGCATCTGCTCCGATGGGTGGCCGGGGCGCCGGGGCGCCGGGGCTGCCCCGATCGGGGACACGCGGAGCCGGCACCGCCCCCCGCGGCCCGCGGCCCCGAGCGCTCCCCGCCGAGCCCCGCCGCCCGGCCCGCGCCTACCTGGCCCGGCCACTCCGCCGCCGCTCCGCGTCCGCCGCCAGCGCCGCCCCTCTGCCCGCTGCGAGCCCCGCTCCGGGCCCCCGACGGCCGGCGCCCGCCCTCAGCCCCGGATCCGCTGGGTCCTAACGCGAGAGCCGCTGCCCAGGTCGCCCGCCCTCGGGTCCTCCGCCGGCTTCGGGGGGCGGCCCTGGGGCGGGGGAGGCGCCCGCCGAGCGGTGCTCAGGTGTGTTCACACCTAATGGTGCGGGACGCTTTCTCCTTCTCTCCCATCGCGTCTGGCCCGAGGTATCCCATTTCACAGAGGAGGAAACCGAGGCTCCTAAAGCCACTGAGCCCCAAGAAAGCTTGGCTTCTTCCAGCTTGGAGGACGCCCTCCCTGACCTGCTTTTGCTCCTGCCTCTCTGGCTGTGCCCTCTGGGTTGTCTTAATCCTCTCTGGGCGGAGTGGCTTCCATAACCAGCATTTCTTTCAGCCCTCGGGCTCCAGCCTGCTAGGTCTGGCTGCCAATGTCCCCCAAGGCATATCAGATTCAACAAGGACCCAGGTCCACATTCAGGACCCCCTGGCCCTCCCCCAGATCCGGCCCTGGAAGGCGTTCTTCCCCAAGTGGCCGCACCATCCTTCCATTACTCTGATTTCTATTGATGTCAGCCCCCGCATCCGACACAGCTGCAGACACTAACTCTGCCTCCAAAACACTCTTTGAGCCTATCCTCTGCCCCCATGGCGGTGCAAGCCACCGCCACCTCATGCCCGGCCCCTGTACCAACCTCCAAGCGGGCCCAGCCTTCCCCTGCCCGCCTCAGACCCTGGCCCCTTCTATTCCTGGCCGTGCCTCCATTTCCATGGTACCCAGGATCAAGGCTAAGCTTCCCTGTGGCCCGCAAGGGCCCTACCCTTTATCCTGGTCTGGCTCTGCCTCCTCCTTCCCTGCTTGGCCCCCCTCCAGCCACATGACCTTTTGGGCGTCTCTCACTCAACTTCTTTCTCTGCGGCCACAGGGCCTTTGCTCAAGCTCTTCTTCCTGAGTACTGTGAGGTCCTCTCCTCCTGGTGATAGATGGGACCCTCCCTTCCTCAGAGGAGCCTGCCCTTTCTCCCTGTCGGGCTCCAGAACCTTCTGCTTCACTGCTCACAGCTGTCCCGTTGCCCCGTGTCTGGGGGACCATTCGGGGAGCCTGTCCACCACATGAAGACAGGGACTCGTTTGTGCTCAGCCCGGGCGTTTGCTCACTAGGCACAGAGCCAGGCTCAGCAGCTCTTCAGGGACCCTCTGTGGAATGAATGAATGAAGGAATGAATGTCACCTGACTCTCCTGGGAGAGACTGGCTGAGGGGGGGTGCAGGTCCTCTGCCTCTGGGGCAGTCCTCGGTCCTGCCTAGTGGTGGGAGCGTAGGCCTGAGGCAGGGGGCTGCAGCCCAGAGGAGGAGATTGGGGTACCCCTTGATTCAGGCCCTCACCCCATGCTTCCTTAGATTCTGGATCTCATTAGACAGGACTAAGTCCAGTAGTCCCCCTTATCTGTGCTTTTGCTTTCTGCAGTTTCAGTTAGCCATGGAACAGCACGGTCTGGAAATATTAAACAGAAAATCCCAGAAAGAAACAATACATTACACACCATTCTGAGTAGCATGAAATCCCAAATTCTCTCACTCCATCCAGCTGGACATGAACCCTGCTTTGTCCATGGGGTCCGTGGTGTCCGTCTGGTCGTCACTGAGCAGCTGTCTCAGGTCAGACCCAGACACAGTAAGTAGCACAGTGCTTGTGCTTGTCACCTTTATTTTATTTACTAATCTACCTTCACTCAGCTTTTATTATAGCATATTGCTACAACTGACCTAGTTTACTAGTTATGTTCTTAATCTCCCACTGGGCCTAATTTATAGACTTTATCATAGGTGTGCATGGGAAGACTGTGTGTATAGGGCTCGCTATTATCCGTGGCTTCAGGCCTCCACTAGGGGTCTGGGAACATATCCCCGGGGAT
Organism: Pipistrellus hanaki; assembly: GCF_964339955.1. Taxonomy (NCBI): domain Eukaryota; kingdom Metazoa; phylum Chordata; class Mammalia; order Chiroptera; family Vespertilionidae; genus Pipistrellus; species Pipistrellus hanaki. Next base: position 191,781,357 of record NC_140504.1, on the reverse strand, counting down.
AGGGGGACTGCTGTTAGGTCCCACGCATCGCTTGTTCCTCGGTGCTGGTTTGTAGAATGAACACCTGCCACATTCAGTGTCTGTCACCTTTGTCATCCCGAGTGCTATGGTCCCCGGGGGTCACCCCAGCCCTCTGTGCCCTCCCTTTGCCTTCACCCCTAATAGGCACAATCCCTCGTAAGTAGAAGAGGAAATGGCCTGGTAGAAACCCCACCCCCTACTCTTGTCAAAAGGGGGGAATCGAGGCCCCAAAGCTGCCTACCCCCCCGGGTCCTGGCTTCCAGATCCTCTGCTGCTTCTACCCACTCCCCTGGCCCGAAGGGCCTTAGCAGAGGGGGTGGCTTTTCAGGAGGGAGGAGTGGGGGGGTGTGCTCTGGGAGATTTGCTCCCCCTTTTTCTTTTTTAAAATATATTTTATTGATTTTTTACAGAGAGGAAGAGAGAGGAATAGTTAGAAACATCGATGAGAGAGAAACATCCATCAGCTGCCTCTTGCACACCCCCTACTGGGGATGTGCCCGCAACCAAGGTACATGGCCTTGACAGGAATCGAACCTGGGACCTTTCAGTCCGCAGACCGACGCTCTATCTACTGAGCCAAACCGGTCCCTTTTTCTTTTTTTAACAATACTTTTATTGATTTTAGAGAGGAAGGGAGAGGGATAGAAACGCCCTGCATGGCCCCCCACTGGGGATCAAGCAACTCGGGCATGTGCCCTGACCGGGAATCAAACCGTGACCTCCTGTCCACAGGTTAATGCTCAACCGCTGAGCCAAACGCATGAACTGGCTGAGGGCGGAGGGGCATTCACACCCAGGCCTCTCAGTGTGTCCTCTGACCTCCCCTTGAACAGCAAACGCCACTGAACAGTTGCCGGCTGACTCAGCGCCCACTGCCGCTCTGCGGATGTGCCTGATATTCCGTTAACTTTCACAACCCCTATCCCTTCTGTTTGACTCAACATTTACTGAGCTCCTGCTGGGGATGATACCAGGGCTTCCAGTAACGGGGTTGGCAGGCCTTTGGAGGGCAGGGATCAGCCTTTGCTTCCTGTTCTCCCCTGCCCAGCCCAATGGGCCGACCACCGAGGTCCATCCCCAGAGTAGGGCCTGGCCACTGTCCGGCCGGTGGGGTGAAGTCAGCAGCACCTCCCCTTCCCTGGAGGACAGGACACAGGGCGGGAGCTGTGGGCTCAGAGCCTGGACTTACACCTGAGGGAGGAACTGGACCACAAACCTGTCCCAGGAAGTGGGTGGGGAGAGAAGGGAGCTGTCCCATTAAGTGCCAGGAGGCAGGGCACTTGCCCGAGGCAAGTCCTTTGTCTTTCTGCCTCTCCGGAAGGTGGGCAGGGTAAGAGTGGATCCTGGAGTCAAAGCCATCCGGCCCCACCTCTGACTTGTGTGACCGCTACGTTTCCGTGTCTGTAACAGGGGACGTGACAATGCTATAGGCCTACCAGCACCAGGCACAGCTGCACCCAGAAATATTGCTACAGAAACGGAGGCCCAGAGAGGTGTCTACGGTGGTCTGGAAACTCAGGGGCACCGGGAGCAGACACGTGGCAGGGGCTGCCAGCCGGGCACCTGGCTCAGGTACCAGGAAGGAAGCAGCACTGACAAGACAATAAAATAATGACTTTATTTGCTACACTGACAGCGGCGGATGGGGCGGAGGCTGCTGTCTCTATGGGGGTGTTTGCAGAGGACAGTTAGCATTTCTCTGGTGGGGGAGGGAGGCTGGCTGGGCAGACGTGGGGCAGGAGTGTGACAACCGCCAACCTCGGGGCTGCAGTGGGGGTCGTGGTGTCTGCAGACGGGGCCGCCGGTGGCTCAGAGGCAGGGGTCAGAGTCCAGTGGGCTGGATGGGGCGCACTACCTCTCAGGCCGGGTGGGCGGCGGCCAGGTGGGCGGTGGCCAGGGCTGCTCCGCCAGCTCCCGTTCCAGCTGCTTGAACCGCTTCTTGGAGGCCTGTTTGGGCCGCAGCCACCGTAGGCAGCTTGGGAGGCAATGATCCAGCAGACTCTGCAGAGAGAGAGACAACAGGGCCAGTGCGGGGGATGGCCGTGTGGATGCTCCCCGCCCCCCGAGTCCCCGGGACCCCACCTCCAGCATGAAGGACCCCACGAAGTTGAGGGCGACCAGGCCCAGCAGCATCAGCTTGAAGCAGCCACTGGGGAAGTTTCTCAGCTCCAGTGGCCTCTGCAGGCAGGGGACCAGGAGGAGGACCACCAGCATGGAGCCCAAGAACAACAGGGCCACCAGGAAGAGCACTAGGGTTAGGGGAGTCTGTCAGGCCAGGGAACCCACACACACAAACCAGGGGGACCTCCTCCCCCGCATAGGCACCAGCCCCCACAGCCCCTCACCCCCCTGTGCCCATCCCGCCCCACCCCACTCATCCCGCCCGCACCGTTGGTGTACAGCGGCTGGCGAAAGGGCGCCCCCTTGGACACGGCTGCAGCCAGGATGAGATACTGGAAGCTGGACACGGAGAAGACCACCGTGTTCTCGTAGTTGGGCAGGTTGTCTGGCGCGGGCACTGTCTTGTTCAGAGGCACAAACCTGTGAGTACGGGGACCAGGCGTCAGGGGATAATGTGCAGAGACCACGGCAGGGTGGGATTTGGGGACGGGCTCCCTACTTACCAGGTCCGGGTCACAGCCATGAAGTAGCCCCCAACCTGCACGCTGGCCACCATGGCCACCTGCAGCAGCAGGCTGCTCAGCACGGGCACGCTGAGCAGCGCCCCCGGCGGCCGAGCCCGCCCCAGCCGCAGCGCCGGCCCCGTGCGGCTCATGAGCACGGCCACTGTGGTGGTGATGACCAGGTCGATGACCAAGAACTGCACGTCACCCAGGTTGGTGTTGATCTGTAGAAGGAAAGGCAGCCGCTAGTGTGACAGGGGAGGCCCCAGCCCCACGCTTAGGGAGTCCCTCTCCATCTGCGCTGACTGCGAGGGCAGGTTCCCCTTCCACAGGGAAGTCCTGGCCTCGGGGGACTTAGGCTCTGCCTCGTGCAGCACTGGGTTAGGGGAGGCACAGTTCTTGCCCACAGAAAGCCCCGGGCTTCAGGTGGACACGGGACAGACCCCAGACACGAAGGACCTGCTGTAGCATGGCTTCCACGGGGGCGTGGCAGGTGCTCAGAGAGGGGCTGAGCTGCCCGATGGGGAAACAGGAGAAAGGGCCGGGGCCTTGGCTCCGTCCCACGCCTGGCCCCACCTCCTCCCCAGGCCTGGGCTCTGCCTCAGTGTCCCTTGCAGACGGGGAGCTCCAGGAGGGCAGAACCACTCTCCAGTTTCCGGGCCCACAGGCTCTGTACATACCAGCCTGGCCACCAGGCTCAGGAGCCACACGCCAGTGGCGCGGCCACACCACCTAGCCCAGAACCGGCTGGGCTCCCAACCATTCCCGAGGGTCCCTCTCCCGGGGCCTGGCCCGGCTCTGGGAGGGTGTGCTGCACATGCCCACCGTGTAGAGGATCAGCACGGAGACGAACTGGGTCAGGCTGTACAGGGCCATGTACTTGAAGACGCTGAGGGACGTGTCGAGGGAACAGCGGCCTTCCCTGGGGAGCAGGTATGGGCATTAGGGCACCTGGGCTGGCGGACGGGCCAGCCCTCGCCCACGGGCCCCTGCGCGCCTCACCTGATGACCATGGGCACACACTCAATGCTGGCCATGCTCGAGGTGAAGGGCGAGACCACCGAGGCTTCGGCCTGGGAGAGTGAGATGCCCACGTCTGCTGCCTTCAGGGCCCCACAGTCATTGGCGCCGTCTCCGCACATGCCCACACAGTACCTGGCACAGAGGGGCGGGCAGGCTTGGCCTGAGTTCATGAGCTGGCTCTGAGCCTGTGAGGTGCCTCCCGGGCTTGCTGGGAGAACACGGGGATGGCTGGGTCCCTACTGCCTGCATGGTGCCCGGTGCATAGTGGGTGCTCAGTAAATGGGTGCAATGACTAGTTTGGAATGACAGCCCAGGAGCCTGCATGGGTTCTCTCTGACCCCTGAGGTGGGAGGCAGGTACTCTTGGACCAGCATGTATCCCCTTTCCTCCCCCTCCCCCTCCCTCTCCTCCACGTGCACTCACTGAAGCTTCTGCAGCTCACACACCAGCTCTGTCTTCTGCTCAGGAGCCATACGGGCAAAGACAGTGCCCTGAACCAGGACCTGGAAGCACAAGTGTGTGTGTGTGTGTGTGTGTGTGTGTGTGTGTGTGTGTGTAAGGCAGCCACAGGATGGGGGCGGGGAGCCAAGAGGAAGGAGCAGAGCAGCGGGAGGTGGGGGTAGCCAGGGAGGCTGTTTAAGCCCTACCTTGGGCAGTAGACTGGGGAAGTGCTTCTTAAGCACAGCAAAGGTGGACCCGCTGAGGGCCAGGCGGCAGGATCGGGGATCTGGCTCCACGGTACAGCTTGCGACCTGCTCAGGATCCTGGGGGCCCAGGAAGCTCAGCTCAGCTCCCCCTGTCCACCCGACTGCTGGGGCGGATCAGGAGACACGGAGTGAGAGCACCAGCTGGGCATGTGTCAGGAGCTCTGGGCAACCTCACCTTAGCCCCGTTCACAGCCACAGAGGGCTCCACGGGCAGGAACTCGAGGGAGGCAGGCTGGCCCTGCTTAGGGGCAGCGGCGTGGACGATGACCAGACACTCCTGGGGGCCCACCATGCCGCAGCTCTGGGCCACAGTGACTGCTGTCTGCAGGTTGTCCCCTGGAGGGCATGGGCAAGGTCAGGGTCCAGCTGCTTTCCAGGGGCCACCCTCACTCACCCTGCCACTCACGGATGGGCACTGAGGCTGGACAGGTTATCAGTGTTCGTGAACCTTGGTTTCCTTGTCTATAAAATGAGGCATCAAAGGCCCTAGAGACGGGCCTGGGTTCGAGCTCCACACATAGGACTTAGCGCGGGGGGCCTTGCTGGAAAGAGCGTGTGGGAGGCGAGGGGACAGAGGAAACAGACCTGCCGGGCACCTCCGTGCCACCTGGCTAGAATCTTGCTTTTTTCGCTCCATGGAACTGTCTCAACCTTTGTAATTTTCCCTGTTTCTCAGAGGTGGAAACCAGACCTCGGAGGCCATCCAGCAGGTGAGCCGGGGGCGTGGAGCCAGGCTGTCCCACACCACCCCTGGGCCCTCTGGAGTCAGGACTCCCTCTGAGCCTCACCTTCCTCATGTCAGATGGGCTTACAATAACCAGATGGGAGGGATACTGTATAGAGATCCCTGACGTGTCTCACGGGACCTGGCCCTGCGTACCTGTCACCATGACCGTGCGGATGCAGGTCCTCCGCAGAGACCGGATGACTGATGTGGTCTCTGGCTTCAGCAGATTCCTCAGGACCAACAGCCCCAGGAGACTCAGCTCCTGCTCCACGGTGTCCCTGCAGGGTGGGGTCAGAGGTCACGCAGTGAACGAGGCCCCTCCCCCAGCTCTGGCTCTGCTTGCTCAGGCTCCCCTGAGGCCTGGTTTCCAGGGCCCACCTGGTCAGCTGCTGAGCTGCCTCCAGGCTGGGTGGGATGGGCAGCGGCTTGCCGGCGAGGGCCACGACGCGGTAGCCAGTGGCCGTGTAGCTCTGTAGCATCTGGGCAAAGTTGTCAGGCACTGCCAGGCGGAGGCAGAAGTCACTGGGACAAGAAGGGGGATGCAGGGGCAGAGGCTGGGCGCCCACCCCATTCTGTGCCAAGGCCAACCAGGGGACCTTCACCTGTCTTGGGGTTGCAGAGGCCTGCCACCAGCTCAGGGGAGCCTTTGACATAGGCCTCGGGCTGAGCGGCCCCTGGCCATGCCACCACCACGCTCATGCGCTGCAGGGCTGACGAGAAGGGAAAGCGGCCAAGGATGCTGACGGGCACCGGGGGCTCCTCCTGCAGGGTCGGAGGGGCAGCTGAGGGGCTGGCCTGTGGAGTTCCCCCCCTCACCCCCCCGCAGGCACCCTCAGCTCACCATGCCCTGCAGTGGGGGCTCCTGAACTGGAGGTCTCATCACTGCTAACACCTGGGACCCAAATGCCAAGACTGCTGCCGGCGCCTCCTCCAGGACCTGGGAGGCAGGCAGAGAGGTTGGCATCAGAGGACCTGGGCAGCGGGTCCTCAGCCCATGGAGAGAGGCAGCAGGAGATTCAGTCAGACTTAGGAAAGACTTCCTTAATGAGAAGCTGGATAGAACAGAAGAATGTGGGCTTGGGGGTCAGGGGGACCCAAGTTCAGACTCTGCCTTAGACAAGCGATTGCAAATCTCCCTCAGCCTCAGCTTCCTCCCTGTGAAGCAGGCTTGAGGCTTCCTTCCCAGGGCCACGGGGAGGAGTACGTGGAAGAGACGCACAACAGCGTGCTGGCACACAGTAGGTGCTGAGCACGTGGCCTTGGCCAGTTACTGCTGATGGTGGCACAACAGACCACCCTGGAAGTCCTAGACTGAAGACCAGGTGGGCTTACCTAGGGCCCAGCCACCCTGTTTGGCCTCCTCACCCAGCCAGTAGATTCCACCATCTTGAGGTCCATAGGGTCGCCCACTGGGGTGTCCTGGAGCCGGCTGAGGCCGTGGCAGGTGGCCAGTGCTCGGAGCAGGGGCCCCACGGGCAGGCGGCGGGGCTCTGGGGCCAGTGGCAGGAAGGCCTGCCCTTGCAGGGGCACCACACCCATCACATCCAAGCCATCCTCAGTGAGGGTGCCTGTCTGCAGGGGGCAAGGGGGCAGCCCGGTGGTGAGGCCTGGGATGAGCTGTGCCCCGATGGGTTGGGCGCCCACACCCCAGGCCAGGTGGGTCCCATGGGAGCCCAGGAGCCAGAGCTGGAGCCAGAAGAGGTCCTCTCTCGTCTCTGGGCCTTTGCACATTTGGATCCCTATGCCGATCGGCCCTCCCCAGCCCCTGCTGTTTCATTGGCATCATTTCCTCCAGGAAGTCTTCCTTAGTCCTAAGGTTGGGTCAGGTGTCCTGGCTTTGGGCTCCCACCCACGGCCTCTTTGCTACCCCATCCATTGCTCTCTGCAGTATTAGGGAGAAGGTCTGGTCAATGTAATTGTTAAATGAATGAATGAACAAACAAAAGAATGCCTGCATTTCCTACACTTTCATCAGTTACCTGTCTGGCTCCTCGTCTAGCCTGGGGACTCTGAGAATCTGATCATGCACACCCTTTCCACTCAAAACTCTCCATGGGCCCTCTGGCCCCAGAACAGCATCTCCCCACTGTTCCTGGGGCCCCAAGCACGTGGCCTACTCCTCCAAGGTTCCTTCCCAACTGCCCCTACACCCCGCCCCTGTCCTGCCACATCTGTGTGGTTCACTCCTCACTGAGGTCACCCAGGGACCTGCTCTTTGACTGCCCTAGGAGAGTGATCCCCATGTGCCACCCATCACGTACCCCACTCACTTCCTTCCTAAAACCCATCACACCGGTGGCTCTCTGTGCTCCCTGGCTCACTTGCTGTAAGGGGAGCACGCACGCACACACACCCATACCCATCTCCATCTCTGAGGGTCACTGATGGGTCCCCAGTAGTCCTGAGCGCACAGTAGGCCCTCAGTGGCTCTCAAACAAATGAATTAATGATTCCAGACATTTTCCACCCCAGGACAGAGCCTGAGTGGAGAATGCAGTGGGAGGCCTGGCCGTGATGCCTATCTGCGCCCCGCCCCACGCCAGCCCCGCCCACGGCCCCCACCTTGTCGAAGCACACCAGCCGGAGCTTGCCCCCCAGGTTGATGCGCAGCGGGTGGATGCAGAAGATGCCCCGGCGCTGCAGCCGGCTCTGGGCGTAGAGCGTGCACACAGTCATGGCGGCTGGCAGGGCGGGCGGCACCACCACCGTCACCAGGTCCAGAGCCCGGATCACAATCTCGTTCACAGGCACCTGGCAGGGGGCACCGTGAATGCCAAGGGCCCTGGACTCCTCCTGGCAGCCCCCACCCAGCCAGCCCCAGGCGTACCCGGTTTCGGTGGAGGATGAAGATGCTGTAGATGGTGCCGAGGAGAGCTGGGGAGACAGCGAGGGAGGGACTCAGCGGGATTCAGGCTGGGGCCTCGGGGACCACGGCAGACTGGGGCACGGGGACACTCACCCAGGACAAACAGGGCAGCCACGAACTTCATGCTGTGTTTGTAGAACTTGAAGTTGATGGGCCGGGGATGTAAGAGGGAGCTCACCAGCCCGCCTTTAGCCGTGCAGAACCCTGTGAGAAGATGAGGAAACTGATGCAGGGGATGCTGAAGGTCAAGATAGGTTTCCTCAATCCCTACCCATCCCGCCTGCAGCGCTGGTGTTGGGAGACATAATGCTCCAGGGTTAAAAGTTACCCAGTTTGAGCTGAAACCGGTTTGGCTCAGTGGATAGAGCGTCGGCCTGCGGACTGAAGGGTCCCAGGTTCGATTCCGGTCAAGGGCATGTACCTTAGTTGCGGGCACATCCCCAGTAGAAAGTGTGCAGGAGGCAGCTGGTCGATGTTTCTCTCTCATTGATGTTTCTAACTCTCTATCCCTCTCCCTTCTCCTCTGTAAAAAATCAATAAAATATATATTTTTTAAAAAGTTAACCAGTTTGAGGTCACACAGGCCTTGTCCAGCTCTTGTTGAGTTTATAAAAACTCAATTAGTAAGTCCGATCTGGTGACAATGGGTCTCATTCCCAGATGGCGAGAACCTGCTGAAGTGGTAAGTAGTCCCCCCGTATCTGAAAGGGACGTGTTCCGAGACCCCCAGCAGGAGCCGGGAACCGTGGACGGTATCGCACCCTGTTTATACTGTTTCCTCCTGTGGGCACTCACCTTTTCACTCAACGGACGCGCTTTACGCTTCTGTCACATCTCAACTGGCAGCATCACTACTCTTGTACTTTGGGGTCATTACAAAGGAAGGAAGGGGTTCCTGACTCCTGACACCTGATCTGACAACCGAGCGGGCGAAGTGACTGCGGCGGGCAGTGCCGGTGTGAATATGCCGGGCAGAGGGAAGCTCACGTCCCGGTGGGACAGAGCGGGATTGCGTGAGATTTTATCATGCTACTCAACAGCGTGCAATTTAAAAACCAAACAAGTGTTCACTTCTGGAACTTTCCACTTCATGTGTTCAGGCCATGGCTGCCTGCAGTAACGGAAACCATGCGTAGGGGGCTCCTGCACAGCACAGCTCCCTTCCTAGGAGGCGGGCTCTTTCTGCTCGCCACATCCCTCCCATCCAGCCAACCCGAGCAGGGCAGCGGCAGAGATGGGTACCCCCTGCCCCATGTCCCCTGAATGAAGAGGGTGACGCACGGACAGGCCTCTCTTCCGGGTGCTGGGCCCAGCACCCTCCCTGCTTCCCTGACTCCTACCTGTTCGGGTCACCACGGCCAGGACATGGGGTCCTACGAAGGCCCGGGCCTGCAAGACGAGGGTCCCGCAGAAGAGCGTGTGTCGCCGGTGGGTCTCTGGGCCATAGGGCACTGGCCCCTCGGGCAGGGCCGTCTTCAGCACTGGAACGCTCTCCCCTGCAGGATGTGGTGTGAGGTCCATGACGACCTCTGTGCCCCGCCCCCGTCCCACCAACAAGACCAAGAGTTACGTGGGAAATTGTCTCATCAGCCCCAGGCCTCATGTAACTCTCATAACCACGTGTGAAAAGCCACTGCCCCCATTTTACAGAGAGGGACACTGAGGGCAGAGAGGGCAGCGACAGGAAGACACAGCGAGACAGTCCCGGAAGGATGTGTGCAGCCAGTCAGTTACCAGGAGCCCTCTCTCGGGGGAGTGAGGAGTGTGCCTGTGCACACATACGCATAGCAGGGGCAGAGGCTGGGGGAGACCGCATCCTTCCTTTAGAATTCTTTTATAACAAGCTGTACTATTTTTATCATTCAAACCAATGCAGGTATTGACACGAGGGGCTGAGAGCAGAGCCCCGAGCCCGCTGCCTGGCCGAGTAGCGATCTCTTACTGAGGGCCCGAGGGCTGCTGAAGCCAGGTTGTTGGCTGAGAGCAACCTCCCTCCCTTCCCCAGCCACCTCCCCGCCTTCAAACCAGAAGTCCTGCTGCCAGGCTGAGGGGCTGGGTAGGGAGGGAGAAGCAGGAGCTGCGGGCCAGGGTGGCTGACCTGTCAGAGAGCTCTCGTTGGCCACGCACTCGCCGGCCACCAGCGCGGCGTCGCAGGGCATCAGCCCTCCCTCCTCCGGCAGCACCAGGCAGTCTCCGGGCACCAGCTGGCTGGAGTCAACCCACTCCTCCTCTACAGGCAAGCGAAACCTCAGCATGACCCGGAGCGGGGAAGGGGAGGCCCCAGCCTCCTTCCCCACCGCCCCCCCTTCCCCAACCACCTCCCCAGCCACCTCCCCCACCTCCCCCTTCCCCAGCTCTTACCTCCCCCCTTCCCCAGCCACCTCCCCCTCCTCCCCTCCTTCCCCAGCTCTCACCCCCCCCCCCTTCTCCCCCTTCCCCAGCCACCTCCACCATCTCCCTCCCTCCCTTCCCCAGCTCTCACTTCCCCCGGGCTGGCGCACGCACACTCGCATGGACAGTTTGACCATGTCCCTCAGGGTCTGGCTTTGCTGTAATCAGGGGGACAAGCAGGGAGTGGATGGGTGGAGCCCCCCTTGGGGACCCACTTGTCCCGCCCCACCCCACCCACCTCACATCGCCCACCTTTCTGGTTTTGTACAGCGAGAGGCAGATGGAGACGAAGGAGATGAGGAAGATGCACAGGGCGTACCAGTAGTAGTGGTCAGCCAGCCACAGCCCGATGCTGAAGGCCTGGAACCCGTAGTAGGGGTTCAGCGCCTGGGGAGGGGCAGGAGGCAGTGTCAGGCCCTGGGTTCCCAGGGCGGCCCAGCCACAGGAAGCAGAGCGCCCTGAGCGGTCACCGGACCACAGCCAGGCCCTTGTCAGTCTGTCCAGGCGGCCCTCCAGCCCCAGCTTCTTCGCTCGGCGCAGGACGTGGGCATCCGCATGCCGGGCCCAAGAAGCACTTCCTCTAAGGGTCACACACGTGATGGCAATTCCGCCAGGCAGATGCTGCCATCAGCTCCACTTTACAGGTGAGGAAACCGAGGCACAGGAGGCCTAAACCACTTGCCCACAGAGTTCCCAAGTGGCTGACTAGGGTTCACATCAGACCAGACTCCAAGAACCTCTGCCCTTCATGGGCATCTGTTGGGCTGGGAGGGTAACTGTACTCGAAGCATCAGGGTCACTAGCTTCCCTTGTCCCTGAGTGACCTTGGCCCTGCCACAACCCCGCTCTGAAGCTCATGCTCCTTATATGTGAGCAGTGTCCCCACTCCCAGTCCCTGCTCGCGGGGCTGTGGGAGAATGAGGAGGGTGCACGGACAGGCCCCGGCTGTGTGGGTTCACCTTGGCTTCTAGTCCCCGGTCTGGGCCAGAACCTCCCGTTCCTCACCCTGAGCTGACCGAGGTTGGGCCTGAGATGACTCTACGGTGGAGAAGGGGACAGCTAGTATGGTCTGGCCCAGAAAGGCAAGCCCCTGGCCAAGGTGACACAGCCAGTCCAGGCTAGGGGTGGGACACAGCCCAGGGACAGCCTACCTCGTCCACCAGCAGCTGCAGATAGGACTTGACCGGCACACTGATCACGTTGGGGCCGTAGATGGCCTTCCTGTAAGAGAAGGGGCAAAGCCATCAGACGAAAGGGGCTGTGGCAGCTGGACCCTCTTGGGTTGGAGTAAGAGCTCCCCATTTTACAGCTGGGGAAACTGAGGCCCAGAGAAGGCAAGTGACTGGAAGAAGGCAGCACGCGGGGTGGGGCAAGGCGCCCCAGCTCTCAGGGCTTGGGCCCTCTGGTCCAGGGCAGCACACACCTCGCGGCTTGGTCCTGCAGGCCGAGGCCGGAGCGGGAGCGGTGGATGTGGTCACAGGTGCGGCCGTGGTCCAGCAGGCTGGAAGGTGGGGAGGGGCGTTGTGTAGGTGACGGGCCTGTGCTCTGCACCTCCCAACCCCCCCTCCCCCCCCCCCGGCCCCTTTGGCCCACCTCTGCCACACAAGCTCCCAGGGAAAGCAGGTCCCTCACTAACCCTGGGCTTAACCCTCTCGTTGGTTCCTCGGATTGGCCCCAAACCCTCAGCCAGGAAAGAGAACAATGAGAGGTGACAATATTCAATAGTGACAAGAGCAATGATGCCTTAGGAAAGTCACTTAGCCCCTCTGGGCCTCAGTTTTCTCATCTGCAACAGGGGAACGGTGGCGGCACCAACCTGAGGGCTGCGGCAGGTTACGTGAGGTAAGCCTGCCAAGTGCTTGCACAGTGCCTGGCACTTACTAAGCGACAAACCCATGGCCGATCTTTGCTGCTCTTCGTATGCAGCAGAGGCCGTTGGTGCCACCCCATGTGCCCCGGCGTTTACCTCTGCGTGACGCCGAAGCTCAGTGCAGACTCCTAGGGCTCTCCCAGCTGCAGGGGCTCGCTCTGCCCGCAACCAGCAGTGGGAGGGAGGTGATGGGCAGGTACCCCCGCCTCCTCACTCTGCGGGTGAGGACACCCGGGTGTGTGCTCTACATGGGCTCCAGGTGCCACGATAACCACTGCCCTGGCGCCTGCCTGGCCACCTCACTTCCAGGGGTTTCCTCGGATCACCGTCCAGGCAAACTCCGCACTGGAATCCGGGACTCAGGGGCTGCTTCTCGGGGCTCTACTCGGATGTGTTGTAAGCTCACATTTATAAAGCGCTTAGTAGGTGGCAGAGCTGGGACCAGACCCCAATCAGATGGTGTGAGTCCAGAGGCTGGGCCGAGCCTTACACGACACTTATGAGTTTCCCCCTCGAGACAGCCCGGGAGGCGGGCTCTCTTCATGCCCTGTTTACAGAGACCCCCGGCCCAGTGGCGTGCCCGTGATTCCAGGAGGCCACGGCGCAGAGCTGGGAGGAGCCCAGGCCCCTACCTGACGTGGCAGAAGGCCTGCTGGGTCTCTATCCAGACGTAGCGCTGGCCCCGGAAGAGGTAGTACCGCAGCAGCCGCTGCTGGGGGAGAGGAGAGGCTGGGGTTCAGCAGCCCCAGAGCAGCGCTCATCTGGGGCACGCACGCACGCACGCACAATACAGAGTCTGAAAGTAAAGCCGGGAGCGGGGCAAGGACCCGTCGGGAACCCACCTGTCCGCTCAGTGCCTCTTCACTCCCGTGGAGCCGGGCGGTGTCCCTCCACGCTTCCTCCGGAACTGCCCCCACAGCAGCCTGGCTCCGCCCGTCCTCCGCCTGGGGCTGTGGGGGCAGCTCCAGGCTGGGGAGGGTGTGGGGGTACTGTAGAGCTCTGTGGTCTAACCCGCCACCTCCCCATTCCCCTAGAGCCACCCTCTGTCCCTGGGATGGGAGGGTGCCAGAGCCTGTGTGGGCGGGGGGCCGGGGAACAGGGGCTTCTGGGAAAGGGTGATGGGCTGCCTTACCTGCCCTCGCTGATGGGCTCAGTCTGCACCTGGACAGTGTAGAGCTGCCACGAACTATCCTGGAACACAGAGGAGTGGACTCAGTCCTGGAAGAGACCCCCTCCCCCTTAGGTTCCCCCCCTCAGCCGGGCAGCCCCTGCTGGAGGAGGCAGGGATCAAGAATATAGGTGGACCTCTTCAGGAACACCCAACCTGCCCCTTCCGCCCACTGCTCAGATGGGAAAGCTGAGGTCCAGAGGGAACAGTGCGCAAGGTCCCAGGGGAAATCAGTGGCCAGGCTGGAGTGAACCCGAGAGTCCTCCACCTGCCAACCCGACGCCGGGCCACCTTCCTCCCGCTCCAGGCTGCCCGGCGTGGCCTCACCTCTTTGTCTCTTATTTCGATGACGAGTGTTTCGGCGAGGGCCAGGCTGCACGGCCGGCATCGCAGCCACAGCCCCCAGGCCGGCTTCCAGCGGAAGAGCAGCAAAGGGATCCCGGCCATCATCCAGACCACGACGTGATAGCCTATAACCCTCCATGGACTCGCGCAGTAGCCGCTGAGCCTCTGCGGGCGAGGGGAGAGAAGGCCGGTGGGGGCGGGTGAGGGTGGCAGGAGGAGGCCAGGAGCTGGGCGGCCCGGTGTCAGGCCAACCTCCCCCGCTGGCCCACATACCACGGATGAAGCTGAGGAGTTGAGGGGATCGAGAGATGGCTCTGTCGTCAGGGTCCCATAACTGGCGGCCGTGCCGTCCACCAGAAGGCTGCTGTCTGTGGGCGGAAAGGCAAAGGTCATTTGGGGGCAGGGAGCTCCTCTTCCTCATTTCTCTAAACCTAACAAGCAGCGTCGTTATAAGCTGGTCTTCCTGAGCCTGGTATCTGGCCGGCCCGTGGTTCTCAGGCACAATGTCTGGTGACTTCTGCCTGGGGTTGGGCCCAGCACTGGGGGACGCAGCCTGGGGAGCACCCCGAGCTTCCACAGTGCTCATACACGCTGCTGTCAGCCTCCGGGGACTGCTGTGTCCCACGTTCCCATCTGGTCCCACCCTGAAGGCAGGATCGGATGCTTATCCCTGTTCAAGCCCAGCACAGGCCAGGCAGTGAGGAGATCAGAGAAGTCCTGTTTGCGCTGATGAAATGTCAGCCCGCCTTTGAGGGCAGCCTCACCCCAAAAGTGGAATGGGAGTGCGGAGGAGGAACCCAGCCTCTGGGGGTGCACCGGAGAGGAGGGGTGAGCTGAGCAAGCCCCCAGGCACCTGCCACTGTCACAGTATCACAGCCTCAGCTGCGCTGTCTCCAAACCTAGGCTTCCACAGCTTCCCGAGCCACAGCCACCCTGAACGGTCTGCCTTTCCTGGCACCGTGTGCAGGCTCTACTCCGCTCTTTCTACAGTTAACACCATGACCCTGCCGCGTAAGCGCAGAGTATCCCTTCTACGGAAGAAAACGAGGCTCAGAGGCTGGGTAACTTGCCCGAGATCACACAGGCCCAGGGAGGCAGACCCAGGGTGGGTTTGATCCCTCTGCTCTGCCACCGGGAACACCCTGCGGGTTGGGGCCACGTGTCCCATCAGACCAGGCAGGCTGTCTCCTATCCAGCCCCCCATCTCCTTGCCTTGTGATGGGGATGATAATTACTACGGTAGTCACCATAATCAGAGCAGCCAATATCCATTAAACACTTCCCAGGTGACAAGAGCTGCTCTAAGCCTCTACTCCAATTAACTCATTTAACCCAGCAACACGATGAGGGGACTCCTTTTCCCCATTATGCAAATGAGGACGCCGAGGCTCCGGTCCAGATCCTGTGCCTTTGGGGTCTACGTGGGCACTTTCAGAGAACAGGCATATGCCCTGCACCTCCTGAAGCTGCTCTCACAGCGATGACTCAGAAACCAAATTAGCCCAAGCCCCACCTACCGCCAATCACTCCTCTGTCCACTCAGAAGACAGATGGAAGCCACCAGCTCCAGAAAGACAAACAGACCAGCGCGCGCGCACACACACACACACACACACACACAAAGACACGCGCACGCGCGCGCTATCAGAGACTCTGGCCAGGAGTTTACTCAAGGCTAGAGGGGCCGGAGGCCAGGGACTCTTCTTCCCTGGGGGGAACTCAGGCTGGCTCCTGGCATGGGGGGCAGAGGCTCGGACCTGCAGGGCAATGACACATCTGTCTGGCAACGCTGGGTTCTCAGGCGCTTGCCACCACCAAGCAACAGCCCCCTGCCTGCCCCCTGCAAAGGTGCAGTCCAGTGGCATGCAGTCCTTCCTGTCTTTTGTGCTGGTCCCCACCAGCCCGGAGCCCCGCTCTCCGAGGGGGTGGTGGGTAGCTTCTCACCCTGACAGTGTCCTCTGGAGGATCCGTGCTATAAGGGAAGAGCACCTCACGTTTTAAGGGGCTGAGCAGTCCTGGCCCTGCTCCGGGGGCTTCACATCTGTTCATTCACTTATTCCCACGAAGCAGGCCCTCATTTATCCCTATTTTACACAGTGGGAAACTGAGGCCAGGGAGAGGCGGGGTTCGGATCTAAGCCCATGCTCTGAAGCAGGGCCTCACCACCGTCATCACTTCCGCAGTAATTGTGCTCCTGGCTCTCTTATGAACAAGCGGTGTTTTTTTGTTTTGTTTTGTTTTGTTTGCAAGGCAAGTGCCTCAGCCTCTCGGGGCTTCCACTCCCCAAGTCTAGGATCCTAACCTCGAAGCAGCTGGCACAGGAGGAAGTGGGAGCCACCCGGGGTGTCTGAGGTTCCGGAAGCCTGGGCTGGCACATGCCAGGTCAGTGGCTGCTGGCTCCCAGCCAGGGAGGTGTGGCTCTGCTCTGACCCATTTCCCAGGCCTCCCTCCACTTTCCTGCCACCTGGCCCGGACACTCACAGCTGTGCCGCTGCTCCCACACGCACCACCAGCTCCTTCCACACGCACCACCAGCTCCTTCCACAGCCTTAAGGCCCCGGAGGGACAGCTCATGGCTGTCTCAGCTGGAAAGGGCCTCTCTGCCCACCACCCGGATCCACCAACGACGCCAGGCTTGCCCGGGGGTCACCGGCCATCCTGCTCCGAGTGCCTGCACGTGGCAGGGGCTCAGGAGGCACTTCTGGGATGACGGAATAAATGCCTGCCCATCTCACGGCCCGGGCATGGACGCGACGGTGCTAGGTGTCACTATGGCCACCTCCTGCCTCAGGTCAGTCCGCTGTGAGGTGCAGAGGTGTGAGCCCTTTCTTGTGTGTGTGATTTTTAAATACATCTTTATTGATTTCAGAGAGGAAGGGAGAGGGAGAGATAGAACATCAATGATGAGAATAAGTGATCAATGGCCAGTGAGCCCCCCTCTTGAAGGTCCTGCCAGTGCCCGTCTGGTGCCACCCTCACCTGCTCACTCCCCCCCTCCCCAATGGATCACACACCCGCCATTGTCTTTTCCCGTGGATTCTCTTCCAGTCAACCCAGGGAAGAAGAAAGGCAGAGATGCTTGAAGGAGAAAGTCACACCTGTGGAGATCTAGTCTCCTGCCAAGGTCAAGCCCAGGACACTCTCTCAATAGGATGCACGCACTCTGAGGTGCCTGTTTATCTATTCAACATCTCAGTCTCCCCCGGGGTGTCATAGGAAGGGCAGGGAAGGGTCTGATCTCGCCATCCCTCCAGCTCAGAGCGGGCACATGCAGATTGTGTGGGACAAGAACACGTTCATAAGGGTTGCATTGCTCTTCTGAATAAAAAGCAATTGACCTTCATGCAGAACCCTCTGAGGGAGAGACTATTATCCCCATTTTACAGCTGAAGAAACTGAGGAACAAAGCTTCGAAGTTTCTTGTTCAGGGTCATACAGCTTGGCAGGGGAGACGCTGGGAACAAATGGGTCTAAATAAGCACATTCGTCACAGCCACCCCGTGGAGAAAAGCATGGATTAGGATCCCCATTAAAATGAGGCACAAACAGGTTGATTAACATGTCCAAAGCCACACAGCTGTGCGTGGCCTGCCTCCACAGCCCGGGCCCAATGCTGGGGGCAGAACAGAGGGGCTGGAGTCAAAGCTAACTGGGCAACTGGTTTCCTCCGGAAGCGGGCTTCCTGCTGGGGTCTCGGGTCTCGCAGCAGCCGAACCGCAGTGCTGCCTCCTCCTGTGTGTGGTTCCCCTGTGGCCAGCGACTCCTCTCCTCTGCCAGACTAGGGGGGTGAGGGGCAACCTGCCCGCAGCACCCCAAGCCCTGGACCGGAGTCCAGGGGCCATCTTTCCCCAGCCTCCCCCCTCCCTCACCCTGGGTGCATTCTGGACTTTGGGGGTGGGGACTGCGGGGCCGCAGGGGAAGGAGAGACCTGGCGGAGGGGCCTGCAGCTGCAGAGGATGCCCAAGCCCTGGCGGGCCCTTTGCTGAGGTCTGGGGTCTGAGTGACTGACACGGAGGAAAGAACCTCCTGGACAGAAAAAGGTCGGTTGGCCACCTTTCTCAACAGGTGGGATTTACATTAGACTCTAGGAACCATGGGCCTGGGAAGCCCGTGATGGCAACATGGAAGGTGTGGTCCCTGGACCTGGATGTTAATAAGCTGCCTCTGGGGGCCGAGGCAGGGGATGGGAGTGGCCTTTTGTACCTCAGGACACCCCATTATTTCAGCCATGAGGAAATAAAACTGCTCGGAGGCCCCGGATGCTGCGGCCTCCATGCCTCTCCCCCAGCTGGAGAGCCGCCGCACTGGCGGGAGCGAGGCCGGGGGGAGCGGGGGCAGTGCCCTGCGCCCGCCACGGCCCCCACCGCCCCGGAGCTTCCCCTCCCGGCGCTGCAGGAAGGCGCCACCCCCGGGCTCCTGGCCTCCCTGGAAGGGCCCCAGGGCTGACCATCCGCGACGGCGGAGGGGACTGGCGGAGGGACGCCCCCGGGATCGCACCCCGGTTAGCGACGCCAAGGAGGGATGTCGCCCCCTGACAACTGTGACGGGCAGCCCGGGGGCTGCGCCCGGCTCCTGGGTGGCCGGTGCCGCGCACTCACCTGCGCTCATGCTGGTTCCTCGCGCTCATCGCCGGCCCGGCGCTGTGGCCCGCGGCCTGGGCCTGGGCGTCGCGAAACCCCGCGGCGGGGGCGCGAGGCGGAGGGCGGGAGGGCGGCTGGCGGCCCGGGCGCTCGCTAGCAGCTGTGGGCGCCTGGGAAGGTAGGTGCCGCAGTCCGGTTCTGAGCGCCACCAAGCCCCGCCCCACCCACTGCGGTCAGACGTCGTCCGTCGCGCCGCAGGGGCTGCTGGGACTTGTAGTCTGAGCCGCCTCCAACGCAGGCGCAGAGAAAGAGATGCCTCAGCCCCCAGACACGTGCGCACAGAGAGGGGACTCGCCAGGAATCAGATAGAAAAACCCTGAGGCACATGAACGTACAGACACACAAACACAAGTACACGACAACCCTCACACCAATTCACAAACAGAAGAGAAGTGACATTTAAGAGATAAAGACACAATGACCCTTAGACACACACATAGACTCCTAAGACACAACACAGATTCACACAGGTGACACTGACGTCCACAGTAGTGTGTCACTAAGAAATCCTATATAATAAAAGTCTAATATGCAAATAGACCGAACAGTGGAACAACCTGTTGCTATGATGTGCACTGACCACTAGGGGGCATGTGCAGAACATGGTGGGCGTTGGCTGCAGTGTGGTGGTGGAGCAGGTGAGCGGGGGCACCAGACCAAGGTGGGGCGCTGGTTGCTGTAATCAGGGCGAGCTTCTGGTGGTTTCTTAAATTCTTTGCTCCTGCACACCATGGTCCTTCCCCGGCACTTACACCTGTTGCCAGCGCCAGCCCCACTCACAACCATTGCCAGTACTGGCCCCGCTCGCATCCACAGCCAGCGCCGGAGACACTGCTTGCTCCTGCTGCCAGTGCCCAGGGCCAGTCCCAACTACTCCCCCATCAGTGGGTGCAAGTGGTGGCTGCCTGCCCTGATTGCCCCTGAAGGCTTCTCCACCTCCCCCTGCTCCTGAGGGGTGATCAGGGCAGCAGCCCCCACTTGCACTGCTGCTGGTGCTGACCCCAATTGCTCCATGCTGTCAGCAGATGCAAACAGCAGCAGAAGAAGAAGAAGTGGGGCTGACAGCAGATGGGATGGAGGAGCTGAGACCTGCCCTTGTGCCTACCACAACCTCGCAGCCCACCATTCCTTTCAAAGTGCATGAATCCATGCACTGGACCCCTAATACCCCCCACCCACTCACTATGCACTGCACACTTGGAGTCAGCCCCAGCTGCATCAGTAGTTAAGGATTATGCATGCTGGTTCAAGGTGGCCTCAATCTCTTCTAGGCTGTGTAACCTTGGACAAGTCAGTTAACCTCTCTGGGTTTCATTTCTTTTCTTTCTTTTTTTGTGTGTGTGGGGGCTCATTTCTTAATCAATATAGGGTGTTGATGACATTAGCAATGCCTACTACATAAAGTTATGAGGATCACATGAGAAAAAGCATGAAAAGCACACAGGACAGTGCTAGGCCCACTCCTATCCTTGGCCCTAACCTGAGCCTTCCCTGGTTTGCCCTAGAACCTGCGCTGGCCCCGCTACACCTGCAGCCAGGGCTGTATCACTGCTTGCACCTGCTGGTTTGCCCCGAGCCTACGAGGCCCACTCCTATCCTTGGCCCTAACCTGATCCTTCCCTGGTCTGACCCACTCTTCATCTTTGGAGGTCCTTAGTCCAGAGTCCTCTGACCCCAGGATTAGAGCACCATGTCTGTGCCTGTCACTATGGGGCAAAAAGATGAATAAGTATGACATCTCTGGTTCCTTTCAGGAGCCTTCATGCATCCCACCTGTGTAGGTGTGTCTATGGGTCATGTCATGAGGCTTCTGGGACCTGGATTATGCCTTGGATATTTCTCTGGCATTTTAGAGGCCTCCTGTGCATCCTCACAGAGTGTCCCTGTGTCCACACACATCTCTGTGAGGCACTTCTGACCATGTCGCTCTGGGCAGGTGTATCTTCCTTCTTTACTACATACGAAGCAGTGCCACGTTCTACCCCAGGGCTTAGCCCACTTACTTAACCAGGGGAACCCAGACCCTATGGCAGCAGGATGGCCGGGTTTAGAAATAGGCCTGCTCAGATGGACTTGCCAAGAGACAGTGTGGTACTGTGGCCAGGGGCTGGGCTCTGGCACCAGAGAGACCTGGGTCTGGATGTGCATCAGCTGCTTCCTAGCTGTGTGAGCTTGAAAAAGTCACTTTCCCTCTCTGAGCCGCTCTCCTCATTGGTAAAATGAAAGCTGTTGAGAGAACGAAATGAGGTGGCAGGTGCTTGATAGAGCCAGTGACTTTCTTTAGATCCTGGCACTGGGCTAGAAGCTTCATGAGAAATGGGTTTTGGGACTGCATTGCAAGACTGGTCCCCTCACTCTTCATATTGGCATTGAAGAGGCTCCATCCTCTGAGCCATCTGGGAAGGACCTGCCCCGGTGCCCATCACTCTGACGGGGAAAGAGGCCAGAGGAAGCTTCCTTCCAAACCACAGAGGATGTGGGAGGCCCGGCTTTCGATCCAGGTTTACCTCTGGGGAAGCGGCTCTCCCTGGGGTCCCTGGGCTGTCTGCGGGCTGGGCTCCTGCCACCCGGGGGTCAGGATGCTGGAGACGGAGGAGGCTACTTCCCAGGGCCGCGGCTCTCTTGGGGGTTCACAGGAAGGACACAGTATGACTGGCAAAAGGCTTGAAAAGTCGCTAATTTGGACAGGTTTATTCTAGAGCATTGCCTCACTTCTCTATTTTTCGAGATTTCACTCAATTTTCACAACACAAGGGGTTTTCTTATCTAGCGACGAACCCCATGACAAGATTCTGGCTGTCTAGACAAAGTGGAGTTTCAGCAGTTTGGCTAGGAGTTTCCTGGGCAAAGGGGAGAAGGGGCCAAAGAGAATCAAGGGTCAGTTGGTGGCACTTCCTCCTTGCACTGAGCAGTCCGGCGACCTGAGAGCTGGAAAACGAGCAGCATTAGCCTTGCACAGAAAAACCATCCTCTGGACTGGACACCTCCAACTCTGGCCAGTCATGCCAGAAACACACCGGACTGTGGAGTCCAGGGGGCTGGGAATGGATCAGCTTGTAGTCCCTGCAGCCTCCAGCAGGTGGCCTTTCACCCGGTAGGTATTAGAGGCAAATCCCTCCACTGAGTTTATGGGGCATTTGCTCTACTGCAAGTTAGATGCTTTTCACATTTAAAAAAAAAAAAAAAATGTTAAGTATTTATTTACTGAAACAAATTTCCAGCTTTATTGAGGTATATCTGACAAAACTGTAAGCTGCATAAAATGTAGGACATGTTTTGATAGACCCACACAAGGTGAAGGGACTCCCCCAATCGAATTAACACGTCCAACACCTCACATATTTACTTTTGTTTTGTGAGAATTTACATTTATTCTTAAAACAAGTAAGAAAATTAATTTCAGAGAGAGGAAGGGAGAGAAACACTGATTTTTTTTGTTCCACTTATTTATACAGTCTTGGTTAACCCTTGAATGTGCGCTGGCTGGGGATTGAACGCACCACCTTCGAGTATCGGGAGGATGGACTAACCCAGTGGTAGGCAAACTGTGGCTCGCGAGCTACATGCGGCTCTTTGGCCCCTTGAGTGTGGCTCTTCCACAAAATACCACGGCCTGGGCGAGTCTATTTTGAAGACGTGGTGTTAGAAGTTTGCGTTTAAAAAATTTGACTCTCAAAAGAAATTTCAATCGTTGTACTGTTGCTGTTTGGCTCTATTGATTAATGAGTTTGCCGACCACTGGTCTAACCAACTGAGCAGCCCGGCCAGGGCCAGGTTTATTCTTATTTAGATGACAACCACAGTTCTGAGAGGTGAATGCTATTCATTCCCATTTTATGGGAAAAGAGGCACAGAAATGCAGGAACTCCCAAAAGCTGGTGAAGAAGACATGTTTGGTTTTGGTCTGAGAGAAACTCGAAGCACCCACAATATTATTTTGAGTGGAGGTCGATTGTCTGCCCACAGTGAGGACACAGAAGTAGCATCAAGCAGGCAACACTGTCCTGGGCAGGTCCGCAGTTCTATTACGAAAGTCTTGTGACTGCTGAACTAGAACATCCGCCTGCTGTCTGCTACCCAGCGAACGGTTAACTAAGCAGTAAATTAAACTCTCGGTGGATAACAGCCCAATTTAGCTGGAGTTTAAATAGAGCGAGAGGGAACTACACTGGCAAACTTGACGCCCGATGAAGCTGATTTGAAGTGGCAGCTCCTTATGACACCCTGCCTCTTACCAGTCGCTGGGGTTGCAGAAGTCTTCTGTACAAGCCATTACGTTATTCATGAGAAAAACCCATCTTTCCCTAGAGACCTAGAGATTAGGAGCAAAGCCACATTTTCCCACAAATCCAAGGAGCATGACCTTCCCACGGCTGACAGAAATCAGTAAGGTGCGGCTTTTGTCCTCCTGCCCTCCACGCACGTGGCCTGGGGGTCTGCCCGTTTTTTCAGTTCTCTTCTGAATTCTGGGCTTAAACACCAGAGGACACTGTACTGTGTGTGTGTGTGTTTAAAATAGGAAGAGAGAGGGATAGAGAGTCAGAAACATCGATGAGAGAGAATCATCGATCAGCTGCCTCTTGCACACCTCTCCCACTGGGGATGTGCCTGCAACCAAGGTACATGCCCTTGACGGAATCGAACCCGGGACCTTTCAGTCTGCAGGCTGACGCTCTATCCACTGAGCCAAACCGGTTTCGGCTGTACTGTGTGTTCTTACTGAGGTGGTCAAGGATTCCGAGATGCTACACTTAAGGGCAAAGACCTTGTTCTCTAAAATTCCAATTCAATGCTTGTTCCTTTTTTCTTAGTGACTTTGGGTCCTACGTGGCAGAGAGCAAATCTTATCCATCTCTGCACCAGCATGTCACTCTGGGGATATTGGAGAGCAGTGCTTTTGAATCTCCCCTTGAAAAAGCCAGAAATGCTTGTTAGACCATACCACGCTGAAGGCGCCTGGTCTGCAAAGCTAAAAGCCAGAGAGCTCATTAGGTTCATTCTCAGCGAGTCAGACATTCTTCTTCGCTGCCTGCATCATGGCACAAGCAGCCTTGGTTTCCTCATTGTTTCAATGTAAAAAGCAGCCTCGGGATTTTCCTAAGAGTGAAAACAGGGTCTGTCCGATATGAAATAGCAGGGAAGATGATTAAATAAGTATGGTGCATCTATACCACAGAGCTCTTAACTGATGGTTAAAAAGGCTAAGGTAGAAAATACATCTATACACACACACACCCATCACTGGATACACAAAATGTGACACATACACACAATGGAATATTATTCAGCCTTACAAAGGTAAGTGTCGCCCTAACGGGTTTGGCTCAGTGGACAGAACGTCGGTCTGCGGACTCAAGGGTCCCATGTTCGATTCCGGTCAAGGGCATGAACCTTGGTTGTGGGCACATCCCCAGTAGGGAGTGTGCAGGAGGCAGCTGATTGATGTTCTCTCTCTTTCCCTTCCTCTCTGTAAAAAAAAAAAAAAAAATAAAAAAAAAATATATATATATATATATATATATATATATATATATATATATTTAAAAAAAATGTAAGCATGTCCAAACTTGTAGAGAATTTTTAAAAATATATATTTTATTGATTTTGTACAGTAAGGAAGGGCTCTCTATCCTAGAAACATCGATGAGAGAGACATCGACCACCTGCCTGACCGGAATCGAACCGGGGACCCTTCAGTCCCCAAGCTGACTCTCTATCCATTGAGCCAAACCGGTCTTGGTTGTAGAGAATTTTTTTTAAAAAAAGTTTGAGTCAAACAGAAGAAATACCTGGAAGATAGCAGACAGATAAATGTTTTGGAAATACGTTTGCAGTTTCTTCTCTGCATTTGATTAAGGAGCAATGTGAGATTACTCAAAGGTGGGAAAGAGCAAGACGGGCATCGCCTGCAGAAGAATTCAGACTGCTCAGCGGTGGCCCCCCTTTTGAAGAAGGGGTAGGAAAGGGGGCATTTCAGAGGGGTATTCACAGGAACAATGGTCAGGGCTCGCTTCAGGCAAAGTTACATGCCGGTCTGCCCTTGTTAGGAATGAATGACCAGATCACCCTGTGAGGTCACTCTCAACCTTTCGTCAGAGGGAATTCTGACACATGCTACATGAATGAACCCTGAGCACTTTATGCTAACTGAAAATGTGACACAAAAAAGCTATTACTGTATGACTGCAGTCATGTGAGGTCAGTCAGGCACGGAAACAGAAAGTAGAAGGTGGTTGCCAGGAGCTGGGAGGGGGAAATGGGGAGCTGTTGTTGAACAGGGACAGTTTCAGTTTTGCAAGATTAAGAGTTCTGGAGATGGCGGTGGTGATGGTTGCCCAATAATGTAAATGTACTTCACACCACGGAACCATACACTTAAAATGGCTAAGATGGCAACTTTTGTCTTACAATTAAAAAAAAAAGAAAAATAGAAAGCTGCTAACAGATTATATTGTACTGTTTTGACGAGAAGTTTATATATAACACACGTGCAAGGACATAGAGATCTGGAAGGAAATGAATATATTAACTGTCAACAGGGGATGGGGGACTTGGGCCGTTTTCGGGGGCGAGGGGCCCTTCCACTTTTTACCTGACCTGCTGTGCACTGTTTTCAATGAGCGTTACTCTTGCAGACTCAGAACCCTGGCAGCAACTGTGGGAATGCATGCTTGTGGTGCGAGGTCCCTTGAGGGCACTTGTGGGACTAACACAGCTGATCTGGGTCACCCTCCAGGCTGGAGGAATCGTAAACCTTGCCTCAATGAGATAAAAAAGACTTACCATGCCCAGCCAGCATTGCTCAGTGATTGAGCATCGACTCATAAACCAGGAGATCGGTTCACTTCCCAGTCAGGGCACATGTCCAGGTTGCGGGCTCCATCGCCAGTGGTGGTGGGGGCGGGGGGAGGCAGTTGATGATGTTTTTCTCTCAGGTATCCCTCTCCCTCTCTCAAATCAATAAAAACATATTAAAAAAAAGAAAAGAGACTTATCAGGATTTGGGTTTAAATAATTCTAATAGTGAAAGTAGAAGTTGGGATGCTGTATATTAACCATGTTGATATTTGCTGAGCCCTCAGTAAGTGCCGGGAGGGTGAGGAAGACACAGTTATGACTCCCATTTTACAGATGGGTACATGGAGGAGCAAAGAGAGGAACTTGCCCAAGGCTGTCCAGCTGGTGAATGACAAAGCTGGGAGGAGCCTCAGGTCCTGCATGGCATCAGCTTCATGCTTGGGCCCCACCCCTCCACCCCGAGGCTCCTCCTGGCACCTTCACAGTCCTCTGCCGTGAGTAAAAGGAACAGGCTTGTTTTTTCGTTAATAAAGCAGAATAACATTTATTCTTCTCTTAAAACTTTATTTTACATTCTGTAATCATGGAAACTCGGATTAGATATAAATTATGTCCAGCTGAGCTGGTTACAGGCCACGTTAGCATGAGAACAGTTAAGCGGAAGCTTTCTTTTCCTTGTAGGTTGCCATCATTTTCTTGATTTCAGCAATAGCTTTCCCTGGATTCAGCCCCTTGGGAAAAAGAGAGAGAATCAGTACCAAATGGCAGTGAAGCTGAACGGGAGGAGTGACGACCTTGGGCGGAGCCCCTCCCCCGCTGGTGCAGGATCCAGGCAAAGTGAATGCGAACCAGGCCTCTAAAGCCCTGAGCCCGGGCTCAGAACTCCCCGTGGCCTCTCCATCCAGATGTTACGAAGGTGAGCCAGTTCTCTCTCTCTGCAAAGGGCCCCGACTTGTTTTATTCCTGGTGTGCCTCCCTGTAGATGGTTAAGGAGCCCAGGGCGGAACCATGTTCTGAATGCTCAGAGATATCTCAGAGAGAACTTCTCTTTATGCCTACAGCTGGTGGCACATCAGCCAGACAGCTCTAAAGGTTTCACACATTCCCACGATCTGTAACTCATCCTCAGAAAGCAGCACATTCAAGCTCCCAAAGCCGTGGCAGAGGCTCTGGTCCCTCCGGCTCCAATGACCCGGTTTGCTCTCTGCCAGCGCCTCTGGAGCAGAGGCCATCCATCACTGCCGCTGCGAGGGCCGCCAGCCGCCTACCTTGGGGCAGGTCCTGGTGCAGTTCATGATGGTGTGGCAGCGGTAGAGGGAGAAGGGGTCCTGCAGCTTGGCCAGGCGCTCCTCCGTGAACTCGTCCCTGGAGTCGATCATCCAGCGATAGGCCTGGAACCGGGGGCTGGTTAGCTGAGCTGTCCACCCCCCAGGCCAGAGCAGCCTCCGCTCACCTCAGCTCCAGGAGTGCATACAGGGAACTCACTCAGCTTTGCCGCCCTGTCTACACAGTCTAACTCTCGCCACCTTTCAGTGAAAGGCTCCCAACTCTTTCTGAACTCCTCTCGATCAGTGATCCCCACAAACTGGGAACCACACAGTGCACCTGGCACCCTGGGGCTTAAGTGTGTGCGATCCGGCATCGTCTTCTAATTATTACGCTGCTCTTTAGCTTCCGACCCAGATCATGAATCAGTGAAGGCAGGGCTGAGTCAAATGACTCTATCTGTCTTCATAGCACCTACTCCCTGTCTTTGACTTCACAGCCCTGTCTAGAGATCGTCTTTGCTTCACTTACTGATTCTTTTAGAGTATGTCTCCCAGAAGCCTGAGACCAGCCAGCTGAAAACTGGCTAACCCCGCATCACCGGACCTGCTCTGCAGTGTCACTGGAGGACTTCTATGCTCCCAGCAACTCAGGTCACCGGCTCAGGGGCCAACTATGAATGAACCTCGCTGTCCATCTCTAGCCTGGCTGGGAATCAACATTGCCACATGGTCACACAACCACATAACTTCTCTTTTTGTGGGAAATTGAGAAATGATAAGTTGTTTTGTGAGCTGCTCTAAGTCTGGAAAGCATGGACCATAAATCTAACGCATAAGCTTTCTGGGAACAAAGACAGTGACTTTCTTTGCAGTGAACTAGTCTTATCGTGAAAGGCAATACCACTTTCTCTTCTGAGCAACCCCTACAGCCAGTCCTCCCGGCTTCTGTTAGCCTGGAAACCATTTCCAATCTGAGAGCAAGATGGGAGCCATGACAGATGCAGTCTGGGGAAAGCAGGCAAGTGGCCCAGGCAAGAGCTAGCTGCACAGGAAACACATTTTAAGTCTCGGCAAAGCCTGGTGTGCCTACCAGCAGGCCACCCAGGGCGGGCCCTCGCCACACCGGAACAAAGGCAAATAAAAATCTGAAGCTCTAGGTTTACTGAAGGCCAAGTGAAGACAAAGCAACCTATGACCCTGTTTGGAATGGATGCAAACTGTTTGGAAAGGAAGCCATTGCCCTCAGAATGTCTGGTTGCCAACAACATATTGTGCATTTGGATTTCTGGACACTTTTTTCAGTTTTTCTTGAAGCAATTACGGAACGCCTTACCTGCATCAGAACAGCAGGTCCCAGGTATTTGTCTCCGTTCCACCAGTAGCTGGGGCAGCTGGTGCTGCAGCAGGCGCAGAGGATGCACTCGTACAGCCCATCCTGTGCGGGAGGAGGAAGCGGAGTCAGGAGCCCGGGACTGAAGGGCCCACCGTGTCCTTAGTTGACTAACTGTGGTATTTGGGGTAAGAGCATGAACAAAGCATCCGCTCGCATGCGCGTTTTCTTGGGAAAACCCTAGGAGTGGTTTGCAGAGATTTACCAGAGCCATACAAAGGAGCCTGGACTGCAATGTAATCATCTGCTGGATTACAGCCCAGAGCGTAAGTCCAAGTACACTGTACTTATCCTTGAATTATGAATGCCTCTCTTATCTAAAGGAGAAACATGAAAAAAACAAAACACCCTATGAAAACAACAAACAAAAAACAAAACTACACAGCCCTGGGCGTTTGCTCAGTGGATAGGGCACTGGACCACAGATCAAAGGGTCATAGGTTCGATTCCTGGTCAGGGGCACATGCCAGGGCTGCAGGTTCAATCCCTGTCTCTGGCTGGGGCACGTGTAAGAGGCAACCAATTGATGTGTCTCTCTAACCTTGATGTTTCTCCCTCTCTCCCTGCCCACCTCCTTTCTACTCTCTCTCTCTCTAAAAAAAAAAAAAAAATTCCCAATGGGAAAAATACCCTCAGGTGAGGATTAACAAACAAATAAAAATAAAAAAAAAGACACTAACCTCCAACAAACCAACCAACCAACAAACAAAATGCATTACCTAGAATACAGTCTAGGAGAAACAGATAGGACCTGGTGCGGAGGCCTCTAGTAGTCTGTACCAGCCTCTGCCTGCTCAGCACAGGAGACATCAGGTTTCCAATGGGAACCAACATCATCCTACATAAAAGCCAACTTGCACTGAGTACTTCATGCTCCACCGCCTTTACCTTCTTTGATGATCACAATAACCCTATGAGATTCCCATTTTACAGGTAAGGAACTGAGGGTCAGAGAGGTCAGGTCACTTGCCCAGGGTCACAGAGCTGGGATGGGACCCAGGCAGCCTGACTCTGTCTGGAAGCCCTGCTCCTTAACACCTGTCACATGACTCATCTGCCCAACAGGGTGTGCACACTGGGCCTGCAGATTCTGGGGACAGAAACTGATCAAAGGCAGCCAAACAGAAGGGCACGCCGCCGTCTGAAGTGACAGCTGATGACAGAGGACAAAGAGCTGTTGGTCCTGATTGAAACCTTATGAGTCTTCAAAAAAAAAAAATCTATGCTCGGGAGGCAGGTAAGAGTATAAACTGGCCTCACTGGTCTATAAAGCATAAAGTAATAGGATTAAGAACCTTAATTATAGTCATATTCTTCAGTCTACTTTAGAAAAATCTAACAAGAAATTAAAATTTCTTGGACATAACTTGAAGGATAAAGATGTTTATCACACCTTCTTTGCAATAACAATGTTAAGAAGTACTCTCATTGTTCAGCGACAGTGGGAGTGGTTAAGAATACACGATGTTCACACTGAAGCAGTAGAAAGTCAAGTGTAAGCTCAAGCTTCACGCTCATGAAGAACTTCTAAGAATGTGGGAAGATGCTCAAATAACATAAAGGAAAAACGCGGACACAAAAGCATGTTTGCCTTTTGACCCCAGCTTCATAAAATCACGAAAAAAGTTATGTTTAGTGTATTAATTTAAGGCAGTGAAAAATGCTAAGTAAATACATGTTTGGTATTTAAATGAGTAAATTTTGATTATCCAGAAAACGTGCTTCATTCCCTAATAAGCCCACATCAAGGAGATGTTTACTAGCTGTAAGCTCCCCGAGTATGAGGGAGACTGGTTGGGCCAGAGCGGCCGGTTCCAGCCTGGACCCGGGATGTGTCCGACGCCTTCGGAGTCAGAAGTGGGGGCTGTGCGGACTCACATCACAGTGCTGCCCTGTCGTCTCCACGTCAGAGCTGGGCAGTCTTAGCATGTTTTATGGGGAAGAGGAGAGGGGCTCAATATTTCCCAAGACCGAAAAGATAGAATTTCTTTATTCATTCACACAACTAATGTGTCTTGGTAAAATAACCTGTGCCAGGGTCTCTGATCCAGAAGGAGTAAGACGCCATCCCTATGAGGGCTCAGTCTGAGGGACAGGGATGTGAACCACTCTGAGGTTCAGCGCGGCACTGGAGGGGCACACCAAGTGGTGACCGTGGAAGCACATGTCCTTGGCCCCATGGTTGGGACCCACCTCCATGTGGTCCCCTCCCCACCGCTCCCGCTCCACAGGACACAGAGTGTGCAGGGGTGAGCGTGCAAGCAGACACTTCTGAGAGGAGGGGAAAGTAGCACGGGAGAAGGAGAGTGAAAACTTGGTAATAACTCCTTCACTTCCAAAGACTCCCTAGCCTCTCACAGAGCAAATGCCAAGAGAATGCGAAGGCAATCGCCAGACGTGCGATGGCAGGAGAGAACACAGGGGTTCCAGGCCCAGTTTACCCATTTTCACCCTTCCCTATTTCTTTCTTTCTTTAAAAAAAAAAAAATATATATATATTTTATTGATTTCTCACAGAGAGGAAGGAAGTCAGAAACATCAATGGGAGAGAAACATCGATCAGCTGCCTCCTGCACGCCCCCCACTGGGGATGTGCCCGCAGCCAAGGTACATGCCCTTGACTGGAATCGAACCTGGGACCTTTCAGTCCGCAGGCCAACGCTCTATCCACTGAGCCAAACCGGTTTTGGCACCCTTCCCTATTTCATTCCCACCTGTAAGACAGTGTTAAAGTGCCACTCTCACTTAGCGGTCACTCCTACAGAAGGGGCAGTTCCCACACCAGCTTCCGTAGAAGACAAGCATCTTCCACACGGTAACAATCTGCTGCTAACCAGGGCAGGGCTCCAGCTCCTGGTCTGCTCTGCCTTCCGTGGGGTCACACTGCCCACTGGCCCTGAGGATGGGTGTCCAACGCTTGGGCGGATGCTTCTGAAGTTCCTTCCAGAACACACTAGGTCTGCATTACCTCAAGCACTTACCCGCCCCCACCACTCCCACACCCTCAAGACACACTTCCTGGAAAACATCTTTGCAATGAAATTCCTCAAATCAAGATAATAAATGGGGGAAATTACCAGTTTATCGCGATCTTCTATGGACTGCAGATACTGCTGTTTGCCTTCCTGGGATTCATCCTTCTTCTTCAAATAAGGCTCAATAGATTTGTACTGAGCGTAGAAGTTGCTCAAATCCTGACGGGAAGAGGGGAAGAGGGAGAAGGGTCAGGTTCTACATCCCCTAGCTTGCTCTTCACCCATTTCTCGGCCTTCTTTCCTGCCCTCTGACAGACTGAAGGCAGACTTTCCCGAGGCAGGATCCGAGCAGAGATGCAGAGGGAGAAATGGTCACAATGCTGAGAGCTATCAGCAAGTCTCCTCTTCACCCTGGAACCTCATCCTCCCCGCCCTTGAAAATGCCCTCAGCGAAGATGGTCAAGTACAGGGCGGTAGAAACGAAAGTAAAATGGGTATCAACTGTTGCTGAATTCTTTGTAGTTATGGCCAAATTCTTCGTTTCTGGGACTGTTGCAATTTTGTGCCCTGTTATTCCCAAAAAATCTTCACCAAATGAGCTGCTGGAAGATCTGTTTATGCTCCAACAGTCAAATTGCTGAGTTAAACTCAGACAGGAAAAAACTGCCCGAAAGAACTAATAGCATAACCTGAACATCCCTCTCCCCGCACCCTTGCAAAAAACATGGGATGGGATGCAGAGACTCACAGGAACCAGGTCCTTTATCACATACATATGTGGAAGAGGGTAGATTTTTGAGACTTTGTTGAGGTTGGTGTCAATCCTCCGGGTGCAAGCTAGAGTGTTGCCTCCGTTGATGTTCATTGCACAGGAGCCACAGATACCTGAGAGACAAAATACAGCCGACACGTCCTCACCCAGCTTCCGGTTCAGTCACCCAGCCTCAGGTTCTTTCCTCTGGACTGCCGCCAGCTCCTCTGCCACGGGAGCAGTGCTGGCAGGCAGCACAGTCTGGCAGAGGTGCCGCGGCCTTTTCCTCTCTCCTTATCGAGAACGCAGATCTTCGGGCCGCAGTTCCAATTCTGGAAACATTCTGCGACCATGAGGCAACCTCGAGGGTGGATGGCGCTAGGGCAGAAGGAGCTGGGATCCAGCTGGCACCACGGAGTTCCCCGCGCCAGTCCTAGCTGCATGCTTCATGTGTTTTGAGAGAAAATCAGCCAGTATTTTTAAAAGCCACCGTCTCTGGCCATATGCCCCATCTCTGGTCTCGGAAGCCAGTGTTATTTGAGCAGGAACTCTAACAGCTTACAATGTCCCCAAACAAACTGACATTGTCTTGGTCACATAAGGCCGAGGCCTGGCTACAGATTACCCAGAGGCAGCTCTCACTCTATTGTCTCCACCAGACAGCAGCGGAGGATATGAAACCCACAAAAGCTGCCCGAGCACTAACTTCCCAAGGAGAAGAATAAACTAATGTCAAAGCAAAGCAAAGCAAAGCAAGCAGAAACGAGGTGCTGACCAAGGGACCCTGCAATAAGGATTTTCTTAGTCTGAACTCACTTCCTGTGCATGGAAATTTCCGAGGCATATCAGAGTTTAAAATTGGCTATGAAAGTTAAACCCCTGGAACTGCTTCTCTGGAGCTGTATTTTGATCACCAGTCCAGAGAAATGGGATTACTCATGGAACTTGTACTGGGTTACCACTTTTTAATTTTAATTTCTTTATTGATTATAAGTTATTACATATGTGTCCTTATCCCCCCATTACCTCTCTATCCCCTCCACTCATGCCCTCACCCCCCGTTGTCTGTGTCCATTGGTTAGGCTTATATGCATGCACACAAGTCCTCTGGTTGATCTCTCCACCTACCCCACTCTCCCCTACCTTCCCTCTGAGGTTTGACTGTCTGATCGATGCTTCTCTGTCTCTGGATCTGTTTTTGTTCTTCAGTTTATGTTGTTCATTATATTCCATAAATGAGTGAGATCATGTGATATTTATCTGTCTGGCTTATTTCATTTAGCATAATGCTCTCCAGTTCCATCCATGCTGTTGTAAATGGTAAGAACTCCTCCTTTTTTACTGCAGCGTGGTATTCCATTGTGTAGATGTATCACAGTTTTTTAATCCACTCATCTATGGATGGGCACTTAGGCTGTTTCCAAATCTTAGCTATGGTGAATTGTGCTGCTATGAGGGTTACCACTTTTATAAGACTCTCCCCTCTCTTCTTCTCAAGCTTAGTAAGAACGTAAGAGAACATACAGATCTATTTCTAAAGTTTTAGGCAAATACTCCTCAAGAGATTGAATAGTATCAATATATTGGTGTACACCTGGCATTCAACTGTGTTTCTATTTAAACACATAGCATTGTGTTTTAAAAGAAATGGTACATAATTTAAAAAATAAATCCAATGAATCTTCTCTTAAAAAGGTTCCCCTGGAAATTCTCTTAACAAGTAATAAGGGACCAGCAATGAATTTTATCTGCCTGGGGTACTTTAGTCCAGATGGCCACACCCGATGTTCTTGGCTCTGCGTCTGGGGGAAGGGGGGAGAGAAGTTACTGAAAAGCATCTCCATTTCCTGAGTTGCCAGGATTTATGTGGGGAAAGTTGGTGTTTAATTACAGCAGAATGTTCCCTGGACAGCAGGACCCAGCCCAACTATCAAAATATCTGTCAGCGTTTGCTACAGTAAACCCAATCCTGTAAGATTGGCAAAATCAAAACAGATGTCTTAGAAATAGGTCTTGAAATGCACAGCAGGACAAACATAAAAAGCAATGGGCCAATGTTTACAGTGACTTTTCCTTTCTGGAAGGTTATTTTAGGAAGAGAGTTCAATCCCAGCCCTCGGTCTTGGCCCAAGCTACGCTTTTTGGCTTTTTCCTGGGTTTCCAAGCCCGGCCAGACTGTATTGCCTGAAATGCAGTTCTGGGATCGGACAACTCAGACTGACTCCTGGCTTCCCAGCTCACCAGCTGTGTGTCCTATCAGAAGTCCCTACCCTCCCTGGGCTCAGTTTCTTCATCTGCACATAGAGTGTAAATATAACAGCACTTCTCTCTCTCACACAGCATGCACAGAACGGAGCCTGGCACACACACGGAGCTGTGCTCCACGGCCATCAGGCCAGCCGGGCTTCATGGCACCCCTGTGTGATTTTTGCCACATTCGAGTACCACCTGAACAATTATTTAGGGGTTTTCTTTAAATCAAATCATTTTTACTTAAATTCGTATTAAAAACCATTCCTGTATCACCTACACTGTCAGCAGTAATTGTGTTTTTCTAATATGTAGATAAATGCATAACTATTAAGGCAAAAAAGGTTAGCCTACACACTGCCGGAAGTCAGCTCAGGTGGCACCAGCAGCACACTATGGGACACGCTGTTCCCATCCAAAACATTCCTACTGAGCACCTGCTCCGTGCACATGCAATGCTGGGAGCTTCAGGGACGCACACGCCTCCTGATGGACAAATGTTACGTGCACATAAGCACCAGTTACTCTCTCTACTGCCCCAGTACATGAGCCCCGCAGAGCAGAGGCAGGCGGCTAGCGCACTGAGCTAGTCCTGGAAGGCAGCAGCGGCTCTCAGCACTGCCAGATGCAGTGTCCACGCAACAGAAAGCTCTCGAAGGGAAGCAAACTCAGAAACCAGAACTTGTACCAGCCAAAATTTCCCACCCCTTTACCCAAGGAGAGGAAGTGCAATGCACAGCCAGGTCAGCTGGCAGAGCCTTGCGGCTGTTCTCTAGGTATTTCTGTCAGCTCTGGCCAGTCCTCTGGGGAGCAAGAACGTAAGTACGCGGGGCCTCACCGGGAAGGAGGTGCTTACCTTCTCTGCAAGATCTTCGGAAGGTCAAGGTAGAATCCATTTCATTCTTAATCTTGATTAGAGCATCCAACACCATAGGACCGCATCTGACCAAAACCAAAACAAGAACGAAAGAACCCAGTTATACTTAAGTGAAGCTCACTCTCCCTACACTTTTATCGTAATAAGATGAGACATCTGCCTGAACCAGCTGCTTTTATTACCCGCTTGGCCTTCGCAGGGCACTTACAGAATTTCCCCATTTAATTTTTGCACATTCTTACACATTTAGAGTACTGCAGAGTTCTATTTTGGTGATCACACTGAATGTACATTTCTAGGAAATAGAAAGCTAAAGTAGGAAAATATTTAGGTTAGAAAACAACTTCCACATACTGGCAGTTTTTCTTTTTTCTTCTAAAGTTCCCTGCAAAGCTTTCCCAAATAATTTATTTCAAATTTAAAAATTTCAGAATCCAAACAAGTAGCTTTAAATGGTTTGTTAATAACAATAATGCACAACTGTAACAAAAACATGGTAGAGAATAAAAGATCCATCGCCCACAGTCCCCTCATCTCAAGCCCTGAGTGCTCCAGGCGCCTGGGTGCAGTGAAAGGCATAAGGGCTGGCGTGGCTCAGTGGTTGAGCATCGATCTCTGAACCAGGAGGCACGGTTCGATTCGCAGTCAGGGAACATGCCCAGGTTGCGGGCTCCAGGAGGCAGCTAATCAATGATACCCTCTCATTGATGTTTCCATTTCTCTCTCCCTACTCTCTGAAATAAAAAGATTAAAAAAAAAAAAGGGCAGCAGCCCCGGCCTTGGGATCCAGAGTGCAGGCCTGGCATTTGAGATCCTGGCCTGAATCCTGCCTTGGACACTTACTAGGTTTGCAGGCAAATCAATTAGCTGCCTGTCTGTCAAGCCCAGAGAGCAACACCTCCATCTCATAGGACTGCTGCAGTGAATGAATGAATACACGAGAGAGCACTGCCTGCCACATACATTTAGTTTAACAATTATCCTTATGCAGAATCTGTGATTCTATGAAAATGGTTTCCTGTCTGAGCCGCATTTATCTGTAAAATGGAATCAATAGTGTGTCACAAGACTGTAATGAAGATTAAATAAAAACTTGCAATTTTTATGTGGAGTACACAAAAATGCTCAACAAATCTTATTTCCTGGTTGCCACCTGATTCCTTTCAGCATTTCCCTATGCGTGGGATTTAAAAAAATATGCCTCCTCCCCAAATATCCTTTAGCATCACCTGTATTTCTTTTTCTCCAGTTTTATGGATATAAAATCAAACATAACACTGTGTAAATTCAGGATGTATGACGTGACAATTTGACTTATGTATATATTGTGAAATGATTAGCACAATAAGGTTAGTTGACACATTTGCATTATCCGTATTTCTATCAGCAACTTGCAACACCCTTTTTTTTTGCACTGGACTTTTGCCAACACTGGGAAATGTTACCTTTAAAAACTTCTGCTATTCTCAGTGTTTGAGCTCTTGGAATACTAACTACAATGGTTGAGTATTTGTCATAAATACATTAATTTTTCTTCACTCACCAATTATTCACTGCAAGTCTTCTGTGTGTCAGGTTCCGTTCTAGGTGCTGGAGACACACCAGAGAACAACACAGATGGAGCTTCCTGCCCAGGGAGCTTCCCTCTGCTGGGCTAATTCTAGCGACTCAGTCTGTGCATGGTCTTTGACTCTGTCTACTGAGGTCCTGGGAAACCGTTTTTAAAGATCTGAGCTTATCATCTTATAAAGAGAAAACTCTTCTTATATTTTTCTCTACTATTACTTGCTTCCAATACCTCACTTCTCATCATCAAACGTGGGTGTTTTTCCCATACTAAGCAATTCTGCAACATCAGTTGGGTGTCCCACAGTATAACTCAATCCCACCATTCCAGCCAAGTTTATGGTGCTTATCATCACTATATAACACAAAGGCCCAGATACATAAAATCAACACGAAAACATTCAGAATTCTAAGACTGATATTGTGTTAAAATGACACTATGCATAAAGCCAATTCTACCACGATTCCTAGAAAGTGGTCATGCTTTGATTTGGGGGAAGAAGAAGAATCTTACAAAGTTATTCAGGCACCCACATCGTTCTCGTATTTATTTTTTGTTCCTTTTCTTTTTCTCCTTTTAAAAAAGTTATTTATATTTCCTCTCACTCTTGTTTTAAGGAGATGGTAACTTCCAGAGCCACTGGATGACCTTAGTTTTAAACCTTCCAAGGGCATGAAGTCAGATGAAGAGCTCACTTCCCTGATCAAACACCCAGCTTTCACCGAGATACTCACTTATTCAAATCAATTTCATAGGTTTGCATACGAGGTTTATCTCCAGTCTTGTCCGGATCCCATCGG
This sequence comes from Pipistrellus hanaki, assembly GCF_964339955.1. Classification (NCBI taxonomy): domain Eukaryota; kingdom Metazoa; phylum Chordata; class Mammalia; order Chiroptera; family Vespertilionidae; genus Pipistrellus; species Pipistrellus hanaki. Next base: position 191,744,299 of record NC_140504.1, on the reverse strand, counting down.
TAGATGGCAAATTTCTTGATTCGGGGAGCGGTGGCAGCAGCTGTCTGGGCCCCTCGGCAGGCCTGAAATTTAAAAAGTTCACAAGAACGAAAAAAAAAAATCTTTAAAATGCAAGATAAACCCTTCCACTTAGCTGCACTATAAACTGCAATACTGAATACAAACCTGCAGGTTACTGACAGTCTTCTTGGGGAAGGCAGCCAGCCAGTATTCAACAAATACTAAGCACTTCTCATATGCCAGACATGCCAATTCATACTCGTTTTTAAAGTCACTATTTATTATTGCCAGGTACTGTATTAAATGCTTTATATGAATGATTCTACTGAATCTGCATTTTATTTTAATTTTTAAAAATTATTTTTATTGATTGTAGAGAGGAAGGGAGAGGGATAGAGAGCTAGACACATCAATGATGAGAATTCACTCCCCACTGGGGATTGAGCCCGAAACCTAGGCATGTGCCCTTGGCATGAATTGAACCTGAGACCCTTCAGTCCACAGGCTGATGCTCTATCCACTGAGCCAGGGGTCCTCAAACTTTTTAAAGTGGGGGCCAGATCACGGTCCCTCAGAGAGCTGGAGGGCCGGACTATATGAACCACTAATTCCTACTGTAACACCTCGGCTGCGCTCACTGCCCAAAAAACCTGGCGGGCCGGATCAGACTCCTCTGAGGGCCGCATGTGGCCCGCGGGCCGTAGTTTGAAGACCCCTGCCTGAGCCAAGCTGGCTAGGGCTGAATCTGCATTTTAAAGATCAGGAAAAAGAGACACAGAGATCAAGTTATGGGCCCACATTTACAGAGCTGAGTGGGGCCAGAATTGGAATCCAGGTCTGTCTGACTCCACAACCCATGTTCCTAAAACACTGTACTATCCTACTTATTTGTGAATATTCCCTGGTCTTTTCTTGGTGCTGCTTTCTCTTTATGTCCTGAACTCCCTAAGGGCATGTGTATCAGTGTTCTCCAGAGAAATAAAACCAGCAGTGTGTACATATGTGCACATATACATACATATATATGCACTTATACAGATATAAAGATAGGTTTAGAATAAGGAATTGGTTCATGTCATTATGGAGATGACAAGTCCCAAGATCTGGAGAGTGGATGACACAGCTCTAGTCCAAGGCCGGCAGGCTTAAGGTCCAGGAAGACTTGACGTTTCAGTCTGAGTCCAAAGACAGGAAAACCCTAATGCCAGTTTGACAGCAGCCAGGCAGGAGGAATTCCCTCTTATTTGAAGGAGTAAGAGGGAATTTGTTCTAATCAGCCTTTCAACTGATTGGATAAGGGTCACCCACATTAGAGCAGGCAATTTGCATCACGGTTTTTCTATGTAAATGTTAACCTCATCCCAAAACACCCTCACGGAAACACCAGGATAATTTTGACCAACTATTGGGGCACCAAGGGCCCAGTCAAGTTGACACATAAAATGAACCGTCACAGCATGGAACAGGCTGTTTTACTCCTCCCAGCATCCCTGGTCCAGGCCTTTACACATTGCAGCTCAACCCATGGTTAGGAAAGATTGAAGAAAAGAGCAAAAACTGAGTGTTATCCTAATGTAAAAATGTGTTTTATTTTATTTTATTATTATATTTAATATATTTTATTGATTTTGTACAGAGAGGAAGGGAGAGAGATAGAGAGTTAGAAACATCGATGAGAGAGAGTCATCGATCAGTTGCCTCTTGCACACCCCTTACTGGGGATGTGCCCGCAACCAAGGTACATGCCCTTGACCAGAATTGAACCCGGGACCTTTCAGTCCCCAAGCCAACGCTCTATCCACTGAGCCAAACCGGTTTTGGCAAAATGTGTTTTATTTTAAATGTACCTTAACAGGCTGAGTAGTGCAACCTATATCAAAGCCAGTAAAAATAAAAAAACACCCCTAAGCCAACAGCTGAGCCCTCCCCATCTCACCATCCTTGCAGCCCTTTTTCCTTTAGGCAGAGACCACCCCAAGTCCTCTAAGCTTCTACTATGGTGACGAGGAGGGGGATCCTGTCAGTCCGAGTAGCAATTACTAGTATAAGGTGAGCCCTCAATTTTTATATAGAAATTCAGACTATAACCTCAGCTAGCTAATTATCTTATAAATTGTTAAAGAAAGTAAACACTCTGAAGGTTAACTGAGTAATTACAAGAAAGTAATGCAGTTTATTACTTGCTGGCAAAAAGTGCCCCAAATTAAGTGAAGTTGTAAAGAAAAAGATCAGCTTTCAGTAGGAAAGAAAGTGTATGAAGGAAACGAAAGTGAAAGTGAAGATGAAAGCTGTATTTTACCTTATTACCAACCTGGCTAGATCATTAATAAAAGGAAAGTCGTTCTTACAAATGAACATTTTCCATGAGGGACTCCATTTTGTAAATGGACAGGAACGTTTGGCTACTGCCACCTTGTGGCAGTGAAGAGGAAGTGAAAGAAAATATTCCTGAAGATTGCTCCAGCAGCTTTTGCTGCTTAGTGCCCACCAGCATTTTTGTTTTGGTGAGATTGAAGGAGGTATAATTCATTACATACAGTCAGGCGCCACTTAATGATGGGGTACGTTCTGAGAAAGGCATTGTTAGGCAAAAATGCATCTCTGTGCGAACATCACAGAGGCACACACAAACCTGGGTGGTGCAGCCCACTCCACACCTCGGCGCTAAGGTGCAGCCTGCTGATCCTGGGCTGCAAGCCTGCACAGCAGGCTCCTGTACTGAATTCTGTAGGCCACGTAGCAATGGCATCTGTGTGTCTCAGCATAACTAAACACGAAAAGGTACAGTAAAATACAGTGTAAAAATTTTAAAGCCATACCTGGTTTGGCTTAGTGGGTAGAGCGCTGGCCTGCGGACTGCGGAAGGGTTCCAGGTTCAAGTCCAGCAAAGGGCACATGTCTGGGTTGCAGGCTCGATCCCCAGTACGGGATGAGCAGGAGGCAGCCAGTCAATGATTCTCTCTCATCACTGATGTTGTTTCTATCTTTCCCTTCCTCTCTGAAATCAATAAAAAATATATTAAAAAATTAAAAAAAAAAACATACACTTGTACAGGGCACTGACCATGACTGGAGCCTGCGGGACTGGAAGATGCTCGGGGAGTGAGTGAGTGGGAAGGCCTAGGGCCTTACTGGACACGCTGCAGACTTTATCCCACTGTCCCCAAGTCCTCCCCGGCTTCCTTCCGACAGGGTCAGAGAGAGAACACGGCGCTGCCAGCGCTGCCCCGGGAACGGGGTGGAGATATGGAGGGAAACTGGCTGGTGGGACGCCGAGCACCATAACAGTGACCGTCAGGAGGGCGTGAACGGCGGCCTGAGGGTCAGCAGGAATGAGAAGCCAGGACGGAAGGGGAAGGAACACAGCACTGCCAGGGCCATGTGGGTGGCCCCTGCCTGCTGGAGCAGCGGTCAGATCCAGGAACTTTGTGGTGGTTCAGGAAAAGAGGGTGTTAACACGGAGAGAGTGGAGGACCCAGAACTCACTGTTTTGACTTTGGAAATTTGTTTGGGTTCCACTGGCCCTATCTGGCATAAAAGGCTCTCTCTGGCATGGAGCTGGTGGAAGAAATAAAACGATCTATGCTTTGCACCATCACAACCTGACAGTGTTCCCAACGTCCAGGGACAGGCTGGCCCCACAGGGGAAGGAAAAACCTTTACGGCAGCGGCAGTGGTACTTCACACGGGTTCAGGTGGCTCCCCTGGGCCTGCGTCCGTGGACAGGACCTCAGGTCTTCACCAGCGACCTACAGCCGGGTCCTCCGAAGCCCACCAGCCGGGCCTGGGGCTGCCGCGCCCTCTGACCATGCAGCGCTGGGGGACGGGCTCCTCTGGGAGGAGACAGGCCAGGGGCTGAGGGACTGGGTGCAATCCGTGCACTCAGAATGGAGGTGCTGTGAGCGAGAGGGAGTCTACTGCCAAGCTCCAGACGCTGCTCCCGTTAGATACCCCCCTTTCCCTGCCACCGAACCACATAGCCTTCATTTCTTACCAGAAATTCAGTTCCATTATAATCCCATGGGACCACTGTTATGTGGGCACATGACTAATTTGGTGAGTTTTGGTAAAATGGAATAACCACTACCACAATTGTGATAGAACATTTCCATCCAGAAAGTCCTTCAGGATCTTTTACCATCAGTGTCTTTCCTTTCCCCTTGCAACTGGTCTGCTTTTTATCACTACAGATATATGTGAAATTTATAGAATTTCATATAAATGCAATCAGAGAGTACATCTGTGTCTAGCTTCTTTCACTTAACGTAATGTTTCTAATTCATGCATGTTGTTGGGTATATCCAGTCTGTTGCTTTTTCAAAAAGTTAATGCTTCTCATTTTGAAATAATTGTAGAATATGAATTTATAAGAAATACTGAGACCCCACATACCCTTTACTCAGTTTCCCCCAATAGTAACATTGTACAAAACTACAGCACCATATCACAACTAGAATACTGACACCCACACAGTCAAGGCAGAACATTCCCGTCACCACAAAGGTCCCCAGTGTTGCCTTTTACAGCCACACCCATGGCCCTCAGGCCTCTCTCCCTTATTCCTTAACCCTAGCAATCAGAATCTGTTCCCATTTCTATAATTTGGTCATTTCAAGAATGTCACAGAAATGCAATCATCTAATATGCAACCTTTTGGGATTGGCTTTTTTTTTTCTTTCATTCAGCATTAATCCTCTGGAGAGCCTAGCTGTGTGTGCCTCGCCTCAATAGTTGTTTCATTTTATTACTGAGTATGGTCTCTGGCAGTGGTTCTCAACCTTCTTAATCAGCGACCCTTTAATATAGTTCCTCATGTTGTGGTGACCCCCAACCATAAAATTATTTTCGTTGCTACTTCATAGCTGTAATTCTGCTACTGTAAATGAATCAGAATGTAAATATGTGTTTTCTGATGGTCTTAGGCGACCCCTGGGAAAGGGTCGTTGGACCCCCAAAGGGGTCTGGACCCACAGGTTGAGAACCGCAGGTCTATGGTTTGACAAACCACTGTTTGTTTAGCCATCCATCCACTGAAGGACATTTGTGAATAGGTTTCTGTGTGAGCATAAGTCTCAATTTCTCTGGAACAAATGTCCAGGAGTAATTGCTGGGCTATATGGCAGTTGCTTGTTTATTTTTTTAAGAAACTGTCAAACTGCTTCCAGTGGGTGGTCACTGGGCTAAGGTAGGTGGTAGGAGGAGAGGGACAAAATGTCGTTTAAGAAACATAAATTAGCCGGGGCCGGTTTGGCTCAGTGGATAGAGCGTCGGCCTATGGACTGAAAGGTCCCGGGTTCGATTCTGGGCAAGGGCATGTACCTTGGTTGCGGGTACATCCCCAGTAGGGGGTGTGCAAGAGGCAGCTGATCGATGATTCTCTCTCATCGATGTTTCTAACTCTCTATCCCTCTCTCTTCCACTCTGTGAAAAATCAATAAAATATATTAAAAAAAAGAAAAAAAGAAACATAAATTAAAAAAGTTTTAACCTGGGAATTTGGGGTAGTCAGCTATGCTTCTAAAGCCTGATGTAATAGTATTATCAGTGGCAACAGGCAGCTGGCTTGATCCAGTTTGGGTTCACTCTCATAAGGCCTGTCACAGATGATCATGGTTACCTAGATTAGCATGTTCTAGGCCTGGGGAGCAAGGACAAAACAGACAAACATTTCCACTCTCCTGGAGCTTACACAATGAATGGAGGACACACAAAAAATCTCTAGCATGTCAAACGGTGATAAAGTGTTATGGAGAGAAAAAAGAAGGGGGAAGGAGATCTGGCTACAATTTCTTTCTCTTTTATTGATTTTTTTTTACATCGTTTACTTCCTTTTCACACCCTGACTGAGGATCAAACCCGCCACCTTTTGGTGTATGGACAACATTCCAACCAATTGAACCACACAGGCCAGGGCAATTCTACAATTCGTTTTAAAAAAATATATATTTTTATTTTTAAAATTTTTTTAATTAAATTATTATCTGTGTACATATTTTAACATTGCCCCTCCCCCAATACATACCCTCCCTCCTCAGAGTTTTGTGTCCATTGGTTGTACTTATATGCATGTATACAAGTCCTTCGGTTGATCTCTTATCTCCCCCAAATCTCCCTACCAAAAAATATATATTTTTATTGATTTCAGAGATGAAGGGGGGGGGGGAGGAGAGAAGGAGAGAGGGAGAGGGAGAGAGAGAGAGAGAGAGAGAGAGAGAGAGAGAGAGAGAAACATCAATGATGTGAGAGAATCACTGATTGGCTGCCTTGTACACCTGCCCCAACTGGGGGCCGGGGATTGAGCCTGTAACTGAGGTACATGCCTGACTGGGAATTGAACTTGAGATCCTTCAGTGTGCGAGCCCATGTGGAGAGCTATCTTTGAACAAGTGGTGGGATGCAGAGGACGAGTGAAGGGAGAACTGTCAATTTCCCCACAGTAACAGGAAGGAAAGGCGAACACATGGGCATTAGCAGGGTTTTTCCCCTTTGTTGCCTGTCAAGCAAGTTACTACAAACCCATGACAGAGGAGGGCATTTCAAAAGCATTTCTACTTCATGACTCAGAGGTTGAGCGTCAACTTATGAACCAGGAGGTCATGGTTCAATTCCCTGCCAGGGCACATGCCGGGTTTGCAGACTCAATTCCCAAGAGGAAACCGATCAGTGACTGTCACTCATTATTGATGTCTCTCTTCCTCTCTGAAATCAATTAAAAAATATTTATTAAAAACACATTTCTCCTTCAATCTACAAAACTGATGAGTACTCAAGGCTGAGTGTATCTTGGAAAATATTAACTTCATAGTTTATAGTTTAAGGAAGGAAGGTAACAACTGGACTGAACCAAACTGAGAAGAAGAGTGAGTTCTGAATCGTGCTGAAGGCTGCTTGTTAGTTCTTTTTTTTCTTTCTTTTTTATAATATATTTTATTGATTTTTCACAGAGAGGAAGGGAGAGGGATAGATAGCTAGAAACATCGTTGAGAGAGAATCATTGACCAGCTGCCTCCTGCACACCCCCTACTGAAGATGTGCCCGCAACCAAGGTACATGCCCTTGACCGGAATCGAACCTGGGACCTTTCAGTCTGCAGGCTGATGCTCTATCCCACATGTGTCAAACACAAGACCCGCGGGCCAAATCCAGCCCGCCAGGCCTTGCAATGTGGCCCGCACCGCGCTGTCATCACTGCACTCCGCTGTCAGTTTATGACATTGTCAGTTTATGACTGTTCAGTAAACCATTCGGCCCGCGATTTAGGCTGGATTTTAGATTTTGGCCCCTTCTCTGATTGAGTTCGACACCCCTACTGAGCCAAACAGGTTTCGGCTACTTGTTAGTTCTTTAGGACAGTGTTTCCCAACCTTCTCTCATGATGAGAATCACCTGGTGGAGTTGTTAAAACACAGATTCCTGAATCCCAACTAAGAAGTGCTAAACTAGAATTTTTGAGAACATATAGGTAAAATTGCATACCTAACTTAGTGCTCTGTATATAAAATCTGTCTTAGAGCACTAGTTAAGTATACAATTTTACCTATATGTTCCCAAAAATTCTAGTTTAGCACTTCTTAGTTGGGATTCAGGAATCTGTGTTTTAACAACTCGACCAGGTGATTCTCATCATGAGAGAAGGTTGGGAAACACTGCTTTAGGAGAGATTCCTCAAGGAGCAGGCTTGGACCTAGTTAGAGCAGATGCAGATTGGGAGATAGGAGAAAGGTGTGTGATGGAGAGGAGGAGGGCAGGAGATCTGTGCAAACCTGTGTAAAACAGAAGGTGCAGCCTTGTTTCTGAGATGAAAGGAGATGTGTGCAAAGCTTCAGAAATGTGTGGCAAGGTTCAAATCCAAGCTCTAGTAGCTGAATGTTCTTTTTTTTTTTTTTTTTTTTTTTTTTTAAATATATATTTTATTGATTTTGTACAGAGAGGAAGGGAGAGAGATAGAGAGTTAGAAACATCGATGTGAGAGAGTCATCGATCAGCTGCCTCTTGCACACCCCTTATTGGGGATATGCCCGCAACCAAGATACATGCCCTTGACCGGAATCGAACCCGGGACCCTTCGGTCCCCAAGCCGACGCTCTATCCATTGAGCCAAACCGGTCTTGGCTATATGTTCTTTTAAAAAAATTTTTATTTACTGATTTGAGAGAGAGAGAGAGAGAGAGAGAGAGAGAGAAACATCAACTTGCTGTTCCACCCACCCATGCACTTACCAGTTGATCCCCCCGTGTGTCCCACCTGGAGAGCATACCTGTAACCTTGGCCCTGGGATGACACGCCAACCAACTGAGCCAGGGCCAGGAGCCGTGTGTTCACTGGCCTGTTAGCTAACCTCTCTGATTTCATTTCCTCTTTTGTGAAAGGGCAGGGTTAAAATCTACCTCATAAGATTAACGGGAGGGGTCAAGCTCTAATACAGTCCAGAAAATAACCTCCCCTTTTCAGACGGCACCATTATCAGTTTTGTATTATTCTGATTGGCAGGCAGGAATCCGAAGCTCTGCCAGCGCCAGGAGCAATGAGATCCACAACGGAAAGCAGGAGGAATCTGCCGAAAGGAGTTCACAGTCTGAATGAAGAACTAAGGCAACACAGAGAACAACGATTCCTCACAGGCATAACTGTGGTTTGGGGGGCAGACTAGTGCATGAAAGGAATTCGGACGAGAAATCCTACTGTGTCCTAGGAACCTGCCTATCACCCACCGGTAACACCGCGTTCATGACTGAATTCTTTCCCGGAGGCTTCTGTGGATATGCATGCACATCCTACAAAGGGGGGTGGGTGGTGGTGACTCTTCTGTTTTCCTGCCCTCAGGAGGCCCTACCATGGCCTCACGGGAATGACAACACTGACCTGTGAAACCAGCCCTATCTACACGGCGTTCTTGGAAGCGGGCCGAGCTGTGGCACTCACTCTCATTGGTGGGGCTCTCACCGCGTAACTTGCTTGCTCAACGGCTATGGAAGGGACTGGTACACAAGGTCATCACCAGTCATCAAATCAATGCTCCGCAGTCCTCTTTCCCATTTCCCCTCCTCAGGCTATAAAAGGAACGGGTCCAAGTCCACCCACAGCACACTGGGAAGCGCCAGCGTTAGAGACGGGCCGTGCGCATGGTGTTATGCAGCCGGAGCAGGTGCTTGAAATGAGAGACAGTCTCATCTAAGTGCGAGAAAGGCAGAGGAAAGGAACGGGCAGTCCCCGCACACCGACCATGTGCCCAGATCTACGCCAGGAGGTCCTCACGTTATCATGTTAAAAAACACACACACACACACAAACACCTGGATTTAGATCCCGGACCTACCAATTCCTGGCCATGTCGTTTTGAGCTTAGTAACCCGTTTCCTCGCTGAAGCCTCCGTTTTCAAACCTCTCAAAAGGAGGGAAGAGTCCCTGCAGGCCCGCCTTAGCGGGGCTGGCTGAGGGGCCCAGAGGAGGGGACAGACTGGGAGAGGGTTTGGGAATTCTTAGGCCCTTAGGTATGCAATGGCAGTTTCCTTTCCCAGTTAGAATGCGGATCAGAAGGCTTCTTGAGGACGAGAGCGGCCGGGGAAGCCTGTCACTTACACGGAATGAAGCCCCCGGGATGCGCTCCAGGCCCGGCCTGTGCGGGGTCGGGGCTGCCATGTGCCCCTTACAGACGGCGACGCCGAGGGGGCCGTGCTGCCAGGAGCCGGGGCCTTCCCGCAGCCCCAGCAGGAGAGGGTTCGGACCCTCCAGCGGCCTGGCCTTCCCTCCGGTCTCCTCTCCCCTGCTCGGTCCCCAGGAATTCCCGTGCCCTGTCCTTACCGACCCCCGCCCAGACCTCTCCCCAGAGCCTCCGCCGCGCGTCCCGCTTCCCACCCCTCCTGCCGCCCCCGCGGAGGCGCCGGTCCGGTGACAGGAAAGGGCCTGGAGCCCAGATGCCTGGAACCGCGTTCTGCTTCCACCGGTCACGCCACTCGCCGTGTGAACCTTGGGCGGTTCTAGTCCCTTCCCTGAACTTCTCATTTCTGAACATCGGATTCGCCCTCCACAGCTCACAGGCTGCGACAGGTGCAGCAGTGGGACGGGGATACACCAGAGCGCGGCGCCGGCGGGAGCGGCCCTCCCTCCCCTCCCCTCCCCTCCCTCCGCCGCAGCCCCAGGCCGCCTCCGAGCCCTCCGCGCCCGCCCTCTCCCCGCGACCCCGGAGCTCACCGGCAGGCAGGCCCCGCCTAGGGCCGCGGCCGGGAACCGGCGCCTCAAGGACACTCTGGCCGCCGCCGCCATCTTGGCTCCTAACCGCGAGGTCGCTCTCCGCCCGCGGCGCCGAGCCCAGGTCCAGCCTGGATCCGCTAGCCCCGTCCCAGCCGCCCAGAGGGAGCGGCTTCCGGTTTCCCGGGTGGCGGGGGTGGGATGGGGGAAAAGGCCGAGGCGAGCATGCGCAGGAGCCGAGTGCCCGGCGCATGCCCAGTTGGCCTCCCATGTGGTTTTTTTTTTTTTTTTTAAGGTGACCTTCCCAGAAGGGGGCGGAGTCAGAGGGGGCTGGCGGCGGAAGGGGCGTGGCTAAAGCCATGAGTGGGCGGAGCCATCCCATCCGAATTCTGTCTGATTTTAAGCCCTTTCTTTCCTTCTTCTTCTTCTTCTTCTTTTTTTTTTAAAAAATATTTTTATTGATTTTGTACAGAGAGGAAGGGAGAGAGATAGAGAGTTAGAAACATCGATGAGAGAGAGTCATCGATCAGCTGCCTCTTGCACGCCCCCTACTGGGGATATGCCCGCAACCAACGTACATGCCCTTGACAGGAATCGAACCCAGGACCCTTCAGTCCCCAAGCCGGCGCTCTATCCATTGAGCCAAACCGGTCTTGGCTCCTTCTTTCTTTCTTTCTTTTCTTTTCTTTCTTTTCTTTTCTTTCTTTCTTTCTTTCTTTCTTTCTTTCTTTCTTTCTTTCTTTCTTTCTTTCTTTCTTTCCTTCTCTCTCTCTCTCTCTCTCTCTCTCTCTCTCTCTCTCTCTCTCTCTCTCTCCCTCTCTCCCTCCTTCCTTTCTTCCTTCCTTCCTTCCTTCCTTCCTTCCTTCCTTCCTTCCTTCCTTCCTTTTTTTAACAATCAAAAATCAATTTTATTTCTATGTACTAAAAATAAAAATTTTAAACATGAAATTAAAAATAAAATACCACTTTTATCATTAATAGGTAATATAAAATATGCTGTTATAAAACATATGTTATGTTTGTGTGCTGAAGACTACAAAACTCTGAAAAACAGATATAAATAAACAAAAATACTGTGCTCAAATATTTAAAAATTCAACATAGTAAAACGATCATTTATCAGTTCTGTCATTCATCTCTATCGCTTAGTGGGTTTAGTCAGACATTATCAGACACAGGGCAATTTGCCCGAGACTGTCCAGGTTTCAGCACTGAGTCCCGAGTCCCGTGCCCAGAGTAATTGGGAGGGTTGCTGAATGAACCCAGGGGATTTCAAAGATGACAGATAAAGGTGCTATCCATTCATTAAAAAAATATATATATGGCCCTAACCGGTTTGGCTCAGTGGATGGAGCTTCGGCCTTCGGACTGAAGGGTCCCAGGTTCGATTCCTATCAAGGGCATGTACCTTGGTTGCAGGCACATCCCTAGTAGGAGGTGTGCAGGAGGCAGCTGATTGATGTTTCTCTCTCATCATGTTTCTAACTCTCTATCCTCTCCCTTTCTCTCTGTAAAAATCAATAAAATATATTAAAAAATATGTATGGAAGCCTGACCGCTGTGCTCAGTGGTTGAGTGTCTACCATTACACCAAAAGGTCACTGGTTCGATTCCTGGTCAGGGCACATGCCTGGGATGTGAGCTCCATCCCCAGTTGGGAGTGTGCTGGTTGATGCAGACGTTTCTCTGGTTGATGTTTCTATCTTTCTGCTCCTTTCCCCTTCCTCTCTCTCTTAAATCAACGAAAAAAAACCCCACATAAAAAATGTATGGAATATCGCTATGTGCCAGGTGCCAAGCTGCTACAGTTACTGCCCTCACTGGATTTACTAATAGGCAAGTAAGTGGACAATTACAATACACTCCTTCTGTAAAGCAGGGTGAGAGGGAACCCAGCCCTGCTTAGCCACTTAGCATCAGACACCGTTTCTCCAACAATTACTATATGTAAACATTACGATCTGTCATCTTACTTAATCCCACAACAATCTTGTGAGAGAGTTTTGTGTTTTGTCTCCATTTTAGTCATCTCAGCTGCTTTTTTCAGACTCTTCAATGGGTCAGCGTGGGGGCTGGCTCACTCCTTAGGCTTGATGACCTTGGGCAGGGGATGGTCTCTACAGTCTCCTCAGGCATTGATGCAGGTAATTAGCTTTGCAGGTACCTGTGTTTTCCAAGAAGGATGTTTTTCCTTGTTGTTGTTGGGTCGAACCCTGGGTTCAAAATAAGACCACCGGAGGCTGATGATTGATTAAAAAAAGTAGGCAAGGATTTATTGAAAAACTGGCCAGGACAGCCTCGGGAGCACCACACGCAGGTGAGCCCAACACAACCGCACTGATCCAGGTGTAGGCAATCCCTTTTAAAGCTTCAAACCACAGGAATTTCCCTTTGTTCTAAATTCTAAAGGCTGGGAACATTGGAATGTGGCCCCATCTTGCCCATAAAACAAAAGCAGAACTCAGAGGTTAATCTCTAAAGGTTATCTATAGTTTCTACCCCTGAAGCTACTGAGTCAGTGGGAGTCAATCTCCTGTAACTACCCTATTGTTTAAGCAAGTAATCGAAGGTCGAAGTCAGATAGCAAGGTTAAAATTCAAACAGCAGTTTTTACCAAAGTATGATTGCTACCATATTTCACTTCTCTGCTCACTTGTGTTTGACATATGTTACATGTCATATATTATATTCTTTCGTTTTCACACTCATAACTCATTTAGATGCTACTGGAGAAACTAAGATGGTCAGACACATTGGTTGGGTGGGGCTAGGTTTCTGAGGTGTTGGACTGGACCCCAGCTACATTGCCATGCGGCTTCATGAAGATTGTAGGAGGCCACGAGAAATAGCCTGGTGCCCTGGGTCTGACCTTGAACCTTCCCCCCAAGGCTGGCGACCTTGGGCAAGTTCCTCCCCAGCTCTGGCCTATACTTTCCTTGTTTGTATTGTCTGGCTGTGGGGCCAGCTGATTTGACATTCTGTGATTCACATGGTTGCCTTGGGGGACTGCCGTGGGGGTGTGACTGGTGACAGGGCTGAGGTCACCTTGACTTTTCACTGGGGCTGGCCCAGCTCTGGAACAAGGCTCCCCCGAGTCTGCCCCAAGGGCCTTCTTGGGTCACCCAACTTGGCTGAAATCACAGAAATCATGGGAACACTGTCACTCTCCTAATTTCTGGCTGAGTTACCTTCTGAGGTAGAGGAAGAGTGTTTTCTTTCTCCAAGGGACAGATTTCTGGAGAATTGGTCCTTTTGGCATTTTCAAGGTTTTTCCGTCTCAGAGCCAGGTGGCACTCCTATTACGCCCAGACTTCGTGATCCCCAAGGACCATCAGGGAGCCGAGTCTGATGCAATAAACAAAAGAGCCTTTTCCATGCTAGCATGGGCTCTGTCCCACTCACGCCGGCAGCATGGCGGAAGAGAGAGCGAATTTTGCCCAGTCCAGGGGTTTTACTCCGGTCGGTGGTGATGTCACTGCCTCGGCTAACCCTGATTGGTTGGGTGAGGGCTAGGGTTCAATTACAGAATGGAGGATAACTCTGCCCTGCCCTCTCACTCCTAGATAAGTGGCCATCCTTTCACGTTGCTTAGGTCACCTTGGGAAAAGCAGCCTGAGGCCAGCGGAGTGGAGATCTTGATTTATGCAGAGGCTCTTGGTGCCAATGGGCCCACGTCCCCTCCGGTCATATCATTCCTGGGCGTCACGGGGATTTGGGAGCTCAGAGTTATGGGGGAATAAATTCCCGGGCGGCTGTACCTCCGCCCTGAACTTTGGGATTTCAGAAAGGCACAGCTGCAGGAGGACTTAGAGGTTTTCATGGCCCGTTCCTAACACATCTTCCTAAGGCGTCCCCGTGACCGGGCCCAAGGTTTTATTTGTTTGTTATCTAGCAAGTGAAGTATTGCTTTCACCAGTCTGCTAGATGCTTTAAGTGTATGCTGAACCTCATCATTTGCAAATGTGACCTTATAAAGTCTCCCTCGGTTCTCTTAACAAGCTTTTTAGGTTGGAATAACGTCCCATGTTACAGACTCCCCTTACGAGAAATGAGAAGGAAAGCTGAGCAGTCTTTTTAAAAAATGTTTTTTTTTAAAAAAATAATATATTTTATTGATTTTTTACAGAGAGGAAGAGAGAGGGATAGAGAGAAACATCGATCAGCTGCCTCCTGCACACCCCTCACTAGGGATGTGCCCACAACTGAGGCACATGCCCTTAACGGGAATCGAACCCGCCCTTCAGTCTGCAGGCTGATGCTCTATCCACTGAGCCAAACCAGGCTAAAAAAATGTTTATTCTATTTTATTGATATTTAGAGAGAGAGGAAGGGAGAGGGAAAGGGGAGAGATAGAAACATCAATGATGATCGATGAGCTGCCTCTGGGAGCCTGAAATCCAAGCATGTGCCCCTGATCAGGAAGCAAACCTTGTGGTGCATGGGTTGATGCTCAACCACTGCGCCACACCGGCCTGTGGGAAAGGGGAGCAATCTTGGGTGGGAATCTTGCTTCCGGAGCTCTTTCTTCCCTGAGAGGGCTGGGAATCAAGTCCAGAATGAAAAATTAAAACCAAAAAGCATTGGTGTTTATGCAATCAATTACATGTCTAGTGTCTTGTGATTTATGGCAACCTGGCTGGATTCCTTGCAGCCAGAGGGCTAAGGAGGGTTGGGTTTAGGGGGGATAATATCAGATGGTTTGATTGCCTGGGTGATTTATTTGCTTCTGAGAAAAACCCATCTCACTCCACTTAACCCTCTGATAGGATTCAGGGGTGTTTTCATCCAGAATTCAGGATTTCATTTGCCTTAGACAAGTGTTTCCCAAACTTTTGACAAATGTGCACCCCTTCTATAATTTTTGTAAAGCTGAGTACCCCTCATACTCATGAGAACGTAGAATTAGGCGCAGCTAAGCCCGGTGCAGTGCATATCCCCACCAAACTCTTCCCGTACCCTGGGGGTACGCGTACCACACTTTGGGAAACACTGCAGACCATTGGGGTTGGGATCCTGTTTTTCTTCTGTCTAACACAGTGGTTGGCAAACTGTGGCTCAGGAGCCATATGCAGCTCTTTGGTCCCTTGAGTGTGGCTCTTCCACAAAATACCACGGCCCGGGCGAGTCTATTTTTAAGAAGTGGCGTTAGAAGAAGTTTAATTTTAAAAATTTTGACTCTCAAAAGAAATTAAAAAAAATATATATTTTATTGATTTTTTTTACAGAGAGGAAGGGAGAGAGATAGAGAGCTAGAAACATCGATGAGAGAGAAACATCGACCAGCTGCCTCTTGCACAACCCCTTCCGGGGATGTTCCCGCAACCAATGTACATGCCCTTGACCGGAATCGAACCTGGGACCTTTTAGTCCACAGACCGGTGCTCTACCGCTGAGCCAAACCGGTTTCGGCTCAAAAGAAATTTCAATCGTTGTACTGTTGATATTGGGCTCTCTTGACTGATGATTTTGCCGACCACTGCCTCAGACCAATGCGCTGCGGCTCTGCTCCATCTCTCCAGCTGACCCTTTCCCATTGGCCAGCTGTCTCCTGAGCATCTCCATCTGGGTGTCCCAATGGCCTCCGAAATGCCACCTGCCCCCAACTGTACATACCACCTAGGAGTGCTTAGCTCTCCTCTATTGGATCCGTGTCTATCCGGTCTCCAAGCCAGAAACCCAGTGTGGTCCTTGACTCTTCCCCTGCCACAGCTGATCAACCACCAACTCCCAGCCTAGCCCTTCCAGTCTCATTGTTCCTTGTGAAAACCCGTTCTGTTTCCCTCCTTGTTTCTCACCTCCACATCTTGGCTCATTTCTAGGCCTTGGATCTGGAGTGCCCCTTTCCTCCTTTTCCACGTGGCCAGTTCTTCATCATTTAGGATTCAGCTCCAACTTTCTCTTCCCTTAAGAAAGCACCCCTTTGCCAAGATCGGTTTGGCTCAATGGATAGAGCGTCGGCTTGGGAACTGAAGGGTCCCGGGTTCGATTTGGTCAAGGGCATGTACCTTAGTTGCGGGCATATCCCTAGTAGGGGGTGTGCAAGAGGCAGCTGATCGATGACTCTCTCTCATCGATGTTTCTAACTCTGTATCTCTCTCCCTTCCTCTCTGTACAAAAATCAATAAAAATATATTAAAAAAAAAGAAAAAAGAAAGCACCCCTTTGCCACTTTCATCAGAACATCTGTATCTGCCACCGATGCACACACACCTGGTTAACAAGGACCCATTTACCTGTCTGTATTCCCAGGTGTGGTGTTTTGAGGACATGGCCCATTCACTTTATTTTCTTCATAGAACTTATTGCTACCTGCAAGTTTAATGTTAGTTCCTTCTGAATATACTAAAGGCCCGATGCATGAAACTCATGAAAGAGTAGGCCTTCCTTCCCTCAGCTGCCGACACCGACTTCACTCTGACCAGGGCTTCCCTCGCAGCCCCAGCTTCGTCTGGAAGGACATCCAGTCAAATTAGCATATTATGCCTTTATTATTATAGATTTGTTTTTTGCCTGAACCTCCCGCTCCAGAGGTCAAGAGCTATGTCTGTCTTGTCCATTGTTATGTCCCCAGAGCCTGGCACACAGAAGGTGACCAATAAATGCTCAATGAATGAACAGATTCGTGTTTGTTTCCACAGATGGCTTGGACTTGGCACACAGTAGCTATGCTTAGATGTTGGTGGGTTGAAGGAAGGAATCAATAAAAACAGAAGATGTGCTGTTCCTGCTCCTTGTAGAAGGTGAAGGGAGAGACTGAGGGGGAGAGGGTTAGGGGGGCAGGGAGCCCAGTGAAAATTCAGGCAACTTGAATATCTGGGTCAGGACTAAGGCTAGGTGAGTGCCCAAAAGTTAAGAGGGTCAAAAAAAACTCGGTCATGCCCAGCAGGCGTGGCTCAGTGGTTGAGCATTGACCTATGAATCTGGAGGTCCTGGTTTGGTTCCCAGTCAGGACACGTGACCAGATTGCCGGCTTGATTCCAGTGTGGGGTGTGCGGGAGACAGCCAATCAATGATTCTCTTTCTCTCTTTCTCTTCCTCTCTGAAATCAATAAAAATATATTAAAAAAAACTCTAGTCATTAAGATAAATAATTTAAAAAATATATATATTTTATTGATTTTTCTCAGAGAGGAGGAGAGAGGGATAGAGAGCTAGAAATGTCGATGAGAGAGAAACATCGACCAGCTGCCTCTTGCACACCCCCCACCAGGGATGTGTCCACAACCAATGTACATGCCCTTGACTGGAATCGAACCTGGGACCTTTCAGTCTGCAGACCGATGCTCTACCACTGAGCCAAACCAGTTTTGGCAAGATAAATAATTTTTTTTAATGCAATCATAAAGTAAAAATGCAGGAATCCATGATAAATAAAATGTCCAAATTTTGAGTAGAGACTCTTCTCAAAGAAAGCCCAGAGGGCCGAGGCAGTCAAGGGAGCAGGAAGCAGTCGCTCTGGCTCCTTTTTGTCCTGGTGAAGGCCCCTGGTGGTCATCTTTGCTGTTATTGTCCAAGATGCCGGTGACCGTGATGGCAGGGCTGCCGTTGTTGCTGCTGCTTCTAGCTGCCATCTTTGGAGGACTCAGTGCCTACCCGGCCCTCCACAGAGCACTTTGAGTACATTCTCTC
This sequence comes from Pipistrellus hanaki, assembly GCF_964339955.1. Classification (NCBI taxonomy): domain Eukaryota; kingdom Metazoa; phylum Chordata; class Mammalia; order Chiroptera; family Vespertilionidae; genus Pipistrellus; species Pipistrellus hanaki. The sequence continues at coordinate 191,726,482 of NC_140504.1, read as the reverse complement.
TCTCTAATGATCACAACCTCATGAAGTAGGGATTTTTTCCCCTTCTTTACAGTTGAGGCAATTGAGACTCAGGAGAGTCAACAGCTCCCCCTGAAAAGTCACACAGCTGGGAGGTCAGCATCTTCAGGTAGGCCAGTGGTTCTCCACCTTTCTAATGCCGCGACCCTTTAATACAGCTTCTCATGTTGTGGTGACCCCCAACCATAAAATTATTTTCGTTGCTACTTCATAACTGTAATTTCATAACTGTAATCATATGATTTGTTATGAATCATAATGTAACTATCTGTGTTTTCCCGTAATCTTAGGTGACCCTGCTGCTGTAGAGCCTAAGACCATTGGAAAACACAGATATTTACATTCTGATTCATTAACAGTAGCAAAATTTCAGTTATGAAGTAGCAACAAAAATAATTTTATGGTTGGGGGTCACCACAACATGAGGAACTGTATTAAAGGGTCACAGCATTAGAAAGGTTGAGAACCACTGAGTTAGGCAGACCACTGTGCTGCTGGCACGTGCCCAAGGTCAATGGGAATGCAGTGGTTGTAACCACTCTGCTCTACCTGCAGAGGGCGCCCTCACCCCACGGAACTGCCAGGGCTTCCCAACCTGCCCTTAGAACCCTCTTCCCTCTAAACCGCACCATATAATTAGACTTCTCAAAATATTCTCCCTGAGTGGGATGGGGACAAGCATATGCTACAGTCTTCTCCAATTTCATGAGCAGACTCTGGAACTCCCGGAGCAAAGGTCACGAGCCACCACGCTCCAGATGGGGCTGCGTTTCACACCGCTGAAGTCAGCTCAGTTGTTGGGACTTAGCAAGTGGCCCAACGCCTTCTGGGGACTGTCACGTTGCCGGACCCTATAGCAACACACACACACACACACACACACACACACACACACACACACACACACGAGCTCACTCACCCTGCTAACCTCTGTGTCTGCTTGCCATCTGCTCATCTGCTTGCCACATCACCAGCATACTCTCAAATTAGCGGTTAACTTGATCCTCTGGGTGTGTGTGGGCGTGCGCTTTGTGAACCCTGTCCATGAGAAAACTCCCTTTCCAGCTGATCTGAATTTTGAGCACTCCTTTCTATCAGAGACGGAATCAGGTAATGAAATGCAAAAAGCAATAGTGGTAACTATGCATCTGCAGTGGTGACGTGTCTGTTCATAGGCAACAGAATCAATCAGAGGGATGCAGAAAGTTAAAAGCAAGTCAAGCCTGCCCATGTGGCCCAGGGGCTGAGCATGGACCATGACTTCGGGTCCAAGCACATGTCCTGGTGGTGGGCTCAGTCCCCAGTAGGGGGCGTGGAGGAGGCAGCCAATGAATGATTCTCATCATTGATGTTTTCATCTCTCTCTCTCCTCTTCTCCCTTCTTCTCTCTGAAATCAATAAAACACTTAAAAAAAAAAAAAGAGGGATCCTTATTATAAAAAAGGAAGTCGACCTTCTAGAAGAGGCAGGGAGGTGGAGTGGCTAAGTATGCAAGCCTTTGGGAATTCAAATCCTATTATATAGCCATTTACTGTGTGACCTTAAACCAGTTACCTAACCTCTCTGTGCATTAGTTTCCTGTTGTGTAAAGTGGGGAAAAGAAATGTAATCATCTCACATGGAGGAGGAGCAAATGAATTAATATCTGTGAGGAGCTTTCACTCTTACACTGGTGGTAGGAAGCCCAGTCAGGGGAAAACTAGAAGTTAAGAGAACTGTGACTTGTTAGGGGAAAGAGATTATGCTAATCAGGAGGGGGAGACTTCAGCATAAATAAGACACCAAGGGTTTCAGGCAGCTTTAAACTATTATCTAAAAATACATATGTAGTTAAGTTCTTACTATGTAAACATTTCAAGCAACATACAGTTCAATCCCCTTAGTCACACTTCTTCTCCCAGAAGTGATTGTTATTGTTGGTTTCAAGGAATGGCTTCCACACCCTTTTCTTTGAGTGTATAAGCATATGCATGTTGCTACAGAAACCCATGGCTTTGCTAGATTAAAAAAAAAAAAAAGCCAACACCATGTGCTCTGTCTTGGGATTCTTCCCTTGTCCGTACACACAGATCTATTTCATGTTATGTGGTGCAAAACAATTAAGCGTGGGGATGTACCACGGTTTGATCCTTTCTCGGGCAGTTTTTAAAAAATGTCTTTCCTATTGGCTTAATAGCGATACAGAAACACAGGTTATCGTCCTCTTTCTAAAATACAAGACTGGTCATGTGGCTCCAGCTACTCCAAACATTTAGGAGGTCCCATTGCTCAAACCCTAGTGTTTCCCGAATGACTTCAGTCTCTATCTTAGCCACTCTATGATCACCATTTCCCAAACCAGTCACACACGCCTCTCCTCTTGGCAGCTCTTTCTCCCCTTTCTCCCCAGTCATTCGTCCCTATCTTCATTCATTCCACATGAACACCCTCTCCCAGTTGGAAATAATTGTGGTATGTGCGTGCGTGTGTGCGTGTGCGTGTGTGTGTGTGTGCGTGTGTGTGTGAGAATCCACAGCCTTTTGTACCTTATTTACTTCTCCATTTGGCAAATAGTTATCAGGTGCCTGCTCTCTCCTGTCTGTCTCCCTGACCCAGCTCTCAGTCAGTTTCTCGGGGGCTGAGATCATGTCTCATTCCAGGGAGAACAGACATCTCGGTTTGCCCAGCCTGGTTCTGGTTTTCACCTGCTGTCCTGGTGGAATGATTTGTCATGCCCTTTCACTGTGGTTTAGATGAAAACTTACACGATCTTTCTAGTTTTCCTGACAATAGATGCTTACAGTGCATGTCAATGGGGGCAAAAAAAAAGAATGAATGGGTAAGTGAATGAATATGATTTGGTTTTCATGATTCAGTGAAGCCACCTTACTCTGAACTCAAGCCTCGAGAGCACATACTGTGCTACGTAGGGGTCACTTCTCTCTGGGCTGTATTGTGTTTGAGGGGTTTATAGGAACCCTATAATCTCCAGACATCTTGCTTACAGGTAACAGGTTTTTATAAATGTAAGATTCTAATAGGATCATCTAGTATGTTAAAAAAAATGACTGGCACAAAGGCAACATTTATGAATAAAAGAATGATGACATTGAACTTGGATTAGGAAGTTATTTCCAAGATGATGTCATCAAGGGCAGGGGTTTAGCAGGTGGAGCCATCCCGTACTTCCTGCTGTGTAACCTTCAGCAACTCACTTTCTCCCTGAGCCTCAGTTTCCTCATCTGTAAAGTGGGGATAATGACCTCATAGCTTTGTTGTGAGAATTAGATGAGACTATGAATGTAAAATAGTAGGCTGAGCCACTCCAGGTGACCGTCTTGACCTTCAAAATGGCATTTCATACAGTTCAACCTGGCAGGTGCCTGGCATGTAGTCAGGGTTAAAAAAGCAGTGGCTGTGATTACCTCACATCTGGTCGGGTTGCTATTTCTGCTCCTATTGCTTGGCTGAACAGACGCTTCATGCTTTCATCCAAAACATACTTGCTGAGCACTGATGACATGCGAATAATTACCATCAGGAAGGAAACAAGACATTTGTCTTAAGGGTTGAATGTATCTCTTCAACACATTCAATAGCACAGTCGCCTGTGAATAGGGCCTGGCAGGCTGGTCAGGGACTTCTTAGAGCAGTGTTTCTCAATCTTTCTAATGCTGCGACCCTTTAATACAGTTCCTCATGTTGTGACCCCTAGCCATAAAATTATTTTCGTTGCTACTTCATAACTAATTTTGCTATTGTTAATGAATCATAATGTAAATATCTGTATTTTCCGATGGTCTTAGGTGACCCACAGGTTGAAAACCTCTACTGTAGAGCCTAAGACATCGGAAAACACAGACATTTACATTACAATTCATAAAAGTAGCAAAATTACAGTTATGAAGTAGCAACAAAATAATTTTATGGTTGGGGGCCACCACAACATGAGGAACTGTAGTAAAGGGTTGCGGCATTAGAAAGGTTGAGAACTACTATCTTAGAGAGTCAGCTGGGGGAGGCCCATGACTGAGCAAGCGGGCCTCAGCTTGCAGAGCACGAGGGGCTGAGGAAAAGTGGGCTTGCCTTGAACCTGGCAGTTCGTTTCATGACCAGCTAGCGAAGGCCAGCCCTGTGCTTTCTTAGAGAACAGGACTGAAAAGGAGACTGGCTGGCCAGGCAGTGGCTTCTCCCTTCGGCCAGGCAGGGGACAAGGCTGCCCAGCTGAGCTTTCGGCCTGAGCATGTCCCTTTCTGCTTGTCCATCTGGAGAAGAGAGTCCACAAGCCGTCCTTCGGTGTCACTTACGATATTTAGTTACAAATGACATGGCCAGCAGCCCCTGGGACCTAATGCCACTTGGGTGAGGATCCTGCTGGAAGGCAGAATTCATCCCTGGTTGCTCTTTTGTTGGGGGAGGGGTGGGGAGGAGGGAAGAATCCCACTTCCACAGACTGCCATAGTATGACTCAGAGCTGGAATGAAGGGGCTGGGGTAATGAGGACTCAACTTCCTTCACCTGCGACCCCACGACAACATCTTACATTAAAATGCAGAATCAAGTTGCGTCCCAGGGAATGGTGAAGGGAAGGTGAGGGAGTGTTTTTCCTTTCCATGGGGCTGGTAGGGTTCCCATGTTGATCTGGCCAAGGGCACTCCTCTTGCTGAAAAGCAAGCCAGACCTGGTAACAAGGAGGCAGCCATGGTTCAGGCAGGAGGACCTTCTGCGGAAGGTAGAGAAGGAGGGAGAAGGGGGGAGGGAGCGTGAGGCTCTGCATACCAGGCAGAGAGGACCCGTGCTTGGTTTAGACTTCTCTTTTTGGTATTACAAAGCTAAACTTTTGTCAGGCATGTCAGCCAGACTCGCTGGACTCTGGGGATTTAAGAAATGTGACTATTTCTAGCCGAAACCGGTTTGGCTCAATGGATAGAGCATCGGCTTGGGGACTGAAAGGTCCCGGGTTCGATTCCGGTCAAGGGCATGTACCTTGGTTGCGGGCATATCCCCAGTAGGGGGTGTGCAAGAGGCAGCTGATCGATGACTCTCTCTCATTGATGTTTCTAACTCTGTATCTCTCTCCCTTCCTCTCTGTACAAAAATCAATAAAATATATTTAAAAAAAAATAAGAAATGTGACTATTTCTACAGCCTGGCAGAGAAACTTCCAGAACTATGCCTTCCAGTATGATAGCCACTTGTGGCCATTGAGCACTCAAAACCTGACTAGTCTGAATAGAGATGAAAGTGTAAAGCATACATCAGCTTTCAAAGATTCTCTACCCAAAAAGGAATGTAAACTATTTCATTAGTATTTATAAAGTTTTATGACATGTTGAAATGACAATAATCTGGAAATGATGGGTTAAATAAAACATATTATTAAAATGAATGTCACCAGCCAGGACTGGTTTGGCTCAGTGGATAGAGCGTCGGCCTGTGGACTGAAAGGTCCCTGGTTCGATTCCAGGCAAGGGCATGTAGCTTGATTGTGGGCATATCCCCAGTAGGAGGTGTGCAAGAGGCAGCTGATGGATGATTCTCTCTCATCGATGTTTCTAACTCTCTATCCCTCTCTCTTCATCTCTGTGGAAAATCAATAAAATATATTTGAAAAAAATAAAATGAATGTCACCAGTTTATTTTATTTTATTTTATTTTATTTTATTTTATTTATTTTTTTACTTTGAACACTGTGGCTACTAGGAAATGTAAAATGACCTATGTGGCTTGCATTGTATTTCTGTTGGGAAGTATTATTCTAGAAGACTCTGGGTGGCTTTTCACATACCCTGAGGCGAGTGAGTGGTCAAATGTGAAACCACCACCAGGATGGATTTAGCATACCACATCCCTTGGGGAGACTCAGAAACAGGTGGGTCAGGAAAACCCATTGAAAATTTGCCTTGCTATGGTGTGGGCCACATGAGTTGGGTATAAAAGAGAAGAGTGACCTCCTCAGAGGGCTGGACCTATGAGTTAAGTCTGAGAGTAAGAGAACTAGTGATTTTTTTGTTTTGCAGTGGCCTCTTAAAATGGCTGCACCAAAGCATCAATCCAGAAGCCCAAGATGGGACTAAGAGATAAGAAGCCCCCAGGTGTACCCCAAAGAGTTTGGAAGTGGCTTCTGGGCTCAGCAAGCAACTTGAGGGCCTCAAAGAGCCTGTTAGACCATGGCTATAGTGTATGGATTTTAATTTTTATATTATTATTATTATTATTATTATTATTATTATTTTGTGTATGGATTTTTATACTGTGAATTAAATCCCAAGTACCTATGTGTAACAATTCCATGTTGTGAGAACATGGTACTCCCCAGAGCAGTGGACACTGTTGGTGCCCTGCCAAGATCCTTTTCTAGTTCTGGGAGCTCATCCCCAGGTCCTGTGACTTTGCTGCTAAAAACCACAGCTACAATCCTCTTTAGATGATTACCCAGGGGTTACTAGTGCCCTCGTACCCGTTGTGAGAGCCACTATTCCCATAGCCAATGATTGACTGGTGCAGTGTACAACACTCCACCTGCAGGTGCAGGAACTCTGAGACGCCACACACACTCCAGAGCTCCCAGGGAGCAGGCGGAGGCTGCACCTGCGACCACACTCTTGTTTGTCTTCTCTTTTTCCGTCCTGCTCTCTTCACTCCCTTCCTCGCCTCTCCTAGAGGCACTTCCTTAATAAATCACTGGTCCTCAAAAGCTCATCTCAGAGTTTTCTCTGGGGAACCTCACCAGAAAAACACAGACTTCATTGTGGGTATTGGTCTTGACCTTGGGCGGTGGCCGTGTCATACACATCCATAGAGTGAGTATGTGGGGGATTCCAAACCCTTGAGCTACCCTTGCTGAGAGGCCCCAACCCTGTGCCCAGAAGAGCAGGGCCTGTAGGACCAGAAGAGGGGCCATGTGGTTTGCGTCTCTCCAGATCGTGTCCAGGAGGCAGCAATGAACTCACACCAACAGCCACGTGACTTCCCCTCTACCGTTTATTTTTTTGCTGTTTAATCAGGCTCTCCACACACATCTTTTGATCTCGATCACGGCCTCTTGACCAGAAAGCTGAAGCTGTGTCATCTTGACAATGCCCCTGCCCTCTTACGTAACGTATTTCAAAATAAGGATGGAAACAGGAACTCTGCTGAGTTTTGCAACACAGAAGTGTATTCTAGGCCTACAATTTATAGGAAGTGGGGGTGGGAAAGAGCAATGAGTCCAGGGGGGTTGGGGGGAGAGGGAGTGTCCACACCCAGGGTAGTCACACAGGTGGGCAAGCAAGATGGGAACGGGTCCCTGAGTCCTGAGGGTTCCAGAATCATCAGGACTTGCTGACTTACGGACGGGGAAAGCATTAGAAAAACCTACACACACACACTGTCTCTACACGGGAAACACTCACTTCCCTTTAAGGTAGACTAAAAAAAAAAAAATGAAAGCAAGCCCGAAAACCCACATTAACCCAACACGCACACACACACACCACACACTCACACAACAAACTCTGAGTTTCCAGAAAAACACCCTCCCACAGGCACTTGGTGTCTTCAGCTCTGGGTTTGGAGAGAAGATCTGGGGCTTTGTCCCCCAAAGACAGGGGCCACCGTCCCCTCAGGGACACCTCTGCTTCTGAAGGCTCTGGGGTCTGATATTTCGGGGGTCCTGGCCCAGCTGGACAGGAAGGAGGTCTATGTCATGAAGATCGCTCTCCCCGCCTCCCCTCGCCCCATGCCTTTTATTTCTCTGAGACAGTGGCTTGCAGGCAGCTGTGTGCCCGGTGTGTTTTCTGCGTACAGCAGCCCGCCATTTCTAAGGAGCGCGTCACTGAAGGGGCACATGCTGGCTTTTGAAAGGTGGGCGTGCCATGTTGGGAACTGCTGGCTCCATGAGGAAGGGGCCACGTTCAGTTTGCTACTGACCCCTGTGAGCCTCAGGACCCAGCACTGTGGCTGGCACTTAGTAGGCCCACAATGCATGTTTATTGGATGACTGAATGAAATAAGCAGGAAGCATACACATTTATCATCTTTCCATCGGTTATAAATTGGTTCGTTTTAACCCTCCATGTGGAACTATAACTCATGTATTCTCCTGACATCAGCTGGCACTGAAGGAACTTTTTTTTTTTTTTTTTTTTTTTTTAGTTGCAGCTGAGTCTTGTCAGGGGGAGCCAGAGAACTAACCTGGTTATGTGCACACGAGAGGGTCTGCAGCACACGCTCTGGTGAACTTCCATGGAGAATCAATCGTCCCCAAGGCCAGCAGCGGGCCCAGAACTGGCCCATCTGGCCGGAGGCTGGGCCAGGGTCCCTAGATGTTGGGTCTGATGACTGGGGAGGAGGGCCAGATGTTTGATTATAGCCCGGAGTAAGGCCTGAATGAGAAGTAGAGGCACCTGTGAGAGGAGGGAGGCCAGGGACTGGCCTTAGAATTGAGAACCAGGCAGGAGGAGATGGGTGTGGCCGGCCCAGGGCCTTGGACACACTGAACTCTCAGCCACCAGGGTGCCTAGCTGAGGAGAAGCCCCCAGCACCCAGGAGAGCCTGTGTCCAGGAGAAAGGTGAGGCAGGAGCCTCTGGGATGGAGAAGGCTGCTCTGATGGAATTTACTTCCAGGGAAGGCTCTAACGGCATTTTGGACCCTCGGGGAATGGGGTGGCCAAGCGTGTCTACTCCTCAGGGAGAAAGCCAAGAGCATGTAGGAGAGGCTAGTAAGGAATGAATACTTGGGAACCCAGAGGCAGGTGAATTTGAAATGATGATGGCAGCTTAAGGTATGTCGGGGTCCCAGGTCCCTTTCCACTCGATCGACCTTGACTTTGGGGCATGGCCACCAGGAGAACTGGCGTGCCCTGAACCTCCGCCCTTCACCTGGAGAAGGGACCAAGGCTTCTCTGAGGCAGAGTCTGGGTAGCTGCGGCTTTGCTGTTTCATGTCAGGGCTGTACCGCTCCTGGAAGGGCAGAGTGGAGGGTCCCTGGGGGTGACATCAGTGGACGCTGAGGGCCTTCTGAGGGAGGGCAAGGCACTGAGATCTCAAATCCCTCCCCGGTTCCTGTAGGCCTCCCAGTGGGTCTGGTCGGGCAGGGGGAGGCTGGGGGAGGCTGGGGGAGAACTGGGGAGGGGAGGGACCTGCTGAGCCCTGCTAGTGTGGCCCAGACTGGGGGATCTCTCTGGGTTGCCATGCAGGAGCCTGGCTAGAGCTGATGGCCGAGGCGGCCGCTTGGATGATGGCTCTCGAGCATCATCTCTCTGCTGCCCCACCTGGCCACTGCCCCGGGCTCCTTTCTCTTTGAGATCTTGTTTGACTTTGATAACTGACCATCTGGGCAGCTGGCTTTTCCTCTCCCAGGCTTTAACAGCCCACTCTTATGTTTTAAATGTGCCAATGGAGAGCGAGCCTGGGGAAACCCTGAGCCCCCATCCTCGACCCCAATAAAAGCAGAACCCCACGACCTCGTGTGGCCCCAGGTGTGCTGTGCGATTTCTAGGTCCTGTAAATAACAAACTTTTTTGTTTTGTTTTGTTTCCTCAAAGTTTCTTAATGCTCATGGCTGAGGGGCGTCTGGCCCTCACGAGAACCACAGGGCTGGCCTGGCCGCAACGCGGCTTCCCGGCGGGCTGAGACCCGCACGCGGCGCCCGCTCAGGTCAGGGCACCATGTGCCACCACTTGAAGGCGAAGGGCTTCCTGCGGACGTTGGTGCCGCAGTGGATCTCGCCCAGGAACTTGTGGTAGGCGGAGATGTCGTCCACGAAGGTGCAGCAGAGGCCCAGGGGCTCCAGCAGCGTGCGCACGTGCGTCTCCAGGCAGCACACCTCCTCGATCTGCGGCCCGAACGGCTTGGGGATGCCCAGGTCCTTGTCCAGCACGATCATGTTCACCTGTGATGGAGGGCGGGGCAACAGCTCCCGTTCAGTGAGCACCTACTATGCGCCTGGCCCTGTTCTAAACTCACTGGACTCTCCCAACAACCCTGGGAAGTACGGATTGTGATTTGTCCCCACTTTACAGATGAGGAAACTGAGGCACAGAGGGGGCTAAGTGACTCACACATGGCAGAGCTGAAGTGGAAAGTCAGGCTTTCTTCTGTGTGTAGGTGCATGTATTTGCCCGTGCACATAGCTATATATGCATGCAGCAGGGCATATAAATGCACATGTGTATTTTCGTGTACATGCATGCATGCATGTAAATGCTTACATGGAGGATGTTGTCAACATGTATTATAGACTCTCCTCTATGATAACAAGAATTCCCCTGTCTATCCCCTGTCCATAAAGGTCTTTTTTTTTAAAAAATCCTCACCCGAGGATATTTTCCCATTGATTTTTAGAGAGAGTGGAACAAAGAGGGAAAGACAGAGAGAAACATAGATGTGACAGAAATAAAACAATTGGTTGCATCCTGCACCAGGGCCCAGGCTGGGAAGGAGCCTGCATCCAAGGTATGTGCCCATGGCCGGAATTGAATCCGGGACCCTTTGGTCTACAGGCCGACGCTCTATCCACTGAACCACACCGTCTAGGACTCCATAAAGGCCTTTTTAACTTACACAGCCCTTTCCTATCTGTTTAAGGTAAAGGGTTCCCGAGGAGCCAGTGAGGCAGCCAGGACGAGCCTGTCTCCCTTCAGAAGGAATGAGCCCAGAGAGGCCAAGTGCCTGGGGTGGGTGCTGAGGCCACACAGCAGCTCAGCCAGGACTGGGACCTGGGCCTCCCGGTGGACGGCCTCAGCCCAGGGGTTCTTCTGGGTCTGGCCGCCCCCTGACTGGCCTGGGTGAGGTCTGGGACCCCAGCGCCTCACCATGTTCGGGAAGTAGGCTATGGCCTGGCGGTCCTCGTCCATCTTGAACAGAGCAGGCAGGTCGATGATGTCCTGCTCCGTCAGCCCCAGCTCCTTCTTGAGGATGTCCCGGTTCCAGTCCAGGCAGCGCTGGGAGGGGGAGGGAGGGCAGGCAGTGAGAGGACAGCCCTGCCACTGATACAGTACTGTACATAGCTGTGGGCACACGGCTACCAGGCCTGGTGACTGGTGCGTGTAGAAGCTATTGTTCCGGGGCCTGGGTTGTATGACGGGACCTGCCCTGACTCCAGGAGACCCGCAGGCGATCCAACCTCCGTGCCCCTGGAGGGCTGCAAGCCACTGAGACGGTATCCGAGCCATTGTGCTCCAGGGAGAGAACGTCCCTGCCCGGGGTGCAGCTGAAGAATCACGGTCAGGGGAGGGTGCTCAGGGGATGCTCAGAAGATCACTAGACTTTTACCGGATTTACTCCCCCCCCGAATTCCAAACCCTTCACCTACCCTTTTCTGCTCCTTATAAAAAGGGCTGACATTTTGGATCCTCAGGGAATGGGGAGGCTAGCCAAGGGTGTCTACTCCGCGGGGAGAAAGCCTCGGGGGTGTGGGAGAGGCTGGTAAGGAATGAATACTTGGGGTCGCCACCTGGAACCCTGAGGGAGGTGAACCCAGTTGAGGGGACTGAAGACATGGAGTTCTTAGTGAAGTGCCCCAGGTCGTACTGCCAAAAGTGGGGAGGGGGCCATGATTTCCCCTCATAGTTCACCCCAGAATTTGCCAAAAAATAGGCCAGAGAGCTGATATTATAATAAAGTCAACTTTCAGATAGTCACCGAGGCGTGTTGTGAACGTGGCTGGGGTTTGTAGATTTCGCTTCTCCAGCCTCCACTCCACCCTCCCCTTGCAAGGCTGCCTTGGATTGCCCGCACGCGCACGTTCTGGTGAGAGCGGGTTAGTGCACGCTCGCCCCTACCGCCTTGCCCCCCCGGGCAGGTTCAGGGTTGGACAGTAGATCAGGTCGAAGGCATTTTATTTAATTGTTGGGGGCGTCTAAGGTCTCTGTCTTTGTGGGTGGTGCTCTGGGTGGATGTGAGAATGTTACAGCTGTGTTCCCACCCACGAGGGCACCAAGAAGTGCAGGTCGATGGAGCGGGAGTCCTGATCAAGCTGTGCCTGAAATCCACTCCACAACAGGACTTTCCGCATAGATGAGCCAATCACATGTTTTTGTTTAAATCGGTTTGTTTTCTGTGTTTTTTTTAATTTTTATTTTTGTAAACTTGGCACTTATGGAGGAGAGACTGTTCCATGATGTAACTGCTGCTGGACCCATGAACTGGACCAGGCCAGAGCGAAGATTGCTTACTGCAACCCCCGTAGAGACTGATCATAACTGCTGCTCATTCTGACATAAGTGAGCACCCCTACCTGCCTCCCCCGAAGTGCTGGTTCCCGGGACAGGCTGCTGTCATGACCTGGTCACGCATGTAGAGTAATGTCCCATACCTGGTAGCATTTCACACACTAGTATGTGTGACTATTTGCTCCTCACCCAGGGACCCATTTCATCTCGCGAAATTCAGGGCATATATTCATATTTGCATTTTTGTGGAGAGCAGGTCTGGCGCTTCCATCCTATTTTAAAGGGGTGTACCTCCCCCAAACGTGATGGGCTCTCTAGCCTTCAGAGTCTGGGCTCTTTAGCGCTGCCTGGTGTGCCTACCTTCCCAGGCCCCCTGTCTGCTCCTAGCCTCTGCGGACGCACGTCCTGTCTCTGTCACCCTGTTCTCCGGCTTTAGCACGGGGTCAAGCAGGGAGGCTGAACCCAATGCTCGCTGGAGCTTTTCCGTCTGTCATGTGCCCCGAACCCTTGGCCATTCCCTCCGGAAGCCCTGAGGATGTGAGAGGTGGCATTGGGCACAGTCCCAGGGGCCCTCTGCCCACCCCACCCCACCCAGCAGCAGCTGGGCCCCTGCCCGCCCGCACCTGGAAGTACTGGTTCTCCTGCACCAGGCTCTCATTGGACAGAATCTTGTTGATGGTGATTCTCTTGCTGCTCATGCCGCCCAAGCCTGTGGGGATCAGAGGACAGGGGACGGGTTAGCCTCGGGTTTGGCAGCTTCTGGGCTGACTGCTAGGGCCAGGGGGACGGGGCTGGGAACAGGCTGGGGCACAGGAGGGCAATCCTGGGAGAAACCAGGCCCCTTCTGCCTGGGGATGGTAGCACACACTCCTTTCTGGGGGTGTGGGAGGGTAGGGGGGGGGAAAGGCATGTCCCCCAGGCCAGCGAGTGGGTGGCAGCTGCCTTGCTCTCTCTCTGGCCAGAGGGTGAGGTGGCACAGTGAGCCACCTGAGTCTCCCACCTGGAGCCTGCTTCTGAGCATGAGCAGCCCTCCGGGGTGAGGATGGCAGGAGCAAGATGCCCAGAGGTGTCACCCTCCTGTTTTCCAGACCTGCCTCACGCTCGGCCCCTGCCCTGCTCTGTGCCGGCTTCTGCCTCCTATCCCACCACGTGGCCCATGGGGTTTCTGCCCTGATGAGTAGCACCCGGTGCTTAGCAAGCACCTACTGTGCGCAGGCAGGCTTCCGGATGTTTTGCATGGATCACCTCAGTCACCTTCCCACATGGCTATGAGCTAGAGTGAAAGGCGAGGAAACGGAGGCACTGAGAAGTAATATGACTCAGCCACGGTCTCAAAGCTAGTGCACATCCTGGGAAGAGTCTCTGACACATGGTACTTCCCAGCCTATAGCAGGGGTCCTCAAACTTTTTAAAGTGGGAGCCAGATCACGGTCCCTCAGAGAGCTGGAGGGCCGGACTATATGAACTACTAATTCCTACTGTAACACCTCGGCTGCGCTCACTGCCCAAAAAACCTGGCGGGCAGGATCAGACTCCTCTGCGGGCTGCATGTGGCCCGCGGGCCGTAGTTTGAAGACCCCTGCGTGTCAGTGCAGACAGACCGAGGCTCTCCCCCTGTACCCGAGCTGTGTTTGTACAAAGATAATGGCTTTTAGATCTTATGGATAGCGTTGGAGGCATGTTTAATATAGAATGGAGCCTCCAGAAAGTCAAGACTCACGCCTGCCAACCCCAGAAAAGAAAGTTCCATCGGTGAAGGATGAAAAAGGACAGTGCGACCTTAAACGGGTCCTGCCTGTTCTCGCCAGCAGTCCCTGCCAGGAATCCTGCCTTTGCTCGGGGAGGGCAGCCATGGGTGTAAGTGTCAGCCCACCTAAGGGGGGAGCCTTTTGGAAGCAGGTAGACTGGAGAAAGCAACCTGCAAGTGACCAAAAGTAATTCAAGAAAAACCTAAGAAACTGCCCTGGCCCGTCTGACCTGGTCACTCCCCGCCTGACCCACTGTCCGTCTGTCCATGATTAATTTAAGAGCATACTGCCCCCGCCTGTGTCTGTCCCAGTTCTGTGTGGCTGTGTCAGGGACGCAGGGAAGTCCCACCCTGGGACTGACTGGTGGCTGCAGAGCAGGCCTGCTGACGCCCCCTTTTCTTCCCGCCCCTCAGATGCAGGGTGAATGCTTCTCTCTTTCTCCCTTTCTAAAACACGAGCTCCCTGAAGGCAGACTTTACGTCAGTTTTGAACCAGCTCAGGCTCCCCTGGGTTGGGGCCATTTAGAGTTTACTCCAGGCCCCAGGGGAGCCCCTGGCGGCTGCTGCTGACACACCAAGGAGCCACGGGCAGCTCACAGTCCAGGATGCTTCCCCCCACGGAGACAGCCTGGAGCCGACCAGGTGCCCCGGAGCTGGGTGCTCAGGGACAGGAGGGCAACCCCAGGTGACATCTCCTCCGTTTCCCTTAGAATACAACTTGGTCATCAGCCCCATCCTCCCCAGGGCCTCTCTGGGGGTTCAGGCCCCGCTCCCTGCCCAGGACCCATGGGCACTCATCTTTATCTTTTTTATTTTTAATTTTTAAATATATTTTATTGATTTTTTTTTTTACAGAGAGGAAGGAAGAGGGACAGAGAGCTAGAAACATCGATGTGAGAGAAACATCGACCAGTTGCCTCCTGCACATCCCCCACCGGGGATGTGCTCGCAACCAAGGCACACGCCACTGACCGGAATCGAACCTGGGACCTTTCGGTCCACAGACGGATGCTCTATCCACTGAGCCTAACCGGTTTCGGCGTGCACTCACCTTTAAACATGACAGCCTCGCCGTGGCCTTCCTTCTGCTTCTCGCGGAAGAGCTTGTAGCAGGCTGAAGTGCTGGCCATGAGCATCCGAAATTGCTGCAAGGGGGACAGTGTCAGCCGAGGGGAAGTGGCTGCTGAGCGGGAGGGAGCCCTGACTTGAGGACACGGAGCCCTGTCTGCCCCTGTCTGCAGCCTCCCCACGCCCAGGGGCCGCCGCGTGGCACAGGCTGCCTGGCCTTGGACGCAGGGAGGAGCTTCTTCAAGTGGCCCAGAGGCCGGGCCATGTGCACACGATTCCTAGGTATGAAGTTGCAGCCATTCCTTTTACTCCAGAGAGTGAGAGAACCTCTTTCCAGAGCCCAGACCCCTACGCATGCTCTCGGGGGGCGTTATGGCCAACGCAGTAGCCCCTAGCCTGTGCGGCTATTGGACATCTGAACTGCGCCTAGTCGGAACTGAGATGCTAAGAGGAAAACACACACCAGATTTGAAAGACTTATGCAAAAAAAAAAAAGAATGCAAAGTCTATTATGGCTAACATGTGGAAAGGCTAATATTTTGGAAATATTGGGTTAAAAATTTAGCTCAGCCAGTGTGGCTCAGTGGCTGAGCATAGACCTGTGAACCAGGAAGTCACCGTTCCATTCCTGGTCAGGGCACATGCCTGGGTTGCAGGCTTGATCCCCAGTAGGGGGCGTGCAGGAGGCAGCTGATCAATGATTCTCTTCATTGATGTTTCTATCTCTCTCCCCCTGTCCCGTCCTCTCTGAAATCAATAAAAAGATATTTTAAAAAATGTAGCTGCTACACCTACACCATACAAACCACATTCGGCCTCATTCCTTCTTCTACTTCCTCTAGATCCCACCCTCTGCTGACAAGTACATGGGTCCTCCACTATCCCAGTCACTCCTGCCTCAGGAGCCAGCTCACCGTTGTGCCCGGGATGGGGACGAAGGTCATGAACTCGTCCACGTGGCCCACGGTCAGCCAGTCTGAGTACAGCTCCACGGGCGCCTGCACCTGCTGGGCCTGCAGGAATTCCCTCACGACCTTGGTCATCCTCCGACCGCCGGACCTGGGGCAGGGTGGGGAGAAGGCAGCGTTTTAGAAGGTTGTCCACCATGCCTGCCTCACCAGGGGGCCTGCAGCCTCTGGTCCCCAGCCTGATCCCAGGGTGGCATCAGCAGAGCAGTCATGGGAAGGAGCCCGCGCTACAGGCCTGAGAGAACCTGGCTCAGGCAGGGAGGTGTTTGAGCCAAGGGGACGGAAGGGAGCATTCGCTGCAGCTAGAGCCTGTGCAAAGGGCCTGGAGCCCAGCCTTCAGCCCCTGCTTCTGTGCTCAGGGGTCCCGCCTGGACGGCTGAAGGGTCTAGGGCACAGGCATGGTTCCAGAATCTGCCCCAGCCTTTGTGCCTCTTTGCTACATTAACTTCTACTTAATTCATTTTTAATCTATTCAAGTGACACCTCCTCCAGGAAGCCCTTCCTGATTTCCAGACCCCTTGAGGTCTTCGATCTCCCCATTACCCTTAGATTATAACAGAAGGTCCTTATGGTAGGCCACAAATTCCTCTCTGATCTGGCCCCTGTCTGAGCCTCCTTCCTCATGTCCCCTTCTTCCTCCTTGTTCTGTTTGCTCCAGCTACCTGCTTGTTACCACTCAGGGCTTTGCCCCTGCTGCTCCTTCTATTTGGAATGTTCTTTCCCTCTGATCTCCCCACGGCTGCCTCTTTTTCATCATCCAGCCCTCATTTTCATGTTACTTTCTCAAAACCACAAATGCTAAAGTACCCTTGGCCCATCACTCTTGATCATGTAACCTTATTTTATCTTCTTCATTATACTTGTTAGCACCCAGAAGCATCATATTTATTTTCTTGCTTCCATGTTTATTTCCTGTTCTCCCCCACCCTGATACAAACTCCCCAAGAGCTGGGACTTGGTCTGTTTGGCTCACTGCTGTGTCCCCAGAGCCTGGTCACAGAGAAGGCTCTCAATAAGTATTTGTCTCTGCAAGCCCTCTCTGAACTCCCCATGGGGGCCAGAGACCCCCTCCTTGGGTTCCTCGGGCTCCCTAACATCCCTATGTCACTGTACACCCCTTGTTTCATGTCTGTTCAATCCCCAGTTCCTTGAAGGCAAGGGCGGGGCTTCCTGTTTGGAGCCTCATGCTGAACACAGGACGTGGCACTTGGCTGGTGCTTGGGAAATACCTGCTGAATGGATGAGGCTACTGAGTGGAGGGAGAAGGACAGAAAGGTGGGCAAACGGTCACTGACGTGCCAGTGGCCTCCACTGAGAAGGTAGGGATCCCACGTGGCTGAGGAACTTGGTGCACAAACCCTGGCTGGTCCCCTTTGGGCAGGTTCCTGGCAGCCCTTTTGTGAAGTGAGGACCCACAGCACTCACTACCTCCCCAGAGACTGTCCTGACCAAGGGAGACTCTGCCTTTTCATTGACGGGGGGTGGGGCGGGGGTGGGCATCTGGGGATGGAAGGAGGGTGCTGTGGACAAGCCATGGAGCCAGGCACTCAGGCTTTGGGGCAGGGCCATGCCGTCTTATGAATCTTGTGTATGGCCCCTCTAGGACTGGTTGGTGCGCTCCCACTCCCCTCTTTCAGTGTTCCTTCTCCAGACGCCTTCATCCCAATCTCACTGTAGAACCTCCACTTTTGGGAAGATCGCTTTTTTTTTTTTTTTTTATTAATATATTTGATTGGTTTTGTACAGAGAGGAAGGGAGAGAGATAGAGAGAGTTAGAAACATCGATGAGAGAGAGTCATCAATCAGCTGCCTCTTGCACACCCCCTACTGGGGATATGCCCGCAACCAAGGTACATGCCCTTGACCGGAATCGAACCCGGGACCCTTCAGTCCCCAAGCCGACGCTCTATCCATTGAGCCAAACGGGTCTCAGCGGGAAGATCGCTTTTTATTTAGATTTATATTTGACCCTAATTTATGCTGAGATGCACTGGCTAACTTGGTTTTCTTTCCCTAAATGTCTGTATCTCGTCAGAGAGTCAAGGGAGGGGTTCGCTCTCTCAGTCATTTGCTCCACATATGAGCAACCCAAACCACTCCTAAAGAGACAGAGTCACCTTCCCCCCCCCCCCCCACCCCGGCCCGCCCCCAGCCCCACCCTGGCTTCTCTTACAGAGGAAAGCTGCTCCCGATGAGGATCCGGCCCAGGGGGTAGGTCTTGCCATTCACGGTCACTGGGGGACTGACCTCCAGGTTCCCAAAGGAATCGAGGCTGGTGACAGGCTCAAAGAGGGACTCCCGGGACACATAGCCGAAATCCGGGCCCTAGGCAGGGGGCACACACCCATCGTTAGTGTCCTGCGGCCACGGGGTGTCCTTAGCCCCGACGCGGTCACCTTCTGATGATCACGCCTTGACGGCCTTAGGTCTGGCATTGTGGGCACGTAGCCTCTGGGCGGGGGTCACCCATGGTCTTCTCATTATCACCAAAGAGTAGAGCCTGGCTGGGGGAGGTTGAGTTTGTGGGCATGTTGGTGTGAGTGTGGGCATGAACATGGGCATGAACGTGTGTGTGTGTGTGTGTGTGTGTGTGTGTGAATGCGCACATATGTGCCTGAGTTTCTGCATGTGCCTCTGTTTCCCAAACAGGATGGTACTTCAGTGATTTCAGGATTAGTCCTCACTTTGTGCTATGGATGTCCCTGCCCATCTCTTTGTTTCTCCGACCCTCAGTTTCCCCAGCTGTCAGAGGTGTTGGGTCAGGTGACCTGCGGCAAGGTGGTAGATGGTATTATTGCTCCCAGAGACTTGCTCCCCACTTCTCAGTGAGAGGATTTTGCCTCCTGAGCTATTGCTGTGTGGCTTCTGGTTTCTCCCTGTAGAATATATTGTACTTCCCTGCCCAGTATCAGACTTGGTCACATGACTTGTTTTGGCCAATGAAATGTGAGCAGAAG
Organism: Pipistrellus hanaki; assembly: GCF_964339955.1. NCBI lineage: Eukaryota > Metazoa > Chordata > Mammalia > Chiroptera > Vespertilionidae > Pipistrellus > Pipistrellus hanaki. The sequence goes on along the minus strand of NC_140504.1, from coordinate 191,707,590 downwards.
TTCCGCATGCCAGTTCAGAGCCAAAGCCACAAGGCCCCCTGGGCATGCCTGTCACCTCTCTCCCATCCTCATGCTGGGAGAATGGCATTGCTCAGACTTGAGCTGCTCCTGCAGCCTGCGCTCTAGAATGAGGAAGGAACAAGGAAGCAGAGCTGCAGACAACCAACCAGCAACCAACATGAGTGTACGCAGGAAATGGACCTTTGCTGTTGTCAAGCACTGAGATTTGGGGGTTGTTTGTTACTGCAGCCTTACCTAGTGAAAGCTGACTGATACATGCAGGCATGGCAGGTAGGGGACATATGACATTCCAATCTGTTCTCAAACAACCGTATTTGTCCACTGAGCCCAGATGTAGCCTCAGAATCCTTCTTAGCACAGGGCTCTGGAGCTGGCATAATTCCAGGGGTCCCCAGTTGTTATAACCTTGGTGACTACCTGAATTTTACGGTTCCTTTTATGATTTTTTGGTAAAAAAAAAAAAAAAAAAAAAAAAAAAGTAGGGGTCTTGCTTGGGAACTTGCACTGGGCTGGGATTAAGCTTGTCTAACAAAAATCCTCGTAATAAAAAAAAGTGAAGGGGAAAGATATATGGCCTATCCTGGCCCTGGCCCAGCTGAGAGGCTCCAGGGACAGCCGTGGCGGGTGGGATGGACGGCTGAAGCTTAGCGCTTTCTCGCCCGGGAGCCCAGATGGCAAGGTGCGGTCTGCTGGAGGCTGGGGCAGCTGGGGCTTTACAGCGTCACACAGGCGGGCAGGCACTCGGCACAGAGCCGGGCTTGGCACAGGCCTCCGGGAACAATGCAGCCCAGGGCTTTGCAAGCAGGCAGCTAACCCTGAAGGCAGGTGGTGACCCAGGGACCGTGCGAGGAGGGTCTGGGAAGCCTCGGTTCTCATGCCTGCGGCTGGGCGGGCCGGTTTGACTGCCCCTCCCAGTGCTGGAGGGAAGGGACAGTCCTCACCGAGGACACTGCCCAGGGCTGTGGAACAACAAACAGAACGACAGCTAGTGACGGGCAGTGTATCAGGTGCAGCACAGATGCCTGAGAGGACGCCTTCGATCTTCCTGTGAGATTGTTTCTGTGGATACTGTTTCCATCCCCATTTTACAGATGAGCAAGCTGAGGCTTCAGGCCACTTGTAAAGAGTGAGTTGCTTGCCCAAGGCCACACCGCTGCTAAGGGGTAGACATCCGCCTGACATTCCAGAGCTTTGCGCTCACACCAAGGGGTTCCCCGTCTCCCGTGAAGAGGGGGACAGGTGAGTGAAGGTTCATAAGAAGCAGGTGTGAACCTGGCCAAGGGGTCGCCTCTGAGTAGCCCTGATGTTTTGGAGAGGGCATTAAAGAGGAGTGGAAATGGGGGGGGGGGGTCAAATTGCCTAAAAAATAACAAATGCAGCCCTACCGGTGTGGCTCAGTGGCTGAGCGCTGAACCATGAACCAAGAGTTCGATTCCCAGTCAGGGCACATTCCCAGGTTGTGGGCTCGATCCCCAGTGAGGGGTATGCAAGAAACAGTTGATCAATGATGTTTCTCTCATTGATGTTTCTATTTTTCTATCCCTCTCCCTTCCTCTCTCTCTAAAAAATCAATGAAAAAATTAAACAAAACAAAACAAAACACTGTTTTCATGAGCTGTGAAGTTGTAACCATGATTTTTGACAATTGCTTGACTATAATTTTCCTCTTGGAAACTTATTTCGCTGCAAGTTGGGGGTGGGGCAGTGGCGGAAGTCAGGGCCCCTGACCTGCCTTTGTGACACACAGTTCCTACTTCTCATCTAACAGAAAACCCTCCATTTGTTGGAAATGCATCAGTTACCAGAGCAGGAAAGGCCCTTAGAGATCACTATTCCAACTGACCCATTTCGCAGGTGGGAAAACGGAGGCTCTGGGCAACAGACTAATTTGTCAAGGGTGCCAAGGTCTCCTGACCACTCCTTCCTGTGAGAGTCCCCAGGACCGCGCCCCTCCCCGTCCCAGGGTGGCCCTCAGCGTCTCACCAGGAGCTGCTTCACTGGGAACTCCTTCAGGTTTCCATCTCGGGGGGAGTCCAGCACCACGGGGAAGCCTTTGTGGGGGGCCTCGATGTAGCCAAACTCGATTTCATCCTGTGGGGACACCAAGGGGAGCCATCAGAGGAGTCAGAGCACCACCTGTGAGTCCCAGCTGGCATCCCCAATTCTCTTCCTGACCGCAGGTGACAGCTCTGGTTCTGTTCCTATGCACCCTTCCATGGACAGGCTCTGCACATGCCAAGCATGTGAGTGCTCATATGATCCCTGCTTTATAACATCCTCCTGCAAGAAACACCTTAACATGGAATTCATGCTGTATTTGCAGTTGGCTTCTTCCTGGCTGCTGTAGGCTCCTCCATTGGAAGGCTGTTCTATCATATGTGTGCCCCTCGCCCCGTCCCCCATGGAGGGACATTTGGGTTGTTTTACAGGCTTTTGCTGCCTAGGCTGCAGCGAACCGCCTTATGCATGTATGTCTGTGAGCACATGTGCGTGTGTGAGCTGACGGCAGCATTCCCACACGTGCGCGGCACGGCGCTGTGCCAGGATGGTGACGTTAAGCCCTCTCCTTGCCTGAGCCCTGGGCGGCGCCCTCCCAGCCCGGCTCCTCACCTGGATCCAGCGGTCTCCGCGGTTTATGTATTGGAAGCAGACCTTCAGCTCGCAGTTGGTCTTCTCGACCAGATTCTTCACCTCTTTCAGGAACAGGTAATTGTCCTTCATGCTGAGAAGTTTAGGGAGAGGGGAAGGCCGGGAGGAAGGGTGAGGAAGGATTGAGGTGGCACCTGGAGGCTGTGCAGGCAGGTGAGGCCACACCTGTGTTCAGTCACCTTTGCAAAGGCCCTTGGACTCAAGGGCCAAGCAAACACCCACACACACGGTGTTTGCCAAGGTCATGAACAAATAAAATGAGGGGGACTCTCACCCCCATTTGTCCCAAAACCTTGTCTCTGACTCCCCCGGATTCCAAAGAGGAGCTCTGCTTAGTACGGAGGCCGGGGATGGGCCTGGACTCCAGGCCCTTGGGTGGAGAGGCACTTCCTTCTCCTGCTTTTCATCTTGCTACAGCTGTCTAGCACATAGTAGGTGCTTAATAAAAAACAAACTGCTGAACGAATGAGGTGAATATCCATTGCACAGGAGGTTCCCAACTTCACAGCATGGGCCAAGAGTAAGAAAAGAGACGGTAACTTATTTTTAGAGCGAAAACTCTGTGCCATGACTTTGGATGGATGCTTTGTCTGATTGGTCTCACTTAATCCTCACAGAGATGCTGTGATGTTAGCATTTCAGAGAAACGGAGGCTCATAGAGGCCAAGTGAGTTTCGCAAGACCTGAACCCAGGTCTGTCTGCCCTGAAGGCTCAGTGATAGCCACACTGCCACACTGCCCGTCTGCACCATGGCCACTGCTTACCAGCACACATACACGGACACGGGAGGCAGGATGTTGGGGGTCATGATCCACGGAGCAATCCGGAACACCACGGTGTCCGTGAAGATGGGTGTCAGCGGAATCTCCTGGTGTGGGAGAGAAGGGGAGGGGACCCAAAAGTCTCCTCAGGGTGCTTGTCACTCCTACCTTCCCAGGTGGGGGGGACACTGATAGCAATAGTACATTTATTGAGCGCCTACTGTGTGCCAGGCCCTGTGGGGGTTTTACACGCACCGACTCCTTTCTGCCTTACCCCAGGAGGTAGATACACTATCACCCTTGTTTTACAGGTGGGGAAACCGAGTCACAGACCTCGAAGTCAGAGACCTCTTCCGTAGCTGCCCAAGGGCACATGGTTAGTGAGTGGTAGAGGCTGGATTTAAACCCAGGCTGTCTGACTGCTGAGCGCACACTCCTGACACTTTCTATTTTTTAAAAAAAATAAAATATATTTTATTGATTTTTTACAGAGAGGAAGAGAGAAGGATAGAGAAACATCGATGAGAGAGAATCATCGATAAGCTGCCTCCTGCACACCCCCTACTGGGGATGTGCCTGCAACCAAGGTACATGCTCTTGAAGGGAATCAAACCTGAGACCTTTCAGTCTGCAGGCCAACGCTCTATCCACTGAGCCAAACGGGTTTTGGCACTCCTAACCCTTTCTGATCTTGCCCCACCCAAGTTCTCTTCCTGAGGCCGGCCCACATGGTCCCGCCCAGGCTGCCTTGGAGTCTCTGCGGTGCCCGCTGGTGGGGGGCAGTGTGAGACCCTGGAGGCCAGGCCCCCTCCCCACCCGTGCTGTTAGCGGTGCCTTCCCTGCCTTCCCTTTCCGCACGGACCTGAGGGTGCTCTGTGAGCGAGTTCTTACACAGCCAGCCCAGGAAACCGAGGCCCAGGGAGTCAGTTCACCTGCCAGGTGTCTCATGGGCCTGAACTTGGGCAGTCTGACTCCAGAGCCTGTTCTGGTCAATGTAAGCTGGACCCAGCCCCCTTGGAACATGAATGGTGGGGGCATGTAGGTCTCCAAGCTTGGACTCTCCCTTGGTGCTTTGAGGGGAGTGGAGCACAGAGGGAGAGAGCGGGGGGAGGGGATCCTGGGCTTGGCCCTCTGGAAGGAGCCCCCCGGCGCCCAGGGGCAGCCCTGCGTGTGGGAGCCGGGGCCCTCACCTCGCTCACGCACTCCAGCAGGCTGACGTGGATGGAGACCAGGCCCGGGAAGCCCGCGTCGGGGAAGCATAGGCCTTCCACGAAGAACAGCAGCTCCGCCGAGCCGCCCGTGTACTTGACCACGTGGTAGAGCTTCTGCCGGCCCAGGATGTGGATGTAACGCTGGCCGAAGAACGGGTCTGGAGGGAGAAGGACCGATGTGGGAGCCCCGCCCCACCAGGAGGAGGTCAGCGAGGTGGGGGTCACGGACGGGGGACACGAGGGCCGAGGAACTTGTCCTCCAGATGAAGAGAGGAAAAGCACAAGCAGAAAAGCCACCAGAGGGGCCGTGGCCTGGTCACTGTCCCAGCATTACCGTGTGCTAGCCGCGTGGCCCCGAACCAGACAACCTCTCTGGCTTCTGGCTTCCTTGTCTGTAAAGGAGCAAACACTGATCGTGGTTTGATTCCCAGACAGGCCGTATGCCTGGGTTGTGGGCTCCAGCCCAGCGTGGGGGAGTACAGGAGGCAGCCGATCCATGATTCTCTCTCATCACTGATGTTCTCTCTTCATCTCCTTTCTCTGAAATCAATGAAAAGGATATTAAAAAAATAAAAATAAAGGGAGCCAACTTTCCCAGGATGGTGCTCATGGATGACGGCAGAGGACGGCTGAGCAGCCAGTGACGCTGAGAAAGCCATCCTTCTTCCTGTTTTAGGACGAGGAAACCGAGCGGCAGAAAGCAGAAATGGCTTGTTCGCGGTCACATAGCCAGTAAGTGGCTGAGCTGGGGCTCAAAGTCACGTCCAGTCCCGAACCCCAAGCTCCCTTCCCCATTACAGAATAAAACACAGGGTGCCCGTTTGCACCCAAATCCCCTCCAGGCAATCTTGGAGGGGAATTTCTGCGACAAGACCCAGGCGTGGGTCCCTGGCTATCCCTGGGAGGACAGACAGGTGTGTCCTGTGCTGCTCCTCTGCTTGGAACCACCGTCTCCCCCCTTTCAGGCCTCCATTTGTGTCACTTTTAATTTTTTTAATTTGTGTCACTTCTGAGAATTGTGCCCGGGTCCCTCAGAGACCAAGCCAGGGGCTCTGTCTGGAGCCTCCGCAGCCCCCGTCTTTCCACATCCCAGCCTTTCTGAATGGCGTTGACCACAGTGTTCACTGTGGGCCCCAAGAGGCTGTCACTTTGTGGGGGCAGAGATGGTCCAGCCGGTCTGGCTCAGGGATTAATAAATATCTACTGAACCGCTGGCTCCCATATGGCTCCCATCCCGCACCCCGTAGGAGAATTTTAGGCCAATTCAGAGTGCATGCATCGACTCATTACTCTGTGACCAGCATGGGCAAGGGCTTTGGGGGAGAGAGAGGCCCAGCATCTCTGTTGAAGAGCAGCGCTCTGCTGATGGTAAGACAGAACAGAGCTGTGGGGGAGTGAGCCCACGGGGTTACTGGGTTAGGGAGGGCAGGGCAGGGAAGGAGGCAGGATGGGAAGAAGCATTTGAGCAGAGGGGGCAGGCTTTGAGATGTCCTCAGGGGTGGCGGAGGTGGGGGCAATGAGGAGAAGGGTACTTGCATTGGCAAAGCCATGGGCGTAGGGCCCTACGCAGTTCCAGAAGGAGTTTCTTTATGCCCCGCAGAGCTGGAAGGGCAGAATCAGACTCAGCTTAGCACTATGGTCACCAACAACAGTAATGGTTAGTGACCGGTCGCCCAAGGGTTAGAACATGTAACCAGAACAGTCCTGGCACAAACAGGGGGGCTGATTAAAACTTGCAAAATGAATGACGGAACCACTGCAGCCCAGGCTTCGAATGGCTCCTCACGTAGGACAATGTGCGCCACATGACCCTGGTCAGACAGGGCGGGACGGACGTAGGTTTACAGTTGTTCATATGGAAAATAGTACGATAATCTATATATATAAAAGCCTAAGCAACCATCCGACCATTCAACTGTCCAACCGGTAGCTGTGATGCGTAATGACCTCCAGGGGGCAGACGCTCTGATGGGTAGCTATGATGCACACTGACCACCTGAGAGCAGACACTCAATATAGGAGCTGCCGAGCTGTGGTGTTTTGACAGCTGTGGTTCTTGGGTAACACACCCGGAACCAGAGAGGAGAGAGCCTGATTCTGGGGTCCATCACCTGAGAACCACCCTCTCGCAACCTGGGACTCCTTGGGGGATGTTGGAGAGCTGGTTTTGGCCTGATCTCCACAGGCCAGGCCGAGGGACCCCACTGGTGCATGAATCCATGCACTGGGCCTCTAGTTTATAAATAATAACACAAGAATAAACTCCGTGTTTTGAGTATTCACAACTGCAAACCTACTTTTCCCCCAGCCTGCATACCTCACTGAGGGCGGTCACTGAGCGGTTATGGCTTCCACAGTCAGAGAGACCTGGGTTCAAATGCCACTCTGGCTTTCTAAGCTGTGAAACCTCAGGGATTTCACTTAACCTCTCCTCTCCTCAGTTTACTCATCTGTTAAGTGGACGATAACAATACCTATGCCAGTGGGCCATTGCAAGATAAAAGGACACAGCATCAGTAACTTCGGTAAACTTAGTACCGTGGGTAACCACTGGCAACACAGCTGGGACCTGTGGCTACCACTACTCTGAGAACCGTGAATGAGTCAGCACACCCCTGACTGCAAAACCCATGACCTTTTCGCCTGGCTGGTGGAGCTCATTGGTTGAGCATCAACCTATGAATCAGGAGGACATGGTTCCATTCCTGGTCAGGTCACATGGTTCCATTCCTGGTCAGGTCACATGCGGGCTTGATATCCGGTGGGAGGTGTGCAGGAGGCAGCGGGTCGATGATTCTCTCTCATCGTTGATGTTTCTTTTTAAAATATATGTTTATTGATTTCAGAGAGGAAAGGAGAGGGAGAGAGAAATAGAAACATTAGAAACATCAACGATGAGAGAGAATAATTGACCGGCTACCTCCTGCGTGCTTCCTCCTGGGGATCAAGCCTACATAGGGCATGTGCCCTTGACTGGAATTGAACCCAGGACCCTTCAGTTCGCAGGCCAACGCTCTGTCCACTGAACCAAACCAGGTAGGGTATCATTGATGTTTCTCTCTCTCCCTCTCCCTTCCTCGTTGAAAAAAAAAAAAAAATCATGACCTTTTCATCAAACGACTCATGAACAACAGAAGCCAAAGAGATAACACCTCCCACCACCTCCCCTTGGATAGGCCCAAGAAATGAGGCATAAAGGCTCAGGCACTGAATGTTCCAAGCAACTCGCCACAGCCCTGTGCAGAAGGTCCTCCTCATTCAGCAAGGACAGCGTGTGCCTGTGTCCCAATCTCCATAACTAAAAACATCCCCCCTCGGCACTCAAGCTCGTCCACGCCCACACACCAGGCAGCACCTGAACTGCCCCCACACCAGGCTGCACTGGAACCGATAGATGCTCAGGGGGAGAGATCTCAGGCCTAGGAGGTGACTGGTCTTTGCAGAAAGCTCCAAAGCTGTGGTGGGGTCGGGGCTCCACCAGGGCCTGGGGAGGGCAGGGGCCTGGCCAGGGGAGCGGGGTCAGGTGGAGGGACATGATCTTGCCCATCTGCGTGCAGCTTTCTCCCTCTCCTGGCCGGCGATCTACAGTTGTTTCTCGTTCTGGCGGACTGGGCCGGCTCTAGGCAGATCAATTCCTCCGTGGGAACAATCTAGCCACTGTCCCCAGCTGGGTGCAGGCCCGCCTGGGCATGGCTGGCTCTCCCTACAGGAACCAACAATGCCCCTTTATGGAGCGGCCACATGCCTTGGAGCCGGGTCCGCCGGCCACCCTGACCTCTCCTTAGCCCCAGCCCTTGGCCCTGCCCGGGCGTGCGGTGTGATTTGGCACAGCCCTTCCGGTCACTTTGGAGATATTCCACCTCCCAAGGAGACTCCTCAGGGTGACGGTGTGAGCCACTGCCCTGCTGTGCCCGGGACTGAGGGGATTCCCGGGGGGATGGATTTCCAGTGCTAAACCTAGGAAGGTCCTGGGCAAATGGACACGCTGGCCTCTGTATCGTTGGTAGGAAGAGGGCAGGCCCCAACTCTGGGACCCTGGGGCCGAAGCTGAGGCTGCATCTTCCTAATGGCATTCGAGACTTCTAATGATTATTAATAATCATCATAATAATGCCAACAAAAGCAACAAGTGCCATCTAGAGAGAGCGCTCCATGGACCAGCTACTGTGCCGAGGGCCTGACACTCACTCCTCTTGAGTCCCCATCACCAATGGCTCAGCTAGGCCTCTTGTCCCCAAATCATATCACAAATGAGGAACACGAGATCTGGATATGTTAGACTTGCTTAGATCTGGGGTTTGAATCTCCTGGGCTCCAGAGCTCCCCTCTTGGAGTCCCTAGCCTCCAGTCCAGCCCCCTGCCTGATGGGGAACTCAAGAAGTTGAATATTTTTGTTTTAGTTATATAGTTACCAGGCTTGGTGACTGGTGCATGGAGAAGCTATTGTTCCGGGGCCTGGGGTGTATGACGGGACCTGCCCTGGCTCCAGGAGACCCGCAGGCAATCCAACCTCCGTGCCCCTGAAGGGCTGCAAGCCACCGAGTCGGTATCTGAGCCATTGTGCTCCAGGGAGAGAGTGTGCCTGCTTAGGAGACAGATGAAGAGTCACCATCTAGCCGGGCTAAGGTGGCTCAGAGGTTGAATGTCAACCTATGAACCAGGAGGTCATGGTTCAATTTCTGATCAGGGCACATGCCCAGGTTGCAGGCCCGATCCCCAATAGGGGGTGTGTAGGAGGCAGCTGATCAATGATTATCTCTCATCATTGATATTTCTCTCTCTCTCTCTCTCTCTCTCTCTCTCTCTCTCTCTCTCCCTTCCTCTCTGAAATCAATAATATCTATCATCTATCTATCTATCTATCTATCTATCTAAAAGAATCACCATCTGATTAACCTTTTCTCCCTGAATTCCAAGCTCTTTACCTACACTTTCCCCCCTCTTACTAAAAGGGTCCCCTTGAGATGAGATGGAAGATGATGTTTTTAGGATACAAAACCCACTATCTTCTCAGATCACTGGCCCTCTGATTTTGATGCCACCCCAAAATGAGAAAAAGGAAAAAAGGGAGAAAAGGAAACAGCCACCATCCTTTCGTGTGACCCCAGAGCAGCCATCCAGGATGGAACGTTTTGTGGGAAACGGACTATTCTGGGATCATCGCTGTCTGTCTCTGTAATGCCACCCCCCCTGCAGGATGCCAGCCCAGATAGCACAGACTGGGGACCGCTGTCCAAAGCATCCAAAGCGCTTGCGTGGTGATTCCTCCTCATCTTGTCTGCTCCGGACCCATCTCGGGTGGCGAGGGAGGGGGAGGGGTGTGGTTACCGGACCAGATCTCAAACCACTCCCATCTGGATAACACCCAGGCGTCACAATTCACTGCCATGGTCAAGGAGCCCAGGTGAAGGTCCTGCCTGTACCTCTCCAGCCCCTGCCTGCAGCCCGTCCCCCATGGCAACCCTGGCCTGGCTGGGGTAAACATCAACACCTCTGGCCCCCTGGGGCTGCAGAGCCGGCCTGACTCTGGGGACATTCCAACCTGTATGAGGTCATTGCCGAGCTCAGGGTGGATCCGGAGGAGGACTGGCTCCAGGTGGCAGCTGTCCATTGCTGTCCTGGCCAAAGCACTCCCTGAGGTGAGGGTCCAGAGAACCCTGTGACCAACCCCTCCAGGTGACTGCCCTGGCTGCAGTGGGCTGGTCTAGAGGTGGTCCCAGAGCTAGACCGGAGATCCCGGATCTCCAGGCAGCTGGGCACGCAGGAAAGCCCCACCCTGCACCCAGGGCGAACTGCAATGCTAACTATTTTGCTTAGAGAGCATTTTAACACATAAATCAGCTCTTGACAGTCCCTTGCTTAAAACCCTCTCATGGCTTTCCACTGCGGTCAGAGGAAAAGCTGAGCCTTCTCTGCAGGCCCTGGCTCCTACCCAGTTCTCTGACCTTGATTCCAACACAGCTCCTCGCTCTGGTCTTCCTTCTGCTCCTCCAGGCTGGTTCCCTCCTCTGTGCCTTGTCCGTGCGGCTCCCTGTGCTTGGAACACGCTTCTCTCAGCTCATAAAGGGCTGGTTCCTCCTCATTGTGGGTTTGGGTCTCAGCTTAGCCACCTGCTCCGGCTAGCAGTACCTTACCTCTGCCCCGCACACTCTCTATCACGTGGTCTGTGTCATTTCCTCCGATCAGGCTCGTTCCCGTGTCTCCCTCACTGGACCGTCACTGCCCCAGGGCAGGGTGTGCTTGCAGAGTTCACTGTGGGGACCCCGGTGCTGGGAGCGCTCAACGCGTACGTACAGAGAGAACGGGTCAGAGCAGGTCGCTCTGTGGTGGCAGCACGTTCCCTACACGGTGGGGCCCAGGGTGTCCGTCACAGACAAGAGGAGCAAGGGGGTCAGCCCCCTCAGGGTGCCCTCAGCAGTGCCGGGGGCTCTTTAAAAGTCGGAGGCATGCCCGGCGGGTGTGGCTCAGTGGTAGAGCGTCCATCTAGGAACCAGGAGGTCATGGTTCGATTCCCATCCAGGGCACATGCCCTGGTTGTGGGCTTGATCCCTAATGTGGGGTGTGCAGGAGGCAGCTGGTGAATGATTCTCTTTCATCACTGATGTTTCCACCTATCTCTCCTGCTCCTTATTTCTCTGAAAGCAATTTATATATTATATATATATATATATATATATATATATATATATATATATATATATATAAGTAATGCTGAGCTCCAGGAAATCCGAGATGGGCAAAACGCACCCAGGGGCAGATACCTGCCTCAGGTATCATGAAGGTGACATGACCCCGGAAAAGGACCTCCCAAGGCCTTGGTCCCCTGGTTCATGGGGAGAAGGGCCTCTGGTTCTAACAGAACTTGTGGCACAACCACCCCCTTTGAGAGAGGGGAGCTCTGACTTCACGGGATAGCGATGCCCACTACCAGTAATATGACTTAGTCATCGTTTCTGTTCCTAAGCGGCCCAGGCGCTTACTGAGGGGCCCGGAGCTCTCGGCAGCACCTGCCCCTGTGGGGCCACCACTGCGGAGGGAGGCCTGGGAGCCTTCGAGGGCAGAGCTGGGCCCCCGGGGGGAGGGACAGCTCAGCGAGCGCTGAATGGCTCAGGACCGCGGGGGCTGGGCCGGCCCACTCACTCTCCACGTAGAACACGCCCACTCGGTCCGCGTCCGCCATGGAGATGTAGAGGACGATCTGGTATCCCGCGGGGAGGCGGTCGGGGCCTTTGGTCCGCAGGATCATCTGCGACATGTCCTTGAGGTCTGACGGGCGGACAGGCGGAGAGGTTAGGATGATGACACGTGGGGCTGCCAAGCTGGCTTACCAAGGGCTGTTGTTACCTTTCTAATCAGGACGGAGAAAAACCCCCACACGTGTGTATGATAGACACTATGGAAAGGCATAAACACCGGCTGGCATCTCTAATTCCATAGACAACCAGTAACCTCTGGGGAATTTCCTTCCAGTCTTTTTTCTACGTATATGTATCTTCTTTAAAAACCATGGTTCCAATGGGACTATATGAGTAGTTTTGTCTTCTGTTTTCAGCAAGAGTGGCTGTTTGAGTCCTCCATCCCCAGGAGACCCAGGGTCACTCCTGCCTCACCCTCACCCCGCCCAGGACTTAGCAGGACTGCTTCCATGGCTCCTCCCTGCCCCCACCCCCACGTGCGGGTCCTGCGGGTACCGTTCTTGCTGTAGACCTTGTCGTCCTTGCAGTCCTCCTTGGACAGCCAGGGTATCTCCCGGTCACAGTTCACCAGCAGGATGGCTCCCTGGCCCTCGGGGCCCCAGGTCCAGGACGCCTGCAGGGGCAGGGGGAGAGGTCGGCTCTCTCTTCTGTACCTTCTGGTAGACAGTCCCAGCCCAGACCTCACAGGACTCCAGAGAGGCAGCCCAGGAGGAGAATTAAAGAGCAGCTACCCCCCATCAGGGCAGCTGTGACCTGGCAGACTGCAATCCCACATCTGATGCCCAGAGACATCGGTGTAAGCACCGCCGGGAAGTCCAGGAGGCGGACGGATGGCGGCAGAGAGAGAGAGACTGGAAGGCTCTGAGGCCCTCCTGAGCCTCACGCTGGATGTGCCTGAGCCCGGAGAGGGGTGGAGGCAGGCAGACGGAGGGCGGCCAGAGACAGGGCAGGCAGGCCTCTGCTACAGGCTCTGCAGTGCCCGGGGGGCTGAGGGGAAGACACCCTGACGGACAGACGCCCAGTGCTCCCAGACTCTCTCTAAGGGCCCCAATGGGCAATCCCTTTCTACCCAGCAGCCAGGGTGGCTCAGAAGGCACTCCACCCAGATCAGGTTGCTTTCCTGTTCCCACCCGGGTCGGGCGCTCCCTGTTGCCTCAGGATAAAGCCCCTGTGGCCTGCAAGGCCCGGAGAGACCTGCCACCTCTCCATCCGTGCCCCTCACCTTCCTCTCACCCACTCTGCTCCCCGACACTGGCCGCCATTCTGCTCTCCAAAGATGCCAAGCTCTCAGCCTGCGCTGCACCGGTCCCGTCTCCCTTCACCTGGCCAATGCCACGCCTCCTCCCAGTCACAGCAAAGTGGTCCCCCTTCCCGGAAAGCCTTTATGACTCTCCATTCAGAGCAGCCTCCCTGGGTTTACACGTACGACACTGTCCACGCTCTTCTGGGGGCGGATTTAGGACAATTGTGATGAAACAGCCACCAGCGACATTCTTTACTTAATGTGGGTCTCCCTCTCCCCCCTCCAGTGGCCTGTGGGCTCCCTGAGGGCAGGAGCATGTCCCCAGGGCCGGACCAGTCCTGGAATGTAAAATATGCTCAGCAAATATTTAGGAAATGGTAAGTGAAATATGAAACGTCACTGGCCCTCACGGAGAAAGCCTGGTACGTTCAGGCCCTCAGGGACTGCGTGCCTTCACCAAGGCTGCTGCCCTCCGGCCAGGCCGGAGGCCTCCGAGGTCTCAGGGAGCCAAGACACAGAGATGGAGAGAGTGAGGTGGCCTCGGCTGCCTGGGGAAGGCAGGACCAGGGCAGAGCCCACTGAGGGGCCTGGGAAAAGGGGTTCCCCAATAGGCTTGAGGTCCCCCAGCAACAAGCAGGAAATCTGGGGCCAGCAGCCAGTCCCCAGTGTCCTCACGGGGGCATTCAGTTACCTTTTTAAAGTAAACATCGATGTATAATTGCAACCAGGCCTTAGATTGTTGTGGGAGATAATGAGAGGATGTAATAGAGAAAAGCCAACGGGGCTTAAAGAACCTGGTTGAGGCAAAAGTACGGAACGGAATGAGGTCAAGAGCACAGTGCCGTTTGCACAAGTTAAAAATACACGCACCCCAACCAGCTGGCAGGCTTTGTAAGAATCATAGGAACAGAAAGGGACACAGTAAAGCCATTAGAATGACCCTTTGTAGGGAGCAGAAGAGGAAGAAAAGCGAATGAATGATGAATGAATGAATAAGTGAACAGGAGTGAGGTTGTGCACGCAGCATTGAACTTGAACTGAGGGCATTAACGCAGCCTTCGGATCCTGGTGGGCTCTCCCATTCAGATTAAAAAAAAAAAAAAAAAAAAAAAAAGCAAAATAATAAGAGCAAATACTTGGTGGCACTTACTCTGTGGCAGGACATTTAATTTTTCCCACAACTTTCTGAACTGGGGTCCCCATCCTGTGGTGGGGAAACTGAGACGTGGGAGCTTGTTTCCGCAGGAGTGTGGCTGCTCTGTGTATCTGTCTCAGTGTGGGGTGTGTGTCACGGTGTGTGGTGTGTCTGTCACGGTGTGCGGTGTGTCTGTCATGGTGTGCGGTGTGTCTGTCACGGTGTGTGGTGTGTCTGTCACGGTGTGCGGTGTGTCTGTCACGGTGTGCGGTATGTCTCTCATGGTATGGGGTGTTGTGTCACTGTGTGCGGTGTCTGTCATGGTGTGCAGTGTCTGTCACGGTGTGCGGTGTGTCTGTCACGGTGTGCGGTGTCTGTCATGGTGTGCGGTGTCTGTCATGGTGTGCGGTGTGTCTGTCATGTGTGCGGTGTGTCTCTCATGGTATGGGGTGTTGTGTCACAGTGTGCGGTGTGTCTGTCACTGTGTAGGGTGTCTGTCACGGTGTATGATGGTTCTCTCACTGTGTGGGGTGTGTCTGTTGCTGTGTGCAGTGTCTGTCACGGTGTGTGGTGTGTCGGGGAGCCTGTCCCGGGCCCCGATCTCCTCCTCTGAGACTGACAGCTGCCTGTGTCTCCTGGGAGGACCGGGCTGCCATAGGATCCAGCTGGGGCTCTTCCCCAGACAACCCCAGTGAGTCTGCCTGGTAGCGAGGTACCTTTTTTGGGTTGTTCTTCTCGACCACGCCGTCCCGGTCTGCGTCCACATCCAGGGAGAGCTCTGGGGACAGACACACGGGTGAGTTGTTGAGCCTGCCAGGCAGGGTGGGGCAGGGATGGTGGCATCAGGGTGTGGCTCACCATCTGCCTGGTCCTTGGAAGGAGAGGGCCTTGCCGTGGTCATCTCATCCGACCCTGCCTCCCCACCCCCGCCTGCTTATGGCTTCGAGGGGTGCGGTCAGCTGGGTCTGGGTCTCCCACCAGTCAGCTCTGGTGGTGCGTGGGGTGGGACTTAGTGTACAGATCCGGAGCCTCGGGTCGGAGAGGCCAGATCCTGCCCAGGGTCACCCTGTGGCCTGAGTGGAACACCACACAAATCTGATTGGAAGTCCTTATTTTGAAAACAGTCACAGGAGTCCCCTCCCAGCCTGGCCAGGTCATGTGTGCACAGGTGTGTTTGAGCGTGTGTACCTCTCCCAGCATGCTCAGTGGCCCAGATCCCACCTCCAAGGACGGAGGGCTTTAGTTTGGATGGGAGACTGGGTCTCTGACCCCTCTCAATCTGAGGGTGTTTGAGAGGCCCGGCTGTCAGACAGAGGATCCAGGGATGGGGTCCCCGTTTCTTCTTTCTCTTGGGGAAGGGACCTTTGTGGGGACAGGCTTCATGGAACCTGTGTGGGGCAGTGACATGAACCCAAGATGTAGCATCAGACAGTGCTGGGTTCCAGCTCTGGTTCTCGGCTTATAAGCTGTGTGACTTTGGCCAGATTGAACAGCCTCTCTGATCCCATTTCTTTGCCTGCAAAATGGGGCCCTTTCCAGCCAGAGGAGTTGCACTAATTGCAATAGTAGGCACCACGGACACTATGAGGAGGACACTGCTGTGTGGGGGTTGTTCTGTGCACTGTGGGCTGCTGGGCAGTCCCTCTGGCCTCTGCGCCCTGGGTGTCAGTGACATCCCCAGCGTGACAACCAGAATGCCTTCAGAAATCACCGAAGGTCCCTGCGAGGCAGAATGCACTGGAGACTGGCAGGGCAGGGCCGGGGAATTGCTGGGAAGGTGATGGGAGCATCGCACGGAGCGAGAGGAGCCGGATCCAGGCCTGGGAACGGCCCGAGGGCTCAGCCTCACGCCGGGCATGACTTGGACTGCGCCGGGAGTTGGGTGGGAATGAATGGATTCCTGGTGAGTCCCTGTTGGCAGGCGGGCCCTCTCCCCGGACGGGGTGGGGCGGAGGGTCCTGGCTCAGGAAGGGCACTGATGTCAGCCTCCTTGGGTGGCTCGTCCTGAGTCTGAGGATTAAGTTCACATCTTGCCTTCACTCATAGTTCGGGTCTCTCCCACCCTGGAACGGGGCTTTTCTAGGGTGAGAAGGAGGCCCCAGGAGGGGCAGCTTTAAAGTAATGCGACCAGCAGGACAGTCCCGATTTTTTTTTTTTTTTTTTTAACAATTTGTCGCGTGTCAAGTGGTGTTTTAAAACGCCACGAGACCTGGGACAAAATGTTATTCTTTCCAAAAATCGGGACTGTTTTAAAATGCCACGGGACGTGGGACAAATTGTTAAAAATCGGGACTGCCCCACCAAAAGCGGGATGCCTGGTCACCTTACTTTAAAGGCACCTGGTCCTTGGGAGAGGGGACCCCACGTCTGCAGCCCCCCTGTCCGTTAGACCCTGTAAGGCAGCTATCTCCCCTCCTGGCCCCATTCCCTCAGCAGGTCACTGGGGAGCATCTGGGTCCAGAGCCCTCAGGGGTGGGGGTGGGGAGGGCATTGGGGCACCGGGCCTGCTCTCAAGGAGTCCCCGTCCTATGGGATGCACAGTATTGCTCCCATTTTAGAGGTGAGCAAACCCAGGCTCAGAGACGCCCTATCAGAAACCCGGGAGGCTGGAGCAGGCTAAGGACTTTATTTTTTTATCTTTTTTAAAAATATATTTTATTGATTTTGTACAGAGAGGAAGGGAGAGAGATAGAGAGTTAGAAACATCAATGAGAGAGAGTCATCGATCAGTTGCCTCTTGCACACCCCGTACTGGGGATATGCTCGCAACCAAGGCACATGCCCTTGACCGGAATCTAACCCAGGTCCCTTCAGTCCCCAAGCCGACGCTCTATCCATTGAGCTAAACCGGTTTCGGCAAGGCTAAGGACTTTAGGGTAAGGTGACCAGATGTCCCTCTTTTGGCGGGACAGTCCCGATTTCTAACAATTTGTCCCCCGTCCCAAGGCGTTTTAAAAAAGTATTATTATTTTTTTTTTAAAAACACCGAGAGACGCAGGACAAATTGTTAAGAATTGGGAGTTGCCGAAACCGGTTTGGCTCAGTGGATAGAGCGTCGGCCTGCGGACTGAAAGGTCCCAGGTTCGATTCCGGTCAAGGGCATGTACATTGGTTGTGGACACATCCCCGGTGGGGGTGTGCAAGAGGCAGCTGGTCGATCTTTCTCTCTTATCGATGTTTCTAGCTCTCTATCTCTCTCCCTTTCTCTCTGTAAAAAATCAATAAAATATATTTAAAAAAAAAAGAAAGAATAGGGACTTTTTTAAAATGCCGAGGGACGCGGGACAAATTGTTAGAAATCGGGACTGTCCCGCCCAAAGCGGGACGTCTGGTCACCTTACTTTAGGGAGAAAGTGGGAGAGCCAGATCCACCGGCTGCGGATAAAGAGGCTGCAGGCTCAGGTGGAGGAACCGTATTGATTTTGGCTCCGGGACCTTCAGGAACTTTCCAACTGGACACGCCCCACGGACACTCCTCCCTGGGAACCTGCCTCAGGCCCGCCTCCTGAAGGAGTCTCTCTCTTTGCTTTTTAAGATAATCATCTCCCAGGTGTACAGTTCCCTCTGGCAGTGGCAGGCACTTTCCATGCTCGCTCTCCCTTCTATCCCCCCTGTGCAGATGGGGAAACCGAGGAAACCGAGGCAGCGGGGAGGGGGGGAGGGGAGTGACAGGAAGTCCCCAGAGGGTGCAGAGCCAGGCATCCCGCTCAGGCCTCTGGATCCAGACCCCTGCCCTGGGCTGTTCCCTCCGCGGATTCAGGCTGCCCTCCGCCCTGGGCTGCTTCCAAGGCCAAGGCCGCCTTCACACACCTGACCTGCTCCCCTGAAGGTCGTCCCGGAGGAACTGGCTCCTGGGTGTGTCCCTGGGAGCACTCCATGGTGCTTTCCTCCGTTAGGGATTCTTACAGGGAGAAGCTGTTGGCTACGTGCACATCACAGACAGGAAATCGAATGGTCCCAAACAGCTTCTAAAGGAACACAGCCGTTCCCCCGCAGGCCCAGCCCCGCACCTGCCTGGAGCGACCCCTACACACTACAGAAGCCGCTTACTGCTCTTTCTTGGTGTATGACGTGCGGGTAGGTTTTGCTGGCTCCCCGTTATGCAATCCGGGCATTACGTAACCGGGCTGCTATGCCACCCACCCTCCAACCGCCCACTGCACATTTTCTGTCTTATGACCCGTGAGCCGTCTCCAGATTCAACTGAAATGGCCTTCCCGCCCCTCCCCCTCCCTCGGGATCCCCTCCAAGCTACCAGCCATCCCCGGAGGACTCCTCCCGCCAACCTTCTCCCAGTGTCCGATTTAACGAGATTCCAATGCGATGATCCTTGTGGGGTCAGAGAGCAGGGCTGGCGTGACCTCTGCCCTCTTGGGATGGCTGTGCCATCCTGGGGAGGAGGGTGAGCATGTCTGTCTGAGGGTCTCAGCTCTAGACATTCCCCGGAGGCCCCGAGTCCTATCTCAGCTCCTGGGAATAGCCCCAAGGTGTCAGGTGGCGCCTGGGGTGTGGGGCAGATTAACGGAAAATGCCAAATTGGCTTTTAGGCCGTCTGCCCGAGGGAGAATCTAGACGCTGAAGCCTTAGCTCTGACATAGAGCCACAGGCATCTTGGGGGGTGGCCAGCCCCATGGACAGTGGCAGGGCGCCGGGCTTTCTTGCCCTAACAGGCAGCCCGGGGTGTGGGGGGGAAGGAGGCCTCTGTCCCCCACAGCCACCCCAGGTGCTGGGGAGCGGGCACAAGGAAGGAGGCCCTCAGGTGGATGCTAAGCATCGTCAAGGTTCAGGCTGGTGTGCGGCTCCCGTCGCCAGGACCACAGCAAAGAGGGTGAGGCCCTGACCTCTGTCCTCCCACCCCCTCTTCTCCCTTAAGAGGAGAGTTCTCTTCAGTCCAAACTGGAGTTTTGAAGGTCCTTAGGGATCAATGAGCTCAAACCCCTCTTTTTAAAATAAAAATTTCACCAGGGATATGTTCATTGATTTGAGAGAGAGACACAGAGAGAGAGACAGAGAGAGAGAGAGAGAGAGAGAGAGAGAGAGAGAGAGAGAGAGAGAGAGAACATCGATTGGTTGCCTCTCAGAGGACTAGGAATCAAACCCACAACTTAGTTATGTGCCCTGACCGGGAATCAAACCTTTTAACCTTTTGGTGTTTGGGACGATGCTCCAACCAACTGAGTCACAACTGGCCAGAGCTCAAACTGCTCATTTTATAGCCTGAAACATGTGAGGTCTAGAGAAGGTGGGGACCTTGTCTTGGGCCCAGCATCAGAGATGCCGGTCTTATTTACTTATTTTTGGTGTGTGGGGGTGGTGGTGGGCATTTTACTGGCCCGTGGAACCTAAATATCTGGACCTTGTGGCAGTTAAATAAGTAATCACTCAGTGCCCTGGCTGGGTTGGCTCAGTGGATAGAGCATCGGCCTGCGGACTAAAGGGTTCCGGGTCAAGGGCATGTACCTCCATTGCAGGCTCCATTCCTGGCCCTGGTCAGGGCTTGTGTGGGAGGCAACCAATCGATGTGTCTCTCTCACATCGATGTCTCTCTCTCTGCCTCTCCCCCTCCCTTCCGCTCTAAAAACCAATGGAAAAATATCCGTGGGTGAAGAGTAACAACAACAACAAAAATAATTGCCCAGTGGGACCACAGCCTCAGAATGTCAGAAGGACGAGCCTGGCCATCCACCCTGGGTGCGTTTAGTATCTTCCGGGCGTCAGCACACGCTTTGCCGTCTTTAGGGGCGAGGGGAAGCCCAGTCCCGCCACTGTACGGTGCATTTGCCATCTATCCTGAGTCTGCCTTGCTCCGGTGGATGCTGCAGCCAGCTGCTGCGGTCACCTCACCTCACAGGCCTCCGGCCGCTGCCCTTCCTGCTTCGTCCTCAGGTGTCCGTCTCTGTGGGGTTAGGTTTCCTCGGACACGGTCATCCGAGACAAGCTGGGGGCTATGCGTGCGTGCGAGGTCCAGCCTGTGCCAGCCCTCAGCTGCAGCTTGGCAAGCTCGAGTTTCCATCTCCCTAGGACCCTGAGGTTGTCCTGACGACCCCGCCCCAGGCTGGGCACCCCCTCGGTGGAGGAGGGACAGGGTGACTGGCACCCAAGCCCGTTGGGAACAAGCTGAGAAGCAGAAGAGCGCTGCCACTGAGCCTATTTTGGCAGCTGGAAGCACAGGCCGGAGAAGGAGGGGCTGGCCTGGGAACTAGCTGGTTTTTTTTGGGGGGGGGGGACGGCGGGTTTGAATATAAGGGGTGAATTCCAAGATCCCCAGACAATATGAGATAACGGAAAAGACTTGGCTCTCACAAACCACTTCCCAGGTGTGCGGCCTCAGGCAAGTCTTTGTTTGTTTTACTTTTTAAGAGCCTTGGTTTTCTCATCTGTAAAATGGGGACAGCAGTAATGTCTATCCTTGGTACAGTGGTCAGACTAGACTAAGATCATGACAGTAGGACATCAAGTATTAGAGCCAGGCACACTGTCGGTGCTTAATAAATGTCAGCTGTTTCTCCTCCCCCTCTTCCTCAAAGCCCCCGGCACGGTCCAGAGCACAGAGGAGGTATCCAACAGATGGAAGGCACCAGTATCACTCTTAAAGTGCTCAGCATGCAGTCAACACTCAACAGCTGGCAGTCCTCTCTCCCCCACTCCCAACCCCATAGCAACTGTCAATGTTAAACTAAGGCTGGATGGGCAAATCACCCTCATAAATATAATCACATCCTATCTTTAAAAAAAATTTAAAAATACAGCGCCAAAAACAGTTTAGCTCTGCGGACTGAAAGGCCCCAGGTTCGATTCCGGTCAAGGGCATGTACATTGGTTGCGGGCACATTCCCAGTAGCGGGTGTGCAGAAGGCAGCTGATCGATGTTTCTCTCTCATCGATGTTTCTAGCTCTCTATCCCTCTTTCTTCCTCTCTGTAAAAAAATCAATAAAATATATTAAAAAAATTTAAAAATACATATCATTAACATCCTAACGGCAGAAGAGTTGAATGACGGAAGGTTCACAAGACCACACCTTTGGGCCTCGCTGAGCCAGGCTGGGCTCCACGCAGGACAGGGGATCGCTGTGCAATGGGAAAAACCTGGGAGGGAATAATCCTGAGTTCTGAACTCAACCTGCCACCGGGTTGCTGTGTGACTATGGAGTCCCCTAACCTCTGGGCCTCGCTGCCCTCATGAGTTCAATGAAGGGCTTGAACGAGGTGAGTGAAGGACCCAGGCTGCCTCTTTGGGTCCAGGGAGGACAAAGGAGTAGCTAGATTAGGGGTGTCGAACTCAATCGGAGAAGGGGCCAAAATCTAAAATCCAGCCTAAATCGCGGGCCGAATGGTTTACTGAACAGTCATAAACTGACAATGTCATAAACTGACAGCGGAGTGCAGTGATGACAGCGCGGTGCGGGCCACATTGCAAGGCCTGGCGGGCTGGATTTGGCCCGCGGGCCTTGTGTTTGACATATGTGAGCTAGATGGTCAGGGACTGTGGGCAGGCCGTGGCCCTCACTGTGAGAGGCAGGCTCTTCTCCGGGCTGCAGGGGAGAAGGGGGAGGAACAGGCTTCTCTTCCCCATGATCCAGAGAGCCTGGGATGGGGACCCTGACATTGGGGTGAGTGGCTGGCAGACCAGGGCACACCTCTTCCCTAGTAGAACACCCCCACCCTAGGAGAGAAGGGCCTCGGCTCCACTCCTCGGTCCTGCATTATTCAGGGGAAGATCCGTGTGCCAGGCCTGCAGCACTGAAAACAGCCCAAGTGCCGCTGAGAAGGGCGGCTGCCAGGCCCTGGGATGAGGCACCCAGGCCAGAGCCTTGTCCACTCACCGATGGCTGTGAGGAAGAGCCCGGCCTGGTCGATGGGGGTGTTTCCCTCCGACTCATAGTAGCTGACCGTGATCTTGGTGGGGAGGGCGTGCGGCGGGAGGGAGAGAAGAGCAGAGATCACTTATCACAGGCAGGAAACGCTACAGTGACCGTCTTCCCCGCCTTTCACCCCACAGCCCGTCAAGCCAGCTTTTTCCAAACATCAGAGCCCTCTCCTCCAGGAAGCACTCCTGGGTTGGTGGGCTGCTTTCCCCAGATTATCAAACTAGAGAGGGGATTCCCATCCCCTCAGAGTGCATCCAGGGTGCTGACTGCCCACCTGTGCCCCCGGGTATATCCTGCTGCCTGCGGGGTTCCCACATCTGCAACCAGGGGCAGAGCTGAGACTGTTTCCCTTGGAGAAGGCCCAGCCCCATCACTGCCACGGGGCACCTGAAGTTCATAACTAGAGAACCCGGTGAGGAGAGTCTGGGCTTGGCCTTGCCACCTGGGCAAATCACTTGGTGGCATGGGCACCCGGCGGCCCATGTTACACATGATCCAAACAAGGACACCCGTGGACACCAATGATTCTAATATGCCATCGTTCAGCAGCCCGCAATTTTAACCTTCCAGCAAGCCATCCTCCCCTGGCCAACACGGAGCTGCCTCCTACAGAGGCCACTAGCCGCAGGTGGTATCGAGCATTCGAAACGTGGCAAGTCCGGATTGAGATGTGCTGTACATGTGAAACGCTTACCAGGTCTAGACTTGGTATAAAAGAAGAGTGTAAGGCCCTAACCCATTTGGCTCAGTGGATAGAGCGTCGGGACTGAAGGGTCCCAGGTTCGATTCCCGTTAAGGGCATGCAGGCACATCCCCAGTAGGACGTGTGCAGGAGGCAGCTGATCGATGTTTCTCTCTCATCGATGTTTCTAACTCTCTATCTCTCTCCCTTCCTCTCTGTAAAAATTAAATAAAATATATTTGAAAAAAAGAAGAGTGTAGGCTACCTCATTAATGTTTTTTATGTTGGTACCATACCGAAATGGTAATACTTTGGTGCATGTTGACAAGTAAAGTATATTATTAAAATTAAATCCACCTGTTTCTTTTTCTCCTTTCATGTGGCTCTAGGAATGGAAAATGACACGTGTGGCTTGCACTCTGCTTCTGTGGGACAGCTCTGGCCTAGCCTGTCTCGATTCCAGCGCGGCCCCTGGCTCCCTCGACCCGCGGGGTGGACTTCCCCAGCTGTGGTACCTTGTCGCTGCTGGCCTCGGTGCTGGCCTGGCTCATGCTGAGCCGGAGCGTGGTGCTGGGCGAGAGAGGCCAGCGCTGCTTGCCGTTGGTGGCCACCTCCTCGGCCTGCCCGTCACACACCACCTCCACCCGCACGTGCTCCGAGCGCTTCAGGCTGAAGGTCTGGGCCCCCGCGGGGGCGGCGCTGCAGGGAGAGAGGAAGCGGGTTAGGTGGATCCTGGGGCAGGTGGGACCAGGAGACTCAGGAGGAGGCTGCAGGGACCCTCCGAGCTTGTCTGGCCTGGGGGACTCCAAAGGACCCTGCTACACTGCCATCACCTGTGGCGAAGAGGCACTTGTTAAAGCACAGATTCCCGGGCCAGTCTTGTACCTAAGGAGTCAGAATGTTCGAGGGCGTGGGACCTGGGAATCTGCATGCTCAGCAAGCTTCCTGATGTTTCTGATGGGAGCCAGCTGTGGGGGATCTGTGGTGCCGTAGGCGGGGATGACAGCCCCAGGCGAGGCATGAATTCACTTCCAATGCAGCACTAAGCCCGGACCCTGTCTCCTACCCCATCTGGTATGTGAGCTGGAGGTCAGGAGAACCCAGATGAAGCCAGGAGGCCGTCACCCAAGCGCTGGGTTTGCACAGGGATGGAGCCTGGAACGTGAGTCCCACAGGGGCAGGTGCGAGCTGGCTCTGCCACAGAGACCCCTCCTTCCGGCCGCAGCTTCCACAGCTCGCGGTCCCCTCCTCTGAGTCATTCCTTGGGGTTCCAGAGTGGTTTTCTATTGAGAGGAAAATACTTGAAATTTCTTGAAAAGCCATCAAGATTTCAGGACAGGAAACGAAGAAGTTTTGTCCAGGGAGAGATTTCTGTAAGTGATGCTTCATGCCCATGAGAAGCACAGAGTGAGAAGGCAGCTGGCTGCAAGCCACAGCTCAGGTCCTCACCAGAGCCTGAGCGTGCTGGCCCTCTGATCTCAGACTTCGAGCCCCAGAACGGTGAGAATATAAATTTCTGCCTTTAGACCCCCGGCCATGGTATTTGGTTACAGCAGCTCTAGCTGCCTAAGACACTAGCTTAAGGGGAGGTAACAGAAAGGACAAAGAGGCTAGGCGAGAAAGGTGCCTAAGGCTGGTGGTTTTGCTAAATCCAGTTTATGGTCCGAAGGTTCCCAAAGGTCAAAGAGGGCTCAGAGGGATTTAGGTGGGATTCTCGTGGGATTTGGGACTGAGACGTAGGTACACGTGTCTGCCTCAAGGGCATATCTGCTATTTTGAGGGCCTGGAGCTCCTGGGGACCAGAATAGTTCTCCACTATGGGCTGGGAATTAGAATCCCCATGGGTGTTGTTGAAATCCTCAGGGTTTATTTTAAGGCTACAGACTATGGATCCCTGGAGAGTCTGGCTGGCAGGACTGAGGTGTGACAGGGCCGCTGAAGGTGTGAACAGCGACCAGGGTTGAATGAGGTTCAGACCAACGGTTCTTGATGTTCAGCAGCAGCAGCAGCACTGACTGCTGGGCCCCTCCTCTGAGTTTCGGATTCAGCAGGTCTGGGGTGGGACCTGAGAATGTGCATTTCCACCGTGTTTTCAGGAGCTGCTGGGCTGCTGGCCCAGAGGCTGGAGTTTGGGAGACCCTGGTCTAGATGCTCAGCAGTGCTGTCTGGTGGGTAGAGCCCTGGGCGGCCACTGTGGTGAGTGTGAATCTGCAGAGGCCACCACACAGGGTCTCTGTGACCCGGGCCCCAGACGACAGGGGCTTCTGGCGAAGCCCACTGGTCATGGCCACTGGCGGGAGAGAGTGGGCAAGGGTCCGGCAGCTCATACTCATCGCTGGGAAAGGAGCCGCCAAGGCCACTCCTACTCGTGCCCGTCTACCCTCTACGTCCCCAGCCTATCGTGAGAACAGCTGGACGCCTGCTGGCCATGGCCTGCTGCCCTCTGTCCATATCCGTCATCAGGAGAAGCACAGAGTCTAAGCAAAAACCCTGGGTTGGGGACACACGCAGGGAAGATGTGGGTTCGAGCCCCATTTGCCACTGGCTTGCTCAGGGGGCCGAGCAGGACGAAGGCGAGCCTGTCAGAAGCACCAGGCAGTGCCGAAACTGGTTTGGCTCAGTGGGTAGAGCATTGGCCTGCGGGCTGAAAGGTCCTGGATTCGATTCTGGTCAAGGGCATGTACCTTGGTTGCGGGCAAATCCCCAGTAGGGGGTGTGCAAGAGGCAGCTAATCGATGACTCTCTCTCATCGATGTTTCTAACTCTCTATCTCTCTCCCTTCCTTTATGTATAAAATCAATAAAATATATTAAAAAAATAAACAAACAAACAAACAGAAGCACCAGGCAGCATTTCCCAAAGGGAGGTGTGGGCACATGTGTAAAATGCCTTCATGTGGCATGCGGATGAGCATTTTAAAAGATGTATGTATTGATTAAATGTGTTATCTTTTTAAGGCAATTGCTGAAGGCTTGCTACATATGGCAATGATATAAGATCTCCATTTAAAATAAAGGTAGAGGAAAACTGTGAGCTAATTTACAGAACACTGCTAATAGCACTGTAGGTGAAATATGGTTTTGGTAAAAATCACAAGAGCTTGGGCAATCGTGGGCTCAGTCCTGGGAAATATTCCTCGAGCGTAAGTCCCTGCTGGGACCACCAACTTCCTGGGTTGCCCTCATCTCTGTTTCATCACGTGCTCATTGAGTGAAGGGGACCAGTCCCGGGCTGAGGCTAAGGTCCTAGGTTCTGAGAAGCTGGGGTTCTCTCCGCTGGGTCCCCACTTCAGCTAGAGCCACTGTTATTCCACCTGGTTTTATAGATTGGGCTCTGCATACAATTCTATTTAGAAAAAAAAAAAAGCGTTACAAACTCGCAGGGCGGGATGCTGGCTTAGGACCCAGACTGGCAGTAGTTAGCGCTGTCAGTGATGCTTCCTGCTGCCTTCTTTCCTCCGGGCCAGGGAGACGCGGAGGAGGCCCAGAGGCTCAGGGGTGAATGCTGGCCCACGCTGAAGCCCCAGGGCCCCACGCCCTCCTGCTCCCCAGCACCAGCCCTTCTTGGAACTGAACAAACAGCTATTCTTGGAGCAGCCCTGGCAGAAGCAACAAAGGCGCCCATTGTCCCAGGCGGATCCGGGTGGCTGCCTCCCTCCCGGAAGAACCTCTCAGAACCTCCACAGAAACCCAAGAGCCAGGGGCAGTGGGCCCCTCTGCTACCCCCGGAGGCTGCAGGGAGGCGCCCTGGACACTGTCCAGGGCGAGAGAGTGGGGGTGTTGGAGGTGGCTCTGAGCTCCTGCTTATAGGATAGCAGCAAAGACCAAGACAGTGCAGACAGAGGACAGGCTGCCAGGTCCTGGGACCACATCTACTCTGCCCACCACTGCATCCCAGCACCCAGCACATGGCCATGCTCACTACAGGCTTTGGGGGGGAAATGAATGAAGGAAGCTACCCTTCTTGGCTTCCCAAACTCTGTAACTGGAGTGACGACAACAACAACAATAACAACACAACAAACAAACAAACAAACAAACAAACAGCTGAAACCGGTTTGGCTTAGTGTATAGAGCTTCGGCCTGCGGACTGAAAGGTCCCAGGTTTGATTCTGTTCAAGGGCATGTACCTTGGTTGCGGGCACATCCCCAGTAGGGGGTGTGCAAGAGGCAGCTGATCGATATTTCTCATCGATGTTTCTAACTCTCTATCCCTCTCTCTTCCTCTCTGTAAAAACTCAATTAAAAAAAAATATATATATATATATTAAAAAAAAAAAAAGATAGCAGGCCACTCACCTGCTTGGAATTATGCAGTGGCTCCCCATACCGACCCATACAATAAAATCCAAACTCTTCAGCCTGGAATTCACTCAGTGGCATTTCACCACTACATCTCAGCCCGACTCTCCAGACTCATTTCCTGTAACTCCTTCCAACCTCTCAGCTGCCTGCACTGCTCCATCTCACCGTGCACTTTGCATATGTGGTTCCTTCAACCCACAATGCTTTTCCCGGAATTCTCTGCCTGGCAACTGTCCACCCTATTTGAAGACACAATGTAGTTGATCTGTCCCCATGTTTATTTTCCCCTGTGGAGACAGGGGCTGTTTTTCTTTTTGTTTCAGCATCTGGCCCATGTAGCCATGCAGTTAATAGAAATATTTTCGGCAGGAAGGGCTAGAAGAGGAGGGCTTGCTTATGTCGTTAGTCATTCACTCCTCATGTGTTTAGTGAGCACTTACTATGTGCTAGGCACAGTTCTAGGTGCTGGGAACAGATTGACAAAAAACATTTCCTAGCCCAGTGGTCGGCAAACTCATCAGTCAACAGAGCCAAATATCAACAGTACAACGATTGAAATTCCTTTTGAGAGCCAAATTTTTTAAACTTAAACTTCTTCTTACGCCATTTCTTCAAAATAGGCTCAGTCTGTGTTATTTTGTGGAAGAGCCACACTCCAGGGGCCAAAGAGCCACATGTGGCCCGCGAGCCGCAGTTTGCCGACCACAATCCTAGACCATGGAGCATATATTCTAGTGGAAGAGAAAGACTTTCAATGAATCACACAATTAATTGTGTGATTATAGCTATGGGAATTGCTATAAAGGAGATGTGTGGTATGCCTGAGGCCCTGACCAGGGAGTCAAGGAGGGATTCCTGGAGGAAGCGGCATTTGAGCTAAGACCTACACTCTCCCCTCTGAAGGACAGACAAGAACGAATAGACCAGTGTCTCTTAATCTGAGCATGCATCAGCATCCCCCAAGGACCTGTTAAAATTCAGCTTGGTGGCAGTCCCCGAGCTTCTAATGCAGAAGAAGCTCGGGGCCTGAGACACTGTATTTCTTCCCCTCCTCCAAGTTCATTGAGGAACACTGGACAAATGTCATGTATGTATTTGACGTGTCCAATGTGATGATCTGATACAGACATCAAATGAGAACAGGCGTTTCTCACAAACTCCCCGGAGACGCAGGTGCTGCTGGCGTGGGGGCCACGGCTTGAGAAACACTGATCGGACAGAGCGAGGAGAGGGAGGAGGACAGGGATTTCCAAGCTGCCAGGACGGCAGGGTGAGTGAGGGCCTGAGGCGGACGTGTGCCCAGCGCGTGGGAGAAGTTGGAAGGTCTGTGAGTTTGGAGCTTGTGAGCCGGGGGCGGGGAGGAGAGGGAGGAGAGGGCCCGGTCATGGCGATGAACACGCTTCAAAGCAGGGGTTTGAAACATAATGTCCTATCCTCAGTCAATTGTTCCTGCGCTGTGGGCAGCTGACCCAGGTGCAGGGTGGGGGGTGGATCTCAGGAGAGCAATACCCGGAAGAGGGAAACAGCGAGAAGGCGGCTGCAGCTGCCCAGGTGAGCGGCGTGGTGGTCTGGGACCAGGTGGTGGCCATGGAAATGGACATAAATGGCTGGTTGGTGTCAAAGGATCTTTGCGCAAGGCTGCAAAGCAGTGTCAGACGTACAAGAGGGAAGCTCACTGAGCCCGACCCCAGGGAATTCTGGGCTTTCTGACTTAACATCTGCCTCGCTTCACAGCTGCCGGGAGCTACCCGGTCTCGGTGGCTTCACCCAGTCAGGGGTCAGGGTCACCAGTGTGGCCTTGCAGGCAGGGCAGCTCGCTCAGCCCCAGGAGTGGGCACGGCATGTCTGCTCCTCGCGAGCGTCTGGCTGTCAGCTTGTCCACCTGCCCCGAGCCTCATTAACACCGACTGGGCTCAGCTGCAGTGACCCCAGCTCCTGGCAGCCTGAGCACAATGTCCTGTCCTCAGGCCTTTGCAGGAGGAGTCTGAGCTGAGGGGGCTGTGGGTGCCAGCCTGGCATGCAACCTCTGGTGAGCCCCCTCAAGGTGAGGGGTTGGGGAGGGAGGCAAGGCAGCCGTACTGGCAAGGTGGTGGCTGGATTTGAGGTGGGTGGCTGCTTCTAGACAGGGATTGGCGGAGGCAACCCTTCAGCCAGCCTCCCTCTCTGTTTGGTAACCTCAATAGCCTCTCTCTAGGCACCGGTGCCTCCAGCTGCCCCGATCCTCCCCCTAGGGAAGAAACAATGTCCTCCATGGCCGCTGTCTCCCCGGACACGTTTGATGATGCCTCACTGCCTACAGACAAAGTCCATCGCCTGAGCCTGGCATTCAAGACCCTGGTCTGAACTTACTTTGTCTTCCAGGATAAACTTGAACTCTGCCCTTTCGGCCCCTATGTGTCCCACGTTTCCTGCTGGGTACCTCCGCTTCTGCATAGCATGTCCCGGTCACACTGTGAACACCTGTCCCTTCTGCATCTTGGTTGCCATCTCTTCCAGGAAGTCTTCCCTGATCCATCAGTCAGGACTCATCTTTCCCTCCCTTTGCTGGTGTCTCAAACAACACTTAACAAATATTCAGCATTTCTCTCTCATGAGCCTTGTGAACTCTTGGAGGCCATATCTCATTATTATTTAATAATACATAACGGACCCAATACTAACTCATGATAACTACTTATGAGTATTTGTTAGGTTCCAGGCAGGGTTTCAGCCCCTTGGCCCACATGATTATCAGTCCATCCTTTCGATAACCCCATGAAGCCTGTATTAATGTCATCCCATTTTATAGAGATGAGCATGTTGAGGCCCACAGAGGGCAAACCCTTGACCTAAGTCTCAGGGCCAGTAATGGCAAAAGGTGAGGTCAGCTCTACACTTGGCTGCTCCCTTCCTGAGAGAGGGTCTGAAGGTGACAGTCCTCTCTAAAGGTCCCCTAGGAAGGACATCTGTGGGGGGCGGAGTGAGTGGCAAGCCTGGCTCAGGAGAGGCTCAAAGGAGAAGCTCTTTGGAGCCTCTAGAGCCTCCTACTTCTTTATTTCTTTTCCTTTCTTTTTTATATATATATCTTTATTGATTTCAGAGAGGAAGGGAGAGGGAAAGAGCGATAGAAACATCAATGATGAGAGAGAATCATTGATTGGCTGCCTTCTGCACGTCCCCCAATGGGGATCAAGCCCGCAACCCAGGCATGTGCCCTTGACCAGAATTGAACCTGGGACCCTTCAGTCCGCTGGATGATGCTCTATCCACTGAGCCAAACCAGCTAGAGCCCCCTACTTATTTCTCATGTGAGGGTCAGAGGCCCAGAAAGGGAACAGCAAAGGCTGGATTCTGCCCTGGGCTCCTGGGTTATTGACTGGGGCTTGGACCAGTCAGAATTCCTGGGCACAGGGTCTGGCATGGCTGGGCAGGAGAGAGCTGCCTCTGACAACTGGCCTCCCCCCGAAGTTTAGCGGGTGTGCCTGTCCAGCTGGGGGGTGGGCACTGGGGTGAGCTGCTGCTACTGTGCTCCCACCACAACCCAGGGCCCTATGGACAGGAAGGAAAGGGACCCCAGCTGTGCAGGAGGCTGTGGGCTCGACCCTCAGGCCTGGTCCTCCCGGGAACCTCACCGCTCCCTGAGAATCAGCTTGAAACCCGAGCCCGGAGCAGCTCCTGGCAGGGCCTCCTGTTTGGGGTTGAGGGCTCTGGGTGCTGTTGTGATTTATGGGGCCGCCTGACTTGGCCCGATTCCTCCGCCCATCATTCTCTCGGGAGCAGGTGCTGCTCTGGCCAAGCTCGGCCGCATGCCCCGACCTTCCACTGGCCCACCCAACGGTGTCTGTCCCTTGAGGCGGGGGTGAAGAGCTCAGCCCAATGACAAGCCAGTCCAACACATCACAGGCTGCACATCACTCACTCATTCATTCATTCACTCATTCATTCATTCATTCATTCATTCATTCATTCAACTAAGAAGCCCTTCACTGACTTAGGGGCTGGAGGGACATGGGAACCAGCAAGGCAGTGAGCATGGAGGGGTCACACCTAAAGCACAAGTCCCCCCAGGAGCCACTGGTAGTGCAGACGGGCCTGGCTCTGTGCTGCCACCATTTGCCTGCCGTGTCCTCTTGGACAAACATTCCTCACCTCAGTTTCCCTGACTGTCAAAGGGGGCAATGATGGCACTACCTCCTTAAGGTGTTATGAAGTTTAAACACCTGCAAATTATTAAATATGAACAAGGTCACTATGCAAGTTGCTGAGAAGGCTGCCTGATTCAAAAGAGGCATTAACTAGCCCTAACCGGTTCGGCTCAGTGGATAGAGCGTTGGCCTGTGGACTGAAGGGTCCCAGGTTCGATTCCGGTCAAGGGCATGTACCTTGGTTGCAGGCACATCCCCAGGAGGGCGTGTACAGGAGGCAGCTGATCGATGTTTCTCTCTCATCGATATTTCTAGCTCTCTATCCCTCTCCCTTCCTCTCTGTAAAAACAATCGATAAAATATACTTGGAAAAAAAAAACAAAAAAAAACAACAACACCGACTGAAAAGAATCCAAATATCCAAATGTTAAAAAAAAAAAAAAAAAAAAAAGAGGCGTTAACTAAATGTTAGCTAGGAATGGCCAGTGCATATAATAAGATCTGCAAAGAAAAAAACACAGCCATGAGGTACAGAGTGCCTGGGGCTCAGCGAAGGGCACCATGACATGTTGGTGGAAGTGACATTTGAGCTGAGACATGATGGGTGGAGGTCAGGCTTGTGGAGGGCTGGGGCTGGGGGTGCTCCAGGCAGAGGGACAGCACCTGAGAGGTGCTGTGGTGGGCGTGAGCTGGGTGCTCCGGGGCTGACAGCGTCCCAAAGCCAGTGCGGCTGGAGCGGAGTCTGTGCTGGAGAGCTGGCAGGAGAAAACTCAGCGAGGCAGGGCCTGGCACTCTGTGGGGAGGGGAGACCACGGCACCCCAAGTCCCCATCGCTTCAGACCGGATCGCACACCCTCCCTGGCGTTCGTCCTAAGGGTACTTTCTAAACATCTCAACCAAGGGACGGAGGGAGGAAGTCTGGGGGCTAGTCAGGGATGGGAGACATAGCGCACTCTTCCTGGGGTTCGACTGTGCCAACGTCTAGGAACTTCTGCCCTGGTACCCTCTCTCCATCTCCTGTCAGAGAGTGAGGGGCAAGGCCCTGCTGAGAAAAGTGCCTGGTCAGCCTGAGCCTTGGGGTTTCCTGGGGAAGGGGGCAGGGATCACCTCCTACCTCCTACCTCCTGGGCTCGTCCTGGGGTCAAATGTCTCTTGCAGGGGCAAAGACAACTGTTTACACCTACTCTGCCCTGGAGCTCCTGCAGGGTCAGGGTGCAGACCCAGCCTCTCCCGACCAGGTACTGGGGGTGAGCTGCCCAGTGGGAGCCTTGAGCAGCGGCCACCAGGGACAGGCGGCTACGGAGCATCTGAGATGCGGTGACCGCACTGAGACGTGATGGGATGTGATGTGATGTAAGAAGCGGAGGGAAGGCCAGGAGGGCCGTCTCCCGGTGGTTTGTGGGTCAGTGGGAGAGCTGGGCGGGGTGTGACCCGCCGTCACTTTACCCCACGGCTGCCCTTTCTCCGCTCTCTGCAGGCTGCACGGGTGTCCCTGGCTCCGGCTCAGGGAAGCATCACCTGCCAGAGATGGTGAAACCAACCTGGTGAAACCAACCCCTCTCCCGCTTCCAGTCACCATCAGAGGGGACCCAGGCCGGCCCCAGGGCAGAGCGGCGGCCAGGTAGAGAGACCGCGGCGGGATGTGTGGACAAGGCGTACACGGCCAGACTGAGACAGTGCACGTGGGAGCAGGGGAAGGAAGTGGCAAGTATCCTCACAGCTATCTCAACGCCCATCTCCACACAAAGCACCGCACTTCCCGCGCATGTGCTCAGAGCTGGCGGAGACGGAACGTGGTTGGGACAGGGCATCCGTCCTGTTTTGCTGGGAGAGGGTGGGTGGGTCGGAGGGTCTGCTGGGGACGAGGAAGGCGAGGGCCCAGCTGTGTGTGCAGCTCAGGAAAGGGGGGCCCAGGGCCCTTGGGAAAGGGTGTGGGAGCTAAACCCTGTTCCCTTACGCCCGTGACTCTGAAGGCGTGAGGAGTCAGGATACCATCCCTAACTCACTGGGCCCAGGGCGCACCAGGCCTTGACCTTGGTGTCTCTTTGGAGACCCTGGGGCGGGGAGCATCCCGTGGGGATTTGAGTCAGGACCTTTGGGTCAGGGGGGACGCAGTTGGAAGGGGAGGGTGGAAAGCAGGTGGGCGGGTCTCTGGGCTCAGGTGGAGGGTGGAAGAGACACCGGCTGAGAGGGTCATCCAATGCAACCTGCCAGTTTTAGGGTCACACAGGATAGAGGGGAGGCTGAGTATGAGTTCAGACAGAGCTGGACCTGAGTCCTAAGAGAGGTTGGGCAAATGGCTTCATCTCTTTGAGCCTCACTCTCCTCATCTCCAAAATGGGTTGATCCCAGCAGGACCCGGAGGTCTCTGGTGAGGAAGGTAGCAGGTCATGCATTTGGTCCATAAGAGCTCCCTCGTACCCCCTGCTGTTGTTAATACTGACAGGAGCTCTTCCCGCCACGGAAACAGGAGGAACAACAGTTGCCTCCTTCGTTCCAGAATGGGCTTCCTTTCTGGCTGCTACTGGCATCTCGGGGTCAGACGCCAGGGATGCTGCCTCATACCCGACGATGCACAGGACAGTCCCCACAACAACGAATTCTCTGGCCCACAATGCAACAGCGCCCAGGCTGAGAAACCCGGCTCGAGGCCTGGCTGTTCGGCCCGGTGGCCACCAGCGACGGGTGGCTGTGCAGCATCTGAGATGCGGTCACCGCACTGGGACGTGATGTCCGTATAAGAGACACACCGAATCCCAAAGACTTAATATGCAAAAGAGGCTGCAAACGACCTAATACGCAACTGTTATATTGATTACGAGTCAGAATGCTAATGTGTCTGCACAAATTGGGCTAAATAAAATCTATTACTAACATTAATTTCACCTATTTATTTTAACCTTAAAAAACGTGGCTACTGGAAAATGGAGAATGACCTGAGGTTCTGTCCGTGGCTGGCACTCTCCCCGCTGCTGGGCAGTGCTGGGCTCGACTGCACCTCTCTCGGCGGGGGTGGGGGGAGTGGATAGTCTTAGTGAAGTGTGGGTGGGGGGTGTGGGTCATTGTGGCTGTGACTGATTTCTTGAGAAAGGACAAAGATGAGTCCACATCTCCCACACTCCCTCCCCCCAATTACACTGGACCCCCCTTCTTTGCTCCCCACCCCCCACTGGAGGTTTCCTGCCAGCCTTCCAGGCTGCGTCCAGGGCATAAACAGGCGGGTATGGTGACAGCAGAGGCTTAGAGACTTGAGCATCCTGGCTCCCAGCCGGCTCCCTGGCAGTGCCCAGTTCAGGGTGGGGGTGGGGGTGGGAAAAGAGGAGCTCTCCCAGGCCACCGAGGACTGGGCTGCACCCCGCTGCTGTGCGGTGGCCCTCCGAACCCCCCGAGACTCACATGTGGGGCAACGGAGGCCGGGGCCGCTGATGGGGAGGGTCCTGGCCTGCAGGGAGCGGGCCCTTCGCCTCGGAAGGAGCCTGGGGCTCGATGGTGTCCTCATGGCCAGTGCCTGCTGAGGCGGCAGGAGGCTGGCTGGGCAGTACTGCCAGGGCCCTGAAGGGTCAGAGAGCCGGGGCTGGGGAGGGTGAGTGGAAAGACACAGGGAAGGGGTTTGTGGGGGCCTGAGAGAGGCAGGGCACTCCGGGGACAGTGATTTGGGAGCAGTAAGCCACATGGGCACCTCCCGCTCAGCTCAAGGCACAGAGATGTTAGGGGACCCCCCCAAAGATATCAGCGCGGGGTCCCACCTCAGCCCTGCCTGCCCCCTGCTCCCCCTGACATCAGGGAACATTTGGAATTCTTGGAATAGAGGCTGTGATCCTTGGACTCCCCACCGTGTCATTGGCACCAGTCACACCCTCACAAGGCCCACCTCACACAGCTTAGGGAGATGGATCATTGACTTGGCTGCTTCCTGGGGGTTGGGGTGGGGCCCTGACCCCAGTCCCCCCACCCCTCTTTCTGCTGTCTCAGAAATCCTGCACCCCACCAAGTTCATGGGCAGAGGGTGGGGGAACAGGTCCCAATTAGGGCCATTCTTCTGAAGAAGACCCCACCTCCGCCACCTCAGCGGGTGGGACAAGGTCCCTCCTGGACCCCAGGGTGAAGTCGAGGGAAGGCATTTCGGGACACGGAGCCCACAGCCAGTGCCCGAGGACAGCAGCCCCCACAGGGTGAAATCGGAGCCTGAGCACCCCCGGGGCCAGAGTCCGCCCCAGGGCAGCTCCCAGCAGCTCCCAGAGGGAGCTCAGCTGAGCGGGGAGTGGGTGAGCGGCTGGGCGGAGGTGGAGGTGGAAGGGCTGAAGGGAAAGGGGGGTATCGGGGAGAAGGGCAGTTCTGAGGGGAGAGTGGGGAAGTGAAAGGGGAGAGGAAGGCGGGAAGGCTGAGGGGGTGCTGAGGTCGCCCTGGGTGCTGGAGAGGGCAGAAGCCCGGGGTGCAGAAGAGGGGGCTGGGAAAGGGGCAGTGAGGGCGCTGGGGCTGGGCTGGGTGTCTAGCAGGGTCTCAGGATTTCGGGGAAGCTGATACAAGGCTCGGGGCTGTCAGCTTTCTGGATGAGGTTCTTAGGTTGTCTGGGCGCGGGATGAAGGGCAACTCAGGCTGGAGTAAGGCTGTCCGGTCCCGGGAGGGTATTGGCAGGGTATCGGGAGGGTATGGGGATATCCGGGACGGAGATCTCCCGGGGGGCCTGGGTCGGAGGCGGCCAGGCAGACGAGGCACCTGCTCACCTGTACACGTCGGTCCAGAGGGACGTGCCCAGCACGTACACGGCCTCCACGCGGCTCCCGTACTGCAGCCGCACCGTCCGTTCGCGCAGCATCTTCCCGCAGCGCCGGCCCGCGCGGTGCCCGCTGGTGCGGTGCCCGCTGGTGCGGTGCCCGCTGGTGCGGTGCTCTCGGGTCCGCCGCCCGGCACCTGGCGCAGGTGAACCACTGCCGCCGCCGCCGGCCCGCTGCTCCGCACCCTTATTCGCCGCCGGGGGGCGGGGCGGAGGCGGGGCGGTCTGATAGCTCCTCCCCGTTGGGCTGACGGCCGGTCAGTCAACCACGACCACGCCCTCCGCTCCTCCGCGTCCCCCTGGTGGCAGCGAGGAGATCAGCTGAGACCAATGTTGTGCCGGTGGCTGGCTGAGTCATTCATTCAACGCGCTTTCAGGGGGCTCCCGGCTGCGGGCCCCCCGAATGCAGGCTCAGGACCTCCTTCGGGTACCCCCAGCCTTGCGGGGTAGATAACGCGAATGGGGAGGTGCCACAGGGGCAAGGGCAGGAGGTGGTGGGAGCCCAGAGGAGTGGGTGCCCTAACCTGGCCTGGGGTCCGGGACCAGAGCCTTTTGAAAAGAGACCTCTGCAAAGCGGGGAAGGGAAGAGAGGGAGCTGTCTGAGCAGAGGCAGGAAGCCAGATACAGCAGGACACCTCCTCCACCCCCCAACAATCAGATCAGGGAGAATTGGGCCACATTGCCAAGCCAATGCATTGGTGGGCGATGGGAGCCTTGGCTTGGCGAGGAGTGGTCAGGTGTGGCAGTCAAAGGGGCCATTCTGGCTGCGGTGCAGGGAGGTGCCCCTGGGGAGGGTCAATGAAGACCCCTGCTGGGGCTGCATGAGGGCTGGAGAGACAGGGATTGATAGGGCCAGTGTTTGTGAGCTGAAATCTTGACGCTCCGGTGGAGGGACAGTGAGGGGGCGATGTACTGGGCGGGCCACTGGGCAAAGGAGGGTGCCAGAGGCGCCGCCGCGGACACCAGTTTGTGTCTTGTGGAGGCTGAGGTGCAGGAGGACAGCCAGTCCAGACCCCACCCCTGTCCCAGGCCCTCCAGCCCTGACGCCAAGTCTGTTCAAATAATTCAGCCACGTGTGGCAAGTCCTTACTGGGAACCTGAGCCGAGGGGTGTGTGTGTGAATGGGGTATAAGAGGGGAGGGACAGGTTGGAGGGGATGAGTGTTGGAGGAGGTCTGCTGGGAGGATGGGAGCCCTGAAGGGTGACACTCAGAGGGTGAAGAGCTCAGACACACGCCTGACCCCAGCGGCCTCTTCGGCCTCCTAGAAAAGCCAAATTGGGAGCTAGTGAAGAGCCCAGCTGCTCTGGGGTGGCCAGGATCTGGGAGGAATGTGGGTGGGGAAGGGGAAAAGCCTGAGTGAGGCTAGGGAGCACGTGCCTCCCGCCTCCCCCTCCCCCCCCCCCCCCCCACTGCATCCCCACCCCAAAGGCACAGACGCGGGAAGGTGCTGGTAACTTCTGATGGGCTCTGGAGGGCATCGTCCTATAAGGAGACAGCCAGCTGGTGGCCGCCTGTCAGAGGAAAGAGGGGTGCAGCTCGGAGCTCACTTTGAGGCCTCTGAGGTGAGCTCCTGTCTGGGCACCCCTCTGCCAGGAATCACTGTGAGGCAGATACTGGGTAGATGCCGGGGTTCCCACTTTCCTGGGGGTCGTAGAGCATGACGCCCTTATCTCACCCGCCAGAAAGTGGGGCCCACAGTCGGGGAGGAACACTGCACTCCCACGGAAGGCGGCCCGGGCAGGTCGCGGCAGGAGCGGGTAGAGATAGGAGGGCAGGAGGGAGTGAGCCTTGTTGCGTTTTTCCTGTGAGCCCTCCTCTGCTGCCGGGCACTTCGCATGTGTTGGTATGAGATCACTGCACCCTCCCAACAACACTGCCACCTCACAGACGAAGCAGGTGAGCCCAGAAAGCTTAAGGCATTTGTCCTCAGCCTCATGACGCCCTAGAGTGGCAGAGCCAGGGTAGCAACTTGCACAGATGTGGGGGGGGGGGGGGTGGAGGAGAGGGCAGAGGGGGGCAAAGCGGTAAGAACAGAGGAGGAATGTTCTCTCTCTCTCTCTCTCTCTCTCTCTCTCTTTAAATATATATTTTTATTGATTTTTTACAGAGAGGAAGAGAGAGGGATAGAGAGTTAGAAACATCGATGAGAGAGAATCATCAATCAGCTGCCTCTTGCACACCCCCTACTGGGGATGTGCCCGCAACTAAGGTACATGCCCTTGACTGGAATCGAACCTGGGACCTTTGAGTCCGCAGGCCGATGCTCTATCCACTGAGCCACACCGGTTTTGGCGAATGTTGTCTCTTGATTGGCAGGGCAGGAAGCGCCAGGCTCTGTGGAGCCTCGGACAATTCACCCTGCCATTCGCAGCCTCACTTTCCTCATCTGTGAACAACGGGTCTCTCGGCATCGATGTAAGTAGGGTGACTTTACATGAGACAATCTATGCAAAACACCAGTGCAGTGTCTGGCAAAAAGGAAGAGCTTAAAAAAAAAAAAAAATAGCCGAAACCGGTTTGGCTCAGTGGATAGAGCGTCAGCCTTCGGACTGAAGGGTCCCAGGTTCGATTCTGGTCAAGGGCATGTACCTTGGTTGCAGGCACATCCCCAGTGAGGGCTGTGTAGGAGGCAGCTGATGGATGTATCTCTCTCATCGATGTTTCTAGCTATCTCTCTCTCTTCCTCTCTGTAAAAAATCAATAAAATATATTTTAAAACATAATGAAATTTCCCTCTCTTTACAGTCCAGCCTGGCCCTGCTGACCCACCCCCGGGGCTCTGCCCCTGGCCCAGGGCCCTGGATGCTGGCTGCAGGGCTCACTGTGTGATGGGAGCCCAAGGGTTTAAAATAGCTGAAGTGGCCACAGCTGTCGGCGGATTCGGGGCCGGAGGTCTCAGACATCAGGCTGCGCCCACAGCTCCCCTGGGGCCCGGAAGAGCCCCGAGGCATCCCATGATCTCACCGTGCCTTCTGGGGAATGCCAGCCAAGGGCAGGCTTAGCCTGGGCAGGCTCCTGGCACTGAGCTGCACCCCAAACCCCCAACTCTGGCTCCTGCCAGGCCTGTGGCCAGGGAACCTGGGCTGGGAGGGGCTTTTATGACCCTTGCCTGGGGCCTCTCTGTGCCAGGCCTTGGGGGAACCTGCAAGGTGACTCAGACATCTCCAGGGCCGGCCTTGAGGAGCCTGAGAGCTCACCGAGGGCGTCATAGGAGCAAGAATTTAAAAAGAAAGAAATACACAAGTGATACCTGACCACTGGGAGCACTTAAAAAATCTCCTTCCCCGCGACCCTAGACCCGTGGTCGGCAAACTGCGGCTCGAGAACCACCTGCGGCTCTTTGGCCCCTTGAGTGTGGCTCTTCCACAAAATATTACGGCCTGGGCGAGTCTACTCTGAAGAAGTGGTGTTAGAAGAAGTTTAAGTTTAAAAAATTTGGCTCTCCAAAGAAATTTCAATCGTTGTCCTGCTGATATTTGGCTCTGTTGACTAATGAGTTTGCCGACCACTGCCCTCGATGATCACTGCTAATGCCTTTGAGAGTGGCCTCCTTCTTTGAGAATGACCTCCTGGCAGGGGCTGCCGGCCTGGAGGCAGTGCCAGTGCAAGGGGGCCGTGAGGGACCACACCTACTGAGCCCGGAGGCTGTGCCAGGAGCTGATCCCAGGGCTTCACACCTCTTAGCTCATTTAATCCCCCAACAACGCTGTGAGGCGGGAGCTATTCTTATCCCCAGTTTGTGCAGAGGCACCGGCAGCCTGTGGTAAAGCGCTTACACGGCCTTCGGGCTTGGCTAACCCGGGGTCAAGTCCGGCTCTGCCCCTGACCGTCTGGGGGACCTCGCTGGGCCTCGGCTTTTTCCTTCGTATGGGAGACACAGAAGTGCCCGCTGATCTGTGGGGGATATGTTCCAAGACCCTCCGGGGACACTTGAAAACATGGGTAGTACCAAACCCTCTATAGACTATGTTTTTTCCTCTACATACATACTTATGATAAAGTTTAATTTTTAAATTAGGCTCAGTAAGAGATGAACAACAGTAACTAATAAAATAGGACAATTATAACAATGAGCTGTAATAAAAGTTATGTGAATGTGATTTTATTAAGTACAATAAGGGTTACTTGAACACAAGCACTGTGATACTGCGACAGTCAATCTGATAATGGAGCTGGCTACTAAGTGACTGACAGGCAGGTACCCTGTAACAGCATGGATATTGTACAATCTGGGACTGCTGGCTTCTAACTACAAACCTGCCTGCCAGCCTGATCACCCCTAACTGCCTCCAACAATATAGCTGCTGCCACACGAGGCCCCCAAGCCCTCGGAATGTGGTTGGTCCAAACTGAGTCTCGCAGTAAGTGTAAAACACACTCACTTTGAAGAATTAGCATGCAATAATAATAATAATAATAATAATAATAATAATAAAATAAGGTACTTGAAAAAATATTGACTGCAGGTGGAAATAATATTTTGGATTTATTGGGTTGAATTACAATTTATTTAAATCAATTCCACCCGCCTATTTTAATTAAAATACGTGGCTGCTAGAAAACGTAAAAGTCCACGTGAGGTGTGCATTTGTGGCTCGTGTTATATTTCTATCGGAAGTGCTAGTCCGGACTCTTCTGCTCTGTGCGGCAGGGACTGCAGCCACCCTG
This sequence comes from Pipistrellus hanaki, assembly GCF_964339955.1. Classification (NCBI taxonomy): domain Eukaryota; kingdom Metazoa; phylum Chordata; class Mammalia; order Chiroptera; family Vespertilionidae; genus Pipistrellus; species Pipistrellus hanaki. The sequence goes on along the minus strand of NC_140504.1, from coordinate 191,666,951 downwards.
TTCACAATAGTCTCTCCTGGGGTGAGCTGTGCTGCTGGGGCCTGGAGGTAAATATGTGGTGAAGAGACTGGGATTCCTCTGGAGTTCTCAGAGGCATGAGGGCCAATGGCAAAAAGATACAAAAGAAAAAGGTGGTGGGTGATGGAAGAGGTGGTGACCACAAGGTGGCGCAAGATACCCATCTTCGCAGCATGGAGGCTGGAGGTTTTCTCACCGGAGGGCACCTTGGAAGAGCACGGAGGAGAGGGGTCAGGAGAACTCAGTGGGCCGGGATGGAGGGAGAGTGGGGTCAAGGGCAGAGCCGGCTACAAGCTTTCTAGACTCAGCTTCCTTTCCCGGCACAAAGAGCATGACTCTCCCTACGTGGGAGTCTGGGAGAGTGAGTCCGTGCCTGTGTGCACATGTGGGCCAGCCCGCAGCTCAAGTCTGAGCAATGCCATTCTCCCAGCATGAGGATGGGAGAGAGGTGACAGGCATGCCCAGTAGGCCTTGTGGCTTTGGCTCTGAACTGGCATGCGGAACTTCTGCTCACATTTCATTGGCCAAAACAAGTCATATGACCAAGTCTGATACTGGGCAGGGAAGTATATTCTACAAGGAGAAACCACAAGTCACACATCAATAGCTTAGGATCCAAAACCCTTTTACTGAGAAGTGGAGAGCAAGTCTCTGGGAGCAATAATACCATCTACCACCTTGCCGCAGGTTACCTGACCCAACACCTCTGACAGCTGGGGAAACTGAGGGTTGGAGAAATGAAGAGATGGGCAGGGACATCCATAGCACAAAGTGAGGACTAATCCTGAAATCACTGATGTACTATCCTGTTTGGGAAATACCAGTAGAGGCACATACAGAAACTCAGACGCATGCATGTGCATTCACACACACACACACACACATACACGCACACACACAACACACACACACGAAACACACAGGAGAAATGCACATCTCTCACACACAGGCTCATGCATGTGCTCACCCACCCAGGCTCCCTCCACAAGGCAGCACACACCCACACACGTGTGCACACAGGCACAGACTCACTCTCCCAGACTCTCACATACAGAGAGTCATGTTCTTTGTGCCGGGAGAGGAAGCTGAGTCTAGAAAAGCTTGTAGCCGGCTCTGACCTTGACCCCACTCTCCCTTCATCCCTGCTGGCTGAGTTCTCCTGACCTATACCACCCCCCTCGCCCCCGCTGCCCTTCAGGATGCCCTCCAGGTTGGGTTGTCACCCGTTTCTCAGCCTCAGCCAGGTGTGATTCAGGTAACCTGGGCCCAGCCCCAGGATCCAGCTAGCAGGTGTGCAAAGAAGACTTGGGCATTGCTCCCGGCCCCCCTCCCCAGCTCCCCACCTCCCGCTCCAGAGGGGAGTGAGTGTGCTTTTGGGTTTGAATCTGCTGCCTGCCGCTGGGTGGCCTCGGACAAGCTCCTTCACCTCTCTGAGCTTCAATGTTGTCATGAGAACAAGGAGAGCAGACGAGCTACTGTTTACTGAGCACGGGCTATGTGCCAGACACTGGGCCAAGGAAATTAGATGAATTGATTCACTTAATCTTCCCAGTAACTTACCAGGGTGGATTTCAGATCGAATGACGTGAAATTGCCCTTTTTATAGGCCAAAAGTTGTCAAAGGTTGATACATTTATTTGGTGGAGCCTAACATTGTTATCCCTGTGCTCCAGATAAGGAAACTGAGGCTCAGAGAGGGGCATGACCCGCCTAAGGTCACACAGCAGAGCTGGGTTTGTAACTCTCCTGTTACACTTTCAATCTGAACAGTGGGCCTGTCGGTGACCAAACCAGCCCACAGCCAACGTTTAACATAGCACCGGGCATACAGTAAGTGCTCAATAAGTGCACAGTTCCTTGCCCTGTTTGCTGTGGTGCCTCTGTCAGAGCTAAACCCTTCACACCCTTCATACCCCACCAGGCTGGATGACTCAGCCCGTGGTGTAGCCCTGGCTGGTGGGTTTTCTCCTTTTTGTAGAGCAAGTGGTGGCTGAAGCTGTGAGCGTGGCCACTTCAATGACAGCCTCACACCCTGATTACACGCGGGGCAGCCACAGGGCTCGGTCAAGAGCCAGGGCCTCTGGCGTGGAGGCTTCTCTGTGTCAGAAATTGTGGTTGGTTCCATCACTGCCCGTCTGGGCTACTTGTTTCGTTCTCTTCCTGCACTTTACACTCTCACTCGTATGTTTACATTCGCCAGTAGTGGGCCTTTGAAACCCTAGCTCCCACCCCGACCCCGAACCCCGTGAAAGCAGACCCTGGCCCGTGTGCGCTGTCTGTGAGCTCACAGTGCGGCCCAGGCCTGCCACAGAGTCTCCAGGCCCTGCAGACCATAAAGCTTTCCACCCCCAGAGTTTCCTGATGGTTACTGCTGAAGGGCATCTGTGATTGTGATAAGAATCACAAGGGCCCCGGGCAGTGTGGCTTGAATGTCCTTCTATGCTTTAGAACACATGTGTCAAACACAAGGCCTGCGGGCCAAATCCAGCCTGCCAGGCCTTGCAATGTGGCCCGCACCGCGCTGTCATCACTGCACTCCGCTGTCAGTTTATGACATTGTCAGTTTATGACTGTTCAGTAAACCATTCGGCCCTCGATTTAGGCTGGATTTTAGATTTTGGCCCCTTCTCTGATTGAGTTCGACACCCCTACTTTAGGAGGTCGCCGGTTCGATTCCTGATCATGGCACATGCCTGGGGTTGGATCTCCTGTTGTGGTATGTATAGGAGGCAGCGGATCAATGTTTCTCTCTCACATTGATGCTTCTCTCTTTCTCCTTCCCTTTCCTTTCCTCTCCCTCTAAAATAATAATAATAATAATAATAATAATAATAATAATAATAAAAGAACCACAGGGCTGATCCAGTCATAACTTTTGTTTAGAAAGGGGGAGTGTCTGTGGGGAGCTAACAGGGGACAGGTGATCACCCCTGGCATTTCTAGCCAGATCTGCTCAAAACACTCCTTTATTCCTACGCCAGCCCTGCCCTCTCACCTGTCACTCATCCAATGCTGGGGGAAATCACATGCTAGCCTCACCCCATACTTGACCTTCATCTGCCACCTCCATCTAAATGCTTCCTGGCAAAGGCAGCCATCCTCCATCAGAAAGTCTTCCTGGAATGGCACCTCCCTGCCAGGTGCACACTCCTCTTCTTCCAGCTCAGGCTCAACGCCGTGTCCAATCCATTCCCCATTTGCCCCCGGAGGGGTGTGCCTGGAGCACCCAGCGTGGGCTCTGGAGCCAGCGTGTCCCAGAGCTTCGGCTAATGTTAGGTGTGGCCTACGTGCTTTCCGCGTTCTCTCATGTCATCCCCACAGCAATCCTTTTGGATGGGGTACTTGCATTCCGGCCATTTTGCAGATGTTGAAACTGAGGCTCTGAGAATGAAAGTGACTTGTAGTCTTAAGATGCACCTGAGGATAGAGGGGGGGCTGTGACCTCTGCTTTGGGGCATGAAGGGGCACATCCTGGTGGAGGGGACATTTGGGGAGACCCTTGATGGGTGGCTAGTCTGTCAAGAGGGAGAGGTTGGGAGGTGAGAGAGAGGGGAAGGAGGAGCCGGGCAGAGGGGACCACGTGATTATGGCTTGGAGACCTGGACAGCTCTGGGTGGCAGCTCACAGTGCGACTGGGCAGTGAGACCCTGAAAGTCAGACAGGGAGAGGAAGGCTGCAGGGGTCGGGAAGGGGTTCCTGCCTCACGTAGGACGTGGGTCCCTGACCACCCAGAAGGTCTCTTCCACCAAGACACTCCATTGGAGTAAGAATCTGCGATTCTAGCATACCCAGGTCAAACAAGCCCACCACTTCAACATTTTATTATTTTATTTTATTTTATTTTATTTCTTTTTAAAAATTTTTTAAATTAAGGTATTATGTGTCCATATCTTACCATTGCTTCCCCCGCCTCCCCAGCCGCACTCCCATACATGCCCTCCCTCCCCAGAGTTTTTCGTCCATTGGTTTTGCTTATATGCAGGCTTACAAGTCCTTCGGTTGATCTCTTATCTCCCCCAGATCTCCCTACCCTCCCCGCAGTAATTTGACAGTCTGTTTGTTGCTTTACTGCCTCTGTATCTATCTTTTTGTTCATCAGTTTATAATGTTCTTTATTATCCATAAATGAGTGAGATCATGTTGTGTTTTTCTTTCATTGACCGGCTTATTTCACTCAGCATAATGTTCTCCAATTCCATCCAGGTCGCTGCAAATAATAAGAATTCCTTCTTTTTTATGGCAGCATAGCACTTCAACATTTTAATGTTTTTCTTTTTAACAATTCAACACCCTACGATTTCCTAATCCTAACATTTTAATGGCTCAACCTCCTGCATTTCTTCCCTTCTAAGCTTTTAGGAACCCAAGAGCTCAGAAGCTCAGAGGCTGTATAATTCTGTCTCACACCCTGTCATTTGCAGATTCTGTGATTAATTCCAGGAAGATGGCTGAGCGTGAGGGTGGGAGAGGCAGGGGCAGGTCTGGCGCACAGACACCGCCCCCACCCTCCTGGAATGTCAACTTCCCGAGGGCTGGGTACAGAAGAGGAATCAGGAAATATTTGCAGAATGACGGGCTGTTTGGGCTAGAAAGTTCCGGGCTGGCTGGGGGTGGGGGCTGGGGGCAGGGGTGGCGCTGGGCCGAGTGCAGGGCTGGTGTTGGCAGAGGGAAGAGGAAAGAGTCAAGGGCACTGTGGGGAGCCCACGCACAGCTGCGGATGAAAGGCTGAGCGTTGGGGCTGGTATTTGAAGGGAAACCGAGCCGACATCGGCATGCAGTGTGGTCAGACTTGCAGCCCAGGCCATGGGCTGCTGTGAAGACAGGATGGACCAAGGTCGGGGATCGGCCAGCCTTTTCCGTAGGCCACCAGGCAGCAAACATTTAGGTGCCATGGCCCCATACATGCACTGCATTCTCTTAGCACAGATGTAGTGTCATTGCATAACAAGCATGACGCTTTGCCATCGAAATCTATAACAAGATGAGACACATTCCACTGTGCCTTGAAAGTGTGACATTTTCCCTAGCCAACTTGGATTCGTGGATAGAGCGTCCGCCTATGGACTGAAGGGTCCCAGGTTCAATTCCGGTCAAGGGCACGAGCCCCGGTTGCAAGCTCGACCCCCGGCTCTGGCTGGGGCACATGTGGGAGTCAACCAATGATATGTCTCTCTCATATTGATGTTTCTCTCTCTCCCTTCTGCTCTCTCTAAAAGTCAATGGAAAAATGTCCTCGGATGAGGATTAACAACAACAAAAAGGCGAAACATTTGTGTATTCTTGGGGATACTGGGGCAAAAGCTCATGGCTGCTCCTCACCAGGGTGGTGGGTTTGGGTGTCTCAGTCCAGGCCCAGCTGCCTCAGCTGTGAAATGGGGTCTGGGGAGATGTTGCCCTGGGTAGTCCCATCTTATCGTTCAAACAGAGAACCTCCTATATGAGGATTAAGTTGGAGACTCTGCGACCAGCGGAGATCCTGTTATGGAATGAAGGTGAGTGAACGACCACTGGAGTCCAGACTAAATTAAAGTTTAGAGAGCCTTTATTAGCCGGCCGGCGACAGCTCTGCCTTTCTCCACACGGGGAGTCCAGAGAGTAGCCCCAACCCTTTGTGTAGGACCGCTTTTAAACCCATCTACCACATCTTGTTTTTGAAGAGTAAGTAATTTAACACAAAACAGTTTTCTTAAGTAATGTCAGGGTCATGTTATTGATGACCATATTATTTACAGTGATCTGTGAAAGAAGACCTACGTGCTGGGAAGGGGCCATGAGACCTGGCCCCATCTCAAGGCCTGGCCTGGCGATAACACTACCTGGGGCATAGTCCACAGCCTCTATGGAATAGGAGTAGTCTTACTTTTTGAGGTGCAGCTGGGATTCAAGGCCAAGTCAAGTAGGAGGAAGCATGTTCAAAAATTCCCACTCTCTAACAATCCCAGGTGGCCCCTCCCTGCCAGGCATGCACTCCTCTTCTTCCCGGCTCAGGTTCAACCTTTGTTCTACCTGGATTGCCATTTACAGAAGATTTTTGTCTTCAAGGGAACTCACTGTTTAGACTTCAGATGAGAAGGGTCGTTCTCGCAGCCATCAGTGACAATCCAGTGTCTTCAATGGAGTCCTAGAAAATACATATAAGGGAAGTGAAGTCGCCTTTTTTAAAGCCATGCAGGGGTATTTGCCTGGCGGAAGTCCTGAGAGCCTGAGCCTGGTCTCCTTCACTAGAGGAGGAGACAGCAAGTGTTCAAGAAGAGACCATCATGGGCCTGCGACCGCCTCCTAGAGGTCATCAGGAGGAATGACGGAGCACTCTGCCAGGAATGACCTGCTCCAGGGAGATCCCATGCTACCGAATCTGCACCAACGGAAAGGACACATTTCGGGAGAGTGGAGAGAGCTGTTTCAAGGGCCAGGAACTCCAGGACTAGGGTCCTTCCCAGTGACAGCCGGCTGGGTGAAGAGAGGGAAGGGACGGGCCGTAGGAGGAGCACTTTACGTGGGGAATCATGCGTAGGAGGCCTGGAGAAGGGGCCCAAGAGGAAGTGGGAGGGGCACACACCTAAGTGGACAAACGCAGAGATGGAGGGATCCACTGGTTTATAGCCAGTGCCAGTGTAAGCAAGTCTGCTCGCCATGACTTCACCCCTCCAGGCTGCTTGCCGCAAAGACAGCCCTGAGAAATGGCTTCGGCAAAGAGCAGCAGAACTTTGCATTTTAGGCAGCCTGGCAAGAAGGCCTGGAGATGGTTAGGGCTCACGCCAAATGGCCTCTCCTAAGCGTGACGTGATGCCTGTGGGCGCAGACCTCCCGGGAGGGAGGAAGGGGACAGGTTTTCCCTAAGGGAACTGCATCTTGCTCTTGAGCTCCGGGAGAATTTCAGGTCTGCTTTCTCAGTCCCTTTTGAGGATACAACTAATCATCATCATGGAAACACACTAGTCCATTCAGTTAACTCTCTTTGATGGACACCTAGGATGCACCTGCTCTGTGCTGGGCCCTGTGCTGGCCATTGTGAGGACGTGTGAAGGGTCAGGAATCTTACTCAACCTTTACACTAACGTGCTTCCTGTCACAGTTTCGTGACCCAAGCTCCTAGGGTGCTGAACCCGGTGAACCAGGCATAAGTAAATAGGGGAAGCTTGTGGCTTTAAGGAGCTCCAACTGGAGACTCTGCTCCTTCCTCCTCTCTCTCCCTCCTTTCCTCTCTCCCTCTAAATTCAATAAATAAATAACAAATGTAAATGTAACCAGAGCATGTCATTTTGCTGCTTAAAATCTTCCAATGATTTTCACCTCACTTGAATCGCAACTCTCTGCCAGGCGTACAGAGCCCTGCATGGTCTGGTCCCTCCACACTCGGTCCTTCCTTCCTTGCCCGCGTCACTCTGGCCACACGGCCTTCTCTTGGCTTCTTGAATGTTCAAGCACATCCTATGTGGAGACCTGGTGCTGCCTTGCCGGTCCCTCCCCTGCAATGTTTTCCCCGTGACTGTTTCATGGCTGGCCTGTTCTTTTTAAAAATATATATATTTTATTGCTTTTTTACAGAGAGGAAGATAGAGAGTTAGAAACATTGATGAGAGAGAAACATCGATCAACTGCCTCTTGCACACCTCCTTCTGGGGATGTGCCCGCAACCAAGGCACATGCCCTTGACCGGAATCGAACCTGGGACCTTTCAGTCCTCAGGCGGATGCTCTATCCACTGAGCCAAACCGGTTTCAGCTGGCCTGTTCTTGTCATTTGGACATCAGCACCCCTTTCAGAGACCTCTCCTGATCGCCCTACACACAGTAGCTCTGTCACCTTGATCATATCACTCTATTTTCACTGCATTCTGTAGGAGATACACTGAGTGGCCATATTATTATAATCTCTGATTACATAATAATCTGGCAACTCAGTATATATATTCATATCCCAGTGCATGAATTCATGCATGAGTGGGGTCCAGCCAGCCTGGCCAGGGGGAGGGGACATGGGCGGTTGGCCGACCTGCCTGCCAGTCGAACTCCTGGTGGAGGGGACAATTTGCATATTAGCCTTTTATTATATAGGCTATACACTCAGTGGCCAGATTATTATGCATTCAGAGATCATCATAATCTGGCTACTCCGTGTATGTTTGCCTGTTTCTTTGCTTTTGCCTGTCTCCCTTCAGTAGGTCACCCCATGAGTGCAGGGACCTTGTCTTGTTCACATGCACCCCCAATGTCTAGAACGGTGCCTGCCGTGCAGTAGCTGCCCAGTGAATAGTTATTGAATTGATTTTAAATCATGTGACTTGCTTCTTTGTGACTTTTTTTTCATTTTACTACTGACTTATTACTCTTATTTATTTGTTTATATATATATATATATATTTTTACTCTTATTTATTTGTAAGATCTCTTTGTTTATTTAAGGATACTACTAATTTGTCTTTTGGTTTCTTAGGTGGTGTTGGCCGAAACAAATGGTGCAAGCTCTAACCACTGAGGTGGCTAGCTCTAACCACTTGGATTAATTGCTCCAGCCTCAGACTATGCACATTGAAATAATACTAATGGCCGCTTGGGATTGACCCTCTCAAACGCAGAAGCCAAGGGAGGGACCACTTCCCCGCCTTGGAATGCCGAGGAGCTTGGCCACGCAGATCCTTGCCCTGACTTAGCCCGTGGCGTGAGCCAGTGAGTTTCCGGCTTGTCGCTTGGTCCGAGTGAGTCACTTGCAGAGTGGAGACAATGGTGGTAGCACCTGGGCCATTAGGGTGTTTTAAACGTTTCGGGTGGCAGTTTGGGGTTGGAGCAACAGTATAGAGTGACTATTTAGTGAGTTCCCTTTCTTTGCCAAAGCCCTATTGAGTAAGACTGCCTTCACGGAGTTTGCAGCCCAGAGAGGGAGAGAGATAAGCATGCAAATCACGTTAGCACTTAGGAGAAATGCCAGGTGTGCATGTAAATATCTCGACCCACAGGTTGAGAACTGCTGCTGTAGATCCTAAGACCATCGGAAAACACAAATATTTACATTATGATTCATTAACAGTAACAAAATTGCAGTTATGAAGTGGCAACGAAGATGACGTTATGGTTGGTGGTCACCACAACATGGGGAGCCATATTAAAGGATCGCGGCGTTAGGAAGCTTGAGAACCACGGGCCCAGAGGGAGGACAGACAGGTTCCTAAAGGAGACGGTACCTGCATGGGGGTGGAAGGGATGCGTAGGAAGGGGTTTGTCACAGGGCAGTCAGATCAGCGGGAACTGCAGGGCCAAAGGCTTGGAAGGACGCTACAAAACGATGGGGAAACTGCAATCCCGGGGGATTCTTCTCCGCTGACCCCCCACTTCCATGACGTCTTTCCCTTCCCGGCTTTAGCCTGAGCCGACGTGGCCTTGCTGGGGCGGCAGCTGGTGTGTGGCTGCAGGATGCTGAGCCTCTGGGGGAGGGCAGGGAAGCAGGGGAGCAGGTCCTGGGGGTCTTGCCACTTCTCGTTCCTCTGCACCCAGAAAAGAGGCAGGGGGCTCTGTTCCGGGCTCTCTGGCTGGACCCCAAAGTCTCGCTGTCACAGGATCTTTCCCTGGCTGACCCCTCTTCCAGGAGCAGAGAGACCACAGGGATGGGGCCCCTTGGGGAACTGGAAGACAGTGAGCTGAGTGGCAGGGCCAGGCAGAACCTGAGCTACCTTGGTCCGGGGAGGGCAAAATGCTGCATCTTCCCCGCTCCCCCCTCCTCGGCGCGTGGTGGTTGCCGGGAGTTACATGTTGGAGGCCGAGATGTGGGTCAGCAGGAGGGTGTGTTGTGACCGATGAGCAAGGTCTGCTGTGTGTGGTGGAAGGGAAAGGCCAGCGTGTTATGCAGCTTGCCTTCTGTCACCCAGTGATTTTACAGCTGGGGAGACAGGAGGAGGAGGGGAAGTGCCCTGTTTCCAGTCCCAGGACGGTATCTGTCACAAGGTGCTGGGAAAAGTCAATGCACTTGACTTGCACGAGACGAACAGCCCAGTTCTCCCAAGTCTCCGTTTCTCATTCTCTCATTCTCTCTATTGTCTCTCTCTGGACAAGTGGCCTGAGTCATTTGGACTCAGTGGATAGAGGCATTGGCCCGTGGACTGAAAAGTCCCGGGTTCGATTCCGGTCAAGGGCATGTGCTTTGGTTGCAGGATCCCCGGCAGTGGTTGGGGTGTGTGCAGGAGGCAACCAATGGATGTGTCTCTCTCTCACATAGATGTTTCTCTCTGTGTCTCTCCCTTTCCCTCTCACTCTCTCCAAAAATCAATGGAAAAATATCCCCGGGTGAAGAGTAACAATAACTAATTAACTAACTAACTAACTAACTAGCTAAAATAAAACCGGGCACATGGCTCTTTTGTGCACGAAACCTTGCATGTTTCAGGGAGCTTTTCAGCAGAGAAGCTGGGAGTCAGAGTGACACACCCTCCAGCAGCTGCAGCTGCTGGGGGCAGGGAGGCCGGGGACAGACCCAGGCAGCAGGGTGCAGGAGAGCTGGCATTGCCTTTTCAAAAAAGACCGATTCAAAAATACTGAATGTGAGAGCAGAGGCACAACCCCACGTCTGAAGGCCCTCGGCAGACTTTTAGTTCAACCCAGCTGGAGAAAAAAAAGGCACAGACCCGAGTTCGAATCTCAGCTCCACCTCTCCCTAGGTGTGTGACTGTGGGCAAGTGACGGAGCCTGTCTGATGCCACTCAATTTCTTCATCTGCAGAGCGAGGCTAATGTCATCTGCTGGGCCTCAGTTTCCCCATCTGTGACACGTATGTCAGCCTGGACCAGAGCTCTGGACTCGGGACGGGGTGGGGCAGGGTTGGCTGCTGCTGTTGGGAGGCTGAGGGTGAGGAGGGGTGAGCAGCGTGCTGTGAGCTGGGCCAGAGAGGCCTGCCCTGCAGGTCTCGACCTGTCTCGTCCCCGTGACGGCCCGGCTGGCTCAGGAGGGAGCCCACAGCGAGGTTTTAGGGAGGCATTAGCCAGGGATTAGGGCGGGCGGCGAACGAATTAGTGACTGAGCAGCCCGAGCCACAGCCCCAGGCCCGGTCTCACCCAGAAGCTCATTGGCTGGCGGTGTCACAGCTCCAGGTTTGTGGAGGCCCCGCCTCCTCCCTGGGACTAGAGAGAGCCAGATGGGGCATACTGGTCCCTAGCACCCTCCTCTCCCCCCCCCCCCCCCCGCCCCAGCCTAGCACCTGGCGGAAATCTGTGCTTCACAGTGCATGTGCGTGGTGGCTAGCTACTTTTACACACCCCCACCCTCATTTTCCACGTGGGGTGATTGAGAATCCATCAGGAGCTGATGACTTATTTCTTTCTCCCAACCCATGGGCTGCACTGCAACCTGGGCCCTGCCTCTGTGTCTGGCAGCCTCTCCCTTAATCCCTGCTGTTTGGCCTGGCCAGGTGAGAAGGCTCAGGATGAAAGGACCAAAAGGATTGGGGTGGGGCTAGGCCACATGCCTCCCTAAGGTGGGGCAAGCAGAGGTCTGAGCCCCTGGGGGCCTGGCTAGAGGCGACCGAGACCCTCCTGGGAGTCTGCCTTTGAACCCTGGACTTGGTGGTTTCAGAGCTGGCCTCACAACTTCTAGATGCTGTGGAGGTCAGTTGCCAGGTGAGGAAACTGAGGCTCAGTGTCTGCCTTCATTTCCTATGGCTCTCGTAACCAATTGCCACAAAGTGGGGGCTGAATAATACAAATTTGTTATCTTCTGGGTCTGGAGGTCAGAATTCCCAAGTAAGTCTCCCTGGGCAAAAACCGAGGTGTCAACAGGCCTGCATGCCTTCTGGGGGCTCTGGGGTCCATGCATGTCCCTGGCTTGTCCAGTTTCTAGAGACCTCCCACAGTTGCTGGCTCAGAGCCTCCTGCCTCCTGCTTTAGTCATCTCTCTGACCCTTCTCCCGTGGCCACGCCACCTCAAACTACAGCTGGGGAAGATTTGAACTTTTGAGGATTCATGTGATCAGATTGGACCCACTGGGGCAGTCTAGAAAGATTCCCTAGCCGAAACCAGTGTGGCTCACTGCGGACTAAAGGGTCCCGGGTTCGATTCCGAATCAAGGGCATGTACATGAACTAAGACACCTCAGTAGGTACCGTGTTTCCCCGAAAATAAGACATCCTCCGAAAACAAGACCTACTTACAGGTTTCCTTCTGAGTGAAATATAAGGCATCCCCCCAAAAATAAGGTCCCCCCTAGGCTAAACATGAGAGATTTGGTCCACTGATTCTGAAAGAAATGGAATCACCAGGAAATTCAGGAATTGGATTGTTATGATGATGTTCCAGAAGATGATGACGTGATTGTCATTGAATAAATGAGTAAATTCTTGATACTGTAGGATTCACAGTTTGTCTGGTTTGTGTTGATAACTACCGTACAACCGTACCATATACAGGTAATAAATTTCCTTTATTTTCATTTAACAATAAATGCGTACCGTATTCTTCTTCATGGGAAAATAAGACATCCCCTGGAAATAAGACCTAGCGCATCTTTGGGAGCAAAAATTAATATAAGACACTGTCTTATTTTCGGGGAAACAGGGTAGGTAGGATGGAGGAGTTGGACTGCTCACATGTCACTTCTGCCCTCAGAAGTCAGTCTTTCTGCCAAGGCTGCTGAGAGGCAGGAACTCTTTTGTGAGCTGTGGCTCCTTTTAGGCGGAACTGGGAAGAATGGCCCGGTCCTGGCTAGTTTTCTCCATGGTGGGCTCTTTAGGACTGCCTCCCCACTTACCCAGCAGCCTCCTGGGCTTCATCCCAGATTTGCATTTGGGGGTGGAACCTTGAGGTCATTATTTAGCAAAAGCATAGAGAGAAGAGGCCGTATGGGTGGAGCTGGAGGGTGAGTAGCCGTTCCCTTGCTGCTTGCTTTCCTACAATCTACCTCAATAACAACTGGGCTCAGGAGGTCCTATAAAAACAGTCCTGTGCTTACCATGGGGATGTTGTTGAAACTGCTTATATCTGTTAGTCTACTTTTCAGCAGCTATAAGTTGTAGAAAACTGAACCCAAGTAATAAAAGGGGACTTATTGGATCATGGAACTGAAAAGCCAGAAACAGGTTAACCTTCAGGTACAGCTTGATCCAGCAGCTCATGAATGCTCAATTCCATAGCCTCGATACAAGCTCCATTCTCAGCCAATCTTTACCCTTGTGTTCCTAAGACAGCTCAAGAAGTTGTTGGGACCCTGCTTCCAGCTACACATGCAATAGAAAAGAGAACGTTCACTTCCCTGGTGGCTCAAAGAAATTCTGGAATGGGATCTGTTGGCCCCTGTTGGTCTGCATCTTCCAATTAATAACTATGGCCAGAAGGAGGACATGTTGAGTGACTTAAGCCAGTTGGTGCCCACTTCTAAAGCTGGGTGTGCAGTCAATTCATTCCAAAGCACCAGGTTGGCAAATCCCAGGCCTCCTTAGGAAGGGAGGATGGATGCAGGGGCATCAATGGCATGGCCCTTCCAGTCATCATCATGGCCCCTTTGTGAGGACACACAGCTCTTTTAAAAAAATATATATTTTTTGAATTTTCACAGAGAGGAAGAAAGAGGGATAGAGAGCTAGAAACTGATGAGAGAGAATCATCGATCAGCTGCCTCTTGCACACCCCCTACTGGGGATGTGCCCGCAACCAAGGTACATGCCCTTGACCGGAATTGAACCTGGGACCTTTCAGTCCGCAGGCTGACGCTCTATCCACTGAGCCAGTCCGGTTTTGGCAGGACACACAGTTTGGCTCCTTCAGAGCAATAGGCATGTTTGTCCCTTTAGATGTCCTGACACGTGTGTGTGTGTGTGTGTGTGTGTGTGTGTGTGTGTTAAAATAAAGTCCAGATAGAAAAAAGCCAGGGAGAAATGAATATCACAAGTTTGTACTTTGTCCCAGGACACTAATCTTTATAGTATCTACTGATGGGGATCCGATGGTGGACAAGACAGATGTAAGTCCCTGACCCAAAGGGCCCAGAGTTTTCCAAGGGTAAGAAGTTGTTTTTATTATTAAAAAACGCTAACATCTGAGGAGCCTCCCAGCTAGCCATGGGGAGGTAGTGACATTTCCAAGGCCACATGGTGCTGGAGCTGGGACTTGAACTTGGAGCCTCCAGCTCCCTTGGCCGCCATCCACACCTCTCCCCTCCCCACGTGGTAACCACCGCCTGGTTCATGGTCCAGACTTGTTCTGGTGCACGTAGGAGCCGGTGTTTGATGCTGCCCTTCCTCGTTCCAGGAGCGGACAGGCCCTTCAGAAATTAACGCGGGTAATTGGGGTGGAGAGTTAATCACCGCTTTGCTCCACTTTCCCCCGGGGCAGCCTGGCAGTGCTGCCCAGGGAGGGAGGCAGCGTGTGAGGCTGGGTAATGATTTTTTGTTCTGGGAGGAGGCCATGGGGAGGAGGCCAGGCCAGTTCTGTTCCGTGTACGTGTATCTGGGTACTTACACACAGCTGTGTGTGTATATATATGCATGTGCGTGTGTGTGTGTGTGTGTGTGTGTGTGTGTGTGTGCGCGCGTGCGTGTGTGTGTGTGTGTGTGTGTGTGTGTGTGTATACCTAGTACCTCTGGGTCACTAGGGCCAGGTCACCTCTCCCCTCTTGGCCTCAGTTTCTTTACCTGTAAAATGTGTATAATCCTTACCTTGGTCCTTGTCTTCCCTAGAAACAGTGATGATGGGAGGGCTTCCAGCAGTGTCCTGAGTTTTCCAGCCTCACGTGGGGTGCAGAGTAGCCAAAACTTCCAATGGTGCGTGGTGGCACCATGGAGTCCTGACCAGGTGACTCTAGGACAAGCAAGGCAGCCGAGACTCACACCCGGAAACCAGGCGGGGCTGCGGACTTCAGGCTCCACATGGCACAGTGTCCACCTCTGATTCTACCCGAATGCTGCTAGATGGCCTGGCTCTGATCGGTGACATTATGATGCTACATTTAAGTTATTTTTTAAAGTATATATTTTATTGATTTTTTACAGAAAGGAGGGGAGAGGGAGAGAGAGTTAGAAACATTGATGAGAGAGAAACATCAATCAACTGCCTCCCGCACCCGCTCCTCCCCACTAGGGATGTGCCCTTGACCAAGGCACATGCCCTTGACTGGAATCGAACCTGGGACCCTTGAGTCTGCAGGCCGATGCTCTATCCACTGAGCCAAACTGTTTTAGGGCTACATTTAAGTTGTTAACTGAAACTTAAATGCAACTGAGAAAGGAGGAAGGGGTGAGGGATGGGGAGGATGAACCCCGCATTTATGGTACTCACCCTGATTTGCTCAAGGCAAACAAATCTTAATGGGCTGAAATTAATCTGAAGTGACCAAAGTTACCCATTGGCTAGTTCAGGTGTCCACCAGCAGGAAACAAGGAGCTTGAAACATGAACTGCATTCAGTTGCAGAAAAACAAAGTCGTATTTCTTGCACGCCTGAATTTGTGGCCTGGGAAACCCACAGTCACTGCATACAGGGTAGGGCAAAAAGTAGGCTTACAGTTGTGAGTACTTGAAATACAGAATTAATTCTTGTATTATTATGTACTAATTATTGTATTATTTTCCATATCAACAACCGTAAGCCGGCTTTTGCCCCACCCTGTATTTAGATACAGGTGCCTGTATAAACAGATTATAATTCCAGTGTACCTATTGACATACGTAGGAAAAAGAATCAAAGGAGAAGCATCAAATACTTTTGGTGGGGCTCCCCTGGTTTGTATTCAGTTGGCACACGGGCTTTGCAACCATAGCAAAGGCCAGCAAGGCAGTGGCTTTCCAAGAGAGGAGAGGAGCATGCAGAACAGATACCATCTAAGAGTGACGGACATGTTGGAGTCCAGGCTCCTCTGTCTTGTTGCTCTGCCCTCCTCAACACTCGGCGTCCACCTCATGCTCTAACCTGGCTGCCACAGGCCCCGCCATTTCATCTGCATTCCACCCAGTGAGAAGGGAGAAAAGGGAAAAGGAGGGTAGATTTCTTTCTTTTGTTTCTTAAGGGCACAACCTAAAAGTTGCATTTATCACTTCCCACTGCATGACTTGGACATATTTTGGTCAAATGGTCATATCCGCTGCAAGGGATGCTGGGAAATGGAGTCCCAAACTGTGTGGCCATGTGCCCAGTTAAAGCTTTTACTGTTGAATAAGGGGCGAGTGGCTCAGCTGGTGTGGCTCAGTGGTTGATCGTGATCTATGAACAGGGAGTCAGGGTTCAATTCCCAGTCAGGGCACTTGCCTGGGTTGTGGGCTGGATCCCCAGTGGAGGGCATGCAGGCGGCGCCTGATGGATGATTCTCTCTCATCATTGATGTTTCCATCTCTCTCTCCCTCTTCCTTCCTCTCTGAAATCAATAAAAATATATTAAAAAAAAGAAAAAAAGAAGGGGAGAGTGGATGTGGGGGACCGGCATCTAGCAGTCTTCTGCATGGGTGGATTTCAGTATTCCTTTTTATACTGTCATGGTCAGTGAGATCATCCTGCCCTAAAACTGCTGACTCCATTTTTATGTGTTTTTTTTTTTTTCCTTCCCTCTCTGATGGGAAGCAGAGTGAAATAGAAGGAAGAATGAGGCTCTGAGGAGAGCCTTTAAATTCTGGATTTGTCACTTTATTTTATTTTATTTTATTCTATTCTATTTTATTGATTTTCCACAGAGAGGAAGGGAGAGGGATAGAGAGTTAGAAACATCGATGAGAATCATTGATCAGCTGCCTCCTGCACTTCCCCCCCAACTGGAGATGTGCCTGCAACCAACGTACATGCCCCTGACCAGAATTGAACCTGGGACCTTTCAGTCCACAGACCAACGCTCTATCCACTGAGCCAAACTGGTTTCGGCTGGATTTGTCACTTTCTATTGGCAAGCCATTTAAACATTTAAACTCTGGTGGACATTGCTGTGTGCTACTAGATGCTCTCCCCCCAAAAAAGAATTAAAAAAAAAAAATATATATATATATATATATAAAATAAAAATTCCTGAAGCATGTTTTCCCGCTTGGAGGGACAGTGATGGCGGGCGGCTCTCAGGTGAGGTTCTCTCCAGGACTTGCCCTCAGCCAAAGGGAGCTCTGCCTTGCCCAAGGCCGGGCCCCATCCCAGAGGGGCCAGCCCATCTCCAGGATCTGGTGACCCCTGGCCTCAGCGGGACATCTCTGAATGTAGGACACTCAGACCAGCTCCCTCATCCTGTAAAATTGAAAAATATTGTTATGAAAGTTAAAGGTGACACTTTAAGTACAGAGTAGATGCTCAGTAAGTAATGACATTAACAATCACTTAACTGGTTGGCACGAACTCTGCCAGAGGGTGTTCTACGCCCTGTGCACCCATAGCATCATCTACCCTTCACAACAAGCCCATGAGAGAGGCGCTGCTATTATCCCCATTTTACAGATGAGGAAACTGAGGCCTGGAGAGTTTAAGTAATGTGCTCCAGGCTCTCGTTTGTAAATACTCAGGTGCACACAGATTCCTGTCAACCAGTGGGTCTGGGTTACGAAGGCAGAGCCGGGAGGGTGGGCTCGGCGACTCCAGGCAAGGAGGCTGGGCCTCTGGAGCCTCTGCTGAGGACCTCCACCCACGCCACCTCACGGAGGTCACCTCCCGGAGGGTCCCTCGAGGCCGCGGATGGGAGTGTAGACCGTGCTGCCCCGGGCACCGAGCGTGGCCATCGCCTGTGACTCCTTCTCTAACGATGCTAATTGTGCCCACTTGTGGTGCACTCACCGCATGAACCCTCGACAAACACCGTCATTTACTTCTCATCACCCCCGGGCAGGCGGCTGTTACTGTGTTTTACAGGGGAGGAGAGAGGCTGGAAGGTTAGGTAAATGGCCCCAGGTGCCAGGGCTGGAAGGTGCGATGCGGAAGCAATGCCAGGTCAGGGTGAGTGTGGAGGTTGTCCCTCAGCCGTCGGCCTTCGGCAGGGTGAGGCTCTGAGTGGCTGCCTCCAAACAGACCCCCAATAGAGAGGATATGTTTTTTAATATATATATAATTTTTTTTATTTTTATTTTTTACAGAGAGGAAGAGAGAGGAACAGAGAGTTAGAAACATCGATGTGAGAGAAACATGGATCAGCTGCCTCCTGCACACCCCCTACTGGGGATGTGCCCGCAACCAAGGCTCATGCCTCCGACAGGAATCAAACCTGGGACCTTTCAGTCCTCAGGCAGACGCTCTATCCACTGAGCCAAACCGGCTTCAGCAAGAGAGAGGATACATTTACCAGGGCTGGCCAGTCTCCCAGCGCCAGGGGCCCCAGGGGATGGGGAGACACAGGTGCCCTGGAGCAGCCCCCAGGGGATGGGCAGGCTCAGAGGCCCCAGGAAAGAAGAGACGGTGGTGAGGAGGGGCCAAAGAAAGGGAGAAGCTGGAGCAGGAAGCTGGCCAGAGGCCAAGGCCAAGGCCAAGGTCAAGGCCAGTCTCTATTGCTTCACTGCTCCTCCATCTGCTCAGCCTCTGAAACGAGCCTGTGAGTAACTGCCCGGTGGCCGGGCCGTCAGTCATGAGGATGTGATGGGCCTCACGAGGAAGCCACCCAGTCCGGTGTGTGGGACCTGGTGACTCAGGAGCTGCCCCGAGGGTCGTGTGTGGGCCAGCTCCCCCATCCCCCCTGGCTGCTCCCCTCCCCCGCTTGCTGGGTGGCGCTGTTTTTCTCTCTGGGCCTCCGTTTCCCTCTCTGCCAATGGAGGGGAAAGGCCCTGGACAGCTCTCTCCCTCTACGGCTCAGTCACCTCAGGCCAGACCGCCCAGGAGTCCTCCGTCAGGGAAATGTGGTGCTGCAGACCCCTCCCCTGGTCCTGTCCCTGCTGCGTCACTCCTCACACCCTCCGCGCCCCCAGAGAGCCCCTCCGGAGGAAGTCCTTCCTGTCAAAGTGACTGACTTTATGACCTGCCCCGCCCCTGCGATGGGTGACATAGCAGCCTCCCAGGTCCCCTCCTTGCCCTGACTGCCATCTCCTTTCCTGTGCCCTTGCAGGGTGCTGGGGCTGGGGGACACTCAGCCAGACTCCGCTGTCCCTCTGAGAGAGGACCTCCCACGTGCACGTCCAGCTGCATACGGGGTTTCCCGCTGGGGTGTCCCCAATGCAACCCGACAGGGTAAGAGATGTGATGCTCCCTGCGGCTCCCTCTGGATGTGCTTTACATGATCCCCTTCCCCACACGCAGTCATTAGTTAGCGAGGCCGTTGCAGCCCCCCGCCCAGGGGTTGTGGCTGGGACCCAGAGCCAGGCCCCCCTCAGACGGTGTGCTCTATGGAGATGGCACCGTGTATGCGCTGCACATTCGTTTACCCCACTCCTGGGCTCTAGCCCTGGCGCGCAGTAGGTGTTCCATACGTTTTCGTTTCAGTACGTGTGGGTGACCGGACGATGGAACAAATGCATCAACGTGTCCTCCTCCCCACAGTGGGGATGGCATTGGTCCTGACTTCGTAAGGCTGTTGGGAGGAGAAATGAGAAATGCCCGCAAGGGGCCTGGCACACGGGACGTGCCCAGTGCCTGTGGGCTGAGGCGGTTATTAGCTGGCTGCAGTTTGGCAGGGCAAAGGGATGTGAGCTGGCACAGGTCGCTCCGCTGGTCTCTTTTGGGCCTGGAGCAGGTTCCGCTGGATCAGGTTCCTGCCCGTGGCCTTTTGGAGTGAGTCCAGGCCGGCGTCTGGTGGAGGAGCTCAGAACCGCTGAGTCTCAGTCTCCAGCTGCTGGGGACTGTGGGCACCCAGACCCCTGTGCTGTGATCAGCTCATGCCCACAGAGGTAACTAGAGGGCAGCCCGCACCCTTCAGCGGGTGAGGCAAGACCCTGCACCGAGGGTGACTTGTGGGGCTGGGCCAGCCTTTGGGTCAGTTTCTGGCTCTTTACTGAGCACCTGCTCTGTGGCTCCACCCGGGGAGGGTGGGATCTGGGGAAGATGTGAGAGGCAGCTGCTTAAATGGAGCTTGGAGTCAGGCAGACTTGGGGTCACATCTTAATGGGGGTGACCATAGAGGGATCCCTTCGCCTCTCTGAGCCTCAGTTTCCTCAATTTGCAAGCGAGTGTGTGAGCACAGAACTCAGGCTCACCCAGCCATGCTGCTGGCCCAGAATGTAGCATTCGGAAAACAGTACCTCTTACACGTAATGTGAGGATACGGTCTTAGCCCTTAAGGATCTTACATTCCAGCTGAGGAGACATGACGGTAAGAAGCAACCCGGGAGTCCTAATTCCAGCCATGATACTGGTTCCAAGTGCTATACATCGGGGAAGAGTGAAGATGGAAAGTCGCCTGGGCTAGAGCGATCTGGGAGGGCTTTCTGGAGGAGGGGTTCTCTGAGCCAATCCCAGGGGGAGAACAGGCGCACAGGAGGATGGAGGGCATGTGGTCAGGGGAACAGGGTACAGGGGTGTAATAAGAGGGTGCGGGAGGCAGGGCCCACAGCCTTCCGGAGCAGGCTGTTTGCTGCGGGGCCTGGTGTAAGGAAGGGCTTTATCGGTTCTGCACCCAGCAGGGTGGAGAGCTAGTTTCAGCCGCTCAGGGAAGAGCTGAGGCGTGTGCAGCCTCCAGGTGCCTTCAGGGTCAGCCCACGCCCCTCAGCCTACCCCAAAGACCTTGGCGACCTCGCCTCTTCCCACCTCTCCGACCTGAGCATCCCCCCGGGAATTACGCCCTGTCCCTACACCCCCCCAGGAATTACGCCCTGTCCCTACATGTGCTTCAGGGTCTTTGCTCCAGTCCCCTCAAAGCCCTACGACCCCCTTAGGACCTGGCTTCAATGCCGCCTCCTCCGAGAAGTCTTCCTTGATCTGCCCAGGAGGGATGGACGCTCCTTGGTGTCCCACAGCACACCCTGTCTGTATCCATCATAGCAAATGCATTTTGCTCTGCCGGCTGCTGGCTGTGTGACTTCGGACACGGTATTAAATGTCTCCGCACCTCCGTTTCCTCACCTGTAAAAGCAGGGGCAGTCATGGTGCCTACCTTGATTGGGTTAACCCTTGTCCAGCACGTAGAGCAGTGCCTGGCACTTACTAAGTGGTAAATGTGGCCCATTATTAAAATAATGGCTGTGACCTCAGAGGGCTGTTACGAAGATGATGAGTTAATGGGTGTCAAGTGCTTAGCACGGTGCTGGGCACATAGTCAGCCCTCAGCACATGGGACCTGTCATCTCCACTGTCACCACATTACCACCATCACCATCACCACCACCACCGTCATTGGTTTGCCCACCTGCCTTTCCCAGACTGAACCCTGAGGCACAGCGGTGTCTGGGTCAAACGTGATCCCCATGGCCAGCTCAGAACCAGGCACACAGTAGGTCCTCAGTATTTCTTGAGAGAACGAAGGAAGCGAGGCCCTGAGCCAGGGATGCTGAGGAGAGGAAAGATGTGAGTAAGGTTTTTTTTGGGAGAGTCATTGAGACCGGCCCCGATGGTGGGGTGGGCATAGGGAAAGAGCTAGGCTGGCCTCAGTGTGGGAGCAGCCAGCACCGGGCGGTTCTGTCGTCTGCAAAGCCAGGCCAACCTTTGGACCCAGGGCTGCGGGCTCTCAGAGGACCTGCGGGGAGGAACACGTCCCCTCTGAAGTCAGCACCCTACGCCTCTGGTCTCAGGGAGCACAGGCCCTGGGACCCTCTGGACACCGACAGGCCCGAGCCAGGCCCATCCTTAGAGTCCTACCCCTCGATGCCTGCCCACCCAGGGGCATGCACAGACACCCTGGAGCCTGGTCAGGTGGGCCACCCCTCTGGCTGCCCCGCTGTGACCAGCAGCCGGGCCGTGAGTCACGCGGTGCTGCCTCCCTGGCTGAGAGCCCAGTCAGCTGCTTTCTGCGCATCACAGTTTCATGCCAGTTAATTATCGCCATTATTGTCGTGATGAAAAAGTTATGCGAGCTGGGAGGCCCAGGCAGCCCCCAGACGCCCCGGGGCAGCTGTGGAGGCATGCCTTCCTGCTGGCCCGGCTTGTCATCCTCCGTGGGGCCAGCAGCCTCTGAGGATAACGATGCTGTCTCCCTTGTTAGCCTGGAGCTCTAGGCACAGAGGTAAAAGGATGCTTCAAAATGCATGACTGAGCCGGCAAGAAAGTAGACGAAGCACTTCAATGCAAAAAGGTAGTAATCGTGAAAATAGTAAATGAAGCCCTGGCTGCTTTGGTTCAGTGGATAGAGTGTCGGATCGACTGAAGTGTCCCGGGTTCGATTCCGGTCAAGGGCATGTACTTTGGTTGTGGGCACATCCCCAGTGGGGGGCATGCAGGAGGCAGCTGATTGATGTTTCTCTCTCATCGATGTTTCTATCTCTCTATCCCTCTCCCTTCCTCTCTGTAAAAGAATCAATAAAATATATTTTTTAAAAAAAAAAAGAAAGAAAGAAAATAGTAAATGAAGGCGAATGTGTACACAAATCAAGAGAGGCAAGCGGGCCCCGAACTGGCAGCCCCTTCAAAGATTCCCGGAGACCAGACCCATGCTGGTTTTTAAACTGAGGCCACATTCACCGAGAGTGAAGTTCACCCCTTTGAGTGCAAAGCTCTTGGAGTCACTTATCTGTTTTCCACCCTGATCTAGGTTTGCCCTTTCCTGAAGGTCACGTAAATGGACCCGTGCAGTAGGTCACCTTTCGTGTCTGGCTCTTCTTAGCAGAATGCATTCGAGGGCCCCAGGTGTGAAGGTGTGTGTCAGTCGTGTCTGCCCCTGCACGGGTGTACCCCGGCTTGTCTATCCGTCCACTGGTCGCAGGACAGCTGCGTTGTTTGAGGCGCGTAGGAATAAAGCTGTTCTAAACACCGTGTGCAGATTATGGTGTGCCTGTTATTTATTTATTTATTAAATTTAAAAATATATATATATTTTATTGATTTTTTACAGAGAGAAAGGGAGAGGGATAGAGAGTTAGAAACATCAATGACAGAGAAGCATCGATCAGCTGCCTCCTGCACGCCCCTTACTGGGGATGTGCCTGCAACCAAGGTACATGCCCTTGACCGGAATCGAACCTGGGACCTTTTAGTCTGCAGGCCGAAGCTCTATCCACTGAGCCAAACTGGTCAGGGCCATGCTTCTTCGCTTTAGAAGAAACCGCCGAACTGTTTTCCAAGCCCTTTTGCACCCCCCTCTGCGACCAGCCACGGGAGCTTTGCTCTTCACAGATGCACACAAGAGGGAGGCATCACCCACCACCTGACCAGGGAGGGCATGGGACCTGAGATTCCCCATCGGTCAGAGCCTCCTCAGCCTACACCGCTAATGAAGGGGTAAACTTGAAACTGATCCGTCTTCTCAAAGGAGGGGGCAGGAGAAACGGTTGGCTGTGGCTTTGACTCGGGATGGAGGGGAAAGAAAGTCTTCCCGGACCCCCTCAGTGCGGTCAGAGCCCCGGTCCCTGCTTCCTGCTCTATTCAGAGACCTCGAGCTGAGAACCTCGTTTAAAGTCGTTCTTGGTGAATAGCACTCCCAGGGTCCAGGACAAAACAAACTAGAATCCGCTCTGGAGGAAAGCATAGCAATCTAAGCCTCTGGACATCCCCACAGATGGAGTCCTCATGGTCATGAGCTCACAATAAAAAACTAAAAAACCACAACAACCAAGGTTCCATGGACAAGTTTTACTGGAACAAGAAGCAGGAGACTCGGGCCTGCAAATGCTCCCGGCATTGGAATCAGAGCATGCGTATTAGGAAATGAGGGCGCTCAACAACGTAAACAAATAAAAGAAAGCATTGAACGCAGGAGCACGGGATACGAGACTATTGGAAATGATCAGGCACGGTTTCTTATAAAATTAAACATGCATTTGCCATACGAGCCAGCAATTCCACACCGTTGCCAAAGAGAAATGAAAGCACATGTCTTGGGAAAGACTTAAATATGAACGTTCATAGCAGTTTATAAGAGCCCGTGAGTCAGGGGGCCAGGGGCAGGCCCCAGCTCTGCTGCTGATGTGCTGTGTGACCTTGGGCAAGTTAGTGCCCGTCTCTGGTCCTCACCATTCCCTCCCGTAAGAGGCAGGGGTTGGCCAGCTCAGCCTTGGGGTCCCTCTGGCTCTGACAGTTGAAGAGTTCCAGCCTCCCCCAGCTGTGGCTTTCGGAGAATATGGGTGGCAGGCATTTCCCTTGGCTCCTGCCAAAGCTGCGCCTTGGGCTCCCTGGGCCAGATCAATAAACTGGGCTCGTAAATGCCGGGCAGGGCCGCAGCCTCCCTCCAATAAAAAACGTCTTCCAAAGCGGCTTGAGAAAGGCTGCTCGGGCAGCTTGGAGTCAGGCCCCCATCGGGGCACCGGGGCAGCGGGCACCGGCTGCCCAGCCTTTCTGGGTCAGGGGCCTGGGGAGCCAGCTTCCTTAGCCATCCACCCCTGTTCTCTGCTTTCCTCCTTCCCGCTGGAGATGAACTCGGCTCCAGTCCTGCCTTGCTGTAGGGCCTCACCCCTGGTCCTGCTGCTTCTCTTTCTCTGTGTCCCCAGTGGTCAGAGAGGCCAGTCTCTGGCTGGCCTCGCGCCTGGATGGTGACCAGGCTCCAGGGAGACAACGCGTGGAGGGTCTTCGCCAGAAGTAAGCAAGTGCATTAGAGAGAGCGGGTCCCTTCCACTGACGGGTTGGGAGCTTCCTGAGGGCTCCTCCATCAGACTGGAGAGTCCTCCAGGACAGGGGCTGCACCTCCTCCATCAGAGCAGAAGGTTTGCAAAAGGGGGAGAGAGGCTTTGCCTAGCCCTTAACTCCTATGCGGGAGGAGCTGTGCTGGTCCCAGAAGAATAGATGACCTGAGTGGCTGGACTGTCTCCCCATCAGACAGGAAGCTCCCCCAGGACAGAGACTGTGCCTCCCCCATCAGACAGGAAGCTTCCCTAGGACAGAGACTGTGCCTCCCCCATCAGACAGGAAGCTTCCCTAGGACAGAGACTGTGCCTCCCCCATCAGACAGGAAGCTCCCCCAGGACAGGCCTGTGCCTCCCCCATCAGACAGGAAGCTTCCCCAAGACAGGGACTGTGCCGCCCCCATCAGACAGGAAGCTTCTGAGGGACGGGCAGTTGGTGACACTTAGTCTGGGGACCCCACAGAGCATGGGCTCTGCACAACACACCTGTCCTTGTCTTTCTCCTTCAGAGCCAGCATCCAGGAGGCGGGTGTTGGGTGTGGCTGGTGCTTGGAGGCCAGAGCTGGACGTCTGGGCGGATGGAGGCCACACGTGGTCTTGGGGGGAGTGGAGCAGGAAGCAGGTGCTAAGGAAAGCAGTGGTTCAGAACGAGGTGCCCGCCCTGCCCGGCCACGCTGGCAGCTAGAGCGCCCAGGGCAGAGGGCCAGGGTCGGGCGGGGTGATTCAGGCCTGGGCTGGGGCTGGTTGGTTCTCAGACTCAGTCCCATCCTGACTGGCCTCCCTGTGGGTCACATGGGGAGCGGGTGTCACTGAGGCTGGGGGAGCGGGGCTGACGGACGTAGGGGAGAAGTGGGGGAGGGGGAGCCGGAGGTGTGGGCTGATCCCTGAGTCAGAGCTGGACAGCTCCCTGCGGATCAGCTGCCCAATCCTCTCCTTACAGAAGTAAAGACCAGGTCACGGGCAGGTGCCCAAGGTCGCCCAGCCAGTCTGCCGGGTGTGAGGGCTGGAACCCAGGGCTCCTGACTCCTGGCCTGGGGCCCTTTCCATTCTGCTTGGCTATTTCTTGGGGAGACCCAGCTTGCTCAGTTAGGGGGCCTCCCCTCCCATTGAGGATGGATAGAACCCCGATTCTCACCTCCCTATTAGCGCTGAGCCCAGCTCACCCAGGGGGAAGCCTCGGGCTTGTCTGGAAGACTCCCTGCGCCTTTCAGCCTTCCTCCTGGCATCCTTCACCCTCCTCCCCTTTTCCTTTCCCAGGACAATTTGCATGAGACTTTCCAAAACTGACCCCCAGTGAAGGCACTTGGGTGCATGCCTGGCAGGGGGGTGAGGTAGGGTTGGTCGCAGCCCAGAAGCTGTGGGCGCGGACTCCCGCGGAAGGTCTTGCTTAGGATCTGGGGCGTGTGGAGTTTGAGTTTCGTTCCACTTATGGGGCCTTCACGTCGATTAGCAGGCATTTCTCATTCTGTCTGGGTGTCAGGCTTTGGCCGACACAGGAGTTATGCGTATCCTCTCCTCTAAGTGGAAATGTCACTCCTTTAGTCATCAGTTCCGGGCGTCAGGGATGGATGGGCCGGGCTCTGTTTGCTGGGTGCCGGGTCCATGGCTGCGGCCCCTGCCCGCCAAGGGAACTCACCTCTGACGGAGGAGACGCATTTCAATCAGAAGGAAATAAAGGGGCCAGAAGGAAATAAAGGTCAAGCTCACGTGGTTTTCTTTATGAAGGTTAATGAAGAGGAATGTTTTCAGATCCTTGGCAGGGTGAAAGGAAACGTTTCCCATGTTTGTTTTCTGGGCTGGGTCTTTAATTCTTTGCAGTGACACTGCTTCTAGAAGTTTCCTTGACTCCACCAGCCCCACTGGCTGACCCCAAGCTCACCTGCTGACCTCTCCCCTGGTTTCCACGTTGGTTTGGGCGTTCTGTCTGAATCCCTCAGGACATTGTCCAAGTCTTGGCCCCGGAGCCTGGTCCCCAGTGCTCCGTGGAGGTGAGTCACACAGGCAGGAGGGTGGGGTCCTGGTGGGGAGCAGGGGTGGGTCAGGCCAGGGGAATGCGCTGCTGAGCTGGGTCCAGTTTTGAAGTCCTCACCCATCCTGGGCTCAGTGTGTGCCATGCCATGCAAAGCCAGACTCCCCCTTCCGCCCCTCCGGCTGCCAACCCTGAAGGGGACTTCGGAGGATGAGAGCCTGACAGCGCGCAGGCCAGCGCTCAGAGGGAAGGGGCCAGGCAGGGGCTGGGTCGGGTGGGCCTGCATGGAGGCGGCCCAGGGCACAGGAACTCTGCAGCCAGTCACACAGATGACAGGGCCGCACAGGAGGGCGGCAGTAGGCAGGGGCAGAGGCAGAGGGTGCTGGCAGGGAGCGGGAGGGGCCGCTCAGGGCCTCGGTGCTGTGATCTGTGAGGGGTTCTCTGAAGCTTGTCTAGGAAGGAGATGCCGTGAGCACCTCGGAGCAGGTTCCCAGGGGACCGACAGAGAAGCAAAGGGTGCGTTTGACCCCAGGATTGAAAACCCAGCCTTGGAATAGATCCAGAGACACAGAGCATGGGACAGACCGCAGGCCCTCAGAGAGAAGGCGGTGGGTGGGAAGAGATCCACCAAAGCACTTGCATGCATAAATGCATAACCCATGGACCCAGACAAGAGGGGGTGAAGGCCTGGGGTCAGGGTGGTGGCTGGGTCAATGGGGGGAGGAGGGCAGCACTGTGGGGATGGTGGTCACCCATGCACGGCCTCTGCTGACTGCCTACCCAAACTCTCACCCCCACCCTCTTGAAGCCTTGGGGTCAGTGTGTGACCCGTTGTCTCTGCCTAATGTGGGCCTTCCTGGGACAGGGGACCAGGCAGATCACCACATCCATGCTCTCCCCCCTTTCCCCCAAGATCCGCGGGTGCTGTCTCCTGGAGGCCGGGGATCCTGATCAGCCCATGAAGCATCACAGCCGCCTCGGAGGGTGGAAGTGAGGACCCCAGGGCATGTGGCCAAGGTGAAGGTCAGGAAGAGGCAACCTGTGGACCCCAGAAGGGGGAATGTATGCACCCCACTTCCTTACCCAGCCACCGGGCCCTCTGGATTGGGCCTCCAGAGCTCAGACCAGGCAAGGCCAGCAGGGCTGGGTGGGGAGCAAGAGTGACAGATCCAGGCAGCCAGTGCCCACAGCACTCAGAGACCATCACATGGCTTCCTGCCCCCCGACATGTACAGATAGGGAGACCATGGCCAGGAGGGCTCTGACTTGTCTGACGTCTCAGTCAGGAGTGTCCCCCTCTTCTGGGCTGAGGGACCTACCCTTTGACAGGGGTGGGTGCAGAGCACTGGAGAGCAGCCGCTGGGGAGCATGGGCTCGGGGTCAGATGACTGTCCTGAGGAACCTGGTGAACCCGGGCAGCGGCAGCCCCCCTCTGAGCCATGCTCTGCTCCCCTGTACCTGCCTTGCTGGGATGCAGGCGACCACGTGAGCTCTGGGGAGTGCTCCGATAGGCGCTCAGTGTGTGTCCTCTCTCCTTTCTGTCAGGGTGGGGAATGTCCGGCCCGAGGGCCATAAAGGCCCATGAAATCATTTGGTCTGGCCCTGCCAAGGCACTGTGGGGGTGGGTGGGTGGGTGGTTGCCAAAACAGGTGGGACTAAAAAATTCAACAGACTTAGGAGCGTTTTTCATAGCAGCATAAATTTATACTCAGTGGATTATATTAAGAGTGACAGATCCAGGCAGCCAGTGCCCACAGGCAGCCAGTGCCCACAGCGAGTGATGTTATACATATCCAAATGGCCCTTGGCAGAAAAGAGGTTCCATGCCCCTGCTGTAGGGGGGCAGAGCTTTTGGGGGAGCCTGGCTTCTCACGTGGCTGATGTCAGCACCTCTTGTCCGTTCTGCACGGGAGTCCAGGCTGGAGGGCACGGGGTGGGGAGGGGGTGTGCGTGCCACCTGTGGGGGCCTGGCTCTGAGGGAGGACACGCTTGTGTGGTAACAGAGCCGCCTTTCCCAGGAAAGACAGCGGAGGTGGGCAGGAAAGGAGGATGTGGCAGGGTGTTGACAGCTCCCAGGGTGTTGGCCACAGCCCATCTGGTAAGAGCTGGCTTCCTTGCCAAAGACTTAAGGAGATTACTTTGTTTTCTCTGGAGCCAGGCAAGGTGCCGGGAGCTGGCTCCCAGCCTCCGCTCTGCGGCTGACGACGGTGTGACCGAGCCCCTCACCTCTCCTCCCCGGGCCTCACCTCCCTGCCCAGGACCTCCCGCCTGGGCCCCAGCAGTGCTGGAGCCAGTGCCAGAGGCTGAGTCACCTGCTGGCTCCCAGCCTCAGCGTCTCCATCTGCAGAGCGGGGATAAGCACAGCCACCACCTGGAAGGTGTGAAGGAGGCCGTGTTGGAAAGCGCAGGACAAAACAGTGAGCCCTGTGTTGCAGAGGCCAGAACAGCCCAGAGAGGTCAAATGGCTGCCTGGGGTCACACAGCCAATCATTGACAGGCCAGGGCTCTGTCCACTGTTGGCCCAGCCTGCCCAACCACGGACCACCTATACCCCAGTGCCCCTTCTTTTCTCCCCTGAGAATGGGCTGTGTGGCCTTGGACCGCGTGCTGGTCCTCTCTGGGCTTGTTGTCCGTGACAAGCCAGGCTCCTCACAGGGCTGTAGGGACTGTTGGAGGGGGAGGGGAGCAGGTGGGCTTTGAGCCCCCACTCTGCTTGGTCCTGACTGTCTACTCTTTTATCTGTTTTAAACGTGAACCCACAGACTTCCAGGTTTATCTCTGAAGCGTCCTCTTTCCTTGATGTTCTAGGAATGTATGTGCCCCATCCCCCACCCCAGCCATCTGGGCCCTCCCTGCGGTGGGCCTCTGCCCCCAGACTGGCCCCAGGACTCAGATCAAAGCCAGCAGGGGCTGGCTGGCCTGGGCCCGGGTCCCAGGAGGCTCCAGAGCTTGACGGGGTGCCAAGGTGACAGAGTTGGGCAGCCAGTGCCCAAAGGACAGTACTGGTGTGAGGTAGCTGGGAGGGGTGCCTCATGAGTCCTCCTGAAGGCCAGACACAGGGCAGTTTTGCCCTCCGTATGTGATGCAACAGGATGCTGAGCCTGGAAGCACTGGCACCGGCAGGCAGTGCACGAGGTAAGAGCTACGTCCTCGGGGGCAGGAGAACGTAGCAATTAACACCCCGGTCCCGTGGATGGGGCAGCAGCTCGGCCTCCATCCTCATTGGCAGGAGACCTGGGACTTGTTACTTCAGCTCCCTGAGACTGGAGTCCCTCCTCTTCAAAGCAGAAATGACAACTCACCCCCCAGGTTTGACGCAAGATGGAAAGATGGTGCTGACACGTGCTCGGCCCAGAGCTGGCGCCCGGATGTGCTCAGCGACACGGGCTTCCGCTGTTACCATCCCTGCCTCCCACTCCTGCATCTGCGGCCCTCGGCGCATCCTCTGTGGTGGCTCTTACAAAATGTCCTCACGATGACGACGTGTTCCCACATCCCTCCTTCTCCATAAACCATGCTTTCCTCCAATGCAGGCTGGGCCAGGCTTCTGCTCCACCGTGGCCTGGTCCCTGGCAGTGCCCACGAAATTGTTGTCGAATAAATGAGTGAGTGGTTTTGGGAAAGGTGTTGACCTGTCTGTGTCATGCTGAGTCCACTGGGGTCTTGGCCGAGGCGATCTTGTGAGCAGCATAAATGTTGAGAACAGCGATTGCACAGGCCAGACCCGGGGTGGGGGTGGAGAGGGGGGTGTCCCATTGGACAGAGCTGTCCCGGAGGAAAGAAAGAGGAACCATGTCAGGCGGCTGAGAATCCAAGTGTCTGACTCTGGAGTCGACTTTCTGTCCTTCATCCCACTTGGCCTCTATGAGGCTGTGTGTTCTGTGGCTCTCGCCCGCTCTGGGCCTCTTGGTGTCTGTGTGTTCAGTGAGGCAGGGGGCTGCGTTTCCGGGCAAGGCCTGCCAAGGTGCGAAGCTCTGTGTTAGGTGATGCCCAGCGAGGTCCCTCCTCACCCCTTCCCAGGCCTGAGTCCCCAGCTATGAGTGAGCCAGCAGGAGGTGCTGGCCTCGGGCTGATTCTCACAGTGGGATCTCAACTGGAACCAGTTGGCTGACATTGGAAAATGAGGGATCTCTGCTCTAGCAGCCTAGCAGCTGCAAGGAAGAGCCAATGTCAGAGAGGCTACCCCCAAATCCCCTGCCTCTCCCTATTTCATCAAAGGGTTAGATAATGCAAAGAATTCTCAAGGAGGAGGTTCTGAAAGGTACCAAGCAGACACTCCTATAGACACCCCACCCCCAACACACCTGCAGATCAACAATAATAAGGATGTTGTGAACCACTTAGTATATTGTCCCACACTTGCCTCATTTATTTATTTACTAGAGGCCTAGTGCACGAAATTAATGCACGGGCAGGGGGTCGCCTCTGCCCAGCCTGCATCCTCTCCAATCTGGGACCCCTTGGGGGATGTCTGACTGCTGGTCTTGACTGGCAGTCAGACATCCCTTTCATAATCCTGGACCACTGGCCCCTAATCACTCACCTGCCCGCCTACCTGGTTGCCCCTAACTGCCCCTCTAACTGCCCTCCCACTGCCAGCCAGGTCGCCCCCAACTGCCTGATGGCCTGTGGTCTCTCCTAACTATCCCCCTGCTGGCCTGGTCACCCTCAACTATCCCCCCCCCACAGGCCTGGTTGCCCTATCCAGCCTGCTTGTTCAGTTGTTTGGTCATCCCTTGGGCTGGCCCTAGGTGGCTGGGAGGCTGAGAGGACCTGGCGCCACCATTTTGTGGCTGTGGGCACAGCCATCTTTGAGGGCATGACAGTCAATTAGCATATTCCCTCCTTATTGGCTGTGGTGCCATCTTTATGAGGATGTGACGGTCAATTAGCATATTCCCTCTTTATTAGATATGATTTTTTAATATTTTTATTTATTTTAGAAAAGAATGGCAAGGGAGAAAGAGATAGGCAATCAAGGATGAGAAAGATCACCTGCCTCCTGCATGTCCCATACTGGGGTTTGGGCTCTGAGGGGACCAAGTGGATAGAGTTGGGTGACTTGTGACCCTCACTACTTCCTGCTATTAGAGCCACTGACCCCAGGCGCTCTGCCCTGCAGGATGCAGTGTGACCCTGTTTTCTCACGATGGCTGAGTCAGAGCCTCTGAGGTCTCTTCTCCACCTACCCGGGGCCAGGATCCTTCCCTGGGTTCCAGGGGCACAGGAAGAGGTTGGGGGTGACCTAGGGGACCCCAGGGGAGCAAGTCAACATAAGAAGCTGAGCGTTCTCAACAGGTGTGAGAACTCCGACTTCTGGAACAGAACCTGTATCCAATGTTTTGTCAATGAGGGGGGTGACTGAAAGCCTGGGAGCAGACTTGGCTTCCTGTGACTTTACTGGGTCATCACAGGTATGTCATTGCTCTTCTCTGAGTCTCAGTTTACCCAGCCGGAAGTGAGGGCTGGATTGATGGTCTCTAGGGGCCCTTCCAGCTTGAAGTCGGGGATTCCGCAGTGCACTGTTCCTGTGCTCGGGGTGCTCTACTCGCAGCACCCCGAGCTGTCTCAGGCAAGCTCACGCACAGACTGTGTGTGTGTGTGTGTGTGTGTGTGTGTGTGTGTGTGTGTGTGTTTTGAGGAGGGGAAGTCCCAAGAGTGGAAGAGCTGGTGTCAGCAATCATGGGGCAGCCCAGAACCTACTCTGACTGGTCACAAGGCCTGAGGCAGGCAAGGTCCATGCCTGATGGTGGCAAGACTCACTTGGGCCCAAGTGACTTCTCATCAGTATCAACTGACTTCCCCAAGCAGCATTATTCCCTCCATCACCCTCCTTACCCCCCAATCCACACACAGGCAAAGCTGGGGTCTGGAACTAACTGCGCGTAGTCGGGTCGGACTTACAGATGGGTTTGCTTGACCCATAGTGTTCTGTCTGTAAGAAATGTTCAATTTTAATGGGTGGCCAAAGCAGGCTCTATTCCCTTTGCCACAGTTGCCACTCTTCCCTATTGTCTCGCATTTGGCAGCTTCACACATTTATGCTATCTGCCTGACTCCTGAGAGCATCCGAGTTTGGAAACGGTCTAACTCAACAATCCCATTTGTAAATAGGGAGACTGATAGGCGATACTTCTAGAGCAATGGAATCCTCTAGATTGGAAGAGCCCATGACATCGCCAAGGTCTTATTTTCAGATCTCAGCTCCACTGTCATAAGCTCCCTGGATAAGCCTAACCTGGCCAGCCCACTCACAAC
Organism: Pipistrellus hanaki; assembly: GCF_964339955.1. Classification (NCBI taxonomy): domain Eukaryota; kingdom Metazoa; phylum Chordata; class Mammalia; order Chiroptera; family Vespertilionidae; genus Pipistrellus; species Pipistrellus hanaki. The sequence goes on along the minus strand of NC_140504.1, from coordinate 191,634,147 downwards.
AGCACCCCATCCAGCCTGCCCCTATACCCTGCTTCCTCATGTCTCACCCTTCCTGACATCCTAGTCTCCATCCTGTGGTGTATTCTGTCTCTCTTGCTACTCTGTATGCCCCCTGAGGGCAGGGACGTGGCTTGTCTAATTCACTATTGTATCCCAGGGCCAAGAATAAAGCCTGGCACATGGAAGATGCTAGGAAGAAGTTGCTGAAGGATGGAGGAAATGAGGCCATAGACACGGCAGCACCAGCATCAGACATCTCCTGCTGCGTTTCCCTGGGTTGTTCCAGGACATCCTGGAATTGAGCTAGAGTCCCACGGTCACCCGGCAGTGGGCAGGCCTCCCCCCTCCACACGGGGCTGCGTGTGAGGCTGACCCGGACAGGCCCTCCCAGCGCCATGTATGTTCTTAGGGAGGACAGAGCGGTCAATGATGTCATTTCGCTCTGCTGCCCCGGCGCCTCCCAAATTTGACCTATTAAGTTTGGAATTTCAGGTAGACCACAGCATGGGTGTACAGGAGATGACTTTTGAGGTTTCTGAGCAGGGCAGTGGCCCTGGCAGGTCATGGTTGGTGTCTTGACAGAAATGTTCTCAGAGCCGGAGGGAAGAGGCAGGGAGGCAGAGAGCAGACAGCAGAGGGTGGGCAGGGAGGCCAGAACAGGAAACGTTTCTGGTTTCCCCCCGAGAGTAAACATTTTTGCTCACCAAAGCTGTTCAAACAATACACAAAAGCACGAGGAAGAAGGTAAGCCCGATACTCTACCTCCCAGGGATCTAGCCAAACATTACGAGCCCACTTAGGGTCAGATGGCCTGGGCTCCGTCTGATCCTGGCTCCACGCTTTCCAGCTCCGGATCTTGAAAGGGTCCCTTGGCGTCTCTGTGCCCTGGCATTTTCATTTTGTAAAGTGATATTCCTCTCAGCCTCTCTGCCCACTCTCTGCCATTTCCCCCTCTTTCCTCCAGCTCTCAGAACATTTATTTTAAGACACCGTGACCTGCTCCGGCCCCTGCCCTGCCCACAACCTGCAGAAGGCACCTCCTGCACACGCAGACTGTGGTCTGTTTGAATTTGGGCTTCCAGGCTTAATTGGTACCTACCGCCTGGTATTGTTGTGAGGATTAGATAAGTCAGGACATGGAAGGGGCTTAGAATACTGCCTGGCGTGTGGTGAGGGCTCTGTATATGTTTGCTCACATTTTGTCGTCATCATCATCATCATCATCATTGTTGTCATTGTTGCCATCATCGTCACCATTATCATCATCTTTGTAGATAGATCTTTGTACACCATCCCATCTTTTCCATCCATCCATTCACCCACCCACCGACCCACCCATCCACCCATCCCTCCACCCACCCACCCATCCACCCACCCATCCACCCACCTACCCATTCACCCATCCAACCATCCACCCACCCATTCACCCATCCACCCACCCACCCATCCACCCATCTTTTTCTAATGGGAATATGCCATGTGCCCTTAGGGAACCTGCATTTTACATGCTACATTACATTACATTACATTACATATGAACAAAATGGTTCTGGCCCTGGTTAATGGCCTCATATCCCTGAAGCACGGTTATGTTGGGTTCTGTATCCATGGGCAAACCTAGACTTTGTTTTGGTGCCTTTGGGTGTAATAAACTTAGTATCCCAAGAATATTTGTAATCAGATATACTCAGAAAGATCATTCCAGGAAGAGCTTCAAAACCAAAAATAGCCACATAAATGTTGATGCTGTTTTTAAGTTTCTCGTCTCCCTCATCTGGCTGGGGGGTCCTGGAGGCAGAGCCTGTGTCCCCCTCTGGCCCCATCAGACTGGTTCCGACAGTGGGCATTCTTTCTTTCTCCATCTTTCTCTCTTTGCTATCGTCCCAGCCCAGACCTGTGAGGGGGGGTTCTGGTTGTGCATCCTTTATTCTGTCTGTGCAATGACTACTCAGAATGAGGGGACCCCATGGCTGAGGAGGGGTGTCCTGTGATTCCTGAGGGAACTTTCCTTAACACCCCCAACCTCCCACATGGAGGGAGCATGCCCCCTGTAATCCATCATCTCCACTCACCGGTCTAATAGACATTTCCTGTCTAACAAGTCCAACATGGAACAGCCAACCCGCTGCCCAGCTTTTCCTGTCTCTCTGATGACAACTTGCTCCGTCTAGCTGCTGGGGCCCCAAACACTGCAGTCATCCTTGACTCCTCTCTCTCTCTCATGCCCACATCCAACCCATCAGCAAACCCCAGCTCCAGCTTCAAGAATCCAACCACTTCTCACCACCTTCACTGACCCCCCCGGGACCAAGCCACCATCATCTTTTGCACCGTCTAATGTTACCCACACTTTACTTGGGAAAAGTTGAAATTTAATCCTGGCCAAAGCAGGCTCTATTCCCTTTGTCTGTCTCTCTAGAATACAAATGCCTCCAGAGCAGGGATTGCGGTCTGTTTTGTCCATCCCCAGCGCCTGTGTCCCCATTGCCCTAAGGATTGCCTCACCCAGAGCTGGTGCTCAGTGAATGACTGTCAAATGAATGAATGGAATTCCATAAACACCCAAGCACAGTGGGAGCCAGCACTTGCCAATGCTAAAAGGAGGGGGTTTTCCGAAATGAATGCCCCCTCCCCAGTCCATTGCTCTGGGCGCCTTCTCTGAGCGCCAGCTCTGGAGTCAAGGGAGGAGGGCAGACCCTCACATGTAGATAGGGGGTGGTAGAGTGCTGGAGTCAGACGGACCTGGGTGCAGACTCCGGCTCTACCACTTACTATCAGTGTGATCTGCAGCTGTGCTTCTCCTCTTGTAAAATGGAGATACTACTGATAATTACTGGCATTTCTTTAAAAAAAATATTTTTATTGATTTATTGAGAGAAAGGGAGAGGGAGAGAGAGCTAGAAACATCAATCATGAGAATCATTGATCGGCTGCCTCCTGCATGGGGGATCGAACCTGCAATTTGGGCATGTGCCCTTGACAGGAATTGAACCCAGGACCCTTCAGTCTGCAGGCCGATGCTCTATCCACTGAGCCATACCAGGTAGGGCTGGCAGTTCTTGTACTGAATGCTAGGTGCCAGGCACTGCACTGAACCTCTCACACATAGCTCCTGCGGTCCCCATACCACAGCTTCCATCTTCCAGGGGGAGCAGCGAAGTAATTCACCCAAGGTCAAGGCTGTAAGAGGCAGAGCGGATTGGAGCCCAGCATTCCGACCTTGCAGGGCTTTCTGGCACACGAGATAAGATCTGTAAACTGCCTAGCCGGCGCCTGGCGCATAGTCAGCCCTCAGAGGAGCTGACATCTTTACAGCCTGGGCTCAGGCACCCAGACTCTGAGGAGCGAGGCAGAGCCAGGGAAGGGGGCCGGGGGGGCTGATGGGAGCTCGGTAAGTCCTGTGTTGGCAGCTGAGCTCCCCGCCAGGGGCACGAGCTGAAACTCCCTTCTCCATCCTCCAGAGAGGCCTTGGCCTTGGGGCCTCCTCCGCAGGGCTCCTGATTGACAGGGAGTGAGGAGGACTGGGCGTGGGGCCAGGAGGTGGGGACTTAGCTCTCAGGCAGGCTCATCAGGTCTCTGGGTGAAATTAAAAGGGAGGAGGAAAGCACGACCTGTCAGAGTTCACGCTTCTCCCCGGCTCCGAGGTGCCCAGGAGCGGACCTGGGACGCCGGGAGCGAGGGGGCCGGGAGCCAGGTGGAGGATGGCCTCACAGCGGATGGTGCGGCTGAGCCTGAAGAAGCCCACCCATGCGGTGTGCGTGGTGGGAGTGGAGACCTCTGTGGACGTTCACAGGTGAGAACCCAGAGGCGCCCACCTGGCTGCAGGGGGAAGGAGCAGAGGCAATGGGGTGGGTGTGGGATGGGCGCCCGGTTCCTGTTTTGACAGTCGCGCAGGTGGGGTTGGCTGTAGGGCTTGGGAGGGAGGGTCCTAGGGTATCAGGTCCACCTTGGGCACCAGGGTCAGGACACTGGCCTCGAGCCCCTGGACAAGGGTTCCAGCTCTGAGCCCTGGGGTCAAGCTTTGGGGTCTGGGCTCTGCGTTCTGGGGACTGATGGAGCTTGTGGAGGGGAGCATCAGAAGGAGTTGCTCAAACCAGGGAACAGGGCTGGGCGTCCCTCAGTTTCTTGCCAACAGCTCACCCTCTCTGAGGTGAAGGAGTGAGGTGTGTGGCAACTTGATCCTTGAAACCTAATCAGGGTGATAGGCATCAAGAGGGACTAATTAGGGGCTGATTCAATGAGTTAAAGAAAGGAAAAGAACAAACAAGAGGGGCTTGTGCTGGCCACGATGGGGGTGGGGGAGGGGGCAGCAGCAGCAGCTTCTGTCAGCCCAAATCCTCCCTGCCCTGGCTCTGCCCAGATGGGGGCGGGCTCAGGGACCTGGCACAGCCTCAGGCTCCCCACCTGGCCGCTGCTGGAGTTAGACTTGAGGATCCCTGGGGCCTTCCCAGCTCTGACAGATGAGCTGTGGATTCCATCCTGCTGTACGGACAGGCCTGCCAATGAGGGCTCAGGCGGGAACTCTCTCCCAGACGGGGCTGGGGCTGTGACACGGTGGGGGTCTGAGCTCCTACAGCCCTCCTGGGTCTCAGTGCCTGCACGCTCCCAGTCCGGTGAGTGAATGCTGGGCCCGGCTTGCCACCAGGCCTCAGGTGCGCCTCCGGTCCCGGAGCCCTGGGGCCGGCCCTCTCTCCGCAGTGGCCTGAGGCCCCGTGACAGGGCCGGGGAAGGAGAGCCAGGAACCCTGCAGGTCCTACTGGGGCCCCTGCGGTGGGGTTGGTTCTCCCGGAACTAAGCGGTCAGCAGAGATCCCATCTTCTCTCGCTCCTTTACAGAAATTTATTTTTCCTTCTTCTGATTCTGAGAGTGTGTATATTAAAGCTGGAGGCAGTGAAACAGGCAGGGCTGAGGGTAGAAGAAGCCACAGGAGAGAGATGAGGCCAAGCTGCTTTGGCTCTGGGCATGTTTGGGGAAGAAGCGAGCCCAGGCAGGGCTGCTGTCAGCTCCCCGGAGAGTCAGAGCAAAGGGGCCTTGGGGACAGGCTTGGGGGACCAGCGGTTGCTGCCCATTGTCCCCCTCCCCCTGGCTGCAAGTCTCCTGGGGTCCCTTGGAGTTTAGGAGGTGCACACCTGTGGGGGAGGCAGGGGGGGAGGTGACAGCCCGGGCATGCTCCTGGGAGGGAGAGTGGGTGGGTTTTTTTACAGTTGACGTGCACTATTATGTTAGTTTCGGGCATACAGCATGGTGATTAGACATTTATAGAACTTAGGAAGTGACCAGCCGCGTCAGTCTAGTGCCCGTCGGACACCATCCATGGTTATTACATGCGATATTATGACTGCTTTATTCCCCCGTCTCCTGCCCTTTTACCCCGGGGGAGGAGGGGGATGGGACGGGGAGGGTTTGCCAGACTTAGCAAATGAACACAGAGGACTTCCGGTGAGGGGTGCGTTTCAGATAAACAGCAGCTTTTGTTGTTGTTGTTGTTGTTGTTGTTGTTGTTGTTGTTAAGTACAGTAGTTCCCCCTGATCCTCGGTTTTGCTTTCTACGGTTTTAGTTCACTGTGGTCTACCATAGCCCCAAAATGTTAGATGGGAAATTCTAGAAATAGAGAATTCAGGGGTTTGAAGCTGTGCACCGTCCTGAGTAGTGTGATGACATACCTCACTGCCCGGGATGTGAATCACCCTGTGGTCCAGCACCCACCTGCTTGTGTCTGGTCACGTAGGCCTCGTACCCTCCCACCTCAGCACGAGGGACGGAAGGGTGAGCCCCGCATAATAAGGTCTTTCGGGAGAGGATCGGCCACAGCAGTCATAGAACGTGTACTGCAGGATCCTGTTATAATTGTCCTGTTTGATTATTAGTTATTGCTGTTCCTCTCTTATTGAGCTCAGTTTATCAGTTAAACTTTACTGTGGGTATGCATGTGTAGGACGAAAGATGGAGTGTATAAATACCACCCACACGGTTTCAGGGGTCCACTGTGGGTATTGCATGGGACGTACTTGTATTTTTAAATCTGCTGTTCAGATTTGAAATTCTTTAAAAAAAAATACTTTATTGATTATTTTACTGAGAGGAAGGGAGAGGGATAGAGAGTTAGAAACATCGATAAGAGAGATACATCAATCAGCTGCCTCCTGCACCCCCCTTACTGGGGATGTGCCTGCAACCAAGGTACATGCCCTTGACTGGAATCGAACCTGGGACCTTTCAGTCTGCAGGCTGATACTCTATCCACTGAGCCAAACTGGTTTCGGCCAGATTTGAAATTCTAATTGAGCGAGGCATCCTGTACTTTCTCCGGCAACCCTGTTTTAACACCCAGGGGAGGAAAGAGGTCCCTAGTGGGCCCCGTCTTCCTGACTCCAGACCCCTGTTCCCATCCCGTGGGTGGCTGTTTCTGGAAGGGGATTTCAGAACCTCAGGCCCTTGGTGAGCATTGGACTGGGAGCCAGGTCTCCTGTGACGGAGTTGGACACGGGGACCTCTGGGAGCCTTCCCCTCCGCCACTGACTTGTCTGGCCTGGGCCAAGCCCCTGGCCCTCTCTTAGTCCCAACAAGACGAGCGGCATCCCTTCTTCAGTCCAGCGTGGAGGTGAAGTGCCCAGACTCTGGAGTTGGACAGACTTGGCTTCTCATCCTAGCTCCCCGATTCATGGCGGAGTGCCCCCGGGCAAGCTGCTGCACGCCTCTGAACCTCAGTTTCCTCATCTGACAAATGGAGAAACAATAGCATGCACCGTATTGGGTTAGGACCGTGGTTGGCAAACTGCGGCTCATGGGCCACATGTGGCTCTTTGGCCCCTTGAGTGTGGCTCTTCCACAAAAGACCACGGCCTGGGCGAGTCTATTGGGAAGAAGTGGCGTTAGAAGAAGGTTAAGTTGAAAACATTTGGCTCTCCAAAGAACTTTCAGTCGTTGTCCTGTTGATGTTTGGCTCTGTTCACTAATGAGTTTGCCGACCACTGGGTTAGGAGGAGGATGTATGAGACGTGCATTGAGGGCCCTGTGCATGGATAGTACTCACAGCCATGACAGGTCTGGGGGTGCAGGACCTGTGCTTTCCATCACGCCTCAGAGCGCGGGAGGACTGAGGGCAGGCCAGGGTGCGTGTCGAGGGACAGAGGATGCTGCTGACTGTGTCTCCTTTGGGACCACAAGCACCTCAGCAGCCCCAGCGCGGGCCCTGGGTTGCCCGTAGCTCCGGGCTCTGCTTGGCTCTGAGAGGGGGTGTTGCTTCGGGGTCCTGAGTGAGCACTCTGAGAGACCTCCACTCAAGAGCCCGCCAGGAACCTCCTGTCCGGCGATGGTGGTCACTAGGGTGTGAGCCATGGCGTCTCCGCACTAGAAAGCAGGAGCTGCTTTGGCAGCGGATTGGTGGAAAGGGACCCGGAGAACCCCCTGCCGGCGAGGCCTGACGTGGGTGCAGAAAGGGAGGTGGAAGTGCCAAGGGAGGTGAACAAAGGGGACGGTGCTGCCAGCCTGGGCACGTTTGAAGAGGAGCCTGAGGCTCACTGCAAGGCCTTGGCCGGCTAGGAGGAAGAGGCTGCACCTGATCATGAACTTGGGGCTCCCCCACCCCCTTACTGGGTGCATTAGCCAGCTGAGGCCATGGAAGGGGTTTCCAGCCAGCCTTGCTGGGGGGAGGGGGAGGTTCCCAGAGGGGGAGGTGTGCCGTCACCCCGGCTGCCCGGAGTCTGAACCCGCCAGGAGAGCCGGCGGAGATGGGCGTGTGGGGGTGACGTCACGGGAAGTGATTCATCCCTCCCAGGTGGTTTGGAGAGATGTTTGTGTTTGGGTGATCATGTGCCCCAGGGTGTCTCAGCCCGAGAAACCCTTAGAGTTCCCCTGTAGCATGTGCTGCAGATCCTACCCCTCCCTGCAGCAGGCAAGCTCATCACACCCTGACCTCTCACCCCAGTGGGTTAGCTTCTCACCCTGACCCCTCACCTCAGAGGGCCAGCTCACCACCCTGTCCTCCCCTCCCCTCCCCAGTGGGCTAGCTCAGCACCATGACCCAGGTCTGGCCAGAATCCCCTGGCCCCCAGAGGACTCATACAACATGGGGAATCCATTAGTGGTCCAGCCTGGCCCTCCTTGTCTGCCCAGCGGCCGCAACCGGAGCCCCAGCCTGGAGGCCATGATGACCATTTACTTCGGGATGGAGGAGAAGAAGGCTGGCTGGGTGGGGGACAGGGATATTCCCCTGGAATTTTCCCCAAGCCTCCCTCAGCCCTGCAAACGCATCAAAGCCAAAGAGACCCTTGGGATCCGAGACTGGAATTCAAGGAGCGCAGTGCGAGGTCGCTATGGGACCTCTCAGACGAGCCAGAGCGAGGACCCAGGCGGCTGCCTTCCCTTATTCCAAAACAAGAAAATGCCGGGATAAAGTTCTAAAACGTGTGGCCAATGTGTTCTTAATTCCTTAATTAATGAGGAATGAACGAGTGCGTTTAACTTGCACGGAAGTGCAGCGAGGCGTACGCGTGCTCTTCACGTGGCGGTTTAATGACAGGATTGATGCCGGGTTAATCCCAGTGACGGGCAGGTTCAGCAGCCGGGCTGGGACACGGGTTTCACACCTCTCTCGGACCTCCTCTCCTCCCTCCAGCCTGTTCCGCCTCCCATTCCCCCCGCACGTGTTAGCGTCTGAATTTGAAGGTTCTTGGAAACTAGGAGGCCAGGGTCCCCCATAAGTCCCCTGGGGGCCACAAGAGGTCCGTGAGCTGTAGACTCTGGACATGGGAAGGGGGAGTGTGTGTTATCAGGGAGGGCCTCCGTGGCCGGGGGCTACCTGACCCCTGACCCCTGCTGCCACCTGCCATTTTCAGCCCCATCGGCCCCGCTTTCCCGCCCGCTTCTGTGCCCCCCTCTCCTTATCATTTCCAGTCTTGGCATCACCCCCACTCTTCACCTTCTCCTTTCCCTTTCCAGCTCCTGTCACATCTAACCTCCAGTTTCCTCTCCTTCTCCCGGACCCTATCCCTCTGCCCTGGGTGGGCTGGAGGATTTGAGGGAAGATTCCAGATGTAAGGAATGGGGTGTTGCTCACTGGTGCTGGAGACATGGCACCCAGGGCCTTAGCGCAGCACTCAGCAAGGGGGTGCACAGTCCAGGTTTGTTCAGGGGACGAAGGACAGGAGGCACCTCTGAGGCCTGCTGGCCTCGCTCTGGGGGCCTGTGGCCCGAGTTTGCAGAGCGTCGCCTCCCGTACGGCCCAGGAAGGCCAGCCTCTGCACGTGCTGTGGCCGTGGCCAGGGCAGCTGGTGGTGTGAGGAGAGGGATGGAGCCTGGCAGACAAGCGCCCCAGGCTGGGGGCTGGCCGATGGAGGGCTTCTCAGCCCCCTTTCTGGAGCCCAGAGCCCCGGGGTGTAGGTGGATGTGGTGTACCAGGTGGACGGGGAGAAGATGCCCTGGATACTGGCACCAGCCAAGTTCCAGATCCCTCCCGGGCACAGATGGGCGAGTCTCCCTGCCGAGTAGAGGTACCGGAGCCCAATCATGCCTCTAACAAGGGCTTATGAGCTCCGGCTACGTGCCAGACATGGTTACCGGTGCTGGGGACACAGAGCTGAGCAAAACAGACTCTGCCCTCATAGAGCTGAGCTTCCAGCAGGAAAGACGGGCAATAAACGGAGTGAGTGAGCATCAGCAGAGGAACAGGAGGTGGGGGGAGGCGGGGTGAGCTGCAGATTAAATGGGGTGATGGGAAAGCTCATTGAGAACATAACATTTAAGCCGATCCCGGAAGGGGGTGAGGGAGGGAGCCTGCGGATAGCTGGGGGGTGAGGTGTGGGGGAAAACCATTTTATGTAGAGGCAGCAGCCAGTGCAAGGGGCCCGGGGCAGGCCAGCCTGGCAGCTTCATGGAAGAGCTGGAAGGTCGGTGTGGCCGGAGCAGAGTGGGCAAGGGGGAGGGGTGCGTAGTGGGGAGGAGGAGGTAGGGAGGTGGCAGGGAGCCACCAGGGGGGACCGTGTCTATCACTGTGGGGCTTTGTTGAGTGTGACGGGCCCCACTGTTTGTGAACATAAAGGAGCAGCACAATGTGACTCAGGCGTGCTGCGTGTGGAGCAGCCGGAGAGGCCCCGGAGGCCTCGGGAGACCAGTGGGGAGGCTGCCCAGCGGCCCCGGGAGTGGCGCTGACAGTGGGTTTCTGTTGGCAGCAGGAGAGCAGGACGCCTTGGGGGTGGGGGTGGGGGTGGGGTGTCCAGAGGTTTGCTGTCTCTGCTTCCTGGATTCTCGGGGTTGCTGTGAAACTGGAGGTTGAACTTAGTGACTTGGCCCCATCCCCATCTCCCCTTTTTTTAAAAAAAATTCTCACCTGAGAATATTTTTTTCATTGCTTTTCAGAGAGAATGGGAAGGAGGGAGAGAGGGAGGAGGGAGAGAGAGACAGAGACGACAGATTGGTTGCCTTCTGCAGTTACTCGGACTGGGGGTGGGGAGTGAACCCTCAACTCAGGTACATGCCCTTGACCGGGAATTGAACCCTTTGGTCCGTGGGCTGAGGCTCTAACCGCTGAGCTTGGGCTGTCTGATGTCTCAGGCCCCCAGGGAGATCTGTTGGAAGGGCTCAGCACCAGTGCTCTGCTCCACCCCCTCGTGTTACAGATGGGGAGACTGAGGCCGGGGGTCATGTGCCCGGGTGAGCCACATGAAGGTCAGAGGACAGCTGGATGGAGCCTAGGCTGCCCAGTGCCCAGCGGGCTGGCCTCCTGGCCCGTGGCCCTCCCCCACCATTCCCAGCCCAGTGGTCAGGGTGGCATTTGGGTGGCCTTGCTATGGTCACACTCCTGAGCCCTGGACCCTTCCCCGCTCTCCTTTCTCTGGCAGCGATGTGCCCAGGGGCGCCTGGACCTTCCGGGTCTCCGGGAGCCCCGGGGTTCACATCTTCATCCTCTACGACCCAACACGGGTGACGGTGCCCGCAGACAGAACCCAATGGCCCCTGGACCCCAATGTGGACCTGACTGTAGCCGTGGAAACAGCCAGTAAGGCCTTAGACGATCTCAAGGTAAGAGGCCCTTCCCCACCTGCACCCAAGGTAAGAGCCCCTCAAAGCATACCTCATCCACATGTCACCCCACTCACCCAAACCCCGAAGGCGTTGGACACCTGCGTCCACATGACACATCCTGATACAGCTCCGCAGACACCTCACACACGAAGCCCGCCCGAGGCCCAACGTGGCACGTCCACGTGAATGAATTCTCCCTAAAACCACCGCCTGCTCCTCTCCCGTCAGGGTCACACACATCCCACACCAATCCTGTGCTCAGCCTAGACACCACGCCCAACCCAGCCCCCACTCCGGTGTGGGCTGGACCTGTGCCCCCGGGCAGACGCAGGGGCACACCTAGAGCATGGGGAAGTCTTCTCTTGCTCAGATGACAGCCTCCTCACTTGCCCCAGCCTCCCACCCCACACAGGGACCCACTGACTGGGCAGGGACTGAGCAGCCTTTGAGGGCAGAGGCCCCGCAGCGGGCTCAGACCTTGTCTCCTCGACTTACAGCAGGGCCCTGAGCGGCCTCATTACGCATGGGCCCTGTCTACTGGGGCCATTCTGGGGGGCCTTCGAAGGGCCCTGGAGAGAGCACTTGGCATGGGTTCTGGATCTGGGGAAAAGCTCATCACCACTGGCTGTTATGGGATGGAGGTCATTGTTCCCATTTTACAGGCCAAGAAACAGAGGCCTTGAGTAACTTGGCCTAAGTCAATGGCAGTGGATGCTCCTTCTCTCACTCTTTCTCTCTGACATCCCCCATGAGTTTCTGAGGGATCACCTGCTCCCTCTAGACTCTGCCCCCACCCTGCCCAGCCCCGGAAGCTGGGGAGGCACCCACAGCCTCGCTAGCCAGAGAAGGCAGCTCGGGATCCAGGCCTGGAGCCTCTGAGACATGGGCCTGCAGCAGCAGGGAGGACCTGGGACCCCGGGCCTTGCCCTGCCTCTGAGCAGGGCTGTTGGGAGGTGTGGGTCACCCCCAAACCCCTGGTCACTGCCATCTCTGAAGCAGCGGCCATGCTGGCTTAGGGCTGACCGTGTCCCCACAGGTGAAGGTCTCCTACTTCGGGCGGAGCGAGGACCGTGTCCTGGGCCAGAGTGTGCTCCTCCTTACTGGCGTCGGTACGTACCGCCTCCCCGGCTCTCTGCATCGCCCCCCACTCCTCCGTGATGGCTGTGGAGAGTCTTAGGGGGGCCCTGAGTCCAAGCCCATGGCTGCTTCCTCCACCATTGAGGGGTGTGGCTCCCTAGAACATCAGAGAGGGAGACCCAGCAATACCTAGGACCACAGGTATCTAGAAACTGCACTGCCCATGTGTCAACAGCTAGACCCTCAATGGCCCCTTCACCTGGAGTCCCACTGTCACACCCACGGGAACCCCCAGGCCGGCACTAAACCCTAGACAGCCACGTACTACCCTCCCCCTTCCCCCCCAGCCTGAGCACCAGGGCAGCTGGCCCTGAGAGCTATGAAACCAGCACCCAGAGCCTCAGGCCTAGTCCCCAACCATGGGAGCCAGGGCCTCCAACTCAGCGAGTGTAGATGAGCAAGAAACTCAAGACACAAAGATGTGGGTTCCTCCAGCACCCAGCACCACACAGGGCTGCCCAAGGGCGTCCCGGAACAGCTTCCCACTTCTCAGGGGCCTGGGGGGTGGGGTGTGCAAAGCTTTCCCCCCCTGGATGCTGTAGGCAGAGGGTGGGGTCCGGTGAGCCCTGGCAACTCCTCCCCGTCCCTTTCTAGACGTCTCCCTGGATGTTGACATGGCCCGCAAGGGCAAGGCGAAGCGGAGCCAAGGCGACAAGGTGAGGCTCGGGGTAGACAGGTGAACCTGGGGATGGCAGACAGGTGAACCTGGGGATGGGCCTGGGGTGGGGTGGGATGGATGGGGATGAGCCCTCCCTCCAGAAGGGCCATGGATGCCAAGGGTCTGTGGTACCCAGCCATGCAGGAGACCCATCTGGGGACTGTCAGATGGCCCAGGGGGAGGAACTCACACTGTGTGATGCACAGCAGCTTACCCTCTGGGTCTCTCTTCTGCCACCTTACCCTTGGGGCTGGTTCATGTGCTTGGTCCATTTTCTATTGCGTAGGCTGTGTTTGGAACCCAAACACAGCAGGTGCTTCCTAAAGGTTGCTGAGTAACTGATGAAGGCGAGGCTTCCAGTGGAGGAGGCTGTGGACAGCCCAGTTACACCCTAAAGAGTGAGGGGGTGGGGGGGGGCTCAAGGCAGTACCCCATAGGAAGTACTCAGAGCCATCCTGGAGGGCAGAAGATGTAGTTTGCAGAGAAAGACCCCAGAGAGGAAGCCTGGACCACAGGTTGGTAGACAGGATGGGGCAGGGCTGCCATGGATGGTTTGGGTTGCCTGGATCACGTGGTGAGTGGGGCCAATCTCACAAGGCACGTCTTGGGCCCTGGGGCAGGGCAGCCCCTAACCAGAGGGGTGAACACAAGCGCCATATATGCTGGCAGAACCCCCAGACCAGAGTTTGAATCCCGTCTACGTGACGTCTCACAGCCCCTCTCCCCTCTCCTGTGAGGTGGGAGAGTGAGCTGCACTGCGGGGTTGGTGGGCAGAAAGCAGAGGCGTGTCAGGAAGAGCGTGGATCATTCGATTGACCACGGAGGCAGGGCCCCGGGCATCCTTCCCGCCTCGGCTCGGGCCTCTGTGCGGGGTCTGTGGGACTGTGGGTGCACAGGCCCCAGGAGGGTGCGGAATGAGGAGGCTTTCCAGGACTCTCCTCCAGTCCCATCGAGGTCAGGGCGAGGCAGCCTCTGTCCTGGCGAAGGGCAGGCTGGCGAAGGCTGGGCTGAGTGTGGTGACGACGGCTGGGTGGGGCCTCTGTGAACAGTGCGCAGGTCACTCACCCCACAGGGTGGAGGGGCTCTGGGTTAGAGACCTGGATGGAGCTCAGTGCCCAAATCCATGAGCCCTCTGCAAACCTTTCAAAAAAGATTTTATTTATTTTAAAATATGTTTTTGTTGACTTCAGAGAGAGGAAGGAAGAGGGAGAGGGAGATAGAAACATCCATGATGAGAATAATTGACCAGCTGCCTCCTGCACACCCCTTACTGGGGATCGAGCCCGTATCTTGGACATGTGCCCTGACTAGGGATCGAACCGTGACCTTCTGCCTCATAGGTCACAGCTCAACCATGAGCCATGCAGGCATGTAAATCTTCAAGCAGACACAGGATACAAACGTCTCCAAGCTAACAAAGCAGCCAGCCCTAGCCATGTCCAGAGCCCCTTCCCAGAGCCCCTTGGGTTCCCCTGACCCCGAGGTCTCTTGTTTTACCACAGAAAACCTGGCACTGGGGCCCTGCGGGCTATGGGGCCATTCTGCTGGTGAACTGTGACCGGGATAGTCCCAGGTCCAGAAGGCCTGACCTTGACAACAGTCAGCTGACGTCACTGGAAGGTGAGTGACGGCGGGGACCCTGGTGTTGTCCAGGGGAATGGTGTGCAGTGGTGAAGGGTCAGAGGGGATGGGATGGGAGCCGGCCAATGGGGTAGAGGGAGGCTTGTCTCAAGGGTGCCACTCGCTTCAGACCTGAAGGACATGTCCCCCATGGTGCTGACCTGCGACGGCCCCGACAAGCTCTTCGACAGCCACAAGCTGGTCCTGAGCGTGCCGTTTTCCGATTCCAAAAGAGTGGGCGTCTTCTGTGCGCGGGGTGAGTGGCCCGGTGTCCTGCCCTGTCCGTCCTCTGCTTCCCAAGCTCTGTCTTCTCTCGTCCATCTCTCCCCCTTCCTTCCATCACCTTCCATAACTCTCATTACAGCTCACACACAGCCACTCCATCCGGACACAGCATGTTACCCAAGAAGGAGGCTCGATAACTAGTCCCATTTTACAGAGGGATAAACTGAGGCTCAGATGCTTGAATTTACTGTCTTAAGGTCACACAACCACTTGTGGGGGTGGAACAAGCATTCAAACCCAGGTCTCTTGAGTGCCAAAGCCCCTTCTCTCTCCACTGCTCCCATGTCCTCTCCTCCTCCTCCCTCTGGTCACTCAGCTCGGGATGAGCCCCCAATGCCCAGAGAAGCTCTGTCCAGTGGGGGTGAAGAGGGGCAGGAACCAGCAAAGCTGAGACCCAGGCCTCCCCTGGGAAGTCTACCAGAGATATAATAAATCAAAGTCTGTGACTTAAAACTTACCCAGCCTTAATCCTGAGTGCCCTTCCTCATTTTTATTAATAGCAGGAGGCCTCTCCTGCCCCTTCCTTCTTCCTCTTCATGCGTCTCTGTTTGAACAGACCCAGACTTGTTGTTCTGGCTAAATGAGCCTGGCAGGAACCAGAGGGTTCCTTCAATGCATCAGTGGTGGCAGGTTAGGCCGGGGCCGGGCCTGGAACACCGTGACACCAGAGCAGGAGCAAGCCTTGGTGCGGGAATGGCAGCCAACCAGGATGAGACCAGAACCGCCTGGACAGTTCCCAGGAGAGAAGGAGGCGGGCAGAACCACCACTTTTTTCTCTCTCAATTTTACTACTCTTAAAAAAAATAAAAAAAAAAAACTTTGCCCAAGGATATGTTTTTATTGATTTTTAGAGAGAGAGGAACATGGATGTGAGAGAGAAACATGGATCAGTTGCCTCCTGTATGCACCCCCACTGGGGAACAAACCAGCAACCTAGGTATGTGCCTAACTGGGACTTGAAGCCGCAATCTTTTGGTTCATGGGATGATGCTCCAGCCAATGAGCACCCAGCCAGGTTAACTAATCAATTAAAAAAAATTGAGGTGGCCGAAACAGGTTTGGCTCAGTGGGTAGAGCGTCAGTCTGCGGACTGAAGGGTCCCAGGTTCAATTCCGGTCAAGGGCATGTACCTTGGTTGCAGGCACATTCCCGGTAGGGGGTGTGCAGGAGGCAGCTGGTCGATGTTTCTCTGCATCGATGTTTCTAGCTCTCTATCCTTCTCCCTTCCTCTCTGTAAAAAATCAGTAAAATATATTTTTAAAAATTGAGGTGAAATTCAGGTAGCATGAACTTAACCATTCTAAAGGGAACAATTCAGTGGGACTTAGTACATTCTCAATGTTGTACAACCACCACCTGTCTCTAGTTTCAAGACACTTTCATCCCCTCCCCCCAGAAAAAACCCTGTACTCATTACTAGTCACTCCCCAATCTTCCCCCCCTCCCAACACCCAGCTCCTGGCCAACACTAACCTGCTTTCTGTCTCCATGGATCTGCTCATTCTGGACAGTTCATACCAGTGGAATCAGACACTGTGTGGCCTTTGTGTCTGGCTCCTTTCACTTAACTTAGTGCTTTCAAGATTCACCCAAGTGGCAGCATCTATGAGTACTACATTCTTTTTTCTGCACGAATAATATTCCATTGTGCGGCCATATGACAACTTGCTTATCCATTCATCTGTTGATTTGGGTTGTCTTCGCCTTTTGTGCCAGCTGGTTTAAAGCTTATATTGACCTCATGAGAAATAGAATGTTAGCCCATTTCCAGAAGAGGAACTACGGCTCAGAGAGGCTGAGTCACTGAGCCGACGTCACACAGCTTGTGCATGGCGGAGCTGGAGTAGCTCGAACACAGAGGTGGCTCTGCCCCTGGTTTCCTCTCTCCTGTCCTCACAGCCCCACACCCCCGCCCCAGCGCTGGCCCCTATGCTGACTCTGCTTCCCCTAGGTGGGAACTCCCTCTCACACTACAGGCAGGTGCTGGGGCCCCAGCACCTGTCCTACGAAGTCGAGCGGCAGCCAGGGGAGCAGAAAATCAACTTCTATGTGGAGGGGCTCACCTTCCCCAGTGCTGACTTCCCGGGGCTGGTCTCTCTCAGCGTCAGCCTGGTGGACGTGGGGGTATGTAGGGCATCGGGGGCTGGGACAGGGGCTGAGGGACTCGGGGGACCAGTTTGGAGGCTCCGGGACCACTGAGTCCTCGTTTCCCCGTAGACCCTGCCCGAGGTGCCCATCTTCACAGACACTGTGGCCTTCCGCATGGCCCCCTGGATCATGACCCCCAACACCCAGCCCCCCCTGGAGCTGTATGTGTGCAGGTGAGGCCTCACTCCCCCTGCAGCTCTCCTGCCATCTCTGGAATTGGGGAGACAGGAACAGACGCTGTTCTGTGGTGGGCCCCTCACTTGGACCGGATGGAATCTGTGAGGGCTCCCGCAGGCGCAACCTGGGAGCAGGACAGCAGTGGGCAGGCTTGGGCCCGTCAGCCCACCCGCCGTGAGCAGCTAAAGGCCCTGGCCAAGGTCACCGACTCAACCTCCAGTGCCCCTGCCCCTACCCTGTCCTGCCTGCGGCAGCCCCAGAACATTCTGGGTTCAGTCTAGGCCGGTGGTCGGCAAACTCATTAGTCAACAGGGCGGCAAATCGCAGCTCGTGAGCCTCGTGTGGCTCGTGAGCCACAGTTTGCCGACCCCTGGTCTAGGCAGTGAGACCAGGCCCATGTCAGGCAGCTGGTGGCTGCAGGAGACCCAGCCTCTCTCTGATGTGGGGGTGCTCCTGGGCCTGAAATAAACATGGACAGCCAGATTCCGGGGTGGCCTGGAAGCCCTGGCCCATCCCAGGTCCCTGTCCTTCTGCCACCTCCCAGAATCCTCGTCAGGCCCCTCCCCTCCAGGGCCGGGTGAGCCTCTGTTGGCAAGGCCACGCCAGGTCCCTGCATCGAGGTCAGACCAGTGGAAAGTGCCACTGTTGACCTGAAACATAAATCAAGAGGCGGGGAAGGGCGTGGCCAAACAGGTGCTCAGAGGGAATTCTTTCTTTCCTCTGGCTTCCTAACCCCACCCAGACTCCTCCGGTCCGGTCAGGCGTGTGGAACAGGAGTGGATGGGCTACCTGCCCACTGGCCACCACCTAAACCAGTGAGATCCAGTCCGTGGGTCACCTCCACCATGGCTGCCCCTGCTGGTGCCTCACCACCGGGCTCCGTAGCCCTGGGCTTACCCCTCACCTTGCACCTGTCACCCGATGTGATAATGGGACATTGTCCGTCTCTCAGCCTGTGAGCCTCTCTAAGGGAGGCCTATGCTTGAATCTCTGCAACCAAGGGCCACACAGGGCCCAGCACTGACTAGATCAAGGCCACCCCATCCATCCCCCACCTCCTGGCCCCAAAGCCAAGATTACGGTCAGAGGCCGTTATTACCCTCCCCTCTCCCTCTGTTTGCAGCGTGATAGACGCTCATGGCTCAAATGAGAAATTTCTGAAGGACATGTCTGACCTGGTGTCAAAAGCCAACTGCAAGATGGTCATCTGCCCTTGGGTCGAAAATCGAAATGATCGCTGGATCCAGGTGGGCGTGGAGCAGACCCTGGGGGAGAGTGGTGGCCCGGGCGGCCTGAGCCTGGCTTTGGGAAAGGCTCCAGAGAAGCCAGGCTCCCCGGACCCGGGACTCAGGGTGGGGAATGCAGGTTAGGGGAATGCTTCCTGCTGCCTGCATCACCCGTCTCTCCTGCTTCCCTCCAAATGCCCTGGTCCCAGACAGAGTTCTCTCCTAGCCAAGGTCCTAAGGGGTCTCTCCTGCACCCCCCTCCCCCTCCCCCCAGATCTTGGGGAGGATCTGCTGCCCCGGCCTGCGGGGATCACCCTGTTCTGAAAAACCACACCAAGGAGGTCACTGTAGTCTTTGGTCTTTCTTCCCAGGACGAGATGGAATTTGGCTACGTGGAGGCACCCCACAAGTCCTTCCCCGTGGTCTTTGACTCCCCCCGGGACCGGGGCCTGAAGGAGTTCGCCTATAAGAGGATCCTGGTATGTGGCCAAGGGCGGAGTGGAACCCCTGGGGTGGCTCCTCCGATGGGACCCCGATCAGCTTTGCCCAGTCCTGGTCCTTTAGGGGCAAAAAGGACACAGGTGGCCTACGGGCTATGGCAAATGGGGTGGGAGGTTTGAGCAAATATGCAAATAGAATGCAAATTGCTCCATGTTCTGGGAGGGGCTAGCTAGCCAATAAAGTCTTCTTGAGGACCTTTCTCCCCCAAGGGGAAGCCAACATAAGGGTCATCCCTGGGGAAACCCAACTGCCCTTTGAGGGGAATGCACCCTTGTTAAACCCTCATGGCTCTTACTTTTATGAGCTGGGGCCTCTCTTCAGGTAACCAAGGTTTTCTGAACACCTACTGTGTGCCAGGCGTGTGCTGTTTCCTACACACAAGAGCAGCTCTAGCAACTGTGCACTGAGGTCCAGGCACTCCCCAACTTTACAGGGTTACTCACTTAATCCAGGGGGCACCTCAAGTCTCTCCTTCCTGAGGCTCAGAGAGGTTAAGCTACTTGCCCAAGGCCACACAGCTAGTGGTGGCACCAAGATGCAAAACCAGAGAGGCTGGGCCACAGACTACATCCAAGTAGACATTGGACAGCCTCCATAGCTCCTGTGCTTTACTGCTGGGCTAGCCTAGAAAGGTCCTGAAGCTCAGGGACTCTGCCTGTTCCCTGCCCCCACACCCCCACTGCCCGGATAACCCCGGTGTCTGAGCGGGGAGGGCTGTGGTGGGGAAGTTGGTTGCTCAGGCAGACAGGGCAAGACATTCACCCCAGCCAGGTGGGATCAGGGACGAGACCCAGCAAATGGGCAATGAGCCCTGCAGGGTGAGTCTGGGTCAAGGGCGTGTCTGACCAGGGCATTTTCCCACTGATTTCCACCCTCACCTTTATCCTTTCCTTCTTTCTACTTCCTTTGGGTTAATTTGTCATTTTTTACCCCCTCGCTGGAAAGAAGCTAAGAGTTGTCAATCTTTTCCCTTCCTAATATGCGCTCAGAGCTAAGTGCTTCCCCAGGAGGACAGCTTCAATCCGCTGTGTTTTTGTTGCCTTTCTGGTAAAAAGGCTGTCCACTGTCCACTTGGATGTAGTCTGTGGCCCACGGGTTCTGCAGGAGTGTGTCGCCCGATTTCCAAACTGGGGGCTTTTCTAGTGAGGGTGCTTTCATTGAATTGTAGGGTGCTCGGAGAATGGGGGAGTCTGTGAACAGTGGATAGAGGTGGTTTTTCTGTTCTAACTGACCCTTCCTTCGGGTGTGTGTGTGTGTATGTGTCTTGCCGGTCCTCCCACAGGGCCCCGACTTTGGATACGTGACCCAGGAAATCCCTTTCGCTGGCGCCTCCGGCCTCGACTCCTTCGGCAACCTGGATGTCAGCCCTCCGGTGACCGTGGGCGGCAAGGAGTACCCCCTGGGCCGGATCCTCATCGGCAGCAGCTTCCCCAAGTGAGAGGCGGGGCGGGAGGGGGGCTCGGGGCGGAGGGCTCGGACCGCAGCATCCACCCTCCGGCTCCCTCACCGCCAACAAAGTCTCCAGTCTGAGAAGCGGTCTTAGCTTCCTGCATGGGTTCAAGGATCAGAGGCTCGGAGGCCTAGACCAGTGGTTGGCAAACTGCGGCTTGTGAGCCACATGTGGCTCTTTGGCCCCTTGAATGTGGCTCTTCCACAAAATACCACAGCCTGGGCGAGTCTATTTTGAAGAAATGGCATTAGAAGAAGTTTAAGTTTAAAAAATTTGGCTCTCCAAAGAAATGTTAATCGTTGTACTGTTGATAGTTGGATCTGTTGACGAATGAGTTTGCCGACCACTGGCCTAGACTCTTGGATTTGGAAGGTCACAGAATCTTAGGAGGACACTCACAAACGGATGTTCACGGTCTTTGGCCTGAATTGTGTGAGCTTAACGACACATGTACAGATATACCTATGTCTCAGGAGGCCTCACCTAGAAAGCCAAGTCTCCAGCCTCCTGAAAGCCAGAGGAGCTGGGAGATGTGCAGTTTGATGCAGAGGCAGGAGATAGAGCTGCTGCCTTCTCCCTGTATGAGGTCAAAACATCTGCTGTCCTAGCCAAGCTCGAAAGGGCCCAGGGTCGGCCTGGGCTGCAGGTGAGCGAGTGGCTGGTGAGGAGAGTGTGGGAGCCTCAGGCGGGCACACGGAGCCCAGCAAATGCCGGTCCTTGCTTAGTCGTAGTTCTCCACTCTCTTCGCTTACATTTAAAACAACCTCTGTGCAATGCTGCCTCCTGGTGGCAGCTTTGATGTAGCTCAGAGACCAGGTCCGATGCCTCCTGGGTTGCCCCTGCCTCTGGGCAGATGGCTGTAGAGCACCCCTAGGAGGGACTCTGCCCCTCCTCCACCCTCCATGTCTCTGATTCCTGCCACTTTCTGCTCATGTGCAGTTTCTAAAGTCTAATTCTTCTCTACCATCTTACTGTTTTGTAAGAAGGCTTTTAAAATTGCCAACACTGGCCCCAGCTGGTTTGGCTCAGTGGATAGAGCCTTGGCCTGAAAACCAAAGGGTCTTGGGTTCGATTCTGGTCAAGGGCACATATCTTGGTTACAGACTCCGCCCTGGCCCGGTCCCTGCTCGGAGTATGTGCAGGAGGAAACAAACCAATTGATGTGTTTCTCTCACATCAGTGTTTCTCTCTGTCTTTCCTTCTCTCTTCTATTCTCCCTAAAAATAAATAAACAAACAAACAAACAAACAAATAAATAAATAAATAAAAAAATTTAAAAATCAATAAAAATACCCCCAGGTGAGGATTAAATAAATAAATAAAATAAAATAAAATAAAATAAAATAAAATAAAATTACCAGCACTCTATTAAGATAACAGAAATACAAGAAAAATATTTCCCACAATCCCATCCCCAAAATCAAATCAGTGTTGTCCAATCCGGTGGTTATACCTTGTGGGGACTTCCTTCTAGACGGTGTCTATGACATATTTGATTTATATCAGCCCTGGATTAGCACAGATTAGTGGTTCAAAGGAATGAATATCATTCACAGATATACTTTTAGCATCTATTATATAAGAGATACAGAGTGAGCATAGACAAAAATCCCAGTCCTCCTAGAACTTGCATCCTAGTGGGAAGCCAGACAATAAGACATGAAGTGTGTCAACCAGTACTGATGCAGTGTTTCCCAAACTTTTGACATATGTGTACCCCTTCTATAATTTTTGTAACGCTGAGTACCCCTCGTACTCATGAGAACATAGAACTAGGCGCAGCTAAGCACGGTGCAGTGCATATCCCCACCAAACTCCGGTGCAACGCGTACCCCCACCAAACTCTTCCCGTACCCCTGGGGGTACGCGTACCACACTTTGGGAAACACTGGATAGAGAAAAGTAAGAGGAATTGTTTTCATTTCAAAGGCCTCATAGTGGAAGAAGGTAGCATTTGAATTAAACTTGTGGGGAGTGGGCAGCGATTCTTAGTAGAAAGAACAGCATGTGCAAAGGCCCTGAGGTAGGAACGTGCCTGCTGTATTAGAGGGACAGCAGGAGGTCAGCTTGGCTGGACCTGAGTGACTGAAGAGGAGAGTGGCAGGAGGGGACGTCGGAATCGGTGGGGCTGTGCAGGTCCTGGCGAAGACTTTGCATTTACAGTTAGTGAGATGAGAGTGATGTGAGGGTTTTGTCCAGAGGAGGGATATGCTCTGACATATTTAAAAGCTCCCCTCTGGTTAGGCTGCAGAGGAGCAAGGCCGAAAGCAGTGAGAACGGGGAAAGGGACAGGCCACTGCGATTGTTTAGGTGACAGGGGTGTCACTGGCTGGGTGGTGGCAGAGGAGGAGCCTGGGCAAGGCCGGGTTGTGTCCTGTTTAAGGTAGAAGCACCAGATTGGATGCTGGCTGGGATTCATCCATATGTCCTTCAACTGACAAGCCAGGCAAGACATGTGGTCCCTTTTTTGTAAAACACATTTTTAAAAAATATATTTTATTGATTTTTTATAGAGTGGGAAAGAGAGGAAGGGAGAGTTAGAAACATCGATGAGAGAGAAACATGGATCAGCTGCCTCCTGCACACCCCCTACTGGGGATGTGCCTGCAACCAAGGTACATGCCCTTGACCGGAATCGAACTTGGGACCTTTGAGTCCACAGGCTGACGCTCTATCCACTGTTCCAAACTGATTAGGGCTCGTAAAACATAGTGAAAAGAATCTCTGTACGTGTGTTTGCATGTGGTTACTTGTGTCAAGGAGAGTGGAAAGTGCCCGAAGAATAATATATTGTTCTGACTTTAGACAAGGCTTCAGCTGCCTCATCTGTGAACTGGGGGCACGGCCCTGGCCTGGGTGACGTCTCCACAGCCCTGCGCCCCTGCCCCCTGTTCTAGGCCACCCTCATCCCGCCGTCCTTCCCTGTCTCTGCTAAGAAAGGGTGGCTTGACAATGCTCAGACTTCATCTCAAGAACCACAAGCTGAGTGGGGCAGTGGTTCTCCTGAGTCAGCTAAGATGCTTGTCAAAATGCAGACTCCACACCCTCAGATGCGCTACATCCTCGAAAACTCTGAGATGCGAG
This sequence comes from Pipistrellus hanaki, assembly GCF_964339955.1. Lineage (NCBI taxonomy): Eukaryota > Metazoa > Chordata > Mammalia > Chiroptera > Vespertilionidae > Pipistrellus > Pipistrellus hanaki. Next base: position 191,610,838 of record NC_140504.1, on the reverse strand, counting down.
AGACATCAGGGCCCTGCGTCTGACACACCCACAGGTCACCATGAGGTGACGGCCACTCTCTCCCTCCCCCGCAGGTCAGGTGGGCGGCGGATGGCCAAGGTGGTGCGTGACTTCCTGAAGGCCCAGCAGGTGCAGGCGCCCGTGGAGCTCTACTCCGACTGGCTCTCCGTGGGCCACGTGGACGAGTTCCTGACCTTCGTGCCCACCTCCGACCAAAAGGTGTGCCCCCGCTCCTGCGCAAACCACCTCTTCCCTCCCTGACTGATGGGATGAAACAGGGCAAAGCTATTTGGAACCAACTCAACACCTAATCCATCCTGAGCTCAGGGGCAGGGTACCCTGAGGCCAGGGGGCATTCATCGTGGAGGGCTTCTCAGAGGAGGTCCGAGCTCAGGTCAGGAGGGCGCTCAGTGGCTCACTACTCACACACATTCTCACACTTACGGGGTGTTTCCTCTGATCCCCACCTCTCAGCCAAGACCCTCGTGAAATGACACCTATAAAAAAATTGGTAACATTTACTAAGCACCTATGATGTGTACACTAGAGGCCCGGTGCATAAAATTCTTGCACGGGGTGGGGGTGTGTGTCCCTCAGCCCAGCCTGCACCCTCTCCAATCTGGGACCCTTGGAGAGATGTCCGACTGCCCGTTTAGGCCTGATCCTACTAGGATCCTACTAAACGGGCAGTCGGACATCCCTCTCACAATCCAGGGCTGCTGGCTCCCAACTGCTCACCTGTGTGCCTTTCTGATTGTTCCTAATCTAAGGTGACCAGACGTCCCGCTTTTGGTGGGACAGTCCTGATTTTTAACAATTTGTCCCGCATCCCGCGGCATTTTTAAGAAGTCCCTGGGATGTGGGACAAATTGTTAAAAATTGGGACTGCCCCGCCAAAAGCAGGACATCTGGTCACCTTACCTTAACAGCTTCTGCCTGCCAGCCTGATCACCCCCTAACTACTTCCCTGCCAGCACGATTGCCCCTAACTGCCCTCCCCTGCAGGCCTGGGTCCCCCCCAACTGCCCTCCCCTGCAGGTCTGGTCCCTCCCAACTGCCCTGCCCTGCTGGCCATCTTGTGGCAGCCATCTTGTGTCCACATGGGGCATCCATCTTTGACCACATGGGGGCAGCCCTCTTGTGCGTTGGAGTGACAGTCAAATTGCATATTACTCTTTTATTAGATAGGATGTTTTAATTCATTTACTTCTCATGAGGTGGCTACTATTATCATTGTCCCCATTTTGTAGATGAGGAAACTGAGGCTCAGAAGGGCAATGAACAGGTAGGGTAGGATTCAAACCCAGACAGTGGGCTCTGGGCCAATATGTCAGTCCCTCAGTGGACCGCCTTGCAGAGATGGCCAGGGAGGGCACAGCCTTCAGGGAGCAAGCAGCCTGGGACGGGGCCTGAATTCCCAGGTGGGTAAAGCAGGGAAGGACCCCCAGGCAGGGAGAACGTCATGGACAAAGGCCTAGAGGCCTGACCCAGCTTGGAGGACCTGTTGGTAGGTCTTTGTAGCAGGTGGGTGAAGCTGAGGTGAGAGGAGTATCGCGTGCGTGGTCTGGCCTCTGAACTCAGGCCCCTCCTGAGTTTGGGGTCTCCGGCATCTGGGGGGAACCGTGCACTGAGCTTTCTCCCTCCCTCCCTCTGTGCCAGGGCTTCCGGCTGCTCCTGGCGAGCCCCAGCGCTTGCCTTAAACTGTTCCAGGAGAAGAAAGCGGAGGGCCACGGCAAGGCGCTCCAGTTCGACGGTGAGTGCCAAGGACCCAGGCGTCCTGCGGGGGCGCTGCCCTGGCACTGCCAGCCCTGGGCACCGCCGATGCCTTTCCAGGCCGTGCCCCGTCTCCAGGCCCTTTGTCTGCAGGTCTGAGCTGAGAGCCTGATGTCACTAATTCTCCTGACTCTCACGTGGGAGCTAGGGATGAGGGCGCTCCCTCTCCTGGGCTAGCAAAGGGGAGCTGAGAGGTGGTGATGTGCCCGGGGGCGGTCCCCGGCCACACCCCAGGGCAGGAAAAGAACAGGGAGCACGGGCATGCCCGTGTGCCCTTCTGTGCTGGGCACTCGTTCTGACCCCTTCGGGTCTCCCACGCCCTCTCCTTATCCCTTTCCACAGACAAGGAGACCGAGACTCAAAGGGAGGCGGCCTTCCCGGGCCAGGCCGCAGGGAGCAGCAGGGCTAGGGGTGTAAGGGAAGAGGGCCCAGGAGCCAGGTGGGTGGTCAGGGCCCCTCTGCAGACCCTCCTCTGGGAGCGGACAGACCCTCTGGAGGCCCGGTGGCCCCCTGGAGCGCCTTCCCCTCCCCACACAGAGCGCAGAGCTCTCCCCGGAGGAACGGAGCCTGGGAAGGGATGCGGAGTGGCCTGCGGCCTGGAGAGACCTGGGTCCGAACCCCGGTCTTGCCATTTGCTGGCTGTGACATCACAGATGCGTTCTGAACCTCTCAGTGCCGCCCTTTCCTCTTTTCTGAGTTGGGGGGATAATGAACCCTAGCTAGCAGTGCTTGAAAGGTGAATAATAAACTCAGTGGGAGTCCCAGGAGATGGTGGGCGTTCAATAATGGTAACAGTACGGTGATTGTTAGGCCCTGAGCCCAGCTGTCCCTTCCCAAGGGGTCTGTGATCCAGCCCCAGGATTTCCTGGCAGCCAGAGCCAGGTCCTACCAGGGTTTCCTTCTCTGGCTTTCTCCATCCTTGCTTCAGGCCCTGGCACTGAGGTGGGGAGGAAAGTCTGGCCCAGATCATGAAGGCCTGGGCCCACGGAGGCCTGGGCAGGACTCCCTGAGCCCATGGGCCGTCTCTCTCTCTCTCTCTCTCTCTCTCTCTCTCTCTCTCTCTCTCTCTCTCTCTCTCTCTCTCTCTCTCTCTCTTGCAGGGTTAGAGCAGCAGGTGAAGAGAAGCATTAATGAATTGCTGGCCGACAGAATCCTCCAGAGCGACAGCGTCTTTGTGCAGGTGAGGGGCAGGCCTGCCCCCGTTCTTGGGGGTCCCCCATCATCCAGAGAGAATGGCTGTGGGCTGCTGAGACCTGTGGGTAGGGTAGGGCCCTTGGAAAGGTCATTTGAGCCTCGGTTTCCCCACCTTGGGGTAGCAATAGCACAAAGGTCAAAGTCGCAAAAAGGTAGCGAACAGGCACAGAGGCTGCACACAGTAGGCACTCTGCAAGCCTTGGATCCTCCCTCTCCCCCCAGAAATGCATCGACTGGAACCGGGAGGTGCTGAAGCGGGAGCTGGGCCTGACCGAGCGTGACATCGTGGACATCCCGCAGCTCTTCTACCTGAGGGGCCCCCACGCCGAAGCCTTCTTCCCCGACATGGTGAGAGCATGGAGCTGTGCTGGTGCTTGGGGCCTGGCCGGGGCCTGGGGGGGACCCCGTTGGGCCTCCAGAGAAGAGCAGAGAACCCCTGTCCAGGGACAGGTGGCACAGGCGGGGCGGCCCGCACCCCCAGCTTGTGTGTGCTTTCCGTGCTAATCAGTGGCTCTCCACCGAGGCCACTTTGCCCCCAGGGCATTTGGATTGCCTAAATAAGGGGGTGCCACTGGCACCCAGTGGGGGGTCGGGGGCAGGGACGCTGCACAACATCCCGCAGGCGCAGGGCGTGGCTTTCCCCAAATGGGAAAAGGAAGTGTGGGTTTGGGTCCACATGTTTTGGGCTTCCGTTTCTGGGCCTCAGCCGCCTTCTCTGCTCCCCAGCGGGGCTCCTGAGGCCAGCAGGTGGGGCAGGCGGCAGCTCCTCCCGGGCTGTCATTACCTGGGCAGCTGACAAGCAGGTGAGAGACTGTGAGCTCACCCGCCTGGCCCTGGGCGAGGCCCGATGCTATCGGCATGGTCCTGGCCAAAGTGCCCATTATTCTCTTGGGAACCGGTGCTCTGTTCCAGGATCTCTGTCCCCGCCTGCAAGATGCCAGCAGCTCTCCCCCACTCCCCCCTTGTTGTGGCAACCAAAATGCCCCGGGGGCAAATCGCCCCTGGTGGAGAGCCACTGTCCTGAGGCAGTGCCGTGAGAACTTTCGGGGGTGATGGGCATGTTCTGTATTTGCACAGAATGACATGGGAGCCACTGAGCCACGCGTGGCTACTGAGCACTTGAAACGTGGCTGGTGTGGCTGACCAAATCTTTAGTTTGAGTTTTAACCGTCACAGGTGGCTAGTGGCTACCGTACTGAGCAGCAGGGTTCTAAGGGGTGGCCAGCTTCCGTCTGGCTGAGGGTTGCTGGTAAGGCCTGGGTCAGAGCCCATGACCTTGGTCAGCCCCTCCTTTGGCTGTGGCCTTGCCCACACCTGCCAGAAGCCCACTCCCCAACACACACCATAGGGTCCCGGTCTGTGTTTCCTGGAAGGGCCTGCAGGGAATGCTCAGTGAACCCCTCATTTGTCAGATGGGGGAACTGAGGCCACAGAGGGGAAGGGTTGGCTTGCTCAAGGTCCCCAGCGAGCCAGGGGGCGGCCTCCTGAGTCCTCATCCAGGAGGGGCCGCCTGGCTGGCTCTGTCCTGCACCCCGCACCTGGCTCCTCTCCCTCCCCTTAGCCTCCCGGCCCCATCCCTCCCCTGGCAGACTCTGGCCCATCAGTGAGCAAGTGGGTCGCTCAGGGCCAAGGCCACGAAGCCGGCCTGAGACCCTTCAGATTAATGTTGGTCCCAGCCTAGACGGCTCTGCAGGGCAAACTTGGGGATGAGGGGCTAGGGCTTGGAGAATGGGACGCCACAGAGACCAGGGCAGCCCACCCCCCTCTGAGATGACCCAGCACTCCCCTCTAGAAGCGGGTCCAGAGGGTCCCCTCCTCTGGCCATCAAGTGGGGGTTGACCTTTCCTCTAAGAACCTCCACGCCCTGCACTGGGGACATGTCCCTTCCCCCCTCTAGGGCCCCCAGCTGGGGCCCCCAGATAGGGAAGCAGGGATGCCGCTGGAGATAAGCCCAGGTGCCCCCAAGGGCTCCCAGCTGCTTACCCCAGTCTCAGCCCCAGGCCGCCTAAGTGCTCCGTTCTGGCAGAGGATACAGCGCGTGAGTTTTGGTAAGGGCCAGACCAAACCAGATTTCAGCCTCCCAGTTCTCTGTGTGGCCTCGAGCACACTACTTAACCTGTCCCAGGCCCAGCATCAGAGGAAGGCTGTGCGGTTTAGTGATGATATATCGGGCACATAGCAGATGCTCAACACATGGTGGTAATTACCAGGGCTTCCAGGGACAGTTGAGCAAGCTGTGCACTGAACAAATGCACCAGCCCTACAAGGACAGTCACACCGTAGACCGTGTAGAGGGAATATATAATTATTTTTATATATAATTATTTTTTATTGATTTCAGAGAGGAAGGGAGAGAGAGAGAGAGAGAAATAGAAACATCAACGATGAGAGAGAATCATTGATTGGCTGTCTCCTGCCTGCTCCCTACTGGGGATCAAACCCGCAACCCCGGGATCTGCCCTTGACCGGAATCGAACCTGGGAACCTTTAGCCCACAGGCCAACGCTTTATCCACTGAGCCAAACCATCTAGGGCGATGGCATATTTTTTTGTACAAATGTCTGTCAGATGATGGTAAACTCTTGTTCTAACCAAGTTGTTATGCCAATTTTTTGAGAGATGGAAGAAAGTGTTAGAGGAAGGTGTGTCTTTATATAAATCTCCCATGCATGTTACTAACAGCCCTGCCGGTTGGCAATCCTCTCTTCCAACCATAGATCTATTTCTTCTCTACTTCCATAGACCTTCTTTGTTCTTCCTTTAAAAATATAATTTTATTGATTTCAGAGAGGAAAGGAGAGGAACAGAGGGACAGAAACACCAACGATGAGAGAGAATCATCCATCTGCTGCCTCCTGCCGGTCCCGACCAGGAATCAAACCATGACCTCCTGGTTCATTGGTCGATGCTCAACCACTGAGCCACACCAGCTGGGCAGGACCTTCATTCTGAGAGAGCCTTGGCCCTGGTGGCCCAGGGATGCTGGCCAGGGTGGGACAGGCCCTGGGGGTGTGTCTGCCAGAGCCACAGGCCAGAAGGGTCCCCAATGTGCCAAGTGTCCGTAGCCAGCCGGGCCTCCCTCCTGCCTTGTCTCTTCTGCAGGTGAACATGGTGGTCCTGGGCAAGTACCTGGGCATCCCCAAGCCCTACGGGCCCATCATCAACGGCCGCTGCTGCCTGGAGGAGAAGGTGCGGTCCCTGCTGGAGCCGCTGGGCCTCCACTGCATCTTCATCGACGACTACCTGTCCTACCACAAGCTGCTCGGGGAGATCCACTGCGGGACCAACGTGCGCCGGCAGCCCTTCTCCTTCAAGTGGTGGCACATGGTGCCCTGAGCCTGCTCCCCGCCCGCCATCCTCTCTGCCCGCCTGTTGGGAAGCCCGCCGGAGTGAAAGCGAGGAACCTCTCCCCGGCCTCCATCCTCCGGGGGGAGGTCTACGTGCACATCCCTCACGTGCCCGCAGACGTGCTGGCCACCGTGGGCACGGGGGCACAGGATGGGCACCGCACAGCCTCCCCTCGGAGCGGCCTGCCCGCCGGAGAAGGACCACCCTCCGTCTTCCCTCTCCTGCTCCAGCACAGCTCCCAGGGGCCCGGGGAAGACCAGCAGCTCTGGCTTTGCATCGCTCCCCTCCGTCCTGAGGGGCCCTTGGTGCTTGCCGGGTGTCAGTCCTCTCTTCCAACTGCCAGGAACGGGGCCCGGGGAGCCTGGGCTCCGATGTGAGGGCCCTGGGCCTGGGCCACCTGTGGCTCCTGTAGGACCCGGGGCCTGGGCTGTCTTCTCCTGCAGGGGACCCCGGGCGGTGGCCTCCCGGCCCTCTCAGCCGGTTTACACAGGCCCATAAGGATGGGGAAGCCAGCTGCGGAGGGTTTGCTTTAAAAAGAAGGAAAAAAAAAAAAAGCAACTAAACCCCTCTAATGCCTGCCTCTGTCCTCAGCAGGGTGCTTGTTATCTGCTCGGCTAGCCTTTAATTACGAGGGCTGGCTGCTTCCAGCTCAAAACGCGAGGAGGTCAAAGGGAGGCCTGGGAGGGCATCAAAGGCAGGAAGCCTGGCAGGAGCAGGGGATACCAGGCTGGCAGAGAGGCCTGAGGCACAGGACAGGAGCTGGGGCCAGGCTTCTGTGTCCCGGGCTCCGGGGCCCTGGGTTCCGGACTCTGCCTGTGAGGCAGGCAGCCGGCTGCTCAGATGCAGCAGGGAGGGGCCCGGATGTGAGAGGAGGGTGGGGGGCCATTAGGCTATCTCTGAAGGTGGGGTTTAATTCCCTTTAATAGTCTCTAATTATTCCCTTCCTTCTGCAGGCGGTGGGAGGGGAAGGCTTGCCGGGCTCCCTCAGCAACCCCATGACCCGAGCGTAGCTTGGGTTTCCCCTGTGTCCTGTGTCCCCTTGTCTAGGAGGGAAATGCAGCTGCCACAGGGGTTAAAGGTCCGGCCCCGGGAGGTCACCAGGACTGCACAGGCAGGCAGGCAGGCAGGCTTGGCCAGTGCAGGGTGAGAGGTGGCCCTCGCCCCAGACAGGCCTGGGCAGCAGGGAGCAGACCTCTTCTCTAACTCCCAGTGCTTGAGGGGCCACCTCAGGGCCCCCCCAGCCTCTGAGCCTTTACCTGGGGGTTTTCAGCGGCCCCTGGTGAGACCTGGGCTGAGCCAGCTGCGGTTAAACTCTGCTAACCTCCTGGGACACTCAGTAATCAGACACTTACGTGGAAACCCAACATAGGAAATTGATAAAAATGGAACTGCTCTGGTGTAAGGTGGTGTAAGGGGAAGCATACCTTCCCGGTCCCCTTCTGGAAGGCTCTGTGGGACCCCCTCTGCAAGCCCCCGGTCCTACCGGCTCCTTCTCTGATCGTGACCAAAAGGAAACCTAGACGGAGCCAAGAGGAGAAGGGAGATCTTCAGGGGCTGGGGCCCCAGGTGAAGGCGGAGAGGGAAGGGGGTAATGCAGAGAGACGGGGAGCAAGTCTCCAGAGCAGCACTGGGTGTGCGAAGCGCCAGAATTGCCGCAGGGGCTGCTGGGGGACACTCATATCCCCTCTGAAGACAATCCAGGTGACCTCCTTTCTGGTCAATAAAAATGTCAGCATGCATTTCTTCCAGTGGCTGTCTCCTTGGCGTTTGTTTGTGGGGTGTGAGGAGGAGGAGGGAAGGGAATTTCATCCACCATACCATAAGGAAGCCAGGCAGGCTGCTCCATCAGAGGGAAGGCCGACTGGGGCTATGGACAGAGGCCGGAGGACCCCAGCGGGACTGGTGCCCGGAGCCCCATACCACTGATTCCCTTTCATTTCGGCCTCTAAAGCCACTGCGTTGCCCTAACCAGTTTGGCTCAGTGGCTAGAACGTCGGCCTGTGGACTGAAGAGCCCTGGGTTTGGGCACATTCCCAGTAGGGGGTGTGCAGGAGGCATCTGATCCATGATTCTCTCTCATCGATGTTTCTTTTTTTTCTTTCTTTTTTTTTTTTTTTTTAATATATTTTATTGATTTTATACAGAGAGGAAGGGAGAGAGATAGAGAGTTAGAAACATCGATGAGAGAGAGTCATCGATCAGCTGCCTCTTGCACACCCCCTACTGGGGATGTGCCCGCAACCAAGGTACATGCCCTTGACTGGAATCGAACCTGGGATCCTTCAGTCCCCAAGCCGAAGCTCTAGCCATTGAGCCAAACCGGTCCCGGCTCTCTCATCGATGTTTCTAACTCTCTATCCCTCTCCCTTCCTCTCTGTAAAAATCAATAAAATATATTTTAAAAAAAATAAAGTCATTACGTTACTCAGCGGTCTGACTTCAGGGGTGAAGGTACCTCCCTCGCATCCTACACACCGGTGGCTGCCTCAGATTGCCAGTCCCTCACCCACCCACTCGTTCACTTTATTTTCGCTTTTGTTGTGCACTTAGAGGCAAAAGCCTTGCCACCCGTCATTGACACTTTAGTCTGAATGAGCCACAGATCTGTTCCTAAAAGCTGGTCATAACTGGGAAAAGGCAAAGGCCTGGGTCTGCTGCCCAAGGGAGAGTCAGGGCTCTGTCCCCAGCGCAGTGGGCCTGGGGTAGGGGTGGGCAGCGCCCCACTTCCTGTATCTATCTCCCAACGGTGCTCACTGTGGGCTGAGGAGACTGTCTAGGACTTCCTCCTGAACTCAAACTCTTGCCCAGAGCTGCGTCAGCCAGCCAGCATTTTACAGCCCAGAACGTGAGGCTGCCACCGGGCCCGGCAGTCCAGCCGCTCTCCCTGAGAAGGACCTCCCCGCCACCCCCCGAAACTGGGAGACCGGAGCGCCAGCCTTAGAGTCCTGCTGAGGTCCCGACTTCGGCAAGTGCTTTAGCCGGGGACTCTGGGAAGCGGGCCCTGGTCTCCACCTGGCCTCAGCCATCCGCCGCACCGGGGAGAAGAGAGGAAACCTCTATTCAGCACCTTCTACGCCCCTGGGGGCAGGGCGTGCCCCTGCCGCGCTCTCTGCCAGGGCTGGTGATTAGTCTCATTTTCTACAGGTGAGGAAACCAGGCCCCGAGAGCCCTCTTCATGGTGGAGTCTGAACCCGAGGCCCCTCTTGCCAGAGCCCTTGCTCCTGCTGTTCCTCCGGGTGCCTCAAAGTCCGCTCCGGCCTCAGCTTCCCCACCTGAAGAGCAAGCCTGCTCCAGCATTCTAAGCTCCCCCTAGTCAGAGAGCTTTTTCACCCTCATCACTTCCCCCTCCCAGAGGCTTTGTTATCTAATAATAATAATAATAATAATAATAATAATAATAATAAAGAATAACAACAACACTCATGAAATAATGCCAAGCTCTGTACTAGAGCTATACCTACATTGTCTCATGTAAGCCGGTACAGCACCCACTTATCAGATGTGAAAGCTGAGGCACAGAACAATCAGTGGCTCGCCCAGCTCACCCAGCCAGGATGTGGCTGAGCCAGGGCTGACATCCACAGACTTAAAGAGAGAGGCCGGTGTTTACCAAAGTGCATCCACATCCTTCGGGGCGCTTGTAAAAAGTCCAGATGCATCAGACTGAGGCCGGGCCCAGGACTCTGCATTTTGTCAGTTCCCCAGCAGGGTAGAGAAGCCCCCCACTTTACTCTGAAAATGCAGGAAAAGGGGAAGAGGAGGATGGGAAGTGAGGGACACAGACCAATACTGCACAGCTCTGTACCCCACCATCTCCCAGGCCCCCAGGCCCCCGTGCTCTGGCCAGGTACCTGTAGAGACTTGCTCCCCTTTAAAGCCAGAAATTAACTCCCTCAGTGCTGGGGTGGAAGCAACAAGTTCCTATGCAAATCAGGTTTCTTCCAGCCAATCCAGAGATCCTGGCTCTAGGAAGGGGCGTGGCCTCCAGGACGGCAGCCAATGAGCTAGCACCCTAGGCTGGAGGGGCAGGGCCAGGCTCTTTTAAACCACTGGCCAGGGGGCCTGCAGGTAGGCAGTGCTGGGTTGTGAGGCCCCAGCCCTGTCGGAGGGGAGGCCAGCATGTCCCTGCAGAGGATCGTGCGTGTGTCCCTGGAGCACCCCACCAGTGCCGTGTGCGTGGCCGGCGTGGAGACCCTGGTGGACATTTATGGGTAAGAGCCGGAGGCCTGGGCTTTGCAGGCCCTGGGTGTGAGCTCCCTATGAGCTGTGTAGGGCATCTTCAGGCTCCGGCCTGGCTTGGCTGCCTTCTCCTGAGCCTTGGCCTTGGAACACCAGCCCATCACAAGAGCTTGGGTAGTCACCTTTGGCGAGGAAAGACCCTAGCCAGGAAACTCGAAGTGTGGGAGGCCAAAGGTGGGTAGAGAGGCTTATGGTGGCTGAGCTCTGGCCAGGGCCTTGGGGAGGAGGGGGTGGTGGTGGTGCTGGAGCCACGGGGCTTGCGCATTTTCTCAGTCTGGGGGACCCTGCAGGCTGGGCTGAGAGTCTGGCTGAGCACATAGAAATAGGAAGAGACATACTGCCCTCCCGATCCCCAGTTCCTGCTGATGAGCCTGAAAACAGAGCATCTATCTTTTTCTTCTTTTTCTTCTCCCCCCCACCCCCCCAATTACTTACACATCTATAGCACTTACTCAGTGCCAGGCCCTGTTCTAAGAGCTTAACAAGCCTCTTAAATTTAACTTCCACAACCACCATATGAGCTAAGTTTATTCCTCTTCGTCTTATTTGACAGGTGAGGAAACCGAGACACAGGGAGGGCCAGCCATTTGCTCGGGTCACACAGTTACTAAGTGGCCAAGTCGGGATTTAAACCCACCCGTGGCCAGGAGTCTTATGGACTTGGCTGCCCGCCCCTTGAGGAGGAGGTTTGCTTCCTCCAGCTGTTTGATGCCTATGCGTTATGCCTCCACCACGGAAGGGACTCCTGCCCGGCACACAGAGCAGTCCTGGGTTAGTGCGAGGTCTCTTCCGGCTCAGAGAGGCCATGATTGAGCAATCCTGACGCTCGGACTGTGGGCCAGCGGGAGAAGGGGCAGTGGGCATGGTGACTCAGTCCTGGCTCCGCGTTTTCGCAGCTGTCGGACCCTAGGAAAGTCGCTTTACCCGAGTCCTCGGTATGATGGAGATGATATAATAATAATAATAATAATAATAATAATAATAATATCAGCAATGATACTTAGAGCCTGCTCCACCCAGTCACTGCCTGGCGCTTTACATATGTTTGCTAATTCTCTTAACCATTCTAGGAGGCAGACATTATCATCCTCCCCATTTTATAGATGGGGAAACTGAGGCACAGAGAGGTTGAGTAACTTGCCCCATGCGTCACACAGCCAGTGGGGAGTGCAGAGCCAGGAAGCAACCCGAACAATTTGGCCTTTAGTTCCCAGGGCTCTTGGGAAGATTGAGTGAGATTGTGCGTGCAGAGCATGAGGTGAAGCCTGGCCTGTGGTGCACACTCAGTTATGGTGACTGCCACCATGATTATCATCCTTGTCACCATATCGAGGCTTTATCCTGACCCTGTGGACAGCCTCAAGTGTCCCCAAGCCTGCCATACACCGGGGAGCGACCTCTGAACTGTATTGGGAGAAGGAGGAGATGAGAAAAGAGACTGTAGCATAGGCTGAGCAGTCAGGGCAGGCTTCCTGGAGGAAGGGCACCAGCCAGAGCCTTGAGGGATGAGCACAGGCAGGACACTGGGCTGCTCTGTCTGAGGCAGAGGATTAAACCCTGTCTTCCTGCCTCGTGTTGGGTTGGAGATGGCCCTGACTGGGCAGGAGGGGAGGGGGTCTGTTTTCCTGATCAGGGACTCCTGTGCTGAGCCACGCCCCGGGGACGAACGTACAGCCAGGGTTGAGAGTCGCTGCCCTCGGTGGAAGGCAAACAGCCCGCGTCGCCCCTTGCTCAGCAGAGGTGGTCTAATGGGGTGGAAAGGCTTGGGCACCTGTGGGCCAGTGACCCCGAGGTTTGGGCTGAGCTCTGCCACCATTTTATTGTCATTTGGAACAACCTCCGGCTCCTTCCTGGGCCTCGGTTTCCCCATGTACCCTGAAGAGCAGTGGGTTTCAAGCTCTGCTCCCAGGTGCCTCTGAGGTGACAAAGCAGCTCCCCGCTGTCTGCAGCCGATTTTCTTTCTTTCTTTTTAAAAAAATATATTTTATTGATTTTTCACAGAGAGGAAGGGAGAGAGATAGAGCCAGGAACGTCGATGAGAGAGAAACATCGACCAGCTGCCTCCTGCACACACCCCACTGGGGATGTGCCCACAACCCAGGTACATGCCCTTGACTGGAATCGAACCCGGGACCTTTCAGTCCTCAGACCGACGCTCTACCACTGAGCCAAACTGGTTTCAGCTGCAGCCGATTTTCACCCGAGAGCTCTGACTGAGAGGCCAGGATCTGGGAGCCTCGCTGAGCGGGAGGAGCAGCTGGTACCTCCCCCAGGAGCCAGAGCTGCCTGGGCCTTGGTCTCTCTGTCCCTGGGGGGCCATTCGGGGGGAACCTTGATGGTCATCTTGTCGACCTGTGTGTTTTCAGCTACAGGGGCCTTTCCTGTCAGTTCCTCGGCTCAGAAAGTCTGCTTTTGTCTTCCCAGAGGCCCATGGGTTTGGGTTTGCAGGGGAGTGGGGACAGAGCAGGCCACGAGTCCTGGCTGTCACTTACTAGCTGTGTGACAAGTTACGTGTCATCCCTGAGCCTCAGTTTCCTCATCTGCAGAGTGGGGATGATATGGCGATGAGAGCCGCCTGCGTCACCGTTCTCACCATCGGAGGGAAGACACGAGGCTCCAGGGGAGACCTGACTTGTCCTGTTTCCCAGCACAGGGTGGGCTCACCCGGAGTCACCCTGTGGGCCCTGGGGCACCGAGCTCCGGCATTGCTGAGCCAGCCCACCCTCGCTCTGCTTCTGGCTTCTCTGGGCACCAGGGTGGTTTTGAGTGCAGGTCCCAGGGCCCTGCCCGTGGCACTTCTGGTTCTGGAATCACCAGGGGGGTCCCAGGGTGGGCACTGCCAGGGTGACGAGCTGTCCCAGTTTGCCCAAGACCTTCTAGGTCCCAACACCGAGAGTCCTGAACCCCAGGAAGTGCCTCCATCCCTGGCAGACCCCCTGCCGTGCTTCACCCTCCCTTCCCCGCCTCCTGGGCTGGCTGGGAGGGCTTGGTGCTAGGGGCCTTGGCCTGTCCTGCACGCGGAGAGCCTCGTCTGGGGAGACACCGGGGCTCCAAACCACATGCACCTCCTGGAGCTGGGCCATGGGGACACGGGCTGGCCACTTCTGCTGACCTCCAGGAAGTGGGACACCCAGATCCTCCCGTACCTGACGCAGGGCCTCCCATCAGCCACCCCTTTGATCTTTTTTATTTTATTTATTTATATATTTTATTGATTTTTTTACAGAGAGGGAGAGGGATAGAGAGAGTTAGAAACATCAATGAGAGAGAGTCATCGATCAGCTGCCTATTGCACACCCCCTACCGGGGATGTGCCCGCAACCAAGGTACATGCCCCTGACCGGAATCGAACCCGGGACCTCTCAGTCTGCAGACCGACGCTCTACCACTGAGCCAAACCAGTTTTGGCCCCTTTGATCTTCCTAACACACAGCTCCCGTAATGAGGCATGAGCACTGCCCTGGGGGTCTGGAGCCCTACCGTCCGGTCCCTTTGCTCTGCAGCCTCTGTTTTCCCCGCACCAAAATGAGGGCACGGGTTCCGGTGATCCTGACTTTCTCTCACCCCGAGCACTTACACCCCCCTCCTTTGATCTTCTCATTATCCCCCCTTTATAGGCGCTGGCACTGAGGCAGAGGGAGGCCGCCCGCTCCCTCAAGGTCACACACCTGGTGGCCTTTCCTTCCAATGACCGCATGTGAGCCTCATGATGGCCAGTGAGTCTGGCTAAGTGGGGGGTCATTATCCCACTTTATAGGTGAGGTGACCAAGTGCAGGGAGGCCAGGCGACTACTCAAGGTCACCCGGCTGATGTGTGATCCAGCCTGTCTAGTGTCTGACTCCTGACTCCGGTCCATGCCCCACCCCTGACCCCGTGGCCCTGAGCCCCGTCTGGCTGCTCCTGGCGGCGGAGCTCTGTCCTCGGCTCCCAGTGGGATCGAAGGCTCTGGGGAGCACGGTGCCTGTGGACACAGTGGGCGCCCCTCAGACAATAAGAAGATGATCAGACTGATTTCAAACAGGACGCCCCGACGAGCTGGAATGAGGGAAGCGCAGTCCCGGGGTCAGATAACATCACGGACTTCTTAATCCCACAGTGAATGCCTGGGAAACGCACAGGGGAAATGTGAATGCACATGGAGCCTTGGAATGCAAGACTGCGTATCCATTTGTGGGTGGTGGAGGCTTGACTCCCAGGAGCTCACTGGGAGGACCTGAGAGGCCTGGGGTGGTCAGGGAAGGCTTCCTGGAGGAAGCAAGACTTTGACCCAAAGCTCAAGCAGCCGAACAAGGGCTGCCCCCCCAGCACTTCCCGTGGCTCCCTGTTCTCCCAGGTCAGTGCCGGAGGGCACAGAGACGTTCGAGGTCTACGGGACCCCCGGCGTGGACATCTACATCTCCCCCAGCGCGGAGAGGGGCCGGGAGCGCGCGGACACCCGGCGGTGGCGCTGCAACGCAGGCCTGGAGATCATCGTGGTCATGAACTCCCCCAGCAATGACGTCAACGACAGTCATGTGAGTGGGCCCCTGGCCTGGGGCAGCGCGGGGAGGCAGTGATCTAGCCTCCCTGGGCCTTCTTTTTACACGGAGGACGGAGTAGCATGGTGAGTAAGTGCCTCGCCCTGGAGCCAGCCAGCGCTGAGTCTTAAAGTCACAAAGTGTGGCCCTAGCCAGTGTGCTCAGTGGATAAAGCATCGGTATCAAGAGTATGTACCTCGGCTGCAGGCTTGATGCCCCGCCCTGGTGGGGGCACATGTGGGAGGCAACCAACTGATGTGTCTCTCTCAAGTTGACATTTTTCTCTCTCTTCTCTCCCCACCCTTCCACTCTCTCTAAAAATCAATAGAAAAAGATCCTCAGAACAAAAAAACAAACAAACAAGAAACCAACGTGTGTGGCCTTGACCAGTGGCTCTAAGTGGTTAGAGCATTGAGCCCATGCACTGAGGGGCCACAGGTTCGATTCCTGGTCAAGTTCCTGGGGCAACCAGTTAATGTGCCTCTCCCACATCGATGTTTCTCTCTCCCTCTTCCTCCTCCTCTCTCCCTCCCTCCTTTCCGTTCTCTCTGAAAAGCAATGGGAAAAATATCCCCTGGTGAGGATGAACAAAAACACAAACAACAAACAAACAACAACGCACACAGCGTGTGTCCTCTGCAAGCAGTTTCCCCACCTGTGGGCTGAGGTTGCTTAGGTTGTCCCTGCAGCTCCGTGTGAAGGAGAGGAAGCAGGGATCAGGGGCAGGGAGGGATGCTCTTTCTGGTGAGACGTCTTCCCACGGTGACATCTCTCCTCTTCTTCCTCTAATCTACTCTCTTCCTGTCCCCCTCCCTTCCCTTCCTGGGGGCATAATGACTTTCCTTCCCTCCTCTCTCTGCTCACTCAGCTAACAGAGAGTGTCTTTAACCTGCCCCGGCTGTACGCAACCTTCTGGCCCCAGGGCAGAGTACACTTAGAATGTGAGAGAAATGGGGTGGCCCCTGAGCTTGGCACAGGCGATGCCACCTTATATGGCTGATGGGAACCAGGACTTGTCGTACGGGAGCGATGGAATTACACTCCGTGTCAGGAACCATGTTTTGGAAAACTGTCCCTTTAAGAGCATTGCCCATGAGCCCATCCAGCCCTCCCAACAAGGTGGCTTTGATGCATCAGGCTCCAACTGCTTTATCGTCCTCACCGTCTCCGGCCCCGCCTTGGACAGTTACTGGGTGCTGGCTGTGGGCCAGGCACCGTACTGAGCATGTTACACGAGTTCCTTCCTTAATCCTCACAGCCTATAATCACTCCTGCAGGTAGGAACTGTCATTATCCCCTGCTCTCCAGCCCAGGAAATTGAGGCCCAGAGCAGATAGGAACTTTTCCCAGGATATTTCCACGGAGGCATCTGAATCTGAGCCCTTACACAATGCTGCCGGCCCACTGCTTACGACAGCTGATGTTTCTGTGCGATCAGTCTTTGACATGTGTTGTTTTAGGCTGCACTATAGTCCTCTGAGCCATGAACCTGTATGGTCCCAGTTTGCAGATGCGGAAACTGAGCCGGCTGGGAAGGGCTTTGGCCAAGGTCACACAACCCAGAGGTGCTGGGCTCTCTGAGTCCAGGCCTGTCTGAGTCCCAGAGATAAAAACATTGGCTTGGAGAGTGTCCCAAACCCTGCCCAGTCTGAACTCCTCATTGTACAAATGGTGGGACTGAGACTCAAAGGGGAGAGAGGCTTGCCAAAATCACATAGTAGCCATCGGCAGCACTGGGACCAGGTCTCCATAGTAGGCCCATTTTACAGATAGGCCAACCAAGGCATGGACAAATAAATGGCACCGAGAAGGCTAAAGGAAGGGCTGAGTTGGTAAACTCAAGCTCAGTGCACAGAGATCTCCTCCCCTCTTTGCCAGATATTCCAAGGTCTCCTTTGGGGTGGGGGCTCTTGGCTTAGCCAACATGACCCTGGGCCCATCTCTCCGCAGGTTCAGATTTCCTACTACTCCGCACATAAGCCCCCGCCCCTGGCATACACAGTGCTCTACCTCACCTGCGTTGGTAAGTTGGGGGCCCTGGTGAGGGTGTGGCCAAAGGGCGTTGGCCAAAGGCAGGATGGGAAGTGGTCGGGAATGACACTGAGCAAGGATCTTGTTACCAATATCAATGAGTTTTTTTTTGTTTTGTTTTTTAAAGTAAGAAGTGCACATTTTAAAAATTCAAACAGTAAAAAAGAGTATATAGTTGACCCTTAAAAAAACATGGGTTTGAACTGCATGGGTCCAATTATATATGGAATTTTTTTTTTTTTTTTCCAATTGACCCATGCAGTTCAAACCTGTGTTGTTCAGATTCCCCATGGTGGGGAATCTGAGTCTGCAGAGGGCTGACTATAGTTATATGTGTGAGGTCAGTGCCCCTACCATTCAAATTGACTCAAGACCACAGGTTCCCCAGGCCCAGCATCCTCCTAAGACATGCTGTGTTTATATAAATAGACACATGTATACGTGTTTATTCCCCCCCTTTCCTAAGCAAATGGAAGCATATACAGACATGTCACTGGACCTTGCTTTTTCCAACTTAAATTTTTAGGGGGCTAATTCTCCACATATAAACTCCATGCAACTATCAGACAGGAAATGTAAAGTGATTAATATGTTAAAGGCTGTAGAGGAAAAGGTGGGTAACATACATGAATATGTGGGAAATTTCAGCAGAGAAATGAGAACTATAAGAAGGATTCAAATGGAAATGCTGGAAATAAAAATCCGATAAAATATGTTTTCGATAGGGCCATAGATAGACATGGCACAGCTGAAGAAAGAATTGGTGAACTTGAAGACAGGGCAACAGTTACTAACACAAAGAGAAAGAAAGAATGAAATGAACAAAATAACAGAACAGAGATTCAACAGCTCTGGGCCAGTATCAAACAGTCTAAATTGAACTTTGTAGGGCTGACCTTAAATCTCATATGGAAGCACAAAGGGCAAGTATAGCCAAAACAATTTTGAGGAAGAATAAGAGGGAGGGATGCATGGTACCAATGGCTTTTCTCCAAGTAGTAGTAGTTGAGGCATCTGATTAAATACAGACCAGAGACCAATAGAGAACTGGCCATAGACCCCACTCATGTGAATACCACATGAGAATCAATAAACTTTGAACCATATCTCGTACTATATTGAAAAATAAATTCCAGATGGGTTAAAACATTTTTAATATATTTTTTATTGATTTCAGAAAATAAGGGATAGAGAGATAGAAACATAAATTATGAGAGAGAACCATTGATTGGCTGCCCCTTACTGGGGATTGAGCCTGCAACCCTGGGCATGTGACTGGAATCGAGCCTCGGATCTTTTGGTTCACAGGCCGACACTCTATCCACTGAGCCAAACCAGCTAGGGCAAGTTAAAAATATTAAAGTGAAATCAATATTTTAGAGCTTTTAGAAGAGAATATCTTTAAACTCAAGGTTGTCTTTAACAAGGAAAAACGATAGCACAGATCCTAAAGGGAAAGGTGGATGTTAGGCTGCATTAAAATTTAAAACTTCTATACAACAGAGGAATCCAACTCTGGACTGGGAGGAGAAATCTGCAATGCATGTGGCTTCCTTGGAGCATGGAGATTATGGAACACTGCCATCAATAAGAAAAAAAGACAAATGACTAGAAATAGGCGGAAAATGTAAACAAGCAATTCACAGAAGAGAAAGCCGCAGGGATCAGAGCCCAAAGGAAAAGACGCTGGACTTAGTGCTGCCAAGGAGGTGGAGCTGGGGGCTCCTGGCACTGTGGGTGGGAGTTTGTACCACTATGGGTGGTACAAGCACGCGGAGAGCAATTAGCAAGAAGGTTAAAAATGCTCCATCTTCAGGAGGCATTTTAGAAGCAGAACTGTGATTTATGGGAAATGCACATTGTACACTTCGATAGATATTGCCAAATTGCTCTCCAAAAAGACAGTACCACTTGCTATATCTGCCAACAGGGGGTGGATGTGCCTTGCCAACACTGTGCGCTATCAGCCTTCTCCCTTTGTGCCAATCAGAGGGGCTGTATCTCATTGTTGCTTTAATTCGCCTGCTTTTAGTTTGGACCGAGGTTTCTATCTCCCTGCCTCCCCCTCCCTGAACACACACATTGTTCATTGCAAAGTATCTATATAATAAAAGCCTTAAGTGACCATTACGGCAGAATGACCAGAACGACTGGTTGCTGTGATGTGCACAGACCACCAGGGGGCAGACTCTCAACACAGGAGCTGTCTCCTGGTGGTCAGTGCACTCCCACAAGGAAGTTGGGCCCAAGGCTGGTGAGCCTCTCCCACCTCCGTGTCATCTCTAAGGAGCAGTGAGCAGGTGGGTGGTAAGGAGCAAGGGGTCCCAGACTGCAAGAGGGATGACCGATTGCTGGCTTAGAGCCACTCCCCATGGGTCTAAGCCAGCAGTCGGACATCCCCCAAGGGGTCCCAGACTGTGAGAGGGCACAGGTCAGGTTGAGGAACCCTCCCCCCCACCCGCCAGTGCACAAATTTTGTGCACTGGACCTCTCGTACCCACAGAAAAGTGCAGAAAGCTTTATTTTGGTATTGATTTCAGAGAGGAAGAGAGAGGGAGAGATAGAAACATCAATGATGATAGAGAATCATCCTGCACACCCCCCACTGGGGACAGAGCCTACAACCCTGGCATGTATCCGGACCGGGAATCAAACCGTGACCTCCTGGTTCATAGGTCAACTCTCAAGCACTGAGCCACCCCGGCCAGACAATAAAGCTTTATTTTATGCACACACATTAATGAATAGTGACAAAGCAAATGAGTAGCCATGGCCCAGGTCAAGAAATGGATCGCGACTAGCACCTCAAATAGGCCCCTCTATGATCTCCGGCCTCCTTCCTGTGGAGGTAGCCACTACCTTGCCATAGTATTTGCTTGCTTTTCTTTGTGGGTTTGTCACTGGAGTATGCATACCCAAATAACATAGTCTATTTTTGCCGCTCTTTGAATGTCCTATGGATGGAATCACAGTGTACATATTATTTTTACGGGTGGGACTTCTTTTGCCCACATTCTGTTTGTGGGATACATTCATTCACTGGTTGCATGGTGGTTAGGGATCTTTCCAAGTTTAAAAATTAATTCCAATGTTTCCTTCTTCCCCCTCCCCCTACCTCTCTCCTGTGAATGCCCCGTTTGTGTTATAAAATCTCCGCTGGTTCTGGGGAGACATGTTCAGAAGGTGGGATGGAAGCTGGGGTTTTAAGAGTATGGGATGAAGGTGAAGCCCAGACAGGCCACAGCCGGCAGATGGCGGGGACCAGGTTCACATCCACGTCTGTCTGACACCGAGGTCCAGGCTCACTCCCCCATCCCAAGGAGATGAGGCAGCTTCACACAGACCAAGAATGCCAGGGCAACCTGAGCTCAGTGCAGGGTGTGCCCCAGACAGTGAGGGCTGTAGGGATACAGAAGAGGGCGGGATCAGGGAAGGCTTCCTGGAGGGGGCAGCATTTGTCTTGGGCCTTGACTCTGACCCTGCTTCCTCCCCAAGGCTGCTTCCTTTCCCCAGCCCAGGGAGAGAGGCTCCAGATGCCCCCGCCCCACCTCTGGGCAGGGTCTTCTTGGAGAATACTTCCGTTTGCCCAGCCCCAGGTGGGCCCTGAGAGCAAAAGGTAGAAGGTGAAGGTCATAGGCCTGTGTTGACCTCCTGGGAACCCAGTGGTGACGTACCCTCTGCCCTCCCCTTGCAGACATCACTCTGGATTGCGACCTGAACTGTGACGGCAGGCAGGACGGGAGCTTTGTGGACAAGGTAGGACATCTGCCCTGGGCCCAGAAAGGGGTGTGGATTCTAGAACTGCTCTAGGCTGGGTTCATAGAGGCGAGGTTGTGACAGGCACAACCAGCCGATGCTGAGGTCAGGGGAGCCAGGCGTGGTGGGACTCTTCCATTACCAGGAGAGAAGCCATCACCAGGGACTAGGAAGCACACACGTGCTCAGCGCTAGGCTAGGCCTTGCTTTGTGGAAACCTCCTTGTGTATTTTTCCATCTAGGTTGGGGGTCAGTAAACGTTTTCTGTAAAAACAAGATAGCAAAATATTTTTGGCTTCGCAAGCCTTTCAGTCTCTGTGGCAGCTACTTGATTCTGCCATTGTAGTGTGAAAGAGCTACAGTCGGTATGTAAACAGGTATGTAAACAAGTGCATAGGACATGTTCCAATAAAACTTAATTTACAAACAAAGGCCAGGGGCCATAGTGTGCTAACTCTTTGATCTAGGAGTAAAGGGAAATCTACCATTATAACAGTATAAAACTGTTGGAGAACTTTGGGCTGAATTGTGGTGGCACTTCATGGTAGTAGGAGTTCAGAGGAAAAGGACAAGGGGGGCTGGGTGAGCGAGGAAGATTTTCTGGAAGCAAGCCCACTTGAGCTGGGACCTAAAAGGATGTAAAATGGAGGGCAGTCCCGGTGGAGGGAACAGCAGGAGCTGAGGCTGGAGGAAGGGATGGACTTAGAATTAGGAGGTTGCCTGTTGCAAAAGAGAACAGACAGCCACGAAAGACAGCTGCCAGTTTGGAGGCGATGATGTGGGCAGTGGAGAGCCATTGCTGTTCATTTTCTTTCTTTTTTAAAAATATTTTTATAGATTTTAGAGAGGAAGGGAGAGGAAGAGAGAGACAGAAACATCAATGAGAGAGAATCATTGACTGGCTGCCTCCACGTGCCCCCCACTGAGGATCGAGCTTGCAGCCCAGGCATGTGCCCTGTCTGTGAATCAGACTCCTGGTTCATAGGTTGATGCTTCATCACTGAGCCACACCGGCCGAGCCATTGCTGTTTCTTGAGCAAGAGGTGCTTCAGTGAGAGTGGACCTGTCCTCAGAGGGCAGGATGGGATTGGCCAGCCAAGAGGATGCTGGGGAGGGAGGCACAGGTGTGATCTCACCCCCCATCACCAGCTTTGCTTTGTCATTGGCAGCGCCAGTGGGTCTGGGGGCCCGATGGGTATGGGGCCATCCTGCTAGTGAACTGTGACAGGGACGACCTGAACTGTGATGACCGGGACAACTGTGACCAGCATGTGCGCTGCCTGCAAGGTGAGGGGCCCAGGGCAGCCCGTGTCCCCGGGTGTCCAGGGTCACTGCTCACCTCGTTTGTAGGGACTCCAACCCATAGGCACAGCCCTGAAGGCGGAGCTGGGGGCCCGAGGTCCAGCTCCCAGACACACCTTGACTGTTCTCCCAAGGGGATGCTGCGAGGGGCTAGCAGCTGCTCTTTGCAGCATCCCCGGTGCCATGCACGCCCCAGGATGGGACTCAAGAAAGAAGCTCTCCCCTTCCTTTCCCTCCAGGGGAGCAGGGGGTGTTAACATTATCTGAGCACCTCCTGCGGGCCAGGCCCTTTCCCCACATTTTCTGTCCGACTCCCCAGACCTGGAAGACATGTCCGTCATGGTCCTGCGGACCCAGGGCCCCGCCGCCCTCTTCGACGACCACAGACTCGTCCTCCACACCTCCAGCTACGACGCCAAGTGGGCGCGGGTCTTCCACGCCTGCGGTGAGTTCACGCCCCTTCCCCCCTGCCCGGTGCCAGGGGACAGCTCTGCCCAGGCTCCCGGGTGCCCTGGGGGCCGGAGGAATGGTCAGATGCGTGAGCTCTGGGCCTGGCCAGCTGGCGTCTCCAGCACAGGCGTGGCCCGAGGTTGTCTTACTGGATGAATGGATTTTTAAAATGTGTTTCAAGAGTGTTTAGAAGTGTTTGCTCTCAAAATATCTCAAATGTGCACAAAAGCAGGGAGAACGGTGTCACGAACGCCCAGAGGCCAACCCCTCAGATTCAGCAGGGATCGCTCTTCGTCCTTCTTGCTTCCTCTCTCCCTCGCTGTTTACCGAGGTGTTCCTCAGCCAGTCCCGGGCACCACGGGCGCGGGCCCTGCAGAATTCGGGGTGCATTTCCCGGAGAAAAACCGTGACTACTTCACGTAGCCACAATGTCAGTGCCGCAGGTCCAAGCAAGGATGCAAAAGACCTCCTCACAATGCAAATGGACACAAGTCATAAGATGCTCACTTTTTAAAAAGACCAAACAGTATAAAAGCATCTGGAGTGAAAAATAAGAGTCCTCTATCCCTAACCCTAAACCTGACTCTTAAAATGTGTTCACTGACAAGGATCCGGTCTGTGTTCTAAGCACTTTTTCTATATGTACTGAATGTGCCTCTATGTGCGTGTGTGCGTGCACGCGTGTGTGTGCGCGCATGCAGGTGCGTTCATGGTGTGCCTATTCTGCTTTCCAACCTGCTTCTTTCACTGAACCATATACTCAGCCCCTCTTTCTGTGCATTTATCGGGTCTGCTTTATTCTTTTCCCCAGCTCCATAGCCTTCCGAAGCTAGAGATGCTGCACGCTACCCTGCCCCCTGGGTCACTCGGCTGCTGATTTTACAATAGGTTCATTGAGGGCAGGGGCCTAGCTCATGGCGGTATCCTGAGTACACAGCTGTGCCTCAGACGCACATAGTAGGTGCGCAGTGAATGTTTGTTTGATGAACACGTAAACCACCAGTGAAGACCCTGGTGTGTGTCTTTTTTAAAAATATATTTTATTTATTTATTTATTTTTAATATATTTTATTGATTTTTTTTTACAGAGAGAAAGGGAGAGAGAGATAGAGAGCTAGAAACGTCGATGAGAGAGAATCATCAATCAGCTGCCTCCTGCACACCCCCTACTGGGGATGTGCCCGCAACCAAGGTACATGCCCTTGACTGGAATCGAACCCGGGACCCTTCAGTCCGCAGGCCGACGCTCTATCCACTGAGCCAAACCGGTTTAAACTGGTGTGTGTCTTTTGTAGGAAAGACACCTACAAGTGGAACGGCTGGAGGGGTACACGTGACTTTGTTAGATGTCGACAACTTTTTCCCCAGCCCCAGCCTGGCCCACCCGGCCTATTAAGCACCTCCCCCCCTACCCCCCTTGCCAGTGGGAGGTGAGGCGCCAGAATTGTCTGGCCGGCATTTGGGGTGAGGCCACACAGCTCTCCTGCGCCCCTCACGCTGCCCGGGCCCCCCAGGGAGCCACAGCTGCTACTCTGGTCCCCTCCCAGGCCCCGAGGACTCGTGCGAGGCCTACAGGCACGTGCTGGGCCGGGACAAGGTGTCCTACGAGGTGCCCCGCTCCCACGGGGACGGGGAGCGCTTCTTCGTGGAGGGCCTCTCCTTCCCCGACGCCGGCTTCCCGGGCCTCGTCTCCTTCCACGTCACCCTGCTGGACGACTCCAACGAGGTGGGTGGCCGGGCAGAGACCAGACAGAAAGGCTCTGTCCTGGGAGAGACAGGCACTGCTGATGGGAAAGACCCCCCCCCACAACCTCCCCCATCCCTCCCCAAATCCCCCCACCCCCACCCCATCCTCTCTAGAACCCTAGACAAAGCACTTGCTCAGAGCCCCCGGGGCTGAGATGGCCTGGCCTCTGGACCCCCCTGGCCAGGGCTCTGTCCTCTCCGCTCTCCCCCTGCAGGATTTCTCTGAGTCCCCCATCTTCACCGACACGGTTGTGTTCCGGGTGGCCCCCTGGATCATGACGCCCAGCACCCTGCCGCCCCTCGAGGTGTACGTGTGCCAGTGAGTCTGGGAACACGGGCGTCCTTCCGACCCTGGTGGCCCCCACCCCCGGCCTGGCTCTGTCCTGAGCCGCTTGCCCGGCCTGTCTGCAGGGTGAGGAACAACACGCGGTTCGTGGACGCGGTGGCGGAGCTGGCCATGAAGGCCGGCTGCAAGCTGACCATCTGCCCACAGGCCGAGAACCGCAATGACCGCTGGATCCAGGTACCACGCCGCCGGGCAGTGCCCAGCCAGGACACCGGCGCGGAGGGGAGGCGGGCCTGTCCCCACGGGGTGGGGCGGGGCTGACGGGAGCACCCAGGAGGACCTGGGCGCTGGGTCGCCCTCACTGGCCACTGCTCTCTGTCATTCTAGACCTAGGGCTCGCCCCCTGTCTCCAGAACTTACTGATGCTAGATACAACACCCTCTTACCCCCAGGATCTGGGCTAGGCACTGGGTTGGCCACACACAAGCCCTGTCATTAGCAGCCTGGACCAGGGGTCCCCGGGGGATAGCGAGCCGTCTGAGGCATTTTAGATGGCCACCCTGATGCGGGGATGCTACTGGCTCCCGGCCTCTATGGGAAGGAATGATCTGGCCCCAAATGTCAATAGAGCCGAGGCTCAGGAGCCCCATGGTCGTGACAATCCCAGCTCTCACCATCTAAGATGCTGCAGGGGGACCCGCTAAGTGCCCCCTGCAGGAGGGTTTGCAGGAGGTGGCATCCCCTCAGTCGGGGGATCAGTGATGGCCTCCAGGAGGAAGGGCATCTGAGCTGGACTGGACTTGGCAAATGGATGGGGAATGGCTTCTGCCACTCAGTGAGCGCTTACCAGCCACGTGCCATCGCCACGTGCCATTCCATCTTCCTGGCAACCCCCTGTCATTACCCACCGAGAAGCTCTCAGGGGTGCAAATGCCCAGGGCCAAACAGCTGGTAAGGGCCATGCTGGGACTCAGGGGATGGTGGCCCTGGCCGAGGAGCAGCATGTGCAAAGGCCCAGAGGTTGGAGGCATGAGAAAGAACGTCACGTGCTCCCTCTGCCCAGGGCCAAGGTTCTGTCAAGGGTAAGAACTGAGGAAGGAGACCTTGACTGCCAGGCTAGGAGCTGTCATGGCTGGAGGTTCCTTCAATGAACCAAGTTACTAACGAGACAAGTTGGATTGGACTCTGGCTGTGCTGCTGACTGGCTGTGCACCCTTGGACAAATAACTAGACCTCTCTGTTCCTCGCTTTCCTCGTTGGTAACCCGGGGTAGTAATAGTGCCTCCATATAGGCATGTTAGGGGGATTAATGGAGTTAATACCCATCAAGAGTCCAGGGCAGCCGAAACTGATTTGGCTCAGTGGATAGAGCATCGGCCTGTGGACTGAAAGGTCCCAGGTTCGATTCTGGTTGAGGGCATGTGCCTTGGTTGCAGGCACATCCCCAGTAGGGAGTGTGCAAGAGGCAGCTGATCGATGATTCTCTCATCGATGTTTCTAACTCTCTATCCTCTCTCTTCCTCTCTGTAAAATATTAATAAAATATATTTTAAAAATAAAAATAAAATAAAAATAAAAAAATAAAAAAGTCCCGATTTCCCCCCGATTTTTACTAATTTGTCCCGCGGCGTTCAAAAATCGGGACTTTTTAAAAACGCCATGGGACGCGGGACAAATTGTTAGAAGTCGGGACTGTCCCGCCAAAAGCGGGACGTCTGGTCACCTTAGCCTAGTGCCCAGCAAGCGTGGGAAGTGGTGGCTGTCCACAGCGGGGCATCTCTCTCGTTCGCAGGACGAGATGGAGCTGGGCTACGTCCAGGCGCCGCACAAGACCTTCCCGGTGGTGTTCGACTCGCCCAGGAACGGGGAGCTGCAGGACTTCCCCTACAAGAGGATCCTGGTGAGCGGTCCGGGGGCAGCCCAGCCCTGGGGGGGGGTGTGGACGTGACCCTGAGGGGTGTGGTGTGCAGGGGGCATGCCGGGAACCACGATCTTTAACAACAGGAGTAGCGTTGCCAGGGAACATGTCAGAGATGCCCAGTTCGATTTGGATTTCAGATAAGCAACGAGTATCTTTGTGGTGACAGTACATCCCCAACATTGCATGGGACGTACTTCTACTAACATATATTTGTTGTGTGTCTGGGATTCAGATGCCACTGGGCATCCTGCACTTTTAAAAATATATATTTTATTGATTTTTTACAGAGAGGAAGGGAGAGGGATAGAGAGCTAGAAACATCAATGAGAGAGAAACACTGATCAGCTGCCTCCTTCACACCCCCCACAGGGGATGTGCCTGCAACCAAGGTACATGCCCTTGTCAGGAATTGAACCTGGGACCCTGAGTCCGCAGGCCAACGCTCTATCCACTGAGCCAAAATGGTTTCGGCCATCCTACATTTTTATTTGCTCAGTCTGGCAAGGGGAGCGGGGAGGGCAGCTATTAAGATCACAGGTTGTGGTGTCAGAACAGGTCAGCTCTGCCACTCACAGGCTGTGTGACCTTGCCTGAGTCCCTCTCCCTCTCTGAACCTCTGTTTCCTCATCGGTGGAACTGACGTGCTAGCCCTGGCCTCACAGGCGTTGGCGAGGCTTCTCTGTCTGTGCAGGGGGAGCCTGCTGGTGTTGTCGGTAATAGGATAGCTGTGGGGTGATGGCTGCTGACCAGGATCTCCTTGAGGAAGGAGGGGAGATTCCATGGGTGCCCAGAGAATGGGCCCCTCCAACCCCCGCACTGGATCACACAGGTGGTAGGGGCTCTCACCGCTTAACATCCCGGGAAGCTCTGTCCTCTTCCAGAGCTGAAAGATTGAGGCTCAGAAAGCCACCACAGCCTCATGGTCCCAGAGACAGGCCACGCGAGAGCAGCCAGATGCCTGCCCTGGGGCTGGACTTGGCAGCAAGTCTGTGCAGCGTAAGGGGGTGGCCATGGCCTCAGGCTCCGGGTCTAACATGGCAGCAGGGCCAGAGGGCCTGTGTGTGTCCCAACTTAGGCCCCTGTGCATCCCTGAAATATTGAATAGATCAGATCCCAGCCTTTGACTCAGTATTTCCATCTGAAGAATGGGCAGCCACCCCTGCCCCACCTTTAAGGAATTCAGAACCCAGAAAGTTGCTTTTTAAGCTCTTCATGATGGCCATCTGCCCCCCTCAGCCACACTGACTCGGTTTCCCCCTCAGGGTCCAGATTTCGGCTATGTGACTCGGGAGCCGCAGGACAGCTCTGTGTGTGGCCTGGACTCCTTCGGAAACCTGGAGGTCAGCCCCCCAGTGGTGGCCAACGGGAAGGAGTACCCCCTGGGGAGGATCCTCATTGGGGGCAACCTGCCTGGGTGAGAGAGGGGCAGGGAGAGGTGTGGCTGGGAGGGAGGCTGAGGGCGGGGGTGGTGATGGTGGCTACTCCACTCCTCAGAGAGAGCCAGAAAGGAGTGATGAAACAGTAGTCCTGGGTGCAAGGGGGAGGTGCGGCTGGGAAGGCAGTGGGCTGTTCACCAGACACTGTCCACCATTACCTGGGGGGTTTGAGAAGTAGCCTCAGACCCCCCAGGTAATTGAGCAGGGCCCCAAGAGGTCCCTCAGCCCTTTTATTTTACAAGTGGGCTCAGAGAGGGTGAGTGACCTGGGAAGGTAACACAGAACGCAAAGTTATAACTAGACTTAGGTCTTCCCATTCAGAAAATAAGTAGATGTTGCTACCAATTAAAAAGGAAGAAAAAGCTGTAAGTCTCAACAGTCCTGGGAGAAACTGCATTTAAGTCAGAGCTTGTTTATACTACGGTGTAAATGACTAATATCAAATCTTTTCCTGAGAGCAGGAGAAGGGAGATATAGGACATGAAAACTGAAATGGCAGTAATGCATACAGAATAACAGATTATGTCTTTATTCAAACGTTACACCTGCGTACCAATGGACAAGAGAAGGGATTATATGATAACTAGAGGCCTGGTGCATGGATTCATGCATAGGTGGGGTCCCTCAGCCTGGCCTGCAGGGATTTGGTCGAAACCAGATCTCTAACATCCCCTGAGGGATCCCGGATTGGGAGAGGGCACAGGCCAGGCCGAGGGACCCCACCGGTGCACGATAGGGGTCAGGGAGGGATCATAGGAGGGCTCCAGGGCATGTCCAGCCCTTCTCACCCAGTCCCAATCAGCCAGACCCCAGCAGCAAGCTAACCTACTGATCAGAGTGCCTGCACCCTGGTGGTCAGTGTGGGTCATAGCAACTGGTCAAACAGTTGAACAGTAGGGCACTTAGTATATTAGGCTTTTATTATATAGGATGGTCATTAGCTATGCAACAGACCAACGTGTAGAGTGAACTGAATTCAGCACAGCAGTTAGAACAGACTTGGGATCAAATAACAGGTGACTCCAGAAGCTTTGGGGCGGGGGGGGGGGGACTAACTGCCTTCAAACATATGATCCCACAGAAAGAGAAAGTTAGGTATTTTCTCAGAAGGCAAAGAAGAATGGGATTTACATTCACTACCATAAGGCCCCTCCAGGGTGATCTTGTCCGCCTCTCCCCACTGATGTGCAGGGGGTGAGGCTGCAGTGAGAGAAAAGGAAGACAAACTCAAGGAAGGACCACCCAGCCATGGGGTGGATGTAGGGGTGCAGTCAGTGTCTTGAAAAATGGGAGGATGGGGTCCGAGGGCGGCTCTGAGGATTTGCCTGGATGGCGAGCCCAAGGCCGAGTGACCTGTCCTGTGTGCCCCCTGGAGAACTCACCTTGGGATCAAACGCCATCTGTATGTATATATGTATGTATGTGTGTATGTATGTATATATGTATGTATGTATATATGCATGCATGCATGCATGTATGGTACTTCCTGCTTACAAAGGCAATGCATGCTTTTTCGTAGATATTGCAGGTAGCTTGAGCGCTTGTCTTTCCATTTCCGCACAGATTTTTTTTTTAAGTTAAGCAACCCTTTTAACCCCCTTGGGCCCCAGGTCAAGCGGCCGCAGGGTCACCCAGGTGGTGCGGAACTTCCTCCACGCGCAGAGGGTGCAGCCCCCCGTGGAGCTCTTCGTGGACTGGCTGGCCGTGGGCCACGTGGATGAGTTTCTGAGCTTCGTCCCGGCCCCCAACGGGAAGGTGAGGGCTTGGTGGCACGGCTGTTGGCGCCTGGGCAGGGGATGCGCTCCAGGGCCCGTGCTGAGGAGTCCACCCTCTCCACACAGGGCTTCCGGATGCTGCTGGCCAGCCCCAGCGCCTGCCTCAAGCTCTTCCAGGAGAAGCGGAAGTGGGGCCACGGCAGGGCCCTGCTGTTTGAAGGGGTCGTTGGTGGGTACCACTGTCCCTCGTCACGGCCTTACACCCCTCCGTACACACCGGGACTTGAGAGAGGGCTGGCAAGTTTCAAAGCAGGGCCGTCCCCCTCAATCCAGGAGCCCTCACCCCTGCCACTGCTTGCCCTGCTCCTCCAGCCACCGTGGACCACTCGGGGGCAGAGCTGGCAGGACAGATGGTGGACGATGGGCTTGGGATGGGCAGGGACAGAGTGGAGACAGGGCCAGCCTCATGGGCATGCGACCAGGCTAGCCCACCTGCCCTCTGCTCAGCGGGCCCCCTCCCTTGAGGTTTAATACTTGTCTGCCACTGTCCTGAAAGTCTTAACAATCTGTGCTTTGTGAGTGAATCCCATTGGTTGATGGAGCATCTAATGGGGGCTCCTGGGCTCCTGACGGCCCGTGAACAGTCTCGTCTCCTGCCACCTCCCACGGCCCCAGGCTCCCCTCCGCGTCCCTGCCAGGTGACTGCTGCAGCCGCTGACCCCTGTGGGAGCCTGGGTGTGGTGAGGGTTGGGCACAAGTCCCCGTAGCATCTGGGGGAGGGGCTGGCCTGGACTGGCAGCTCCAGGGGCACGTGGGGGGGGGGATGATAATGGGTGCCCGGTGGGGTTGCAGGAGGGTTAAATGAGGTACTGAAGGTAGAGCTCTGACCTCAGGAAAGAGCTGGATGCATAGAGGCCCTGAGAAATGTGCTCTGCTGGCTCTAACCTCCCCTTCCCTGTCCAGCCCTGTCTGCGCGGGGCCTCCATGGAGCAGGCAGGAAAGCCAGGCCTCCGGGGAGCTCCATGCTTCACCCCTTGGAGGGCAGGGTCAGGGTTCAATGGTGGGCAGGTGGGTGGCCCGTTCCTGCCCCTCCAGAGACCAGAGAAGAGGAATCAGCACCCGGTGCCCTGCGGGGAGAGCGGTGTGGATTTCCAGTTAAAGGCGTTACCACTCCCAATGAACTCAAGCAAAGGTCTAAGTTCCCAGCGCTGTGGTCCCCTGCGCCTCCCACCCTCTCATCCCTCCCACCCTCCCGCACCCAGACTTGCTCTGTGGCCAAGCTGAGCTGGGCTGGCTGGTGCCTGCCAGCCAGACAGGCCAGAGAGCTGCTGACTCTGCAGGGCCAGTAGCTGTGAACTTGGCCCCTGCCTGGCTGCTTCCCAGAGCAGGGGCCCTCACTGCTGGCGTTGTTTCCCTCTCTCTCTCTCTCTCTCTCTCCCCACCGCTTCACAGGCAGTAACAACCAGGTCAGCACCATCTCCATCAACCAGGTCCTCTCCAATAACAACCTCATCAGCTACAATAAGTTCGTGCAGGTACAGTGTCCCCATTGGCGGAGCCAACCGGAAACCAGTGGCACGGGAGACCTGATTCTCCGGGATGGCCTCCCGGGGCGTGGAGCAGAGGTGTCCAGTATGTCTGGGAGGACAAATGGAATCTCCTGGGTCCTGATGACACAGATCCAAGATGGGGTTGGACAGCAAGGCTGTGTCAGGGACAGTGCCTGTCCCAGGGGAGAGGCGGGGCTGGATGGGGGATGGCTGAGGGCCGGCCCTGAGGGGAGGGGGCTGGGGGGGAATGGCTGAAGGCGGCCCTGAGGGAAGGAGGAGGCAGGCAGGCTGAGAGGCAGACACTGGGGAGTCGCCAGTGTCTCCATGGTGTTCAGACCGCGAGACTGAAGAAGTTCCCTGAGGAGGGAAGGGTCTAGAGAAGAAAGAGGGTCAGGGATGGAGCCCTCTGTCTCACGTTGAGCCCGCGAGTGGGACAGGACAGTGAGGAGTGGGCAGGACCATGAGGAGTGGGACAGGACCATGAGGAGTGGGACAGGACAGTGTGTTTGACGAAGGGATGCAAAGAGAAGGTTCGTGGGGGGAGTTGATCCGTTGGCACCCGGGCAGCCCGCCTCTCCTTAACCAGACGTGACCCCACGGGGCCCGCAACACACATGGCAGGGGCTCCCCAACTCTACCTCCCTCTCCCCCAGAGCTGCATCGACTGGAACCGGGAGGTGCTGAAGCGGGAGCTGGGCCTGACCGAGCAGGACATCCTGGACATCCCGCAGCTGTTCAAGACCGAGAGGAGGAAGGCGGTGGCCTTCTTCCCTGACTTGGTGAGGCCACCTCCCCTTTTCCCTCTCCCCTCCTTCCCCCTGTGACCTAAGGTTTCCTTGAGTTAGACGTTAAGCCTCCCCTCTGAGGAGGGGCACACTGCCTGGTCGCTGCCACGGTGGGGTTGGGGTTGGGGTTGGGGTTGGGGTTGGAGTTGGGGTTGGGGTGGCTGGTGGGGAGGCGGAGAGCAGCAGGGTCCCATCACGGCCAGCAGAAGGGCTGCTAATTGGCTGATGGTCATGGTCATGGTCATGACAGATGCTCACTGGCCAAGCCTCTTGCTCAAGGGCCATCAGGGACGGGCGCTGCCTGCTCCCAGGGACCCCCTTGTATTTGCGGAGTGAATGGATGGTTACCCAGAGGTGTGTAAAGCCTGGCATCAGCTGGGGCCAAGGTGCCCATTCTGCTTCTTGTCCTGCTCACAGCACTCCATCCATCCCCCCCACACGCGGGTGCCTGTGGGAGAGGCGGAGAGGATGGAGGCTCTCCCTGCTCTCACGGAGCCTCCAGGCTAAGCCGAGATGGGAGACTTCCCCGCTGCGGACTGTCCCAGCCATCTACTTGTGTAATCACGTGATGTGGTGGTTCAGAGGTCGGACAAAGCACTCGCAGCCTAAGAGGCAGGACTGAAAGTCCAGGAAGGCTCCATGGAAGAAGTGGCCTTTGGTTGAGCCCTGAGGGTTCAAAATTTGAACTTGCATCTGGAATGCCTGGACCACCGGGCTCCACCACAGGGGTTCTGATTGGGCAGGTCTGAGGCAGGGCCTAGACACTGCTACCTTTCCAACCAGGACCCAGGTGCCACCATGCTGCTGTCTGGGGACCACACATTGAGTAGCACTGCTGGAGAGCACCCAGGTCTCCTCCCCAGCACTCCTCCCCCTCTCCCTCTCTCCTCCCTCTCTATCCTCTACCCCCATCCTCCAGAGAAGCACTTTCCCATCATCAGAGCCTTGCAGAGAGCCTGTCCACACCACCATTGCTTCACCCCCCCGCCCCCTTTCCTTCCTTTTTCTGGCCTTTTTGCCTTCCTCCGTTTCCCCACCTGCAGGGCCTCTCCACTCCCCTTCCTTCCTGCACATTCAAGGCGGCCTTGCATTATGTGTGTGCTCCCAGAGCGTGTTTGCAGGACACGGAGGGCCACCTGAGCCAGCTTCAGCCAGAGAGGACGATGTAACACAAGGGCACCTGGAACCAGCTCTTATCTCTGTGTCCATTCCCATCCCTCCTCTCCTCCCTCCTCCTTCCTCTCCCCACCTCCAGCGTGGCTTCCTTGGCCTCTCTGTCCCTGGGGATGAATATGAGTATGACCTCGCATTATAGATACAGACGCAGACTGACTTGACTCCTGCCACGTGAGCTTCAGATACCCGAGAGAGAGGATCTGATTGGTCCCGAGAGAGAGAGGATCTGATTGGTCCCGCTTGGCTCAGCTATTTACCCTGCTCCACAGGCTAGGAGGTGGGAGTCTGTAGCACAAGCATGGCAGCTGCCACAATCCCCCAATAGGAAGAGCAGTTACCAGAGACGTAAGGGCTTGTGAGCGGGGCAGACGCTTTACGGGAATGCACAGCTGGCCGGAGGTCCTACCAGCCCACGTCCCTCTCCCACTCCCTGAAAGGGCGAGTGGCTATTTGCAAGGTTGTCTAAGAGACTAAGTAATTCAGGTGCTGCCAGCTATAGGGAAGGCGCCGGGGTGGGAGCCAAGGATGAAACTCCGCCCCTGACCGGGCTCTCCCCGCTCTGCAGGTGAACATGCTGGTGCTGGGCAAGCACCTGGGCATCCCCAAGCCCTTCGGGCCCGTCATCAACGGCCGCTGCTGCCTGGAGGAGAAGGTGCGGTCCCTGCTGGAGCCGCTGGGCCTCCACTGCACCTTCATCGACGACTTCACCCCGTACCACATGCTGCACGGGGAGGTGCATTGTGGGACCAACGTCCGCCGTCAGCCCTTCCCCTTCAAGTGGTGGCACATGGTGCCCTGAGCCCGTCCCGCCCACCCTCCTCTCCCCCTGGGGTGGGACATGGGCGGAGGGGATGGAGACTGAGACAGGCCCCCAAGGAAGTGTCAGGAGACCCCAGGTGTCCAGCTGGAACGCCGAGCGTGACCCGCCCCTCTCCGAGGCCATTTTCCTGCAAGTCTCGCCAGCAGCCCATTTGGTCCTCAGGCGTGATGCCTCCCGGCCTCCAAGGGGACCTCATTTCTTGTGGCCTCTCCTACAGAGGACTCCCCCACCCCCAGAGCCTCCCCATGGAGCCAGATCCTCTTTGGGGTCTAGAGACATCCATGCATCTCACCTGCCCTTTGGTCCCGTGTGTCCGATGAAGGAAGGACCCACGATTCCGCTCCGGTCCTGATTGCCTCTCCTCTGCAAGGGACCGGCCCCGAAGTCAGTCCTTCCCAGAGGAGAGAGTCCGCCCACAGCCTCACCCGCCGAGAAGGAGCTGGGGGCCCCCTTCGCTTGAGGGGGAGCCATCCCTCCATCGGCCACGCTCCTGACCAGACCCTGAACACTACCCCGCCCAGTGCCCAAACCATGTCACTACTACCCTGTTTCCCCGAAAATAAGACAGTGTCTTATATTAATTTTTGCTCCCAAAGATGCGCTAGTTCTTATTTTCAAGGGATGTCTTATTTTTCCATGAAGAAGAATACAGTACACATTTATTGTTAAATGAAAATAAAGGAAATTTATTACCTGTATACGCTACGGTAGTACGGTAGTTGTCAACACAAACCAGACAAACTGTGAATCCTACAGTATCAAGAATTTACTCATTTATTCAATGACAATCATGTCATCATCTTCTGGAACATCATCATAACAATCCAATTCCTGAATTTCCTGGTGAGTTTCTTGTGACTCCATTTCTTTCAGCATCAGTGGACCAAATCTCTCATGATTAGCCTAGGAGGGCCTTATTTTCGGGGGATGCCTTATATTTCACTCAGAAGGAAACCTGTAGGTAGGTCTTATTTTCAGAGGATGTCTTATTTTCAGGGAAACACGGTATGAGCTTTCTCGTAGTAGGAGCTCTCGGCGAGGGTTAAAGAAATGATAGTTGTCCCTGAGCTTTATAAACTCCCATCATGTGCCATTCAGGAATCTGGCTTTGTGCAGAAATCTCCTGGGATTTCTTGGAGAGGGAAGAAATTTCTCCACGCACAGGTGCTCTGTTGGCCGTGGGACCTCGCTCTGCGGGCGGGGACACCCCAGCAGGATTAGCCCTCTGTGCCTCAGAAGGTCAAACAGGGGTCACACCTACAGAGCCAGCTCTGGGAATGAACCCTCTGAGCGCAGGGGGAGAGGGAGAGAGAGCGGGTGGTGTTCTCCAGGTGTGTGTGTTACTCATGTGTTCTGTGCGGGTCCAGCTGTGTTCCCATCACTGGCGAATAAACCTACTGAAGCACAAACGGTTTGCGTCTAATTTTGGCCCTTCTCGGGGATTAGAACAGGGCAGTGAGAACAGCTGCCTGCAGAGGAAGCATGTGCTTGCCTGGCCCCCGAAGAATTGGGGGCGGCGAAGCCCAGGTTTTAGGGAGACGATGGGTTAGGGCTGGCATGGACACATCAGTGCAAGCCCAGGGGTCAGACGCTAGGCTGGCAGGACCCAGTGAGCCTGGCAGGGCAAGGGGCGGGGCTGTGGCCGGAAGGTTGCGCCATGCGTGTGGCAATGGGGGAAGCAGATGTGGGTGGAACATGGGGCAACCTGCTGCGGGCTCTGAGCAACATCCCCTTCCTGCCCGTAGGGGGGGGGGGCCCTCAGGAGCCCCCTAAAAGGCCAGTGAGCTTGCTACCGAGCCCCAGGAAATCCCTGCCTCTGCTATCACCGTCCCAACAGCCTTATAAACTCCCCATCGGGCTGCCGTTCAGAAATCTGGCTCCGTACAAAAACCTCCTGCAGTTTCCTGGAGATGGGAGTATCTGGGGGATTCCTGGCGGGTGGGGAGACCGTGGGCAGGGCAGGAGAGTAAGAACAGTTGGCCCTGGGATGGGCAGGATGGGCTGGACCATGGCCGGGCACTCTGCCCATCCACCACAGGCTCCAGGTGAGGCTACATGGCACAACGGAAAGGCCATGTGCCGCAGAGCCCAGTGATCCCCTGTGGAACGGGTGCTCTCCGCTGTGCACTGAACCTCTCTGAGCCTCAGTTTTCTCCTCTGCGAAATGGGCATCACTGTGCCTGCCCCACAGAGCTTGCATGGGATTTAAGTGACACGATTAGAGACATGATGTAAACGCCTGGCGCTTGAGGAAGTGCTCAGTAAATGATGGCTATTGCTATGTAGCATCCACCAGCCCCTCCTCTAGCCACTGCCCTTCAGATAAATTCCCAATTCCCGCGTTCTAGTCAGGGACAAAGGTCCTCTGAGATCCAGAGGGCAGATGTGGAAGGGAAGGAAGGGAAGACTGTCCCGGCAACTTTCAGATCGTATCCTGCTGGTCTCAGCTTTTTAATTTGTTAAAATTTGTTATTGGTTTCAGAGAGGAAGGGAGAGGGAAAGAGAGAGATAGAAACATCCATCATGAGAGAGAATCATAGATTAGGTGCCTCCTGCACATCCCACACTGGGGATCGAACCTGCAAACCGGGCGTGTGTCCTGACCGGGAATCAAACCCTGACCTCCTGGTTCAGAGGCCGTGGCTCAGTGGCTGACAGCTTTAAGAGATGAATCAGGAAACCAAAGGTCTGTCTTCCTTGTGAGGATTTACAGCTCTGGGTGGCGCTGGGCCTGCCCGACTCACACTTCGTTCAGAATTAGGAATACGTGACTGCAGGGCCCTGGGAGGAGGCTGCCCAGCGCTGGCCTCCTGCACCCTGGCTGGCGGCCCCGGAGGGTGGGGTGTCAGGCTGGGGCGGCTGGGGCTCAGGCAGATGGCAGGTGAGGATTGGATGACACCCAGAGCCTGTGGAAACGTCACTACGAAGCCCATGTCATCGCCTACGACCTGCAGCTCAAAGGAGCAGTGGGCAGATTTTCCCCAGGCCCATTCCCCCGCAGTGAGTCCCCCCCGTTCTGGGCCCCAGGCCTTGGTCTCCCGGTCCCGGCATTTTCTTGTGATGGTGGCGAGGATAAGGATGGCTGCTCCTGGGAGCAGGGACAGGGGTCACCCTTGGAATTCCTAGAAAGGAACGCACACGGGACACCAGGCTGGGCACTGTCACTGCGGGCACTCAGTAGAGCACATGTGTCAAACACAAGGCCCTCGGGCCAAATCCAGCCCGCCAGGCCTTGCAATGTGGCCCGCACCGCGCTGTCATCACTGCACTCCGCTGTCAGTTTATGACATTGTCAGTTTATGACTGTTCAGTAAACCATTCGGCCCGCGATTTAGGCTGGATTTTAGATTTTGGCCCCTTCTCTGATTGAGTTCGACACCCCTACAGTAGAGGGTCTGTCGAGACCCGGCTGAAAGAAGCCACCGTTGGCCTCTCTCTGCAGCAGCTCTGTCCCTGAGGAGTTGAAGGTCAACCGGACAGCAAGTTTGCAGTTTCTCCTTTGAACCATTCTTGGGCCTTTCAAGGGATCTCAGCATCCTGAGAAACTGCATCTCAGCGCTAATTATATTAATCCGGAACTTGCCAATCACAGGAATTACAGCTGCCCAGGCCGTTCCCAGGGCTCCGGCAAGCAGGCACCTGTGCGGGGCGGGGCAGGGCAGGGCATCACTCTGAAATGCCTTTTTATGTGAGCGACACCACCCATAGGCACTGGACAGCTCAGTCACTATAGTTCTGTACATTTTTTTTATACACTGGACACAATCCTCAAGGGATTTGAGGCCACTTATAAAAAGTCAGCCGGGGGGGTTGGGGGGGGAAAGTCAGCCGGCTGATGGTTAAAAATTATAGCAACGTAAAGACACCAAAGCAGGGGAAATCTAGGAAAGATGGGCCGGGGGAAAGGACAGACATCTCTGACCCTGAGAATCCGTGTGGTTAAGATCAGACTTAGGATCTGAGCTTCCCAGCAGCCCCTGCAGAGAAGGGACCAGCATGAGCCATGTCACCCTCCCTGTCAGAGGGAAGGCAGCCTGCCCGCCGACTCCTACCACACATGAGCCTGTATGGAAGGACACGGAGTGGCCAGCGTCCTCAATGGCCTGGCAGCAGCGAGTGCGGTGAGAGGTTTCCCGGGGCCCGGCCCGATGTGCTCATCTGTAAAATGTGAGCGGTGCCACCTTCCTGGACTGGTGAGAACCAGACCAGGGCCTGGCAGGCAGTGAGCCCCCAACTAATGTTCATCTCTTCTCCTTCTCTCCGTCCCCGTCCCCACAGCCCAGGTGCCTTACTCACTGTCTCCAAGACAGCTACGAATATTCAGGCCTGTGTGATTTGGCACACATACCCCGGCCCTGGGTCCGGCTCAGGGAGAGATTCTGGCGCCCCAGCCGGGAATGAGCAGCCGTGGACCCTGACTTGAGGAGGTTCACAGAGGGGCAGAGAAGTAGGGCTGGCAAACAGACAAGGCAGCATGGCCTGGTGAGTACAATTATAAAGGAATAGTAGTAGCTACAATGGCTTCCAATTTTAACGACATAAGCTGAGCTGTTCCTCAAGAACAGCGTGGGAAAGGAAACCCACAGACACAGTAAGGAGTTCGTGCATACAGAACCCTAAGCAAAGCTCTTAGCAAACTCAATTCCAAAAGGACACCATGTCAGATCAAACTAGATTCCCAGGAATACAACTTTCACCCTAGAAAACCAGTTCAATGCATAATAGGTAAACAAAACAAAACAACAAAACAAAACAAAACAAAAAACACACAATCAACTCAATAAATCAGAAAAAAAATTGATAAAATTTCTACTTATAACCTTAAAATAAAGCTTATCTAAGAATAGAAAGGAACTTCTTTTTTATATAAATATATTTTATTGATTTTTTTACAGAGAGGAAGGGAGAGGGATAGAGAGTTAGAAACATCAATCAGCTGCCTCCTGCACACCCCCTACTGGGGATGTGCCCGCAACCAAGGTACATGCCCTTGGCCAGAATCGAACCTGGGACCTTTCAGTCTGCAGGCTGACTGCTCTATCCACTGAGCCAAGCTGGTCAGGGCAAAACGGACTTCTTTATCCTGACGAAGACCGTCCACAATAGTGGCTCTCGGAAGGTGGTCCCTGACCTGTAGTATCCGCATTGCCTGGGAACTTGTCTGAAATGCAATCCCTCAGGTCTCACCAGGGCCTGCTGAATCAGAAACTCGGGGCTGGGAGCAGTTGGGAACAGCTGCTTTCTGGTTGTTGTTTTTTAAAATATATTTTTATTAAGAAGAATGGAGAGGGAGAGAGATAGAAACATCAATGGTGAGAGAGATTCATTGATCGTCCCACTCTAGGGATTGAGCCCATAACCCAGGCATGTGCCCTGACCGGGAATTGAACCCTGATCTCCTGGTTCATAGGTTGACACTCAACCTCTGAGCCACGCCGGCTGGGTACTTTCTGCTTTTTCATGAGCCCTCCGGGTAACCCTGGTGCTGCTAGACTTGGCGATCCACTGATCTACAAGAACCCGCCTCACACATCACACTTAACGACGAAATGTTGAAACCACCCTCCTAGGATCAGACAAGACCTGGGTGCCCACTGCCGTCACTTCAGTTGAAAGGTGACCCTGGCCTCCAGCGGGCGGAGAGCAGAGGCTGTGCGGACCTTGGGAGGGCTGCTGGGGCGGCAGCCGGGGCCAGCTGCTCCGGGGCCAGCTGCTCAGGGAAGGGCAGTGACCACACGGTGACCAGACCGCGATGCCACACCAAGCTGCCTCTCTCCGGAAGAGCCCCCGGGTGCCTGGGGGTGGCGGGCAGCTGTGGCAACAAAGCCTGGCTACCTCCTGGTGGTGGAGGTGTGGCCCTAAGGTAACATCAGCAGCAGAATGGACAACATCGGGACCATGAAGCCTTCCCATTAGGAACTAAATTAACACCAAATACCGCGATCAAAGTGGTAGAAACGAGGGAGGCCAGGGTGACGTGAGCAGAAAACCTCTGGGAAGCAGTTTCAAATATTAGACATTCTACCTTTAGGAAAACAATCAAGGAAGTAATTCTATTCAGGCGAATGTTTATTTGGGGAGAGAGGCGGCGATGGGGGCGGGGGGAGAAGAGAGATTGGTTTATGCTTGCTTAAAATGTGAAAACATGTGGGAACAGGCCAGTCTGGACAATCTCTACACACTCCCAATTTCTACTTGATGTTATGGAGAGGCCGGGAGAGTCTTTGTGTCAGAGTATGATGGTTTTAAGTTATAGCTCTGAAAAACTGGAAAGTCGAGCAGGGTAAGAGCGGTTTTTCCATAAAACCAACAGGCGATATAATTCCCTCATTACATTCACTGTTTGTTAGCTGCCTCTTTCTCCTAGAAAAAGGAACTCCATGAAGGCAGGATGTTGGTCTGTGTGGGTCACTTTGTGCCCACCGAGCTTAGAACAGTGCCTGGCACACAGTAGGCACGCGATAGATTTGTGCTGAATTAACAAACCTGCTTTGGCTTCTTCTCTTTGTGGCTTATTCACAGCCAGCTTAACCTTCAAGTTGCCGAAGAGAAAAAGGGAAGGAAGAAAAAAAGAAAACTTCCCCCAAGGAATCTCAGCCTGGGGGCAGAGCCCAGGCTGCCTGCTGACTTGCTGTGTGACCGTGGGCGCGTCACACACCCTCTCTGTGCCTGTGTCCCACCCACAGAACTCGGACTGGACTTGGTGTGCTCTGAGGGCCCCTAACTGACAATTGGCAGTTCTCTTCTCCAGTCTCCATTTGGAGCTCAAACTAGTCCTCATCTTATGACCAGCTACAAAAATGGGGTTTATGAAGACCTACTGTGTGCAAGCAGTCCTGTGGATGCTTTGGAGTCCCAGGTCTGGCGGTGGCATCTGCTGGCACAGAAAATGAAACTTGAGCCTGGAGAAGGCGGTTCTGGATCCTGGACCCCATATTATGGGCCGTGGGGTTTAGGGAGCATCATTTAGCTTCTCTGAGCCGCAGAGAACTCGTCTATAATGTGGGCATCGTGATGGGACCCCTCTCGTGGGGAGGCTGCATGAAACAGGATTGGAACCCATGCCTGCCTAACCCCACAGCCTCCGGATCCCTACGGGCGATGCCTCCTTTGGGTGCTCCTGCTGGGACTGCCTATCCACCCCACCCCCTCCCACCACTGGCCCAGGTGCAAGCACGGCTCTGTGGCCGAGTGAGTGTCCCTTTGGCCGATGTGACCCCCCTGCAATGTCTAGCCTGACAGCCAGAGGCCTCGGCAAGAGGCAGGCATCCTGCAATGTGCAGGGAACGCTGGCTTCCCGCTCTGCCACACGCTGGCTGTGGTGCCTTGGGCAAGTCACCTTTCTGCTCTGAGCCTCTATTTTCCCTTCTGTAAAATGGATAGGCAGTCACAATCAGCTCCTATACACCTTGCACTGCAGTAAGAAGGAGATGTATAGCTCTAGCTCACATGTGTCAAACACAAGGCCCGAGGGCCAAATCCAGCCCGCCAGGCCTTGCAATGTGGCCCGCACCGCGCTGTCATCACTGCACTCCGCTGTCAGTTTATGACATTGTCAGTTTATGACTGTTCAGTAAACCATTCAGCCCGCGATTTAGGCTGGATTTTAGATTTTGGCCCCTTCTCTGATTGAGTTCGACACCCCTACTTTGGCGCCTTGGATAGAGTGTCACCCTGCGGACTGAAGGATCCCGAGTTCGATTTTGGCCAAGGGCAAGTACCTTGGTTGCAGGCTCGATCCCCGGCCACCAATCAATGTGTCTCTCTCACAACGATGTTTCTCTCTCTGTGTCTCTCTCCCTCCCTTCCACTCTCTCTAAAAATCAGTGGGGAAAATATCCTCAGGTGAGGATTAACAACGATAACAAAAAGTAGACATTGCAAAATCAGACAAACTCATGCACGTCGGCAGGCAGCTCATGCGTCTCATTCTCTGGAGCAGGGTATTCGGTTCAAAGGCTGACTCCGCCACTGGCTGCTTATCCTGTCTGAGCTGCTGCTTCTGTAAAGTGGTAATAAGAACATACTGACGGCCCTAACTGGTTTGGCTCAGTGGGTAGAGCATGGGCCTGCGGACTGAAAGGTCCCAGGTTTGATTCCGGTCAAGGGCATGCACCTTGGTTGCGGGCACATCCCCAGAAGAGGGTGTGCAGGAGGCAGCTGATCGATATTTCTCTCTCATCGATGTTTCTAGCTCTCTATCCCTCTCCCTTCCTCTCTGTAAAAAATCAATAAAATATATTTTAAAAACTAAACAAACAAACAACAACAAAAAAACAATGCACTGACGCTGAGAGCTGCCGCCAGGATGAGATGAGGGAGTAACAGCACCTGCCGCACAGCTGTCTCGGGGAGCTACTCCACGTCCAGTGCAGGGCAAGGCACCCACCCAGGCAGCACCCAGCGGGTGACCCAGCCGGGGGAGCCCTGCCCCCGCCAGGCTGGTCTGTGCATGTGGAGCCCAGGCTGTGACCTGTTGCCTAAAATCTTGACACCTCCCCTTGTCCTGGCCTTAGCCGCTCTGAGAGCCCAGGTGAGGGTAGTTAGGCAAGCTTGGCTGCACCCAGGTGTGCACGGCCCTGGGCGGGGTGGGGCTACGGACATGAGGACCCAGACCTGTGACCCCACCTCCAGGCGTCCTGAGCCCTCCGCCCTTCCTAGGAACTGACGGAGCCAGCCTGCCACCGACCCTAACCTCAACGCCCCAGGGGTCAAGGGGCAGATCCAGGGCAGAGGAGGGGCTGGGAGTGCCAGCCTCGGACTGGAGTGGGGAGGGGCTGACCCACCGAGCACAAACCGCAGGTGCTGACTCATGGCCTCCGCCGGGCAGTACAAAGGAGCCAGCCAGGGGCTTCCTGCAGCGGCGAGGACGAGCTGGCCGGACGATGGCCCAGAGGACAGTGATCCACGTGGCCCCAGAGCGGCCCACCTCTGCCGTGTGTGTGCTGGGCACCGAGGCCCAGCTGGATGTCTGCGGGTGAGCAGGGGACATCCTGGGGGCAGGGAGCA
The DNA here is from genome assembly GCF_964339955.1 of Pipistrellus hanaki. NCBI lineage: Eukaryota > Metazoa > Chordata > Mammalia > Chiroptera > Vespertilionidae > Pipistrellus > Pipistrellus hanaki. The sequence goes on along the minus strand of NC_140504.1, from coordinate 191,567,783 downwards.
GGTCCAGGGGTGCTGGATGAACAGGTTCTGCTGACATGGGCTGTGCGGTTGACTTGGGCTCCAGCCTCTGTAGCTGTTGCCAGGGGAGAAACTGGAAAGGGAAGACTTGAGTGGCTCTGGGAGGGGCCCAGACTCAGGGCAGTGGGGTCTTGGCCATGTACTAATGGGAGTTCCCTGGGGGCCTCACCACACATCAAGTATGATCACTGAAGCTCAGAGAGGGTCTGTGATTTGCCTAAGATCACACAGCACGTGTGCCTCAGAAGCAAGGCTAGACCCTGGACTTCATGACCCAGACCTGGTTCATGGGTGCAGCCAAGCCTCCCTCCGGGGGTGCCTAACAGGATGGGGGTGATGAGACAGGCTCGGCCGGGGGAGAGGCTGAGGTGGGAAACCTGGCCCTGCTGTTGGCTGGCTGGGTGGGTTTGGGCCTCTGAGCCTCAGTTTCCTTGTCTATGAAATGGGAGTAATACCCACTTCATAGGGCAGTTAGAGATATTAAATGTGAACATGTTAAGTTCTTAGCCACCGTGTGGGGCATATTCCTGGTAGCTGCTCATTCCTTCACCCATTCATTCAACAAACACCAACTGAGTACCTACTATGGGCTAAGCCCTGGGTCAAGATCTAGTTAATCAAATGGCCCAGGAACACTCTCAGAGGGTGTGCATCGCATGGTCAGCATCGTTGTTGTTGTTGTTAGTAATAATACTGCCAGCCCTGGTTTCCTCCCTCACAGGCTGGTCCTAGAATGGCCCCTGCAGGAATTTCTGGGGAATGTCTTTGGAAGTGTCCCTGGCCTGGACCTGGGCAGTGGGAGAACAGCGGTAACTGCTAAGGTGGCTTCCCAGGAGGGGGCGGGAGACCGAGAGGGGGAGGAGGAGAGGAAAAGGGAGCCTCGTGTCCTCTGAGGCTCCTCCTTCAGGGTCTCCCAGGCTCACGGCTGACATTCACATCACACTTCCCACACAAAGCTCATTCCACAGCCCCATGGTCGGCAAACTGTGGCTTTCGAGCCACTTGAGGCTCTTTGGCCCCTTGAGTGTGGCTCTTCCACAAAATACCACGGCCTAGGCGATTCTATTTTGAAGTGGCATTAAAAGAAGTTTAAGTTTTAAAAATGTGGCTCTCAAAAGGAATTTCAATCGTTGTCCTGTTGATATTTGGCTCTGTTGACTCATGAGTTTGCCGACCACTGCCATAGCCTATGAGATAGGCAATGCTGTTATTCCCACTTTACAGAAGGAGAAACTGAGGCTCTGAGAGCCACACAGCTAGTAGGTGAGGATTCACACCCAGGCAGCCTGGGTCCCGGACCTTCCTCTCTCCACTTCGGTCCCTGGACCAGCCCTCCCATCACTTCTAACCTGCCCGGCACAGCAGTCCCCAGCCAGCGCTTCTGTCCCATCTGCGCAGCCACCACCCGTACTGCAGCTGAATTCTCTTAAAACACAGCTGGGCTGAAACCGGTTTGGCTCAGTGGATAGAGTGTCGGCCTGCGGACTGAAAGGTCCTGGGTTTGATTCTGGTCAAGGGCATGTACCTTGGTTGCGGGCACATATCCAGTGGGGGGTGTGCAAGAGGCATCGATGATTCTCTCTCACTGATGTTTCTAATTCTCTATCCCTCTCTCTTCCTCTCTGTGAAAAATCAATAAAATATATATATTTAAAAACACAGGGTCGGCACCCCTCCTCAGCAGCATGCACCCTAGACCCCCTCTGGCACAGCGCATGCCTCCAGACCCTTGCTCAAGCCGTGGCCTCTGCCACTGGGCTCAGACCCCCCCTCCCTACCCCCTTCCGGGTTAGAAAGAGGCGGGGACAGGCCATTCGGTGTGGGTGCCGATGATGCCTGAGCTGCTGTCAGCTCTGCCTGTGATTTTCACTGGCGGCTGGGGAAGTGCTTTCCCTGGAACAGGAAATACACGGATGATATGCAAACGAAATTCCTGGAAACCTGCTGAGGTGCTTCCTGTGATGCGTGTGGCCGGGGTCAGGGCTGATTCATGACCCCAGAGACTGGGTGCCAGCCCTTCCATCGGGATTTCTGATCCTCACAGAAACCCTGCGAGGTAAACGCTGTCATCATGCCCATTTTAGAGATGAGTAATCTGAGGCTTTAACCAGATAAAAAAAACATCTACCCAGGATTGCACAAACTAAAGGTGGCAAAGCCAGGAGATTTGATCCCAAACCCACCTGCCTCTCCAGCACACATGCCTCTGAGCCCTGTGTGGTTGGCCTTGCTGGGCACAGCTTGCCCAGCGGTGGAATTATGTCCAGGAGTCCCAACCCCGGTGGGTGTTCTGAAGCTGCCAGCGATGGGCTTCTCCTCTTCCTCAATAGGAGACCATTCCGTGTCTCATACAGTGAGGGGCATGAGCAAGCCTGTTAGTGTCTCAGAGCCTCCGTTTACCCATCTGTAAAATGGGAGCATCAACACGCACCTTGCTGGGTTGTGGCGAGAGTTAAATTATAAAATGCAGGCCAGGTGTCCGGGAGAGTGGTCCCCCTTTGCTAAAAGAGTTGCGTGAGCCCCCGCATGAGTGAGTGTCGCAGACCCACTGGTGGCCGTGGGGAAGGCAGTGCTGGGTGCAGGAGCTGGAGAAACGCTGTCCCTCATGTGGGCTCGGGCTCTCAGTGCCGCCTCTCCAGAGGCTCCTGGACGTTACCGGAAGAGTCAGCTCCGATTTGTCTTGTATTAATTAGCGGGCATGAGTGCCCCTATACAGAGACACAGTGAACCCCCATGCCCCTGAGACTCCCTGTTGTTTGGCTGCCTGCCACCTTCCCGGAAGCCAGCCGCCCGTCACCTGGGAGGACAGGGATTGATGAGGGGAGATTGAGAGGACCTCTGGGCAGAGGTGGGGAGAGGAAGGGTGTGTGGTTTCCTATTGCTGCTGGAGAAGTTACCACAGACTTAGTTGCTCAAAATGCTGTCTCTCACCCTAACCGGTTTGGCTCAGTGGATAGAGCGTTGGCCTGTGGACTGAAGGGTCCCAGGTTTGATTCTGGTCAAGGGCATGTACCTTGGTTGTGGGCACATCCCCAGTGGGAGGTGTGCAGGAGGTAGCTGATGGATGTTTCTAACTGTCTATCTCTCTTTCTGTAAAAAATCAATAAAATATATATTTTTAAATTTATTTTTAAATGCTGTCTCTCAATAAAAAGAATAACAAATGTATTATTTTACAGTTTGGGAGACCAGGAGCTCAACAATGGGTCTCACAGGGCTAAAATTCATGGCGCTCAAGTCAGCGTGTGGGCAGGGCTGTGTGCCTTTGTGGAGGCGGAGAGAATCCGCTCCTTGTCTTTTGCAGCTTCTGGAAGTCACCCACATTCCTCAGCTCATGGCCCCTTCCAGCAATTGCCTCACCCTGGCCTCTGCGCCCATTACCCATTTTCTCTCACTCTATCTCGCCCAACCCTCTTCTGAAGATGCTTATGGTTACACTGGTCCCACCCAAATAGTCCAGCATAATCTCCCCATCTCAAGGTCCACAATCACATTTGCAAGTCCTCTTTTCTGTGAGAGGTACCATAGGCATAGGTTTGGGGACTGATATGTAGTCATATTGGGGGCTCTGCGATTCTCCCTGGAGAGGGAAAATCTCTTTTGGAGAAAGAAATCCCTCCTGATTGGAGTGATGGGGAAAAGATCCAATGGTGCAGGTCCCACAGAGATGGGTCTTTGGGCTGGGTTGGATTAGTGACCCCTTAGAATGTGATGAAAGAACACGCTCCCTATACTATATGTTACCTGTCCTTTAATATTTGTTAAAATTTGTTTTTAAAAATATATATTTTATTGATTTTTTACAGAGAGGAAGAGAAAGGGACAGAGAATCAGAAACATTAATGAGGGAGAAACATAGATCAGCTGCCCGCAACCAAGGCTCATGCCTTTAACAGGAATTGTACCCGGGACCCCTCAGTCTGCAGGCCAACGCTCTATCCACTGAGCCAAACAGTCCAGGCAGTCCAGGGCTGTTAAAATTTGTTTTATGGCGAATTACGTGGAGATATATATTATAATATATATATTTAGTGATCCATGTGTGCTTTGCTTGGGGAAAAATCTGTATTCACTAGTTGTGGGTACAGAATTCTATATATGCCTCCTAAATCAAGATTGTTACTTGTGTTCCTTTTTTGTCTGCTTAATCTATTGTTATTTGAGAAAGAGGGGTTGACATCTTCAACCATGATGGTGAATTTGTCCACTTCTCCCTGTATGTCTATCAAGTTTTACTTTCTATATCTATTGAGCTATAGTATTAGGTACATACAAGTTTCGAATATCTTCTAGGTGAGTTGAACCTCATTCTTTGGTCGAGATCTTCTCTATTGCTAACAGTGCATTGTTCGTCTGGTATTAATATGCCCACCCCAGCTCTCTTTTGGTTAGTATTGGATTAATGTACTTCATCTTTTCTGGGTCCTTATATTTTAGGGGTATCTCTTATAAATAGTATATAGCTATTGTTTCTTTATCTAATCACAAACTCTCTTTTAACCATTAACATTAATCCATTCACATTTATTTTGAATATTTATATGTATGGATATGTTTTTATTAGTTTTCAGAGAGAGGAAGGGTGAGGGAGAGATAGAAGCATCACTGATGAGAGAGAATCATCGATCAGCTGCTTCCTGCATGCCCTCTACTAGGGACTGAGCCGATATGTGCCCTGACCAGGAATTGAATCATGACCTCCTGGTTCATGGGTCAACACTCAACCATTGAACTACACCAGCCAGGCTGGACAGGTTTTTACCATTATTTTTATTTGTCTTTATTTTTCCCTATGTTGTCTTTTGCTCTTTTATTGCCTTTTTGAATGAAATTTTCCTGTTCTTATTATTGTATTTTCTGCATGTGTATAATTTTATGAACTCCATTCCTACTATTTAAATTTAATCATCAAATTTTAACTCTATAAAATCTAGATAAACACACTGTTAATTCCACAATTTTTATATATTTTTTAAAAATGTTTTTATTGATGAGAGAGAGAGAGAGAGAGAGAGAGAGAGAGAGAGAGAGAGAGAGAGAGAGATTTCCCACACAAACCCCGACCAGAGATCAAACGCAGACCCTGGGTATGTGCCCTGACCAGGAATTGAACCAGTGACCTTTCGGTGCATGGGAAGATGCTCAACCAACTGAACCACACCAGCCAGGGTTACCATTTTGATATTTGAAAACCTTTTTTATACAGACAATATGTATATTTACCATTTTTATTTGCTCACCATTCTCTCTTGCCTGTCGGACCATGCTTCTGGCCTCTGAGAGTTTCTTCTTAAAGCATGTCTTTAGAAACTGGCTTGGTGAAAGTGTGCTGGTTTTAAAGTGTCAGCTCTTCTTTACCTGAAGATGTCTTCGTTAAAATATAATTGGTCATGTAGACAATTCTAAGCTAACAGTTATTTCTTTGATATCTACTTTGAAGATATTATTCAATGGTCTGCTGGGCTTCATTGTTGCTATGGGGAAGCTTGCTCTCAGTCTGACTGTTATTCCTTCATAGGCGATCTGGCTTTCCTTTAAGATCTTCTCTTTGTCTTTGGTGTTCTTCAGTTTAACTAGTGAGTTGTGTGTGTGTGTGTGTGTGTGTGTGTAGAGAAGGGACTCATTGGAGATTTTCCTGACTTCTCATGATTGCAGCAATGTTTCAAAAAATCACATTTTAGGCAGATCCAGTTGTTTTTCAAAAAGGAAGGCCCTTCAGAGTACTGGCCTGCCATAATTCCAGAAGCAGAAGTCTGTCTGATTCTTTGTTTGGGCACAACCCTGTGTGTGTTTGTGAGAGTAAGCCTCCGGAGTGCACGTTGCTCTGTGCACACATCCGTGTGTGTGTGTCTTTGCTGTGCACACCTCCCTGCAATGTTCCCAGTTCCGGTGTAAGCCCTCTGGACCAGGGGACTTGCTTTGTTTCTCAGGACCTCCTGACAAACCCCTTCTCCCCCCGGTCAGGGTCAGACTGGCTGCTCTCTGGTGTGGACACTCTTTGGGGAAAGGAAGACAGCTGGGGAGAGCTGGGGAGGGCCAGCCTCACCGAGCCTCCCTGTCCTCCCTGTCTGTGCCTCTCACAGCTCTGCCCCCAGGGGCTGCACCTTCTTCAGCATCAACGCCTCCCCCGGGGTGGTTGTGGATGTTGCCCATGGCCCTCCCGCCAAGAAGAATCCCACGGGTTTCTCCAAGTGGCCCCTGGACCCCGGACTGGAGGTGAGCCTGAGGATGAGGGCCGCCAGCAGCAGCATGGGTGACGAGAAGGTGAGTGGGCAGCTGGGGGCGGGCTGTGTGGGAGGAGGCCAGCGGGCCAGCTACCCACCATCTGCCCTGCCCCGGGGAGGGCTTCCGTCTCTCTGAAAAAGCTCGTGATGGCTCATGCCAACCATGGTGTCCTCACAGACAATACAGGATGCCAGGGGGTATTGATAGATAGGCCAGGGTTTTGATGAAATTCACTTATTCAGCAAATGTTTCATAATCACCTACTATATGCCAAGCACTGCTAGACCCTGTAGATACAAAAATAAACAAGACGGAGCCGGGGAGAGGGCTGCAGCCTTTACAGAGCTTATAACTTGTGGGTGAGGGTATCAGATACTATATAGGGGAGCAATTACAGATGGTGGTGAACACTCCAAAGCCCGCAGCCAGGCAGCCCCAGGAAACTCCGGTCCATGCCGGCGTATTTAGTTTCCTGTGGCTGCTGTACCACACACGGTTGGCTTAGAACAACAGAACTACATCCTCTCGCCATGCCGCAGGACAGACATGGGAAACCCAGGTGCCCGGCAGGCCACGCCCCCTCTGGAGGGCCTCAGGGAGAACCGTGGCTCCGCCTCTTCCGGAGGCTGTTGGCTGTTGGCACTCGTAGACCAGGGCCTCATCACTCCAGTCTCAGCCTCGGTGCCACACTCCTCCTTGGGCTGCCAAACCTGCCTGTTTCTCTGTCATCACTGAGGCCTCCCCCAGTCATCCAGGCTGATCTCATCCCAAGCTCCTTAATTACGTCTGCAAAGATCTTTTCTCCAAATAAGCTCACACTTAACTGGCTCCAGGGATTAGGATGCGGAGATATCTTTTGGGGCACCACCATTTACCACTGCACCCTCATTGGCTGTAGATGGGCTCAACACGACCCTCTGGGGTTCCCACGGAGGGCTGGGCCAAGGGGCCGTTTGTTCTCCCAGCAGGACGGGCCTGGCAGGCTCCCCACTGGGGCAGAGAATTGCTCTGCTGCAGGAGCACAGAGCTTGGTTATCAAAGCAAATTGGGGAGGGTACAATCAGGGAAAACTTCCTGGAGGAAGTGGCAAGCTGAAGAACGGTCTGAGTGGCCCACCAGAGGGAAGGAAAGAAGAGAGAGCTCTTATCTAGGTAGGGGATGTGATCTGTGTGCTCACCCTGGGAGAGGAGAGAGTGAGACTCGTTGCGGAAACTGGGGAAGATGTGATGGTGAGAAGGGAGAGTGGAAGGGAAAGTGGGAAGTGGGGTGGGGAGAAAGCAGGGCAGAAAGTCAGTATTAAAGGGTTTCCATCAGGAACATCACTTTGTGAAAGCAACAGGAAGCCAAGGAAAACGTGTCATCCAGGCTGCATTTGTGTGCCTGCTCAGGCACACAGCAAGGAGCAGTTCGTGTTTGCTGAGTGACTAAGAGACGTCATGAGTGGTTTCCTGCTGTCCCATAGGTTCAGATTTCATACCACGGACCCCAGACCAAACCAGTCCACGCCCTGCTCTACCTCACCGGGGTGGGTAAGTGTCCAGGACCCCTCCCCCTCCCCCTCCACACAGCCTGTCTCTAGGAGCTGACTCAGACAGAGTGGGGAAAGGGCTCAGCTTCTAGCCAGCCACGGAGCTGGTGGTCCATAAAGGTTCCCTCCTCAGTCCGGGAGCCATGGAAGGTACAACTGGGGAGAGAGGGCATTGCAGGAAGCTCCAACTTCTTAATATTTCGTTTCTCAACTTAGGATATGGTGCACAGATATTCAATACATGAGTCTCTTATCTTTTTGACTACTTTTTAAAATGTAAATGATGACATTGTCTTATGCAGTAATATATACCAGTGTTCCCGAAATTCCATTATTGGCATCCCATTACTTTTGTCATATCAATGATCTACCTAGACTCCTATTTATTCAATAGCCTTCTTTAAATAAAGTTTATTTCTAAATCTTGAACAACAACTTAATGACATTATTATTATTTAAATGTGCATTAAGCATATGGACTGTCTCTGAAACCTTCAGGTTTCGTTTCATTAATCAATGCCATTCATTATTCCATATCTATTTCATGGGTAGGCATTTTAATAATAATGAGGATAATGATAATAATAAGGCACCAACACTATAAACTAGGCACTGTGTTAAGACTTTACATTTAAACTTTACAACAATCCGACGAAATTGCTACTATCGTTACTATTGTCCCATTTTACCCTGTGCCCTTACCAGCCCTCTCCTCTCACTTGGTGGATTTCAGAAATCTCCTTGAGGGCAGACATCACCCGCACCGGCAAAGTGAAGCCCGCCAAAGCCGGGAAGAGCCAGGTACCTCAACCTTGACCGACAGGCAAAATGCTCCCTGCAAAGCCACTGGGTTCTCCTCTGGCGCCCCCTAGTGGTGATGGGGTGGCTGGCGGTCTGCCTCACATAATCCCGAGTTCCCTGGAAGTCACAATTTAGGAAGAACCAGAAAAAGAAGGACGTGGAAAACGCCATGATCACTTTGGTTTACATATTTCCCACCTCTTCGACTGCGGGGGGCTATTTCTCTGTTTTCCGTGTCCATCTCCATCACGGGAAAGGAAACAGTCAGGTTCCTGAGTGGAGGAGCTGGGGATTAAGAAATTAGAGAAAGAAAGAAGAGACCAAGAGGCAGAAATTGATTCATCAAGCTGGGTGCCAGGTGGGCGCCATCTTCTCTGATGGAGAAGCAGCAAGCAAGCACCCAAGCCACGCAGCAGGTTTATTTACAGCAGTGTTTCCCAAACTTCTCTCATGATGAGAATCACCTGGTGGAGTTGTTAAAACACAGATCCCTGAATCCCAACTAAGAAGTGCTAAACTAGAATTTTTGGGAACATATAGGTAAAATTGTATACTTAACTAGTGCTCTAAGACAGATTCTATATACAGAGCACTAAGTTAGGTATGCAATTTTACCTATATGTTCTCAAAAATTCTAGTTTAGCACTTCTTAGTTGGGATTCAGGGATCTGTGTTTTAACAACTCCACCAGGTGATTCTCATCATGAGAGAAGTTTGGGAAACACTGATTTACAGGGTTGAGGGAGCTTATTTGCATTCTTAACTAGGCCCTAGCATTACTGGATTTACATATCTAGACCGGCCCTTGCTGACACCTGGACAAAGGTAAGGCAGACACTGAATAACACCCCCAGCCCTCTTGGGAGGGTGGACATGGACTCTGCCAGTGCCTCGGGCTCAGCTGGCCATTTAAAGGATGTCCATGTGCCTTCTCATTCGTCCCTCTACATTCTACAAAACTAGGTTTTCCACCGGCTGTGACTTCAGTGATCATGCTGCCCTGCAAACTGGAGACCAGAGTCACTCAATGAATGTGCCGCAGAGAGGAAATTCTGCAGGCAGGTCTCCACTCTGGCACCACGTCCCCCGCCCCAGGCTTTATGCCTGCTAAGGGAGAGTCAGTCCCATGATGCTGCCCACAGGGGGTGGATGACAGAGAAAGGGAGAAACGGCAGGGCCAGGGGTGAGAAGGAGCGGGGCAGGGCGAGGAGTGTATGTTACAGGAAGAGAGGGGTGGGCCTGTAGGTGAGGGGGGTCTTAAGTATAAGGTGACCAGACGTCCCGCTTTTGGTGGAACAGTCCCGATTTTCAACAATTTGTCCCACATCCCGCGGCGTCTTTAAAAAGTCCTGATTTTTTTTTTTTTAATTTTTTTTGTTGTTGTTGAAACCGGTTTGGCTCAGTGGATAGAGCGTGGGCCTGCCGACTGAAAGGTCCTGGGTTTGATTCTGGTCAAGGGCATGTACCGTGGTTGTGGGCACATCCCCAGTAGGGAGTGTGCAGAAGGCAGCTGATCGATGATTCTCTCTCATCGATGTTTCTAACTCTCTATCCCTCTCTCTTCCTCTCTGTAAAAAAATCAATAAAATATATATATATTTCAAAAAGTCCCAATTTTTAACAGTTTATCCTGCGGGACTTTTTTAAAACGCCGCGGGACAAATTGTGAAAAATTAGGACTGCCCCCCCAAAAGCGGGACGTCTGCTCACCTTATTTAAGTGGGGTGCACAGAGAGACCCCAGGGAAGGACTGTCCCCCCCCCCCCCAGACGCTGTGCTCACATCAAGAGGAAATGACCCGTCCAAGGCTTAAGATCCCTTTGTGGGTTCCGTCCCAAGTGGGGAAAGCATCCTGCCTCTGAGAGTGGGATCCATCTTCCGTCCCACCCCACACGCAGCCATTCCCACCCACAAAAGACATCATGGCGACCAGCGCCTGCCCCAGGGGGCTGCGGAATGCGCTTTAATCTTCCCCAGACGGCCACTGGCTGCCAAGAATGGTGCCCATACTTGGGTGAGTGAGTCACTAAAAGTTCGCGTCAAGAGTAACTATTCAGATTAGAATCTTGGCCCAGACACTCAGCTCCGTTTGGGATGCCAATCCAGCCGCTTTCATAGGCTGTGGAAACCAGTTGTCCTGTCCCGGGCTCCTTGTTTACAGTAGATGGATTGCATTTTTGGTGAACTTGGTCATGGCTTTTGGAGCAGAAATCCGCCCTTGGCGACCAAAGAATGACCGAATGTGGGAGCAAGAGCCGTGCCCTGTGCGAGGCCCCGGGGATGCTGGGAACTGGTGGCTCTGCTCTCCTGGGAGCTGCAGAGACACACCCGGTGCTAAGGGCGCCCCATCTCTGCTGGGTGTCCACAGAGGACCTGGACCTGGGGCCCCCGCGGGCAGGGCGCCATCCTGCTGGTGAACTGTGACCGAGACAACCCCTGTACCTCCGCCATGGACTGCGCCGATGACAAGGTGCTTGTCAGAGCAGGTAAAGTAAAAACCCCCGGGAGGGATGGGAACAGAGCGTCGTCACTGAATAAAGCCCGTTGTCCGAGCCTCGTACCCGCCCTCAGAAATCGGGGCTGTTGGGGGCGTGTTCTTGTTGGGGTGTCCACGGTATAAGAGAAGTAAAAGATGAAATAGAGAGGGCACCGGAGACCGGCATGCCAGGACACAGGCTTTATTGAAGAGAAGAGTAGCACTGGCTGCTTCCAGAGAGAGAGAGCAGAAGAGAGTGAGGGGCAGGGTGCACCACCTTTGAAGGGGAGGAGAGGGGATGGGGCTTAGGGCACTCAGCACATGCTGATTGGTGGTTTCATGGAAGGCCTATGATTAGGGACCTAGGGACTTAATCTCGGGCCTAGGGTATTTGGCAGGTGCTGATTGGTGGTTCAGTGCTCAGGAATGTCCGGCTGCAGGTGGAGTTTATGTCACTCTCCATCCATCAGTTGGAGGAAGGGAGGATCTATCAAGAAGGCAAGTGATCTGCTCAAGGCCACACAGCAGCCAGAGAAGAATTAGGAGCAACACACTGCACTGAACCCCAACGCCTCCTCCAGGCCCCAGTGCCCATGCCCCCCACATGCTACCCAACCCAAAGTTCTGCTTTTGGGTCAAAACCGGGGCCCGAAATAATTCAAAAGGAACGCTTAGCTACCTCCCCAAAAGCAGGTCCGAGCAGCCCCGAGGCCCTGCGTGTGCGGGTCCCGGCTCTGACAACTCAGAATTGTCCATTCGTTCGCTCCTCTTACACAGGCTGAGAAGTGAGTGCTGTCTTCCTCCCCACGTTACAGAGGGGGAAACTGAGGCCTGGGGAAGTTGAGCAATTCCCCCAAGGTCACACGGCTAGTTAAGTTGCAGGCTCAGGATTTGAACCTGGGCATCCCGACACCAGGCCTGGTTTAGGGGCACGAGGATGGTGATGGGGCCGGATCTCACCGGCACACCTCTGAGGCGTGGCAGGCGGAAAGCTCATTGCCCGTCTTCCCTGGAGAAGGGGGCTCAGGGGGTGAGGCCAGCCAGCGAGGGGAGCGGCTGTGGGCTTCCCAGGGAATTGGTAGGATAGCATGGCCACAGATGCTTGCAGGGGGGCCTGGCCTGGTGCCGGGGAGCAGCCTGTGCCCGGTGCCCGGCACACTGGGAGCTGGTACCTTTGTGGGCACTCCCAGGGCCTGGGTGCTGTCATAAGCCCGTTATGCAGATGACCTCAGCCTTCCCTCTGGGTGGGCACTACTCCTAGCCCTGTTTGCCGATGAGGAAACAGGAGCCGAGCGCTGAAAGAACTTCCCCTAAGCCCCCCAGACCCAGGGTTCAAACCCCGCCCACCCAGTGCCCTTCGCCCATGACTATTGTCCAGCCCCGCTCTCCCCACACCTTGATGATTCTGGGTGGTTCACAGACTTTGCTTCTTGCTCAGGCCCAGGGGACAACTCTTTCCACATCTTCTCTTTCTTCTTCTCCTTCTCCTTCTCCTCCTCCTCCTTCTTCTTCTCCTCCTTCTCCTTCTCCTTCTCCTTCTCCTTCTCCTTCTCCTTCTCCTTCTCCTTCTCCTTCTCCTTCTCCTTCTCCTTCTCCTTCTCCTTCTCCTTCTCCTTCTCCTCCTTCTCCTTCTCCTTCTCCTTCTCCTTCTTCTTCTTCTTCTTCTTCTTTAAATATGTTTTATTGATTATTTTTACAGAGAGGAAGGGAGAGGGAGAGAGAGTTAGAAACATCACTGAGAGAGAAATATCAATCAGCTGCCCCCTGCACACCCCGTACTGGGAATGTGCCCGCAACCAAGCTACATGCCCCTGACTGGAATTGAACCTGGGACCCTCGAGTCTGCAGGCTGATGCTCTATCTACTGAGCCAAACCGGTTCAGGCAATTCTTTCCACTTATTCATCCCAGTAGCCAGCCCCTGCCCCAGCTAGTCATTGTTCTAGGTGCTTCCAGCTTGTCTCCGTTCTGGGGGCTGGGTTCAGAGCCTTGAGCAAGATACTACCGGTAGTACATAAGGTGGCGGCTATGCTAGGCTTAGCTCATCCTAGCGGGAGAAGCCCATCAGCTGGAGTAGCTTTCATTCCACAATAAGCATCCTTTGACCCCTGGGAAGGGCACAGAGAAGACGAAGCCAGGTGGCAGGGGAAGGGCGGTCGGCTGGTGGGAGGCAGGGCTCCGGGCCTGCGTCTCAGGCTGCGCCTTCTCCCCAGACGTGCAGGACATGTCCCTGGTGACGCTGAGCACGCGAACGCCCCGCGACTTCTTCTCCCAGCACCAGCTGGTGCTCCATGTGGCCAAGTCCGAGATGGACAAAGTCCGGGTGTTCCAAGCCAGCCGTGAGTGGTCCGGGCCGTCACCCCCACGCTCCCTTCCTGCCCAGCTGCGGGCACAGCCCCTTCCCGCCCGCTCTGGCAGACAGTTCCTGAGCCCCTACTGTGGGCGGGCTTCCCGGACCCACACAGGACTCTTGTTTAAGGAGATTCTTGCATCCACACTCACTGCACGTGTTAGGTTATCGGTTGCTCTCCAACATCTGACAGTAACTTCTTAGCAGCTCATGAGCACCTGCTGCTATGTAGCGCCAGGCTCAGTTCTAGGCACAGAGCAGAGAGCAAAGACCATAGCGAAGGCCCTGCCCTGGTGCTGTCTCCGTCTCAGAGGGCTGGGAGAGATGAGGAGGAAAATGATTAAGTAAACCTTCTGCCACAGATGGCGTTAAATGCGACAGGAAAGAATGGAACAGGGAAAGGGACGTGGTGACAGTGGATCTGGGACTGGGGGAGAGGAAGGTCAGGGAAGGTGTCCCCCATTGGGTGTCATTTGAGCAGAAGGAGGTATGGGAACAGCCGCATACACACCCTGGGGAAGGACAGCCCGGGCAGAGGGAACTGTGAGCGCCAAGGTCCTGAGGCAGGACAGTGCCCGGGGGCTGAGGGGTGCCGGGCCCAGTGTGCAAGGTGGTAGGTGAGGGTGGAGGAGAAAGGGCAGAGGGGCAGCCAGATCCGGTAGGCCTGGGTGACGTTGGCTTCTCCCCTGCGGGAGCTGGGAGGTGCTATCTGAGAGCTTCATGCAGGAGATGACTTGATTTTACTCACGTTCTAGACCAATGTGACTTGACTGGCATTGACTTGGTGACAAACCAACTCCTCGTCTCTGCCAAGGATTCACCTCCTCCAGGTAGCCTTCCCTGGTCCTCTGGGCTTCCCTCCAGCACAGCTCGTACTGCCATCTGTGATGCTGTCTTTGCTCCTCCCCCCTCCCTGGGGACCAGGACAGGGACGGTCTCCTTGGTCTCCCCAGGTGTCAGCTTAGAGCAGGTGCTCAGGAATGAATGAATGAGTGAATGAATGAATGAACGAACGAACAATGAATGAATGAACCACAGTGTACATGTTGGAAGTGGCTCAGGCACTCCGTCACTCCATTCTTGGACCCCAGGCTGGGGTGGGGGTTATGTCCCTGTTGGGGCTTTAGTCTCTTTCCTTAAGGGGCGGCTGGGGCCAGAGTCAGCTGTGAGGGGCCCTCAGGGCGATGTAGACCTGAGCCCCCCCTGTTTTCTCCTAGGGGGAAAACAGCACTTGGGGTACCAGGTGATCCTGGGGCCCCAGCAGCCCTCACACGCCCTGGAGCTCCCGGGCGGCCAGCACAGCACAGACTTCTACGTGGAGGGCCTCGCCTTCCCGGACGCCACCTTCCCCGGCCTCATCTTCCTCACCATCTCCCTGCTGGACACGGCCATCCCGGTAGGCCAACGTGGAGGCCCAGGGGCCCTGGGCTCAGGCAGTGGCCCAGCAGGGCAGGGGGCCGGTGGGGACCCTGGCTTCTGTGGCAACCCCTCCCCGCCCCTCTCCCTGCAGGAGCTCCCCCAGGCCCTGGTGTTCCAAGATAGTGTGGCCTTCCGCGTGGCCCCCTGGATCATGACCCCCAACACTCAGCCCCCGAAGGAGGTGTATGTGTGCAGGTGAGGGGCTCTGGGGTGCTGGGGCAGGGCATAGAGGCACCAGGGGGAGCCAGGGACCAGGAGCCCAGGGTTCTGGCTGCAGGGCCCCCATGCGCTGGCTGTGTGAATGGGGGGTGGGGAGGGAACCCCCACTGCACTGGCTGAGGGTCTCAGCCTGTCTGGGCCCGCTCAGAGGCAGGGCGGTCCCTGTAGTTGTCTGTGCAGTGGCTGCTGGCCCACAAGCAGCCTGAGGGTTGTTTCTAACTCCCAGGGCCTGAGGAGGCCGCGGGACCTGCAGGATGAGGGCCCTGAGCCGTGAGCTGCTCAGAGTGTGGCCCTTGGACCTTCTGCCACAGGAACTGCTGGGGCTCAATTAAAATGCTCCTTCCCAGCAGCCTCTGAGTTAGCAAGCTGCTCCTGGAAGCCTCGGGGTCCAGGCCGAGGCCTGGGGGCCCTTTTGAGTATGCTGGGGTGCCGGGGCCCCTCCCTTCTCCTCTTCTGATTGCTTCAGGGGAGGAAGGGGTGAGAGTGTAACCTGGTCATCAGGACACAGCTGGAAGCCAGGGAGGCCTGGGTTCCAATCCCAGCGCCGCCCCTAGACGGCATGGCCTTGACCGTTGACCTCCCGCTCTGTGGAAGAGGATACCCGTTCGTTTCTTTCACTGACGGTCACGGGGGTTTAATGCGATGACATTTGCTAAGAGCGGAGAGACGGGATGAGCCAGGGGTCTCTTCAGGCTGCAGCATCTCCTGAGCGCCCACTGTGTGCGCCTCCCCAGTTCTGGCCAGGCCCGAGCTCTTGCTCCAGCCGGGGGGCCCTGCAGGGGTGCAGCTTGCCCCCTCGATCTGGGTTCGGAACAATAAGGCCTCTCGTCTCTGCTCTTTCCAGGACATTTGAAAATGAAGACTTTGTGAGCTCACTCACCGCTCTGGCCAAGAAAGCCAGGTGCAAGCTGACTGTGTGCCCCTTGGAGGATAGCAGGGAGGACCAGTGGATGCAGGTTCGTGGCCCCGTGGGGTGAGCAGAATGGGGGGGCGGGGGTAGGATGAGTGAACCTTAGGTCAAGGGTCACTGGGGGACCCAGGCTCCAGGGGGCTCAGCCTAGTGCCTTGCTGGCCACCCTTCCTCATGTGGGCAGGAGCTGGAGCCTCTGAGGGTCCTGGCATAGGGGACGCGGGCAACTCATTTGCCTGACCTTGGCTGGGCTGTGCATGCCCATCGCAGTCACCAGGATGAAGGCCACCTTCTAGGGTAGACACTCTCAGACGACCTCCGGACATGCCTCAGAGCTTCTGGGCTCAGCCACCAGACCGGGCCACCCCTGCTCCAGCACCTGCCATGGCTCCCCTCCTCCCCTCCTCAGCCTGCCTCCAAGGCCCTCCCACTCTGGCTGCCCCCGGCACCAGTCTGCCACCATACAGGCGACATGGTGGCACCATTCTGTTTCCATGGCCCATCACGCCCTGAGCTCCCTGCAGGCAGAGACCACGTCTCCTTCACCTCAGCGCCCCAGCGCCTGACGTTGGGCAGTGCCCATGGGCTGTTGGTGGGCTGAACCAAACTTCTTTTCTGTGCCCTTGCTTTGCCCCGAGGCTCTGCTGGTCCAAGCCTATAACCCCCTGCAATCCCCCCTGCCTCCATACACACCTCTGCCTACGCTGTTCCTTCTCTCCGACCACCCTCCCCATTCTCATCCCCACGTCCACGTCATGCCTGCCTACTCCCAGGCTGAGAGCTCCCCCTCCGTAAATGTGCCCAATCCCCATGGAAATTCATCCCTCTTTCCACTACCCCCCATACACACACACCCTCTCTTTCTCTCTCGTCACTCCCTCTGTGTTAACTCAGGGTGAACCACATGGAACAGCTGATAGGCCTCCAATCTTGACTACAGGAATGGCAATCTCATATGGGTCAGCTTATCTCCCCGGTGGTCTAGTGGTTAGGGTTCGGCGCTCTCATATGGGTCCGCTGAAGTGACTTCTGCCCAACAGCGCGTCTGTCTGCTGGAACCCAGGCAGGCTTCGCACCGATTCATTTCTGGTCCTTCCCCTGGCCTGTCCCCTTTGCGGGAGGGCCATTCCTACGCCTGCCCTCCAGACTCGGCTCAGCAATGCTCCCCATGATCTGTCCCACCCTCGCAGCCCTTCCTCCCTGTTCCCACAGACCCCTCCCTCCCTTCCCATCACCTCCTAACCGGATGGTTCATCCTCAGCCCCCTGGATCTCAGTCCAGGACAGTGTCCGGGGTTCGCTCAGGATGAGTCCCCAGAACCCAGCGGGGCATCCCCGAGGAGGGGCGGGAAGGACACTCAGAATTTCACAGCACGTTGGTGCAAACCCAGGACCATAAGCTCTGCTTTCTCAGAGCCACTCCCCCAGGGTCCAGCGTCCTGCAGGGACTTGTTCTTGGTCGCCACGGGGAGAGGCGTGGAGGGTTCTCCCCGCCCCTCCCCAGGGCGCAGGCTGGAACCCAGGCAGCGTGTGACCAGCCTCCCTCCCGCTCGCTGTGCCCAGGATGAAATTGAGATCGGCTACATCCAAGCCCCACACAAAACCATGCCTGTCGTCTTCGACTCTCCGAGGAACAGAGGCCTGAAGGATTTCCCGGTCAAGTCCCTGCTGGTAGGTGCTGCTGGGGCACCGGAGGCTGAGACCCCTGCCTGAGGCCTCCTTCTTCATGGCCTGTTTCCCCACACCCCGTCTCCGGCTGAGTGTCCAGTTCCCCCGGGTGCAATTCCTGCCCAAGCAGCAATCATGCAGGTGCACCGTGTTATCTATATATATAAAAGCCCAATTGACCGTCTGACCATTCGACCATGCAACCGGTAGCTATGGTACGCAATGACCACCAGGAGGCAGACACTCAATGTAGGCGCTGCTGAGCAACAACAACTTTGCAGAGTGCCCTCTCATACTCAGGGACCCCTCGAGGGGTGTCGGATTGCTGGTTTAGGCCCGATCCCCACAGGCCAGGCCAAGGGACTCCACCTGCCGGAGGGACCCTGCTCAATCCACAGACACCCTTCGAGTCCTGGCACCACCTTAGGTGCAGCAGGTCGGGGAGGGACCACAGGAGGTTGGCTCCAGGGTGTGTCTGGCACATCTCACCCAGTTCCGCCGCACCAGCCACCTTCCAATTAATTTACTTTCAATGTGCACGAATCCGTGCACCGGGACTCTAGTTTCGTTATGACCACAGTGGGATCTGGCTCTTTCTTTCCCAAAGCCCTTTCCAGCCATGAGCTCACCTCGTCCTTAGGATAATCCTGCTGAGGACGAAGTTCAGGCTTGGCATCCTCACTCCATGGAAGATGTTCTTGCTGCAAGGTGTTGTGGATATTATGCCCTAGTTCCAGGATCTGCAAACTGTGGCTCGAAAGCCACGTGCGGCTCTTTGGCCCCTTGAGTGTTGCTCTCCCACAAAATACCAAGGCCTGGGCAAGTCTATTTTGAAGAAGTGGCATTAGAAGAAGTTTAAATTTAAAAAATGTGGCTCTCAAAAGAAATTTCTATCATTGTACTATTGATATTTGGCTCTGTTGACTAATGAGTCTGCTGACCACGGGCCTCGTTAATAAACTGGGCTTACCAGGCAGCTGGCAGGCACTCGGGACCCAACCAATGCTCATACCTTTGCTTGCCCACCCGACCCAGTGAGCCTTCGACAGTCCTCAGTGATGATGGTGCCTGCGATGGACCAGCCGCTGAGGGTTACCGTAGTCCTCCCGGCGACCACGCCAATCTTAAAACTCAGACCCTCCCCCCCTCACCCAGGGCTACGTGCTCTGACTCTGGGCATGTGCTTCTCCCCTCTCAGGGTCCAGATTTTGGCTACGTGACTCGAGGCCCCCAAAAGGGGGGCGTCACTGACCTCGACTCCTTCGGGAACCTGGAAGTGAGCCCCCCAGTCACAGTTGGGAAGAAGAAATACCCGCTGGGCAGGATTCTCATTGGGGGCAGCAGTTACCCCAGGTGAGGAGGGGAAGGGCAGCTGGGGCGGGGGGGGGGGGGGTGCGCCAGGAAGCGGGGATGCTGGGTGAAAGCAGAGGCCTGACAGGAAGCCTTTTCTACCTGCTCCCAACCCAAACGGGCTCCACAAACTTCCAGGCATGTGAAAGGAATCCCAGTGTAGGGCCAGGATGGGGCTTAGGATCCCAACACATCCAAGGTCACCTCCCTGCACTGCC
Source organism: Pipistrellus hanaki (assembly GCF_964339955.1). Taxonomy (NCBI): domain Eukaryota; kingdom Metazoa; phylum Chordata; class Mammalia; order Chiroptera; family Vespertilionidae; genus Pipistrellus; species Pipistrellus hanaki. Next base: position 191,548,603 of record NC_140504.1, on the reverse strand, counting down.
ACGTACACTCTTTAGGCCAGGGACCACTCATTGCACACCTACTGGGTGCCTGGCGCTATGCAAGGAGGCGGGAAGGATTGCAGCCATGAGCACGACAGACAAGTCCCTGCCACTAACGCAGCGGGGGAGACACAGAGAAGTAAACCAATAAAGAGACTTCAAATAGCGAAGAGAATGTAAAAGAGAGGGCCGAGGAGGTGGGGCTGTGATCGTCGGGCGGCCAGGGAGGGTTCCCCTGGGGAGGAGGCTATTGAGCTGAGTCCTGATGACAAGAAGGACAGGACTGTGCAAAGACCTGGGGAAGAGGGTCTCTGGCAGACGAAAGAGCATGTGCAAAGGCCCCGAGGCAGGGATGTGCTTAGCATCGTTAAGAAAGCCCGTGTGGCTGACACAGACTGAGCAAGAGGAAGAGCAAAGGGCTGGATCCCAAAGGACCCTGGAGGCCAGAGCAAGGAGAAAACGGGAACTTAGAAAGGCACAGGCACATCCCCAAGACCACACAGCTAAAAGGAAATCACCAACACCAGGGGCGGGGATCAGCCCCAAACCTCATGTTTATTCACACCAGCATCGAGGCTGGGTCAATAGGCAGTGCTTTCTGAGGTTAAGCTCTGGTCCTATTTATCTTACTGGCTCCCTGCCTCAGTTTCCCCAGTTAAACTGTGATGAAAATGCCTAAATCCCTCTAATGTTAGAGGATGTAATACAAGCATCCCAGGCTCCTGAATCCCTTTCCTGACTCCTTGGCCAATCCCCCAGTCCCACGGAGACCTCCCTGCTAAAATTCCCCCCCCCCCCCCCCCCCCCCGCTCCCCTAACGCTCCTCTCCTCCTGTGCGGCAGCGCCAAGAGCCAGGAGATGCACCAGGCCCTGCAGGACTTCCTCACGGCCCAGCAGGTGCAGGCCCCGGTGAAGCTCTACTCCGACTGGCTGTACGTGGGCCACGTGGACGAGTTCCTGAGCTTTGTTCCCACACACAAGGTGCGGTCCGGTGGCTGCGGAGGCCACATGCTCCTCCCTGAGCCCCAGCACAGCTCTGCACTCTGTCTCTCCCCGCCCCCGCCAGGAGGGGGCATGGAGGAGGCGGCCTGCTGGGTCCCAGCCACACCCCCTGCACTCTCCGAAGAGCCCTCCTCCGTGGGAGCCCCCTGGGCAAGGCTGACCTCTGACCCCGGTGTTTCTGCCTCCAGGGCTTCCGGCTGCTCCTGGCCAGCCCCAGGTCCTGCTACAGACTGTTCCAGGAGCAGCTGAAGGAGGGCCACGGGGAGGCCCTGTTGTTCGAGGGGGTCAAGAGTAAGTGGGCCACGCCTTGTTCTTCCACATGGGCACCTGCCTCTGCCTGCGCAGTGCCCACCTGTGCCAGACGGAATCACTCAGGGCTGGCCAGCTCTGAGCACCAGAGGTGTGCCAGGCACTGTGCTAGGCTCTGGGGCTGCTTCATGCACAGGGCCTCGGGATTCACAGTCCAGGGGAAGTGAGGCAAGAAAACAACAAGAAAGAAAGAAAGGAAGAAAGAAAGAAAGAAAGAGAGAGAGGGAGGGAGGGAGGGAGGGAAGGAGGGAGGGAGGGAGGGAGGGAGGGAGGGAGGGAGGGAGGGAAGAAAGGAAAGAAAGGAAGAGAGAGAGAGAGAGAGAGAGAGAGAGAGAGAGAGAGAGAGGAAGAAAAAAGAAAGAAAGAAAAAGAAAGAAAGAAAGAAAGAAAGAAAGAAAGAAAGAAAGAAAGAAGGAAGGGGGAGGAAGGAGGGAGGGAGGAAGGGAGGAAAAGGGGAAGAAAAGAAAGAAATAAAGAAATAAAGAAAGAAAGAAAGAAAGAAAGAAAGAAAGAAAGAAAGAAAGGAAAGAAAGAAAGGAAAGAAAGAAAGAAAGAAAGAAAGAAAGAAAGAAAGAAAGGAAAGAAAGAAAAGAAAAAAAGAGAGAAAGGAAGAAATAAAGAGAGGAAGGAAGGAAGGAAGGAAGGAAGGAAGGAAGGAAGGAAATATGGCAAAGGGCCTCTGGGGGTGTCTGGAAGGAGCTCAGGAGGGCTCCCTGGAGGAGTCAAAGACTAAACAAAAGCACGTGAGATGCGCAGGAGCTGGCCAGGCATTTGGGCGGTGGGATGAGAGGAAAGGAGATAGTCCAGACAGAGGGAACAGTGACTGCAAAGGCTCAGAGCACGGAATGAATTCCTTTTTTCCCCCAGTAAAACCCACAGACACAGGCCAGGGTCAGAGGCTGCTCTCACCTCACACCTGTGGTGTGCCATGTGGCTTTGGGCAATGGCCTGACCTCTGCCCCTCGGTGAGCAGATCCCTTTGGAGAGAAGAGCCTCTGAAGGAGTGAGAGCAGCACTGCTCATGGGAACGTACCCTGAAGAAGCGTGTTCTCACAGCCTGGCCTCCCAGAGGCTCACCACGAACCTGTGTCAGGAAGTGCTGCTCCATTGCATGGGTGGGAAAACTGAGTCCCCGCTGCCTACTAGGGAGAGGGACGTGTGGGATCTGATTCATCTGCGTGTTTTTTTCCTTTTTCTTCATGACAGGAAAGAAGCAGCAGAAAATAAAGGACATTCTGTCAAACAAGAAGTTGAGGGAACATAACTCGTATGTGGAGGTACCAGCCTGGGTGCCTGGAGATGCTGCAGACCAGGCAGAGCTGACACCCCCCCACCGCTTCCCTGAGATCAGAGCTGACACCCCCCCAGCCCCCTTCCCTGAGATCAGAGCTGACCCCCTGCCCCAGCCCCCTTCTCACAAGGCAGAGCCTCCCGGGCTGCATGCTGGCTGAGGGGGGACGGGCCCTAGGATGTGGGTAGCTACAGGAAGATGGAGACCTCGTCAGGCACACACACAAGGGGGTGCACGGAAGAGAGAAAGTCAGGGAGACAGGTGCACTGCTCAGGAACAGGGGGGCACGGGCAGGAGCGAGGCTGGGCGCTGCGGTGACAGGGACTGGGAAACAGGGACACGGGGGGAAAGAGGGAAGGAGAGGAGGCGTCTGTGACCCTGCCCTGTCCCCCCTGGCAGTCCCCACCCCGCCAGTGTTGGCCCTGGCCATGCCCACCACCCTCCCCTCCCCCTCTCCCCAGAGCTGCATCGACTGGAACCGGGAGGTGCTGAAGCGGGAGCTGGGCCTGCGGGAGCGGGACATCGTGGATATCCCGCAGCTCTTCAAGCTCCGCATGGACTACACGGGGACCCTCAAGGCCGAGGCCCTTTTCCCCAACATGGTGAGGACGTGGCCTTGGGCAAGACAGGCCAACTGGGCTCTGGGTGCGGCCACGGGGCTTGGTGTCTCCTCATGCCGGGGGTTTTCATGGCCATTGGCTTCCAGCGCCCGTGGGCATCTCCACGGCACCCTGGGAGTCCGAGACGATGGTCACCCCCACTGACAGAGGAGGTTCGGTCTCCGTCACAAGAACACTCAGCTTGCGAGAGGTGGGACTCAGCCAGGGGTCCACGGCAGAGCCCACGCTCTAACCATTAGGCTGAGACAGGATTCCTGAGGGGGGGAGGGGAGATGGGGTAGGAGAGGGCTGGGGGACACACACAGCAAACAAAATGCTCCCCAGTTGGGTTAAGCACCAAGGAGGCAATACAGGTGGGGCCCCTGATCAGACTGGGTGGCCAGGAAGGCCTCTCTGAGGAGCTGACGTTGGCGGTGCCGGCCCGGCACTCGCCTGTCTGACGGGTGGACTTGAGGGTCCCACCTTTTGTGAGAACTTTTCACTGTGACCCAAGCCCCGTCGTACGTGGCTGGCTGTGTTTTTACCTCTCCCCGCCCTGTTACTCTGTCTCTTCAAAGTACCTTCCCCCGCTTCTACTGGGCCCCTCAGCCCCACCTCCCGTGGGAGCTGGGTTACAATTGAGAAAAAAGCACCGTGGTCTTCAAACTGGGTTCCCCGGGACTCTAGGGTTCCACGGCCGTGCCTCAAATTCAGTGGTTAAGATTTCTTCTGTTTTATATGCTCTGAAGTTCTGCAAAAGGTTTTGTTTAGAATAAAGGACTCCTTGGCCAAAACCAGGCGGGAGGGGGCACCTCCTCTCACCCCCGGAGCGGAACTCCTGGGCCCCCAGCAGTGGTTTCTCTCCCTTGTGCCCAGCCAGGTTTCCCAGCTCCGGAGAGAAGGCTGATGCCGCCTGTGGGAGGAAGGGGGGTTGGAGGGTCTCAGATGCTGTGTGCCAGAGACTCTGGGCCTGGCCGCCTGAGGCCCCTCAGGGAGGCTCTCCACAGCCGCATGGGAGGTGGCGGGCAGGGACAGGCAGAGAAATTGAGACTGTGAGCACTCGGTGTGGACTGTGTCTGAGTGCTGACAATGAGATGCCTCCTCAGCGATTCCTGAGCCCTGGAGACTGACTCTGCACCTACTGTGTGCCAGCACCCGTGTTCTCATCTAACTGTCATAGCGATGGAAACAGGGTGGGGCTCATTTTGCTGATGAGGCTCAGAGAGGGGAAGGGACTTACCTGAGGTCACACAGCTACTGAGGAGCAGAGCTGAGATCCAAACCCTGAAGCTGAGATCCATCTCACTGGGCCACCTCCCAGGATAACAGAGGAAACAGCTGTTTGCATAAGTGATAACAGACAGAACGTGTTTTAAAAGAGGTCATCACATCCATCCCGTCCACAGATAACTTATTTACTGCCTACTGTGTGCCAGGCCCTGTGCTCGGAGCTATGGGAGCATCCATGAGGAGTTTGGGGGTTCGCAGGCGCCTTCACACAGGGGGTGGCACTTGAGCTGAGCTGAGTTGAGTCACAGAGTTGGCCAGGAGGTGGTGGGTGGGGATGAAGCCTGGGTCCCAGAGTTCGGCACACGTGGGTGGAAGTCCTAGACTAGCTGGTGGTCTCCGGTAGCCCACTGTACCGTGTGGGCCTCAGTCTCCTCATCTGTGAAGTGGGGCTGTTATTTCTGAAGGCCAGAAGGGCGGGGGGCGCTGGGATAGTGACGCGGGCTGCACGCCCCGCCCCTGACCCGGGCCCTCCCCGCTCTGCAGGTGAACATGCTGGTGCTGGGCAAGCACCTGGGCATCCCCAAGCCCTTCGGGCCCGTCATCAACGGCCGCTGCTGCCTGGAGGAGAAGGTGCGGTCCCTGCTGGAGCCGCTGGGCCTCCACTGCACCTTCATCGACGACTTCACCCCGTACCACCTGCAGCACGGGGAGGTGCACTGCGGGACCAACGTGCGCCGGCAGCCCTTCTCCTTCAAGTGGTGGCACATGGTGCCCTGAGCCTGCCCCCCCCCGCGTCCTCTCCCTCGGGAAGCTCCGGGCCAGAGGCTCTGGTCCCCTGCAGTGTGGCCCAGCAAGAGTTCTTGGGGACACACTGGCTTCCCAGGGGGTGGCCCCCCTCTGGGCAGTGGCTTGCTTCTGTCCCCTGCGTCCCCTCTGAAGATCCCCAGATGGTCCTGGCATCGCAAACGCAGCTCTGCTGTGAGAAGCTGCAATAAAGGTTTATAATGATCTCTTCGTACGTGAAGTCAAGCGCCCCTTCGTTCACCCTCACCTGTTGTCATGGGTGAGAACATTGCAAACTTGAGGGCCCGTGTTCCTGCCTGCACCTGAGGACAGGATGCCGTTCACATAGTGCTTGGGGGGGAAGCAGCCGAGGGGTGATGCAAGAGCCCAGAGGGGGCCTACGGGGTGGGCTGTGTGTCTGTGTGCCCAGTGGTTAGCGAATCCGCCTTGTCCTCCCTCGATCGCTTCAGTCCACCAGCTGGAAAGCACCGTGAAGCAGGTTCCTGCTGCTGCTTTGCCACAGGCCACCTGGGAGGGGCTGCATAGCAGGAGCTGTGAGTTATTGTGGAATGGATAAATTAGTCCCTTTTCTGTGTCCTTTTTAAAAAAATATATTTTATTGATTTTTTTACAGAGCGGATGGGAGAGAGATAGAGAGTTAGAAACATCGATGAGAGAGAAACATCGATCAGCTGCCTCCTGCACACCTCCCAATGGGGATGTGCCCGCAACCAAGGTACACGCCCTTGACAGGAATCGAACCTGGGACCCTTCAGTCCGCAGACCGAAGCTCTATCCACTGAGCCAAACCAGTCAGGGCTTCTGCGTCCTTTTCGCATATTTTCTCCTATGGCCCTGGCATGGGGACTCAGGTTCCGCAGTCTATAATGATAAAAGCGTAGCATGCTAATCCGACCAGACGTCCTTCCAGACGACCTCCCGGATGAAGCTGGGGCTGCGTGGGAAGAGAAGAAAGACCCACTCTTGCAGGAATTTCGTGCATCAGGCCTCTAGTAGGAAATAAAACATGACGACCCGAGATCTTTGAAATTGAGGCCGGGTCGTGGCTCATCGAGCTGGTGGTCAGACAGACACCCAGAGGTGCCGCTGTCCCGGGGCTGGGGCGAACACGGGTGGATAAGATGGGCGGGCGAAGCCTCTGCCCTCGCGCTAGGGAGAAAGGGACCATAAACCTGGGGAAACGTGCCTGGTGCCTCGCTGGAGAGAAGCAGCTGCTCCCCGTCCACGTGCTGGGCGCAATGCGTCAGCGTTTCTTACAAAGCAAAAAATAAAAAAAGTGCTGTGCAGGAGGATGTTGGTGTGAGGCCAGCCCCAAACCTGACCGACAGGGCTGCTAGGAGCCGACAGCCTCCGAGGCCGCAAAGAGCAGAGAGAGGAGCTGGTGGCCAAAGCAGTCCTTCCACTAAGGTGACCAGATGTCCCGCTTTTGGCGGGACAGTCCCGACTTTTAACAATTTGTCTCGCAATCCGTGGTGTTTTTAAAAAAAAAAAAAAAAAAAGTCCCAATTTTTGCCGAAACCGGTTTGGCTCAGTGGTAGAGTGTCGGTCTGCGGACTGAAGGGTCCCAGGTTTGATTCCGGTCAAGGGCATGTACATTGGTTGCGGGCACATCCCCGGTGGGGCGTGTGCAGGAGGCAGCTGGTTGATGTTTCTCTCCATCGATGTTTCTAACTCTCTCTCCCTCTCCCTTCCTCTGTAAAAAAATAAATTAAATAAAAAATAAATAAATAAAAAAGTCCCAATGTTTTCCAAAAATCGGGACTTTTTTAAAACGCCTCGGGACAAATTGTTCAAAAGCAGGACTGTCCCGCCAAAAGCAGGATGTCTGGTCACTTTACCTTACACCCAGGTCAACGCAGTGAGCACCCCCAGCCGTTCATGGGGGTGGGCATCTGTCAGGGAGCCAGGGAAGCCCAGGTGGAGAGAGCCCCAGGGGTAAGTCCTTCCAGCCCCACAGAGCACGGGCCATCCTGTGCCTGCTGCCCCCCACCCCCCACCCCGAGGCCACAGGTTAGCTTCCTGCAGCTGCGGTAACAAATGACCACCAGGGGGGGAGGGAGGCTGAGAACAACAGAAATCCATTCTCTCCTGGTTCCGGAGGCCAGAGGGCCGAATTCCTCCTCACCGGGCTGACATGGAGGTGTCAGCAGGGCTGGTCCCCTCCGAGGGCTCCGGGGAGCACGTTCCTCAGCTCCTCCTCCCTCTGGTGGCTGCCAGCTGGCCTTGGCTGGCGGCCCCATCGCTCCAATCTCTGCCTGTGTGGTCACAGCGCCTTCTCCTCTGAGGGCGTCCAATCTCCTCTGAGGGTTTCCTCTCTCCTAGGCAGACTTGCACGGCATACAGGGCCCACCCAGGTGATCAGGATAAGGTCCCCACGCAAAGGTCACACCTGCAGCTTCAGTCCCCCCTGCCAAGGCTCTTGCCAGACGAGACCCGCAGGTCCCAGGGATGGGGACCTGGTACCGTTCGGGGCTGTTATTCAGTCTGCTGCAGGTCAGGAGCCAGCCCGGCCGGCTGGGCAGGCAGCAAGGACAGAAGGAAGCTGGTGCCCCCTTTCCACAGCCCCACACCTCTTCCTCCACGAAACCCCAATGGGAAAGCCTTCCCTTCGTAAACCCAAGCTGGGAGGTTTACTTTTCCAAGGGTCTGGACTTTGGAACTTCTGAACGGAGATTGTTTGGCGACCGTCTTTTTTGTTATTATTATTATTATTATTATTATTATTGATTTTTTACAGAGAGGAAGAGAGAGAGAGTTAGAAACATTGATCAGCTGCCTCTTGCACACCCCCTACTGGGGATGTGCCCGCAACCAAGGTACATGCCCTTGACCACAATCAAACCTGGAACCTTTCAATCTGCAGGTCGACGCTCTATCTACTGAGCCGAACCGGTTTTGGCATGGCGACTGTCTTATCCCTGATTCTGAGAGGAAGACTGGCCCCCAGGAGGTTTGGGGCGGGGAGGGGGCTCTCAGGAGCCACCCCTGGGAATACTATGCAGCCATTAGAAAGGAGGAGGGTGATTTTCACACACTGCTCTGAAGACCTGCTGTGTGAATTGTACTGTGACGCGAACAAAGCCAGGTAAGGAACACAGTGTAGCACAGCCTGCCATTTGTGTAAGATAAGGAGGGAGGATACACACACATGATTGCAGTTAGGGACCCAGACTCGGCCCCTTGAGCTAAGGCGGGAAGACAAGAGGAGATACAGAGACAGGAGAAAGCCCCCAACCTCCACATAACCCAGGGGCAGACCCGGGAGGCAGCCAGGCACCAGCCTCCCTGCCCAGACCCACCCCCAGCAGCCTGGCAGAAGGGTGCCCCTGTCCTCTGTCCCCTTCCTCTGAGAGGGGGGAGAGGCTGGCTCTCAAGGGCAACACACACACATTTATCTGGAAAGACAGAGAGGAAACGGATGCCACAGGCTCTGCCCCCAAGAAAGGGAACTGAATGGGTGAGAAACAGAAGAAGGGAGACTTTGACCTTGGAACCCGGTGAACACAGTACTTCCCAAGAGTCCCACAGCCCTCACTCACACGTGAAGGAACCCCGTTTTGACGTCAGCTGGTGCGCCCGGGGCTGGGGCAGCGGTTCCCGTTGCTCTGCTCAGCGAGCTCAGCGGAACGAGGCGCAGCTGGTGAACGTGGTGCCACGTGGGCTCCTCTGTTCATCCTCCCAACATTTGCCGGGCCCTGCAGGGCCCTGGCGGCCCGGGGTGGACAAGGAGCTCCCCTTCACGGCTCAGGGTGGGACATGGCCTCCCGGGCCACACCCCAGACCTGCCTGGTCCCGGATGGGTGGCGACTTGAACCAGCCTCTGTGGGCATTTTTGCAACCACCAGAGCGTCCAGAAACACGGACCCAGTCCTTTGCAGGGCTCACCTCGTCCTTTTCCAGCAAACACACCCTTAGAGCTGAGGCCCCGGAGTCTGGCGCAGCTACCACTGAGCCACCCTGACCAGCGTCCAGCACCCCTGCAGATACTTGCTCCCAACAGCTTCCCGCTGAGTCGGTCCCCAGCGCTGGGGCCGGGTTGGCCCATCCCACCCAAGCCCCTCCTGCTCCCAGCTGAAGGCCAGAGAGCTGAGTAGCCGGCCACACGTGGGCCTCGTGTCTGCAGGCCCAGCCTGCCCAGTAGGTGGTGCCTGGAGGCTCTGGCCCCACCTGCCCCTCCGCAGCCTCCATGGAGAACAGCGGTCCCACCTGGGCAGCGGCTGGAGCCTAACAGGGGCGGCCTGGGGAGGCCCCGAGCCTATAAGAGGGGAGGGTGGCAGAGCTCCGGGGGTCAGCTGCGGCTGTTGGATTGGCGAGGGCGCTGAGCGTACAGGGCCTGCCATGTCCTCCCAGAGCATCATCCACTTGTCCCTGGACAAGCCCACCCGTGCGGTGTGCATGGTGGGCGAGGAGATCACCTTGGACCTCATTGGGTGAGGAGCTGGGGCTCTGCCAGGCTGTGGGGGTGGGTCTGGGCTGGGAGGCTGGTGCTCCCTGTCCCCCCAGGTCTGCCCCTGGGTTGTGTGGAGGTTGGGGCTTTCTCCTGCCTCTGTATCTCCCTTCGTCCTCCTGCCTTAGCTCAAGGGACCGAGTTTGGGTCCCTAAGGACTAAGCCCAGATGCTGCAGGGTGCTCACCCAAACCCTATACCTGCCCCTGTGGGCTGTGGCCCCTTAGAAGCAGTGCCCCCTCCCTCTGTCCCCTTCCTCTGAGGCAGGGAGGGGCTGGCTCTCACGGGAGAGACTCCAGTGAACTGGAGCCTCCGGCGGGGGAAGAGGCCAGGTCTTCCCCGGGGTCCGAGTCCGGCCCTCCGAGTCCCAGGCCACGTCCTCTCTGCTACGGGGGTTCCTTGTGGCTCCTTCCACCTTGGGAGTTGGGGTTTATAAAAAAGACGCTGCTTTGGTCATTTCCAGCCTCCATGGAGAACAGCAGTCCCACCTGGGCATGGGTAAGAGGGTGGGGTCTGAGCAGGAGCTTGTGGGAGAGAGGACGCGGGGGTCCTTAGAGGAAGGCTGATGTTGTTCTAGGACCACCCACCCACCCACCGCCGAGCGTCAGTGAGGGTGCCTCGGCCCTCTGAGGGGGGAGAGGCCGGGAGGCCGGGCTGAGAAGGGGAGGCTCTCGGGCCCTAACGTCTGTTTCTTGGCCGAACCAGGTGTGCCCCGCCCAAGTGCTCCTACTTCGCCATCAGCAGCTCCGCGAGGGTCTCCGTGAACATCCTCCAAATAGTCCCGGTGACTACCAACAAGGAGGGCACCAACATCAAGCTGCTCCCGTGTGAGTTCATGGACGTGCTGGTGAGGATGACGGCCCCCAGCCCTGGCGAAGGGGAGGACAAGGTAGGCCGGGGAGCGGGGCGGGGCGGGGGTGGGCCGGGGGAGGCGGCAGCTCATATCACCGGGTCTCCCTCCGGACAGCTGGCATTTCCTGAGTCTGTGAAAAGTGGGAGGCCAAGTGGTTGTCATGCCTGATCTTTAAGTCTCACAACAAACCTGTGAGCTGGGCACCCCACAACCCCACTGCACAGATAAAGAAACCGAGGCCCCGAGAGGACCGGCTGCTTTGAAAAACCTGCCCGAAAAGGTGTCGGCAGCTGAGCGCCAACGTGCTGTTGGGCGGAGGCTGGTCCTCTGTAGGCAGAGGTTCTAATAAAAACTAAGTGCAAATGCTAGGCTTCGTCAACCCATTTTACAGATGAGGAAACTGAGGCACAGAGCTGTCTATTTGAACTTAATTGGCATAACTAGAGTGTGTGTTGGGGGGGCACTGATCCTGGAGTCGAGCCAAGTCTGCGCCCTCTCTCCTGAGCGAGTGTCTCTCTCACGGGGCCCCTGTGGCAGGTGGGTTGGGGTCCACCTGGGAGGACAGGCCATGAGGCTCCTTTGGGAGAGGCTCTGGTGGTGGTTTCTGGAAGGATCCGGTCCCTCTGCAGAGTCATTAGAAGCCCCAGGGACTCGAACACTCAACACCTGAGCCACAGCCCCACCAATTAAGCCAGCCTCAGGCAACTCCCCGCTCTCCAGGTGACGCCCCTGAGACGCTGAGGGTGAGAGTCACTGAGGCCTGCAGGGCTTGGGCTGCCTCCCAGCAGAGCCTGCTGGAGGAGCCCGCTGGGAGGGTTCGGCCGGGGTGGCGGGTGGGTGGTTCGTACCCACGTGACGCTGTGTCCCGGGCAGGCAGTTCCCTGGGGGCAGGTGGTACACGGAGGCAGCATTGGGGTCTCCCTGGTGAGAGCCGAGGCTGTGATGTGTCCCCGTGGAGCCCAGGCGACCCGGGACACATTCTCTGCCCGGGCTCAGCCTCCAGCGCGGTCAGGAGTGGCGTCCGGAGTGAGGGGCTTGACCGTGGAGGACACTAGCTCCCACTGAGGAGGCCACAGGCACGCAGGTGTGGCCTGAGCTAATGTCTGGTTCTCAGGTTCGGGATGAAGGCCTTGTGGTCAAGGCCAGCGGCTGGAGGGCAGGCCTTAAGCAGATCTGGCTTGGGACGCTGGAAAGACTTGAGTTCCAACTCCAGTCCCCGCCCCAGGTGTTCCACGTTCTTTTGAGGGAGTGGCTTAACCTACAGGAGGCCTCTGCCAGCCTCATGGGGTGACGGGTGAACCCCAGGAGGGGACGTATAGTGAAGAGAAGGATGTGGTTTAAAGAGTGACCTCCAGAGCCAGTGGCCTGGATCTTCAGTCCTGTGTGACCCCTTCCTGGGTGAATGTCAAGGGCAAGCCCTGCCTAAGGTCCCTCTGCCCTGGGCGTAGAGCCCGCCTGGAGGGGTGGTTCGGAGGTCTGGGGGCGGAAGTCCTTGGAGAGGTTCACGGCTTGTTGAAACGGTTGCTCTTCAGCTACTGAGTTCAAACATAATAGGCCTGTCCCGGCTCACAGCCAGACGTCAGATGTGAGGCCGCGGTCAAAGGGCCGGGGTGCGTGGCCCAGCTCTGCTCCCGCCTTCAGTGCTCCCGTGGGCTCTGGGTGCTGTCTCCACAGGTCTCGGTGAAGTTCTACCTGCCAGATTGGGAGGTCCCCATGGCCGCCGCAGAGCTCTTCCTCACCGGCCTCGGTGAGTGGGGTTCCCAGCCCTGGAGAGGAGGGGCGGGCGCGGCAGAAGCCAGGGAAGGGTCTGTCCCTGGAATGAGGTGCCTTCCACCCCCAGAAGGGTTCACACGACATGGCCACACGCACTCCCTCCTCAGAGCTCAGTCTCTTCTCTCCGCCCCCTCACTGTGGCCTAAGGCTCAGGACGGACGCAGTCTGTCCAGGTGTCCCCTTGTTTGGTGCCAACATGCCCGCCTCTGGGACAATGGAGTGTCTGGTTCAAAGTTAACTTTATCACACCAGACCCTTTCCCCGCTTGCTCACACCTAAGAGCGTCCCTTCCGAATTCTTACTGGCATAGATTGCCACTACCTCTCCCCTCTTCCAGATCAGTCCAGCACAAGCTATAATGGCTATTCTCTTAACGATAAGCCGTACCATTTATTCTCTTAAATCTGATTCTCTAGGGCACATGTGTCAAACACAAGGCCCGAGGGCCAAATCCAGCCCGCCAGGCCTTGCAATGTGGCCCGCACCTCGCTGTCATCACTGCACTCCGCTGTCAGTTTATGACATTGTCAGTTTATGACTGTTCAGTAAACCATTCGGCCCGCGATTTAGGCTGGATTTTAGATTTTGGCCCCTTCTCTGATTGAGTTCGACACCCCTACTCTAGGGTGTCCCCCCAATACATATATAGATTATAGATATAGATATAGATATAGATATAGATATAGATATAGATATAGATATATAGATATATCCCCACCCTTTGAGTAATTATAAAGGCAATGTTTATTAAAGATACATTTCATTTTCAAATTGAGCTAACAGCTGTTAAAGTGTGTATATATTTGGGGGGAAAGTCTCTATATTATCTTCAAACTCACTCCCCTGCTTCTTTGGAGCCATCTCTGCATCCTCAACTTCTCCTCCTGAATCTGTTCAATGTAGAAAACCCCCCCCCCCTTTCTCTCCTTTCTCTCTCTCCTCTCTCTTTTTCTCCCTCTTCTCTCCTTTCTCCCTCTCCTCTTTCTCTTTCTCCCTTCTCTCTCTCTCCCCCCTCCCCCTCTCCCTGCCCCCCTCCCTCCTCCTCCTCTCCCCCTCTCCCCTCCCTCCTCCCCCTCTCCCCCTCTCCCCTTCTCCCCTTATAGAGGATCCTAACAACTTCTACTCCACTGAGGCCAGTGGCCGACTCCATCTTCCTCTCCCTTGACCTCTGTCAGTGTTTAGTACAACCTTTGGATGTTTCTTTTTAATCACTCCAGGGACCCTGCCTCAGTTTCCCCACTACTAGCTGGCTGGGCCTTCTCCGATGCTTTGCTGGATTCCCCTCCCTCCTCTCCTCCTGGAGCCCTGCAGTGCCTCGGGGCTCGGGCAGCTCATCACGTGGCTCTACAGTCAGAGGTCTCCCCAACTCGAATCAGGCATCTCCCATAAACTTGGCTTGGCTAGCTGCTGACCCAACACGTCTTGAGTGTCTAACCAACACCGTAAATGTGATTGATCCCAAATTGGGCAGATCTCTCTCCCCCAAGCCCCTGTTTTTAATTCCCTCCCTCAGCACCATAGATAGTAGTCGATCCTTCTAGCTGGTCCGACCAAACACCTCGGTGCCTCCCTCATTCTCCTAGTGGCCTGTGCTGATCTGCGAGTCTTGAGCTAAACCTACGTTTAGCCGGAATCCAGCTACTCGCCACGTGCAATGCCCTCAGCCTGGTCTGAGCCGCTGTCCTCTCTTGCCTGTGTCCCTGCGGAGGCCCCCCAGTGGGATTCCCTGCTCCGTCCCTGCCCTTCCACAGGTCCAGCCTTCCCGCAGCCCCCGAGCGGCTCACCTGTGGCAGGGTATCAGCTACTGTGCCCCCGGGATCCGAGCCTCCCACTGCTTCCATGGCCTTGGATGAAATCCAAAGCCTCCCTCCCCCTCCTCCCCACTCCCCACCCCCCCCCCCATCTCCTGCCCATTACCGTTACCCACAGAACCCACAGGACCTCTAACCTGTGCCCCGTTTCTCTTCCTCTTGCTCACTCTGCCCTGGGCAGGTGTGTGTCTTTGACCCTTGAACTTGCCACCGTGCACTTCCTGTTCGATTTGCTTTTCCTCCCGATGTTAACACGGATCGCTTTCTGTCCTCCTCCGGGTCTCTGGTCGCATTTCCACTTGGAATATTCCTCTGATCATTGAAAACAGACAACCCGCTCCATCCCCTTCCTCCTCTCCATGGCGCTTTCACCATCGGACATGCATATGCTTTGCTATGTCTCCTCCCCCTGCCGCCTGTGTGCACACGCCTTCACACTCGGAGGAGGAGAAAGGGACCGTCTTGGTGCAGCTGTTCCCCTGGGACTGGAGAGGTCCCTGCTCCGCGGCTGGCACCGGGGCCTAAGCATCTGCCGGGTGCAAAGTGCACAGTGGCCGCCGAGGCCCGTTTCCATGGTGCCGACATCCCGGTTGACGCCTGGTCCTTAGGCTCTAAAGGGGCTTGCGGTGGCCAGCTCTTGAGCCCTTCCTATGTCTTAGGGCGCCAGGAGCCTTCCAGAAGGCTGGGGAGGCGAGCCTTCGGGGTAGGGGTCCCCTGGGGAGTGGCCATCAGGCACGCAGAGGCATCGTGACCACAGCGGCCTGGTTTTGAGTCCCCAAGAGGCCAGGGGAGACAGGGAGACAGGGCCGCTCCAGGCTTCTCCAAGAGACGCGGTCTGTCAGGGAGGAACGTTCTCTGCTGAGCCAAGCGCACCTGAGAGGCTGGAGGCCCTGCTGCCAGCCTTGGGCAGCCCCGGGGGTTATCCACGGCATCAAGGCTCTGTCCAGCAGTCCGGGAGCTAACCTGTCCCTCCTGTTGCAGAGGTCTCCCTGGACGTGGACATCAACCGCAGCGGGAAAGTGGAGGCGCCGAAAGACAAATGGACTAAGGTGAGGCAGTGGAGGGAGGGTGCAGGCTGGGCCCCGGAGCCAGATCCAGCAACAACCTTACCATGTGGCCTTCTTGATGTCTGTTAAAGTGCTACAGCATAGATGGAAGCTGATGAAATCGGTTCTAGCTTTTATTTTTTTTAATTTAAAAAAATATATATTTTATTGATTTTTTTTATAAAGAGGAAGAGAGAGGGATAGAGAGTTAGAAACATTGATGAGAGAGAATCATCGATGAGCTGCCTCTTGCATACCCCCTACTGAGGATGTGCCCACAACCAAGGTACATGCCCTTGACCGGAATCGAACTCGGGACCTTTCAGTCCGCAGTCCGACGCTCTATCCATTGAGCCACACCGGTTTCGGCCGGTTCTAGCTTTAAAAAGAAAAAAAACAACAACAAAAAATGAGAACTCTAGGCAACGCTGGGTTGACACCCAAGCCTGGTGGTGGGGTCAGCTGCCCCCGTTGGATGGGACGTGTCTCCTCCACTGGTTCTCAGTCCCCTCTTCCCGGAACCCCAGGCAGAAGGCTGGTGGCCCATCCCTGGGCAGCGTTCCCTTGCTCTTGGTCCACGTACCTCAGGCAGTAAGACCCTTGAGCTGGCAGATAGGGGTTCCAACCCCCTGAAGAGAGACCTGGCTCTGTCCCTGATGTGGGGGAGGGGTCACATCTGGGAGGCACAGGGTTTATTAGGACCCGACGTCTTCCCGAACCCACGTTCCTGTCGTCTTTGCAGAAGGATTGGGTCTGGGGCCCCAGTGGTTGGGGAGCCATCCTGCTCGTGAACTGCAAACCGAATGGCCATGTCCAGGACGGAGACAAGAGCAAGGAGTTCTCGTCCGAGGGTAAGAAAGGACTGGCCTGGCCTGGGGCGCTGCCACCTTCCCTCCCGGGGCTCCGCCTTGTCCCGGCTTCACAGCCCCGCCCCTCGGCAAACCGGATGCCAGGCCCACAGCACTGATCGGCCAATCAGGTCTCTGACCAATGGCTTGAAGCTTGTAAGTAGGAAGGACGAGGCCCCAGGGCCCCACAGGGAGAGCATGGGCTCGGGTGTCCTATTAACAGTTACTTCCTGGCTGTGAACTTGAGCATGTGGACGTCCCTGGCCTTGCTCTGCCATCTGTAAAATGGGCATGACACCATTGGCCTTGCAAGGTGGACGAGAAGACTAAAGGAAGGCCCAGAGGGACATGTAAGACGCTTCTGAAAACCCTCTGAGTCCGGGGCAGGAACGCTGACAGTCTCAGGCAAAAGCAGTCTGGGTCTGGTCCTGAGGTGGGGGTGGGACCTAGGTTCTGGGTCTTAGCCGGAGAACGGACGTCCTGGTTCACACCAAGGCCGGGCCTTGTTCTAGGTCAGGGGTCCTCAAACTTTTTAAAGTGGGGGCCAGATCACAGTCCCTCAGAGAGCTGGAGGGCCGGACTATACAAACTACTAATTCCTACTGTAACACCTCGGCTGCGCTCACTGCCCAAAAAACCTGGCGAGCTGGATCAGACTCCTCTGCGGGCCGCATGTGGCCCGCGGGCCGTAGTTTGAAGACCCCTGTTCTAGGTGCTTGTGGACTGCCCTGTGGGGTCAATGCCACCCTCACTCCAAGTGGACCCAGCTTCCTGTAACGTAACGCAGGCCTGGGCAGCCTGGGCCAGCACAGGGGGCGGAGGTCCCCGCACTCCAACACACAAGCCTCGTTCCCGGAGTGCTGGCCTCCAGGCACCCCGAACTTTGGCCTTGTCTCTTGCTCAGAAATAAAGACTCTGTCCCAGATGGTGCTGAGCGTCCAGGGGCCCAGCTGCGTGTTAAAGAACTACCGGCTGCTTCTCTACACCTCCGAGCACGAGGCCAGGAAGGGCAGAGTCTACCGGCGCCAAGGTGAGTGCTTTGCACCAGCTCTGCCCCCTCTCTCACCTCCAGGTGAGCTGTGGCTACAGCTACCCCCGCAACCCCCGCCACGGGGCCAGACCTGAATGCCTAGGATTGTCTGGCTGCCACAGCCACCGAACTGTCTGCACCTGTAGGTGAGGCCTTGCACCTCAGGGCCTCCTTCCCCAGTGCGGGTGCCTGTCCTGCAGGATTTTCCCATCTGGAGGGGGCGACAGGCACAATAGCTAGAAAGATAGAGATTGCCTATGCAGATAGGTAATGGCTCTCCCCGTTTCTCCCGCCAGAAGAGCGGGCTCCATTGCTGACATTTCTGAGCCAGGACCCCACTAGACTAGGTTTGCAGAAGGCAGAGGCCAGGAAGCCAGGGGCAGTGATGCTAGCATGTCCATCTCGGGCACCACGTCACACATGGCCACCTTGAGCCCTCATCAACCTGCAGACAGTGGCCTGCCCCTGTCCTAGAAAGCGGAGCTGTACTTAGCTTCAGCCAGGCCTCTGTCGAACTCGTGGTTTATATTGGACCAGCCTGCCCTAGCTGGTTTGGCTCTGTGGATAGAGTGTCAGCCTGCAGGCTGAAAGGTCCTGGGTTCGATCCTGGTCAAGGGCACGTGCCTTGGTTGCAGGTTTGATTCCCCAGTAGAGGGGGCTTGCAGGAGGCAGCCAATCAATGATTCTCATCATTGATGTTTCTATCTCTCCCTCTCTCCATTACTCTCTGAAATAAATTAAAATATATATATATCGGACCAGCTTGTGTCCAGCGTGGGAGCAGGGCCAGCTTGTGGGGCGAGGGCCGAAGGGCCTTCCAGGTAGATGACCCTGTCGTGCCTGGGTCTAAGGCTCTGGCCACTTCTCCCTCCTTATCCAGATGATGGGTATGGTAACCATAGCACCTGTCTCTCCTGGGGGTGAGTAGGCCAATGAGCCAGCAGCCTTCCCCTGTTCCTGGTACATAGCAAGTCCACAATGAAGCCTTAGCTTTGCTTTAAAACCAGCAACGAGGTCAGAGAGACGGTCAAGTGCAGAACAACTGAGAGGCCTGGTAAGGGGCTGGTAGCAGGTGAACTTGGGACACCCCCCCACACACACACTACATAGCAAAGCCTCTTGGGGCAGAGCAGCTCTGGGAACCCAGGGCCCTGGAGTGGTTGAAGGTGCTGGGTCTGCGGCAACTCGAGGGGTGGCCAGCCACGATCCAGTCTGTGCAGCTGGGAACCCACCGTGCACCAGGCACACTGGAACCCCTGCCGTGAATCAAAAGGGCTGTGCCCCTGGGCTGGCGAGCTGTGGGGGCCCTGGGGGAAGGCTCTCCTTGTACCCCCTGACCCTTCAAGGGCAGCAGAGAAGCCTCTGGAAGACCGGAAGCAGGAGGCCCCAGGAGCATGCGCAGGTGGCCCAGCCTCTGCATGGCCAGCGGCAGCAGAAGGGAGCTGTGAGGGAGGAGGAGCTGGGACCCTGGGCCGGCAGGTGAGGTGACAGCTGGTTGGTCCATCCTCCCCTCCTAGCCAACAACTCGGACACCTTCGACTTGGTGCTGGGGCCTGGCTGGCACACCCACAACTTTGCCCCCCTGGAGGGCCCCCTGAAGGAGACCTTCTATGTGGAAGCCACAGAGTTCCCGTCCGCCACCTTCTCCGGTCTGATCTCCTACTCGGTCTGCCTGGTGGAACAGTCTGAAAACTCGGTCAGTCCCCGGGGAGGCCACCGCCTTTGCAGCAGGGACTGTGTGTGTGTGGGGTGGGGGGGGGGGGGGGTGTGGAGTCTCCGCTGGGAGGAGAGGGAGGAAGGCCTGGTGGGTGGAGCTGGCCTCTCAGGGCCTCTTTGGAGGAAAGAGCACAGGTGAGCGCCCGCAGGTGGCCGTCCTGAGCAGCTGGAGGCCGGGGGAGGGAGGGAGGTGTGGATCCCGGTCACACATAGGGCCTTAACTTCCATTGCAGCTGATTCCAGAGACCCTGGCGTACAAGGACACGGTGGTGTTCAGGGTGGCTCCTTGCATCTTCCTCCCGAGCACCCAGAGGCCTCTGCAGCTCTACCTGTGCAGGTGAGCGCCTCGCGGGCCGCCTGGGCCAGGCCGCTTCCTCCCCACACCCCTTTCGTCTTTGTGTAGAGGACTAGACTTCTCCCAGGAAGTGAAGTCCTCCCCCTGGAGCTGCCTGGTCCCTGAGATGGTCCTCGATATGGGTCTGAGCACTGACAGCGCGAGGGACGGAGCCTCCCGGGTGTTAGGGAAGGCTGACAAGGGAACGGTGTGAGTTCAGGGAGCACTAAGTGTCCTACCACAAGGTAAGAGGAAGGAAGGGCAAGGACGAGGGTGTGTCCTGGGGACAGGAGGAGGCCTGCAGGGCCGGGAGAAGGCAGGCGACAGGAGGATGGAGGGAGGAAGGAGGAGGACAGGGTCAAGGTCAGCAGGGCCGAGCGGCCCCTGAGCATCGGGGCCTGGCCTCGGGCCTGGAACAGACCCCAAGTGCAATGGTTTGTAGTCCGCCGGTGCTGAGGGCCTTGCCAGGTTGACTCCTAGGGAAGCGTCCATGGTGACTGGGCTGTTTCGGGGGCTTCTGTTGTGGGGAAGCAGGAATACAGAGCCAGGTCTCCCAGGGTTGGAGGTGTGCCAGGCCAATCAGCTGAGGTGGGCGGTGGGCCAGGGTATAACTGTGACGCATCCCCAGACTCAGAGTGGGGAGGAAGGAAGGTGAAGGGACAGAGTGATGGGCATGAGAGTAGTCCAGGGCCAGAGGTGTCCCCATGAGGTCAAGCCTCTGGCCCAGTGACTGGACAGGGCGAGCAGGGGAGATGGTGTGGATGGGACTGGACATTAGATCAAGGTCTCAGGCTAGAAGGCTGAGGTAGGGCCGGTAATGAGATCTGTCAGGTCGAGGACCCAAAGAGGCCACGATGGCACAGCGGCAGCAACACATGGCAAGGAGGACCGCTGCCTCCACCAGGCCCGGGGCGTAAAAGGAAGATAGCTCTTCCAAGGGGGCTGCTGGGGAGCAGGGTCCTCGGAGGAACGGCAGGTTTCAGAATGAGAACAGAAAAGACAGGAGCTCGAGGAATGTTGCTGATAACACACGCACAGACTCCAGCTCTCCCACCTTTGTCTTTTGTATCTGAAGACATGATGTTCAGCCCTGGCCAGTGTGCTCAGTGGTTAGAGCACCATGGGTTCTATTCCTGGCCCCATATGTAGAGCCAGGTCACCAACCAATCAGTGTGCCTCTCACATCAATGTTTCTCTCCCATTCTCCCTCTCTCCCCCTTTCTTCTTCCCTCCCTCCCCTATATCTCTCCCTTTTACTTTTCTCTAAAAAAAACCAAAAAATGGAAGAAAAAAAAAAAAAAACTAAACTAAAAACATCCTCATGTGAGGATTAACCAAAGAAAACAAAAAAGACATGTTGTTGACTCACATGAGGCATCTGCTGAAACCCTGGTCTTCTGGGAGCCCCCATAGTGGTGGTATTCAGGCACGGCTTGATCCAGCTCAGCCACAGATGGCTGTGACACTGGGGCTACCGGTCCTTACCCAGCACACATCCTCCAGGCCGCCTAGACCTCCTCAGGCTGATAAGCTCTCTGCAGCCTTGCAGACCCCTATGTTATTTTTGGAACAACAACATCGAATGGGAATGCTAGTTTTATAGGTAGAACCGAGCTAGAATCCCAATGTTGATACTTCCTTGCCGGCATTCAACTCGTGAGGATCTGTGTGTGTGTGTGTGTGTGTGTGTGTGTGTGTGTGTGTTTTTAAATAAATCTTTAGTGTTCATATTATTACAAAAGTTCCTCATTTTTCCCCCCTCCACCAGGTTCCCACCCCACCCTCTGCCCTTTCCCCAACCCCCACTGTCCTCATCCATAGGTGCACAATTTATGTTCAGTCTCTTCCCGCACCCCCCTCTCCTCTTTTCCCCGAGAATTGTCAGTCCACTCCCTTTCTGTACCTCTGATTCTATTATATTCAACAGTTAATATTGTTCATCAGATTTTTTTAATTTCCTTGGTTTTTAGATTCACTTGTTGATAGTTACATATTTGTTGTTCATAATTTTTATCTTTGTTTTCTTCCTCTTCCTAAAGAACCCCCTTCAGCGATTCATATAATTCTGGTTTGGCGGTGATGAACTTGTTTAGCTTTTTTTTATTTGTGAAGCTCTTTATCTGGCCTTTGATTCTGAGTGATAGCTTTGCTGGGTAGAGTATTTTTGGCTGTAGGTTCTTGTTATTCATCACCTTGAATATTTCTTGCCATTCCCTTCTGGCCTGCATGGTTTCTGTTGAGAAATCAGCTGACAATCGTATGGGTGCTCCTTTATAGGTAACTACCTGCTTTTCTCTTGCTGCTTTTAATATTGTCTTTGTCTTTTGTTCTTGGGATTTTAATTATGATGTGTTTTGGTGTGGTCCTCTTTGGATTCCTTTTGTTTGGGGTTCTGTGCACTTCCTGGACTTGTAAGTCTATTTCTTTCCCCAGGTGGGGGAAGTTTTCTGTCACTATTTCTTTCAATATGTTTTTGGTATCTTGCTCTCTCTCATCTTCTGGGACCCCCATAATTCTGATGTTGGTTTGCTTGAAGTTGTCCCAGAGGTTTCTTACACTATCTTCAACTTTCTGGATTCTCTTGTCTTCTTGCTTCTGCGGAGAAGTATCCTCTGGCTCTTTGTGTTCCAAGTCTTTGACTTGATTCTTGCGATCTTCCGTTCTGTTTTTAGGACTGTATAATATTTTTATTTCGGAGAATGTATTCTTTATTTCTTGTTGCTCCCTTATTATTTCTTGTTGATCCCTTATTATTTCTAGTTGATCCTTTATTATTTCTACTTGATCCCTTTTCATATCTTCATAGGTCTTGTTTATTTTATTGGCCTTTTCTAGGAGATTCTTGAAAAACCTTATAAACGTGGTTTTGAACTCTATATCCAGTTGCTTTTTGTCCTCCATTTCTTTTGTTTGTGATCTGTTTCCTTGTCTCGGCATTTTCACTGCTTCCCTGAGTTGGTAGGGTGGGAGGATCAGCTGTATCTATGCCAAAAGACAGCTTTATTCGACTAGACTTGGAAAACTGCAATAGCCTCTGTGCTCAGCTTGGATGGGACAGAGTTTCAGGGTGGAGCCTACAGCCTTGTCTTCCGGTTAGCCCCGCCCTGTGAGGTTCCTGAGTCTCAGTGTTCCTCAGGGACCTTCATACTCACTGCAAGCACCTCTGAAAGAGAGGTGCCCTAGAATTTCACCTGCTACCAGACAGTCTAGTCTCTCCCCCAACTAGCCTGCAACTGGGGTTCAGTGCAGTTGGAAGTAGGGTTAAGAGCAGTCCGGAGCTTATATCTCCTTCCCGCTAGGGCAATCCAGTGGCTCAATCAACAGTCTGTCCTCTGCGCGAAATGTGCGCAACTCGGGGGCTCTGCCTTTCGCCGCTCCCCTGAGCTTCCGCCTTACAGCCCAGATTCCCTCTGTATGTGTCTGGGTCCTCAGGGTCTCACTCAGAACTGGGGTTCAGTGCTGTTGGAACTGGGGTTCAGCACAGTCCGGAGCTTTTATCTCCTTCCTGCTAGGGAATGCCAGCCAGGCATTCAGCCGCCCCTCCTCTCTGGCTCCGTCCTCTCTGCACACGCAATGTGTCTCCGTACCTTAGGCTTTTACAGCTCCTTTGATTTTCCTTCTGGTTTTCTCTTTCCTTCTCATTGTAGAATTTCCAGTCAGTCAACTTTCCTGTAGTTCTGAATAATGTCCACTTTATATTTTAGTTGTATTTTTTGAAATTGTTGTGTGAGGCTGCAGTTAGGTGGTTACCTATGCTGCCATATTGGTTTCTCGTCAAGGAGGATCTGTTTATAAAATGGGTGATCTTCTTAATCTCAAACATCATTGTTTATCTCCAACAAGAAACCAACATGCCTCATGGCACGGAGGATTGTGCTAATATCCTAGGGTTTAAGGCCAAGCCCCCGAACCCTGTACAAACATGACAGCCTCATTGGCCATCTCAAGGGGCCACTTCGCTTCTTGACTTCTCCGGGGAGATGCAGCCCCCTGGGGCGAGGAGTCGGCCCTCTGGAGGGCCTGGGACAGCTCCCCAGCCGCCTGGGGCAGGGGCGGAAGGCACTGTGGATGTGGCTGCAGGATAAGGACAGAGCCTAGGCCACCAGAGCGGGAACAGATGCTCCCAGTTCTGGCCCAGACCCTGCCATGAGCTGGGCCCTGTGATGCTGGGCCAGACGTGCTCTGAGCTGCCAGCCTGTGTCCCTAAGGTTGGGGGACAGCTCTCAGGCAGGGGCATAATCTCTCCTGACCACAAGGAGGTGCCCCCTCCCTGGGACAGCAAGGCGATGCCCCCGGGGGAGCCCCCAGGCCTTCCCAGTGCCTGCCTCTCTCCCCGCAGAGAGCTGCAGGTGCACGGCTTTGTGGAGTGGGTGACCGAGCTCAGCAAGAAAACTAACAGCAATGTGGTGCCTGTCTACGAGGACCCCCACCGCCTGGGCAGGTGGCTCCAGGTAACGCCCTGCTTGGGGGAGACCTGTCGGTGGGGGAAGGGCCGGGGAGATTGGACCGGAGCCCACACAACGGGCATCTCAGGCTCCCGGTCACCCTTCCCGGCGAAGCTAAGCCAAACTGGAGGCGCCTTTGCTCTTAGGGCTTCAGTGGATGGAGGCTCAGGTGACACGACTTGCCCACATCGTAGCCCCGAAAGCATGGAGCTTAGACTCTGCCTTCTATTTCAGAGGGCACATGGTTAGGACCACGGAACACCCTAGGCAGCTGAAGGGTCCGGTGCCCTCAGCTACGGGTCAGCAGAGCTGGCGCATGGCTCCGGGGTCCAGCCGATCTGAGAGCAGGATGTCTGTCCCCTGGTGCTCCATCCTCCACAAATAGCTGAGCGATTGCCGCATGCGGGGCACCATTCTACGTGTGAAATAAACTAGAAGCCCCCCTCTTCCCTGCCCCTGCTCTAGCAACAACACTGACCTCAAGTGCAGTAAATGCAAGAAATTAGGTATCACGAGTTACTAGCCCGAACTAGGTGGCCAGGAAAACCTTCAAACTCGGGAGACCCGGAGCTGGTCATGCAAAGATTGGGTTGGGGGGCAGGTTAGAAGCAAGAGCCCTCTGGGCAGAGCACAGCTGCCTGCAGGTCGTAATGTAGGCTGCACTATGAAAAGGGGCTGGGCGGGCCAGGTCAGAGTGCAGAGGTCACAGGCAGGTAAGTGCTGGGTCGTATGTCAGGGACCTCTTCGGCCGAGGGTAGGAAGAGAAACGAATCCAGAGCGAGCAAGGTGGGATGACATTGGAGGGCACGCATCAGGGCGTGAATGTTCTGGTCAAGTTTGAAAAGAGCCCTCCGGCTGAGAAAGAGAGCAGGTGTTGGGGAGGGGCCAGCATGGAAGAGAAGCTTAGAGGAGAGGTCATGATGGCTTCCCCACGTGGCCTCGGGGGTGTGTCCACACGGAGTGGATTTTAGAAATGAAGCTGAGGCTTGTTCCTAGGCTGGGTGAAGATGGTGAGACGAGGTGACTCCCATCTTAAACTTGATGGATGCAAGAATGACACCCCAAGCAGGGGCTATTGCTGAGCTCAGTTGGTGTTTCCCTCCCCCCCGCCCCAATATATTTTTATTGATTTCAGAGAGGAAAGGAGAGGAAGAGATAGAAACATCAATGAGAGAGAATCGTTGATCAGCTGCCTCTTCACACTGGGGATCGAGCTGGCATGTGCCTTGACCAGGAATCAAAACCAGGACCTCCTGGTTCACAGGACAAGGCTCAACCACTGAGCCAGGCCAGCCGGGCCTGAGCTGAGTTTTGAGAGCTGAGCAGGAGTTGGCAGGAAGGAAGGGGTTCTTAACTGCCCCCCCACCCCACCCCACCCCCGAGATGGCCCAGGACAGGGAGCACTGTGCCAGGTGAGCCGGTTTCGGGCTGGAAAGCAGCTGATAGAGCGAGAAGATGTCACCCTTGTTTTCCCGTCCCTCTAGGACGAGATGGCCTTCTGCTACACTCAGGCGCCCCACAAGCTGATCTCCTTGGTCTTGGACACCCCCCGGATCCCCGACCTCGAAGACTTCTCCATGAAATACTCACTGGTGTGGGGCTCGGTTTGGCTGATCTGAACTTGGTCCAACTTCTCAGGCCCGCTGCCTGCCCAGAAAGGATGGGGTGCCAGGGGAGAGGGCCCAGGTGGCCTCGGGGGGCAGGGGAAATGGGGGTCTACCCGAGACTGAATTAGGGGAAGTCTGCGGCTTAAAACCCACCCCTGCTAACACCCCTGCCCCGGCTGGGTCTCCTTCCAGAGTCCAGGGGTTGGCTACATGACCCAACTCACCGAGGATGGGAAGGTGATCACGATGGATTCCATTGGGAACCTGATGGTGTCCCCACCCGTCCAGGCCAAAGGGAGAGAGTATCCTCTAGGCAGGCTCCTCATTGGCGGCAGCTTTTACCCCAGGTGAGGGAAGAGGTCAGGGGGTGGCTAGATGCCTTCAAACTAGAGGAAGGGACCCTGGTGGCTCACCTGGCCCTGTCTGACCCTGACATGACCCAGCAGGTCCCCTGCTTAGGCCTGTTCCTTATCCTCTCTCGTGAGGATTTCGAGTCTGTCAGACACATCGGAGACCAAAAGGAGGAAAAGCAGAACAAAGGACTCGTTCTTTGAGTCGGGGTCCCGGGTTCAAATGGCAGCCTGCTAAGCTTAGCTGGCCTACTGCCCCCACAGGATGTCCCGCCACAAGAGGGGCCTCCAGGTGGGTGCCCTCCAAGCTACCTTGTTTCCCCGAAAATAAGACAGTGTCTTATATTAATTTTTGCTCCCAAAGATGTGCTAGGTCTTAAATATTGTCTTATTTTTCCATGAAGAAGAATACGGTACACATTTATTGTTGAATGAAAATAAAGGAAATTTATTACCTGTATACAGTATGGTAGTACGGTAGTTGTCAACACAAACCAGACAAACTGTGAATCCTACAGTATCAAGAATTTACTCATTTATTCAATGACAATCATGTCACCATCTTCTGGAACATCATCATAACAATCCAATTCCTGAATTTCCTGGTGAATTTCTTGTGATTCCATTTCTTTCAGAATCAGTGGACCAAATCTCTCATGTTTAGCCTGGGGGGGGGGGGGAGCGCCTTATTTTCGGGGGATGCCTTATATTTCACTCAGAAGGAATACTGTAAGTAGGTCTTATTTTCGGAGGATGTCTTATTTTCAGGGAAACACGGTAGACTTCTGGGTGGCCACTCCCCTAAAGCCAGGAAGAAAACGCTGCATCCCAGGATCTAGTCTTTATTCTGGACTCTCTTGGCTCCATCCCAAGTTGGGCCAGAGTGAGGGATTCTTTTTTTTTTTTTTTTAATTTTATTTTATTGATATTTTATAGAGAGGAAGAGAGTGGGATAGAGAGTTAGAAACATCGATGAGAGAGAATCATCGATCGGCTGCCTCTTGCACATCCCCCACTGGGTATGTGCCCGCAACCAAGGTACATGCCCTTGACCGGAATCGAACCTGGGACCTTTCAGTCCGCAGGCCGATGCTCTATCCACTGAGCTGAACCGGTTTTGGCAGAGTGAGGGATTCATAATCGCCACCCTTCCCCTATGGGCCAATCGCCCCAGCCCCAGGGTTAGAACAGCCCTTTGCCTGAAGGCAGCCTGGCAGTCGGTGGCCAGCAGTTAGCGGCCCACGAGGGCCACCCAGGCTCAGGCTGTGCCTTCCTCCTCCCTTAGCAAGGACGGCCGGGACATGAGACAGCGCCTCCGGGGCTTCCTCTACGCCCAGCAAGTCCAGGCCCCGGTGGAGCTCTACACAGACTGGCTGATGGTCGGCCATGCGGACGAGTTCATGTGCTTCATCCCCACGAAGGCCAAGGGTGAGAACAACAAGGTCTGTGCTGGGGGCTGCACGGAGAGGGGGGATTCAGGGGGGCCTCCCACCTGCTTTTGGAGACCCATGGAAGCTTCCGGAGGGGATGCTGGCATCTGGCCCTCGTTCTGTCTCTCAGGACTTCCGGCTGCTCCTGGCCAGCCCCCACGCCTGCTACCAGCTCTTCCAGAAGAAGCAGAAGGAGGGCTATGGAGACATGGCCCTGTTTGAGGAGGTGCGGGAGGACCAGCTCCTTTCTAACGGTAAGGCCACAAGCCGGCCGTGGTGCGGAGGCCGGCCCCTCTCCCCCAGACGTCCGTCCTCTCTGCACGGGCATTTTACTGTCTTTCCTGGTAGCGAGGTCCCCAGGAAGCTTGAAAGCATCGCGTGGGCTGTGATAAAGCCATCCTCCTCCAGGCAGGGCTGTTCTGGCGGGTGGTACAGGGATGGCACGGGCAGATCAGAGGTTCTGGAGTGGCTGAGGCTGCTGGGATGCGTGTGGAGGGGACTCGGCCAGCAGGCGGCTGGCTCAGGGTGGGATGGGTTTGGGAGGAGACGGATCAGATGCTGACTGTGTAGTCTCCGGAATTCTTCAGCGATTGTTAGATTCAGTACCTGGGCGCTGGGACTTCCGTGGTCTCCAGTCCAGCCTTAAGGAAGACGTAAGCGGACCAGCAGGGATGGGGTGGCTGGGCGGAGGCAGGCCTGTCTAAACGTGTGAGGGTCCGGGATGGGCTGGGTGCTGGGACTTCTCTAGACCAGTGGTTGCCAATCGGTGGTCCGTGGACCACTGGTGGCCCACGCGGTCCGAAAGGCTGGCGACCACTGCTCTAGACCAGTGGTCGGCAAACTCATTAGTCAGCAGAGCCAAATATCAACAGTACAACGATGGAAATTCCTATTGAGAGCCAAATTTTTTAAACTTAAACTATATAGGTAGGTTATTATTAACTTAATTAGGGTACTCCTAAGCTGGCCTTTGCCAAAAACTCAAGGGGCCAAAGAGCCGCAGTTTGCAGACCACTGGTCTAGACCTTCACGATGCCATGTAAGGTCTGAGGGTCCCCTGGGTACTTGTTAGAAATGCGGAATTTCAGCCTCTGCTCTCCCGAGAATCTCACCCTCCTGGAAGTTGACACTCAAAGAGTATGAGCCGCATGGCACACACCTGGTAGCCCAACTGAAGTTCCTGACGATGAGGCAACAGAATAACTTGGTCAAGGGCCCAGGTCCCCGGTAGAAGGTAGCCCAGTTGTACAGGTCACAGAAGGCATGGAGGTGCCCAGGTATGAGGTGCGTGGGGCTGAAGTCACCTGCTAACCTGTTTCAGGCTGCCTTCCCGTCCTACCGGGGACAGAGTGGCTGGTGGCAGTAAAAGTCCTGCCTGGGTTTTCATGAACCCAGGTGTGACCTTTGACCCAAGTGGGTCCCCGCAGACTAGCCAGGCCACCCACACTAGTCACTGGCCCAGGGCTTGTCGGCCGTGCCCAGGGCTGGAATCTCCCCAGCCCTGCACAGCGTTGCCTGCTCCCTGGCCTACAGGCCCGCCCGCCTTCTCCTTCCTCCAGGGAGGGAGGTCATTACCATCAACCAGCTTCTGGATGATGACATCCTGAGGAAGCAGAACGACTACGTGGAGGTAGGAGCCGGGAGCCGAGGATGTGAGGGAGGGATCTCCTCCAGAAAGTGGGGGAGGCACTGGTGGCTCCTAACTGAGCAACTATTATAGCCCGAGCATCATGCAAGACAGGTTTCTGTGATCCTCGAAATGGCCCTGCGAAGTCAAACCCATCTTGTTTATGACAGGCCCAGCTTAAGGTCATGGGCCTAGGCCAATGGGTTGGGTACCGGGTTTGAACCCAAGTTCATACTTCATCCACTGTTATTCCGTGTCTGACCAAAAATCAGTGCTGTAGCTCAGCAGCCTCTGGGCAGAGGCCCCGCTGCCCCGACTTCCCTAAGAGGCGGAGTAACAGAGGCTTAGGGACGGACGGACCAGGACCTTCTCAATGCTCAGGCCCATCGGTTCGCTGTTCAGAATCACCTAGCACCTCGGATCTCTGAAAATGAGGACCGTGGGTTGTGAGAAGCATAGGGTGGGGGGTCCCCAGGAGAGATTACCTAGCTTCTGGAAGGGCAGAGTTGTCCGGGGTCACATGGTCAGCACAAAACTGCTTTGCCCACTGGGACTTGATGGCTCCTGGCAAAGGTGTGTTCAGAGCCATAGTGTTCTAGTGACCTTTGCCAAAAAGGAAGGGAGGGCCTCCTGGCACAGCAGGGTGGGTACCGGCCGGGTATGGGGTCAGAACAGCCCTTGGCAGTGTCCTGGGTATGGTGGCCACGAGCCCTGTGTCAAACCAGGGAGATAGATGCTCAGGTGTTGGGCAGCACCAGGTCTGAGCAGGGAGTGTCCCTGGTGAGGACCACTGCTCCCGTCCTCCCTAAAGCCCCTCAGCTTCCTGCCCTTGCCCAGGTCCCCCCCTGGCCAGGCCTGAGGACCAAAGGGGGGCGGAACATGCTACAGAGTCAGGGCTAGTAACTGCCTTGGGCCTGACTAGCTAGATTGACGCCCCCACACGGCAGCAAGTGATGGAAAGGTGGGAGCTACCTCAGGCCACTCCCCCCATTGGGTGAGCTCACTCCCCGCCCCGCCCGGCCCCGCCCGCAGAAGTGCATTAACCTGAACCGAGCCATCCTGAAGCGGGAGCTGGGCCTGCTGGACAGGGACATCATCGACATCCCACAGCTCTTCTGCTTGAGGCAGCTGAGCAACGTACCCTCCGCGGAGCAGACCGAGAAGCTCTATGCCAGGCCCTACTTCCCCAACCTGGTGAGGCTCCGGGTGGGCTGCCTGCCCCCGGGGTGGGGGGCTGTTCAGCCACCTGGCTGGTCCCCTGACATACGCGGTGCTGAGAGAAGGTGGAGGGAGGACCCGCCCCCCCCCCCATGGGAGCAGTGAGGGGGGCACAGGCTGGCTGGGTGACTTGCTAAACAGTGACCATGGGCTTGGCTCTGGGCTCACCCCCAGCCTTAGGGTAGTCACTATGCAGCCACCTCACCAGGATGCTGTGCCATCACCAGACTGGAAGGGGCCGGGCAGCTCTGGCTGAGACGGGGGGTTGGGGAGCAAGGTCCCGGGACAGTGTCTTCCTGCCCACATAGCCTGTGACTCCCGGGAGCACTGCTCCTATGGAGACGAGGAGCTGGAGTTGGGGGTGTGCGTGCACCTGAGTCCCCTGCGGTGCCAAGCCTAGGCCACCTCTGGCCTGTACCTGGCCTTTCTCACACGTGGGCACTTGGCATGCTTCCTCTGAGACGTCTGGGCTGATTCCTTCAGCACGTGCAGGCCTCTCTAGGGCCCAGGGACACACGGCGACCTGTTACTGTGACAAGAGCCATGTGGCCCCCTGGGCATGACACAGGGGCCATCACAGGCCTTGGGAGTAGGTGCAGGCCCGGGGAGTTGCTTTAAGGCAGTGGTCGGCAAACGGCGGCTCGAGAGCCACATGGGAGTTCTTTGGCCCCTTGAGTTTTTAGCAAAGGCCAGCTTAGGAGTACCCTAATTAAATTAATAACAATGTACCTACCTATGTAGTTTAAGTTTAAAAAACTTGGCTCTCAAAAGAAATTTCAACCGTTGTACTGTTGATACTTGGCTCTGTTGACTGATGAGTTTGCCGACCATGGCTCTAAGGGAAAGATGCTAGAGCTGAGATGCAACAAATGGACGTTCCAGTAGAGGGAGGCAAGATGGTGAAGTGGACAGGACTGAAGGCCGGAAGAACAGATGAGGGATGGGGAACCAGGGATGTTGGCTTGGGCCAGGCAGGGTTTTGGTTTTGCTGCTGAGAATCACGAAGGGGCAGGGCCGTTGGAGGCTCAGGCGGAAGTGAGCTGGACCCACCAACATTGACTGGCCATGTCTGCATGCACGCAGACCTGGAGCAGGGCGGGTATGTGCTCGCTACAGCTAGTCTCAGCCCACGGCAGCCGGGTGTTCTCTTGCATTGAACCCAGTGGCACCTTCTTGGGTGGCGCCAGCCCGCCCATGCCTTGCCCACCCTCTCTCTCTGACAGCTGCAGCTGATTGTGATGGGCAAGAACATAGGCATCCCCAAGCCGTTTGGGCCCCAGATCAAGGGCATGTGCTGCCTGGAGGAGAGGGTCTGCCAGCTGCTAGAGCCCCTGGGCTTCAAATGCACCTTCATCAACGACTTCGACTGCTACATGACCGCGGTCGGAGACTTCCGCGCCTGCGCCAACGTCCTCCGCCTGCCCTTTGCCTACAGATGGTGGAAGATCGTGCCTTAGACCCAGCCTGGTGCTGCCAGCCCGGGCTGCCCCTCTGTGCTGGGGTGGGGCTGGAGTTGAGAAGCCCCCTTATCGTGATCCCCTGCCCCTCAGAATCCAGTGGGGTGGCAAAGGCTGCCATAGCTGCTCCCCTTTGGGTAGAGATGGAAACGGTCTTCAGCCGAGTAGTGACGAGCTACGCATTAAAGCTCTCGTTCTGAATGCATCCCGGCCGTGGCCACCTTGTCTGGGGAAGGGGCAACAGCTCAGGATGGAGCTGAGCAGCGGGGACTCCTGGGGTCAGGCCGCCCCACTTGCCTGGGCTGGCACGTAGCTGTGTGGACCCCACAACTGTAGTGGGAAGTGGTAGGAATCAGATGGTTTGAATTCTCTAGTGAAAGCATGGGACCAGCCAGGTTTGGGGGAAGCCCAGCCCAGGAGGGCAATACCTGCCTCAGAAGCAGCAGCTTCGCCACAAAGTGGCTCTGGTCTCCTTGGGGTGGCCTGAGGGACAAGGTACAGCAAGGGCAGCCCTGGCCAACTCCCACTGCGCCCGCGTCCAGGAGAAGTGTCCACTATGGGACACGAGCCGCCTATTCCCATCTGCTGTCTGTGGTAATGGCACAGATGGCTGTTAAAGCAAGTGGTTCTGAGAACGTATAGCCATGGCTGGTCCCGCCCTGCCCCTCCCCTGGCTGATGGGAAGCTGCAAGAAGTCTAGGCCCTTGGAACGGGGGCAACACCTCCTGGGAAGGGTGAGTCTGATCATGGGACAGCCAGGACCGAAGGCCCCGTGCACGGGTGAGCAGTGTTGAGAGTGGTGGTTGCAGGGGTCTGGTGGATGGTGCGAGGTGGCTCAGCCCCGTAGGCCTGGAGAAGCAGCCTGGGCAGAACAGGAACTACATGGGGTCTCTGCACACACCTGGCCTCCTGGTGCCCCCTGGTGGGTAGCTTGCCACACTGCAAGCAAGGGGGCAATGCTGGGCTAAGGGGCACATTTGTGACCTTCCCACGTTGGTGGGAAGGGTGAGAAGTGACTAGGTGTTCCGGGCACACAAAACATACCAATGTTCTGGTACTTTCCGTGCCTGTAATCCTCACAGCCCCAACGCAATAGACACACAAACTCCACTTCTGAGTTGGGCAAGTGAGGTGCTGAGCCTCCCTCCCCAACGGACAGAGTTGGGAGTGCCACACACCTCACCCCTGTGGTCAAGCCCAGAAGCTGAGAGGGCCCGCTGCCCTGGACTTGCCCCTTCCCGGGAGCCTGGGCTTGGGCAGCTGAAGGGAGGCGCGTGTGCAGGGGGGGGGGGAGAATGGAGATGATCACGCTCTTACCTTCGTTCTACTGAAAAATAAGTGCAACAGCCAAAACAGAGTAAACAATGATGTCGTTTATTTAAAATGTTTACTCCAAGAAATATATATAAAAAAAATAAGACAATTACAGCACTAAACCAGGCACCTTCGACCAAATCACCCTCCCAGGCTCCCCTTCCCTCTACGCCTCTTCCGAGGTCTCCTTCCTGTGCTGGAAGACATGGCCACGCCCAGGGTCAGCGCCAAGCACTCGCCAGCCACGTCCCTTCCTCCTGGAGCGGGGGCCCCGTTAGGGAGTTCACCTTAAACTCAGCCAAAGGAGTGATTGTGGGAGAGCAGCGGGCAGCCTCCACTGGGAAGGCAGCCCCTTTCCTGCTGTCCCTGCAAGGGCTCTAGCATGGGCTGGGCGGCCTCAGCTCAGTCCGGGGGTTGGTGGAAGCCCTGCGTGGCCGAGGGTGGCTCCTGCAGCCCGGACCAGGCTCTGCTCCCGCACTCAGTGCCTACAGGCCCGAGCGGAGCTGTGCGCGTCTGAGGAACACGGGCATCGAACCCGCTCCGAGAGAGACTCGTCAGGGAAATGGGTTCCACGTGAGGAAGCTCGAGTTAGAGATGGTGGTTTCGGGGTGATTTGGACAAATTGGGTTAGTTTAGCAGAAGCTTCTCCCCGGGACTGGCTGAGCCCAGGACAGCGGGGATGAGCAGGAAGTGAGACCGAGTCTTGGCCGCAGGCCGGCTCCTCACGCCCGGCCGGACAGACTCAGGCCCGGGCAGCGCAGACGCCTCAGCGAGGAGCGGAGGACAAGCCGGGGGAAAAGCAACAACAGGATCATTTTTGGCATTTTAACATCAAGACAATGACAAGTGGTAACAATAGCAAAACAAAATCAAAGACCATATTTAACTTTCCCATCCACCCGAGTCTCACGCTGAATTCTATCCCCCTCTCCCCCAGAAGCACCACTGAACTAAAAAGTCTATTTAAAGCACCCAAACCAGTCCAGACCCTCTCGAGGCCAAGAGCCCCAGGCAGCGCGGTCGCCTCTCTTGGGTCCCAGGGAGAGGAGGGATCCGGGAAAGGCACCTCGTAGCTCACGCAGAGCGGCCACCGGGACGAGCTGGCACAGGGCGCCTGGCGGGAGGCAGCTGGCAGTCTCAGCGTCTGCGCTGACACCGGGGACGGGACTTCTGCACGATCCCATCTATTTGGTGCCCCAGCCCGGCCAACGTGACCAGGGCTGGGTTAGCAGAACTGGAACCCGAGTCTCAGACACAGCCCGGGCTGTGGCAGCTGAACCAGCGGCGGGGGCGGGGGCGGGGGGTGATAAAAACAAGCACAAAGGCGCTAAAGGCTGGTACATAGGGCAGGTCCTTTGCAAGGACTCAGAATGCACTTTTCTCGGCTGGCAGATCAATCTCTAATGGCGAGCGCTGCGAGGCGGCCCTGGCCCCTCAGAGGAACCTTAACGCTGGTTCTTGAACCAGATACAACGTCCCCACGGCAGACGCCCCGGAGCCGCTTGGTTCCACGGTCACCTGATTTGTCACCTGGACGTCATGTACAGATAAAGTAGATATAAATGGCTAAACACATGCCCCGGAGCCCCCGCCAGGGGGGAGACGGCAGGTTCCAT
Organism: Pipistrellus hanaki; assembly: GCF_964339955.1. Lineage (NCBI taxonomy): Eukaryota > Metazoa > Chordata > Mammalia > Chiroptera > Vespertilionidae > Pipistrellus > Pipistrellus hanaki. The sequence continues at coordinate 191,514,447 of NC_140504.1, read as the reverse complement.
TAATGTTGCAGCCAAGAGGCGGGGCTTACAAGCAGCCGCGGGAGGACACGGGGACCCGGGAAGGAAGGGACCCGGATGCTTCCTAAGCACGCGGGCCTGGTTTCGGATGGAGAGGACCACCAGGGACCCCCTTTGCCGACAATGCTGCCCGCGAGGGGCACTGTTTTCTGAGCAAATGGCGATCCTCCCCAGGTGGCACCCACTCCGATCACAATGCTAATTACAATGGAAAGGAGAGAGCGCTGAGAAGTGTATTGAGGGGGTGGGGGAGAGAAAAACTTAAAAAAAAACCTGGTTGCTCAAAGTTTCTGCCTCTTGTAGGAATGGTAAGTCAACTATGAGCAAATATTTTAATCAAACATGGAGAAAAAAAAAACACTTTGGAAAGCATACAGAAAAGGTAGTTGATGTTGAATCACTTCTAAACGGAACCTCAGGGAGTCTAACAAAAATGCACCTCTGGTCGACTTGTTTAAATTCCTCGTCGGACTTCCGTCCCAGTGCACGTGGAAATGACAGCTGCCGCGAGAGGGGGCGGGGGCCCCGGGCAGTCAGAGGGTGCGCGGGTTATACTCTGGCAGCTTCTTGATCTTCTCTTTCTCAGTCTCACTCTCGTCTCTCGCGATCACCAGGGAGTGCGAGTAGCCCATGGCAACCTGGGGGGACAAATCGGGGTAGGTGTGCCAGGGCACTTTGGCACACAGGCGTGCCACTGAGTCTGGAGCAGACAGACACACGGGCAACAGGACACTAGCCGGCTGGAAGGGTAAAGGTGGGATTACGGACCAATGAAGGAAAGTGGAGTTAGAGATGCAGGTGCCTAAAAGTACTTTAAAACCCTTTTCTCAAGGTCACTGTCTCAGCGTGGCCTATCACCGACACCCTGCCAACCAGGCTGCCCGGGATGAGAGGGAGACCCGCTGAGCAGGAACTGGCGGGGACACTCGGATCACGCTCCCGGTTCTGCCCGCCTCTCTGGACCACAGCCCTGTCTGTGTGAGGCGCACCCACCATCTGTGCTCGGCAAACAGAGCCGGCAGCTGGGGGACCTAACAGAGGGAAGGGGCCTCACCCCACCGCCAGCCCCATCCCAAGGGGGTGCAGTCTGGGGGCAGCCACGGCAGCTAGGAGATGGACTCCCCCAGGGGCTGGTGGCGGTGAGTGTCGCTCAGGAGAACAGCCCTGGAGCCTGGCTGCCGGGCCTGTGTCTGTGGATGGCTGTCACCAGAGACCACGAGGGGGGATGGGGAGATGTGAGCGGGCACATCCCTCTGCTCCCGGCACCTCCTGCTCCCACAGGCGGCGGGCGGCTCACCTGCTCCGTGAAAATGCCGTCCAGCGTCTTCACCTCCTGCGCGGCGGTGGAAGACTTGGGCTTGTGGTCCCCGTAGCCCTGGCGAGGAAGCAGAGACGTCACAGACCGTGTCCCTGTGGCAAGGCCCGAAACGGGAACGAAGGCAGCCCACCAGCAGGGCCAGAGCTGGCGGGCTCTGCGACCGAACCCCGCTGCTCAGGCGGGGCCAGGCCGAGGCAGCAGAATGTACCCACAAAGCTGCCGCCTACACGGACTGGTGCTTGAAGAAGATGGACCCTAAACGGTAACCTCTGGAGATGTGACAACAGGTGCCTTTCGGGGCGTCTCGTGAGACAATACCAGCATGGGTCCCGGAGAAACGGCACTGCAGCCCTCCAGGGACCCCCGGCCACCTACCTGCCCACCCTGCGGGCCGAGACCAAATAGCTAGTGTTATTAGGAATGACACCTCGGTCCCTACCAGGGACCAAAGGGACTGGTCAAGGACTGCTGGGCGGGCAGGGGGAGCCATGTGCAGAGGCCGGGATGGGTGATCTACTGGGGATCGAGCCTGCCACCCGGGCCTGTGCCCTGACCGGAATCGAACTGTGACCTCCTGGTTCATAGGTCGAGGCTCACTCACTGAGCACGGTGGCTGGGCTCCCTCTAGTTTTAAAAGGACATTCAGAGTCTGTTTCTGAGGCCCCCTCTCTAAGAACAGGCCCTCAAAACTGGGCCAGATTCTTAGTTCAAGGCTCCACATGGGGCCCTCAGAAGCCGCCCACTGAACGTGGGTGCACAGCTGGTGCTTCCCGTCCCTGTGACGGGCCCCAGCTGAGGTGGACAGGAAGGGCTTTCACAGTACGGCTGACCCTCGAACAGCTCGGGAGCGGGGTCTAGGGACTAACGCACCCCGAAGTTGGAAATCCACGTGTAACTACAGTCAGCTCTCTGCACACACAGCTTCCCAGCTGTGGGGGTGACCCTGGGACAAGGTTTGCGCTGTGCGCGTCACCTGCCCTGCAGTCGACTGAAAACATGTGTTGTCCAGGGTCAGCTGTACTCGATGGCACAGACCGTCTCTGCAGACTGACGCACTAAGACCAGAGACTGTTACAGCCTTGATGCAGCAAAGAGACGTTTCTCCGTTCCATGTGTTTGAGGCACCGGTGTCAGCAAGCCGGACTGGGCCCCCCCTCCCGCCCGAGGGGCCAGCTTACCAGTTCCCCGAAGGTCGGTGACGGGCCCCAGCTGATGGTGCTCTCGTCCGCGGCCACGATGATGCTGCTCTTCCTGCAACAGGCAGAGGGGGTCACCACCGGCAGACGAGCTGCGCCCGACCTAGCTATGGGGTGCGTCCTGCTCAAGACGGGGGCCACCTACTCGCTTTAAAATCAGTGTGTCCCCCTGAAACTCCCCCAGGCCTCACGTCCTAGGAACTGGGCACCGGAAGGGCAAGCCCATGAGCTTGGGGCCGCCAGCAGCGGAGAAACCCCCTGCAGAGCCTCACAGGCTAGAACTCCCGCCTCCACCGCCCCGGGGCCGGGCTCTCAGGGGTGGGCGTGGGTAGGCACTTCTAAGTGGACACACTGGGAAAGGAGACCGAGTCAGGATGCAGTGGGAGCTTTTTCCCAATGGTTGGCTGCTGTTTAACCAACTCCCCACCAGCTCAATGGGCTCCAAATAAGGTGAAAATCACGGGCCTAAATTTTTCTAGCCAGAGATTCAGAGCAACGGAAACCCACCATTCCCAACTAAATATACCTGAGTCTGTAATATGAGCGGAGCACACCAAGCCTCCAAATGACAGCGAAACAAGTCCCCTCCTTGGACAAGCACGGCCCCTCCCCTCCATCAATCCCTGATGGACAGCAGACCCTCCAGGGAAGAGGCATCTCTGGGGTGCAACACCCCCAGGAGGGGGACAGTCCTGCTCACCCCCCAGACACGGCCACGTACCCACAAGCCAGGCTCCGGATTCTCCAGCCACAGAGGTCCTGCACGGTCTTCGGGTACATGGTGGACTCCCGCGAAGTGTTGGTGGCCCCCCAAAAAAACAGGCCACCTGGAGAGGCAAAGACGACCCCCTGAGTTCTTACCGTCAGCAACATCAAGGACAAAGGCGCGGGCGCTCGGCACCAAGGACAAAGGAGTGTTGTATGAGGAAGAAGCCGAGGAGATCAGGACGCCCGGCCTTGAACAGGCCCAGAGCTCTGGCTCCCACGGAGCTCTGCCAGGGAGGGAAGCCTCCGAACGCTTGGCAGCCTCCTCCCCAGGCCCGGACGGGGCCACTCACCCACTTCGCTGACGGCGAAGGAGCAGGTGTAGCCGGCGTAGATCTGGGTCGCCCCGCGTCCGGGGAAGTCGAACAGCTTCACCAGGCGGGGCACCATCTCGTCCTTCTGCTCGGCGTGGCCCAGCCGGCCGTAGCCGCCGAAGCCCCAGGAGAAGACGCGCTTCTGGGAGTCGAGGACGAGCTGTGGAGAGAGAGCGAGGGTGGGGACAGGCCTCCAACGGGGTAACAGGTCCCCGTTTCCGTCCCGGAGAAACTGGAGCAGTGGCTGACGGCAAAGGGCGCACCACTGCAGAGACCCCGGCCCGTCACCCGCCTCCCAGGACGGGGGAGGCGGCAGGAGCAGCAGTGCCAGGGCTATGCTGGCTGCTCTGCCAGGGACAGTTTCCCATTCTTTATTATTTTTGTTTGGTTGGCTTTTTTAAAACATATTTTTATTGATTTCATAGAGGAAGGAAGAGGAAGAGAGAGAGAGAGATACCAATGACGTAAGAGAATCATTGATCCTGCAACACCCCTTACTGGGGATGGAGCCCACAAACCGGGCATGCGTCCCGACTAGGAAATCGAACCGTGACCTCCTGGTTCACAGGCTGACGTCCAGCCACCGAACCAGGCTGGCTGGGCAGTTCTTCCTGGTGAGAACAGGGTTCGTCTCCAGAGCGGACCGATGCATCCACTTCCTGACAATAGGAACTGGACCTCAGAGGGAACTGAGGGGCCTGACTCCCCACCTGGGCACACAGGTGACCCACATCTTTTCTTCCAGTACCTCTGATGTTTACAGTTTGGATCACGTGAAGTACGGCCTAGTACAACAATCTAACGAAAGAGGCCTAAACAAGATCTGGGTTTACATCCCCTGGTTAGACTGATTTCAGACCTCAATAGACTGCAGTCTCCTAATCTAGTCGCGGAGCACCGGACAGGGCAGACTCCAGGTGAGGACCTGAGCCCAAGGCCACCCGCCAGTCAGCCGCCACCAGCCCAGCTGCGTCTCAGGACTCCCGGCCCCTCGCTCTTTTCTTTTTTAAAAAAGTACATTTTTGTTGATTTGAGAGGAAGGGGGAGAGAGAAACAGAGAGAGACAGAGAGAGAAAGAGGGAAACATTAATGATGAAAGGGAATCATTGACTGGCTGCCTCCTGCACTCCCCCTCTACTGGGGATCAAGCCTACAACCCAGGTATGTGCCTTGACTGGAATCAAACCAAGAACCCTTCAGTTCCCAGGATCAACTAAGCCAAACCAGCTAGGGCTACCCCTGGCTCTTTCAACAGAGAAAAAACCTTGTGCAACTTACAGGCATTCGCAGCAAAACGTCTGCAAGGAGGCAACTAAGACGAGGAGGTATTTGCAAAGCGGACTGCGTTTATCTACAGTGACCTTAAGGCAGTGGTCAGCAAACTCATTAGTCAACAGAGCCAACTATCAACAGTACAATGATAGAAATTGCTTTTGAGAGCCAAATTTTTTAAACTTAAACTTCTTCTAACGCCACTTCTTCAAAATAGACTCGCCCAGGCCGTGGTGTTTTGTGGAAGAGCCACACTCAAGGGGCCAAAGAGCCTCGGTTTGCCGACCACTGCCTTAAGGGAACCACATGGGTAATTAAAAGCTGTATAAAAACTACCCAATAGCCTGACCAGCGTGGCCCAAAGGTTTGATTCCCGGTCAGGGCACATGCCGGGGTTGTGGGCTCGATCCCCAGTATGGGGTGGCAGGAAGCACTGATCAATGATTCTCTCTCTCTGAAATAAAAAATATATTAAAAAAAACCAAAACACACACACATAAAAGTATTCAACATCTCTATAATAGGATGCCATCTACCCCCCTGGAAAGACGCCCATGGTATTGTTAGACCAGTGGTCAGCAAACTCATTAGTCAGCAGAGCCAAATATCAACAGTACAATGATTGAAATTTCTCTTGAGAGCCAAATTTTTTAAACTTAAACTTTTAGCACTACTTCTTCAAAATAGACTCGCCCAGGCCGTGGTATTTTGTGGAAGAGCCACACTCAGGGGCCAAAGAGCCGCATGTTTGCCGACCATTGTGTTAGACAGAAGCAAAGCAGGAAAACACGGTATGATCCCACCCCAGTAGCTGCTCAGCCTCGCCTACGGAAGCTGCAGAGCAGGTGCCGGACACCGGGCACGCGCACCCGCTCCACGGAGGGGAGGGGACGCTCAGGACTCACCGTGTGGTTGGCGCCACACGCCACATCTCGTACGACCACGTTGGGGACGGGCAGGATCTGCCCGTCTTTCGTCTTCTCGATGAAGATGGCCACTCGCCGGGGCACCAGCTCGCAGTCGTACTCTATCCGCTGCGCGCGGGCGATGAACTTCCCGTCCGAGTTGTGTCCTGCAGCGAGCGGAGCCAGGGGTCAGCGGCAGCCGTGGCCCAGGGCACCGTCCCCACAGCAGGGGGCTGAGCACCCGCCCCCACCTGGCTGGCTGGGGGCTAGCGGGAGACCTTTGCCAACCAAGGCAGCAATCTCTAATCTGAGGCACAGCTGGTGAGTGGCATGAAACCAATTTTGTGGTTTGAAATCGGTTACTCGATTTTTTAAATGAATAAACACCAAGTAGGACATTATTCTGTGTATGTGCATTTCTACATTCAGATTCGGCTTCAATGTGAATGTACTTCATACTGTGGCTGCAAGTGACGAAGGTGGAAGGTCCAGGTCCAGAGGAATGGGCTGTGTCCCACTTGGGGGCCTCAAGGACCCCCTGGACAAGGCCAAGGATGGACAGAAACGTTCAGCACACAGCCCCTGACTTGCGTCCTTATGCATTATTATAACCTGGATGTACCACTGTGGCTGGTAAAACAGTAAGCTGGCACGTTCTCGCCGTTGCCTTGCCTGACCCAGTAAATGTGTTCTGAGCAGTGTGTGTGCTGGTGATCTGTCTCTCCAAGGTCACACTTACGTCCCAATTCCAGGAGCGATCTCTCTGGATTTAGACAATGAGACTGAAAACAGGTTTGCAAAGCTGGCAAGTAAAGAATGACTGACTCTATAGCTATAAATCGAGTCAATCTCTCAATCCCTTCAAATGAGTATAAGCTACGCAGGTGAGACTCTGTATGACGTGCTTAAAAGGACTGGCACACAGTCCCTGAGTGTCAGCCACTTTCATCACCAGCATCACGAGCTTCTCCCTGAAGGAAGATCCCGTCGCTGACAGGCCGCCTGCCTGCAGACCCGGGGCAGCCATGGGCGGCAGGGGAGCCACACGTTCCCGGAAGCAGACAGGAACGCGCTTCTGGTGTTTTGCTCGGGGCTGGGGAGCAGCCTCTGGCAACTCCCCGGCAACCAGCCCCGAAGGTGCATAAGGGGCTGTTCTTTCTTATTCCTTTCTGACTGGAGTTATATTTAGTTTCACAAAGTCACTGTTCCCTGAAGTCTAAGGCCAGCGTGATGCTCCTCCTTCTATTTATACAGCCTCCCATCTGCCTGCTTTTCATGACGTGGAGCCCAGCAACCCAGATCCGGGGGCGAGGATCTGGAGTGGCATGCAGCACGGCGCCAGCAGAGGGCGCCCACGCCTCACCTCCCACTCGGAAGGGGCTGGGGTGGTGGGAAGGCGCCAGGAAGGGAAAAACACTTTGGTGTCAGATGGGAAAAGAAAATGGAGACCTGGTAAAATCACGCGCAGAGACATTTGCCGCTTATTGAGAACTGCTGAGAGCTGCTGTCCGAGTTTTTCTTCTATACTCAATGAACTTGAAGTAGATACGTTTTTGGAGAGTACATTCTGTTTAGGGATGAGAACGGGAAGGGATGCAGCTGCTTCTACTCTGGCTGTTTTTAGCATGTGGTTCCCAGGTATGTACAGGAATGATCGCTCAGGCCAGGGTTTCCAGAACAACCTTAACCTCAGTAAGGCCCTCGTTTCCAATAAAAGCAAATCTCTAAAAATATGAAACCCATCAGAGGTCCTTTGATCCCCTTTTCCACTGTGAAATCCTTCTGTATATAAATGAACTCCCAAGTCAGAAAAAAGAATCTTTTGTCAGACCAGAGCCCTGGCTTTTTCTTTAAGGCAAGTCACTCTAACACTCAGCACCCCTGTGAGTCACGCAAGCCCCACCCACTGAACATGAGACCCACTTAGTGGATCAAGGCTATTATCTGCGATCAATTACGCACATTTCTAGCTTGTGTGCAGCCCCGCAGACTTCGGCTCTAAAGACACAGTAAGATTACAGAGCTTTCAAAAAAATAACACTTCCATACCCAGCTGACCGTATTCAGGGCACCCAAAGGAATAGAGGTTTCCCTTGCAATCCATTATCATGCTGAATTCGGCCCCACAGGCCATTTTGGTAATTGGCTGGCCATTGTACATTATCTGAAAAGAAAAGACAGCAGACTGTCAGACATTTTATTTTTAAAGATTGATTAAAAAGTTTCTATCTCTGTTTGGTGCTGAAACAGTTACAAGAGCTTTTTTTTTTTTTTTTTTTTTTTTAATATGTATTATTGATTTTTTTAGAGGGAGAGTTAGAAACATCGATGAGAGAGAAACATCTATCAGCTGCCCCCTGCACACTCCCTACTGGGGATGTGCCAGCAACCAAGGCACATGCCCTTGACCGGAATCAAACCTGGGACCCTTGAGTCTGCAGGTTGATGCTCCATCCACTGAGTCAAACCGGTCAGGGACAGTTACAAGAGATTTAATGAGCTCAACAATTCTGAAGGCAAAAGCTTAGAATATATATACGTAAAAAAACACACTCTCGTGACCCCCACCTTCCACCAGAGTCAAGTTCAAAGACAGGTCAGGTGTGTCCCAGGTCTTTAACCCTCAAAACAACCAGCACTGTGGCTCCCACATCCTTGTGCCCAGAAACCGGGGAATTTCACTGACCAGCGCGGGCACGAGGGCAAAAGCAAGCGGGAACTCACCAACACTGAACCCTCAACTCTCCCAGGGACACTCTGAATAGGACAACCCCAACTTCTCAAAGAAAAGCTTTTGTGTTATTGCCAACCAGTAGGATGAACTATCCAACGCTCTCCTCTACTCTCCAGAAATACTTGACCAATGGTCAGAACTGCAGGTGTGAACAGGAAGCACTGGTTCAGAATTAGAAGTGAGAAGACAGCAGAGGCCCTGAGGAACTGAACGCGGGGTTGGAAACAAATCGAAGGAAGTACTTAGGGAGCGAGCTGTTTCCGGTGCCCTGCTGGGCCTGGGAGAGCCTGAGGAGGGTCAGTGATGGAGTCGGGATGGGGGCCCTGCCCGCCCCCCTGCTTCTATAGAAACCCTCACACCTGCTGCAGGGCACGTGGCTGACAACAGGGGGGCCCTTCAGAAATCCTTCAAACCACAGGCCAAGAGCGAGAGATCTGAGTCCATCCTTAACCTTAAACCCACTCATCAGGCACCATCAGCATCCTGCTGCCTTGTACTAAGTTCAGTTTTTAGGTATTAATCCCTCCCTAATGAACTCCTATTTGTGTTCTAAGCATCTGGTCGGTGACTACTGGCAGATAAACCCATCACTCACGGAAGAGTTCTTCCTTTCTTTGGGATAGAACAAGCTTAAAACGAGGCCTCTAACAAACTACTTCATTCCGAAAGGAACTGCTTTCAGGGCATTTTTAACCGTGGACGTACATCACACCCGTTTAAAGACGACGACGGAGTGTGATCCACTCAGAGCGCCCAGACTGTCCCAGGGACCAAGAGAAACCCACGCTCCTCCTCAGACAACAAGCACAGGAGGGCGAGGGGCGCGTACCTGTGCGGGGCTCGGGACTGCGTCCGTCTGGTTGCCCAGGCCCAGCTGCCCCATCTTGTTCTCTCCAAATGCGAACACGGAGCCCGTCTCTGGAAGAACGACACCCAGGAGGGAAAATCACGCTGCGGGTTCGGAACTGGATGTGGAACCAAAGGCTCCCATTCTTCCCAAAGCAGCTCCTTGGCCGGGAAGAATGGAGCGGATGGCTCAGGCACAAGCCATTTATTTCACAGCCTCGCCTCCTGGCAGCACCCGGCCCGTGCCTAAGGCTCTCCACGCCTTCCCCACAGGGAAGCACCCACCAGGCTCCGTGGGGCCTCTTTCTGATGGTGACCAAGGTCGCCATGGCAACGCTACCCCAGCGCCCAGAGAGGACCACTTGGCCTCTTGCCACAGAACCAACCCCGCTTACCGGTCAAGGCCAGGGTGTGGTTCCGCCCGCAGGCCGCCGACACGATGGCTTCGTGGCTGAGCGCCTCGATGAGCCTGGGGGCTTCCACCCTCTTGGTGTCGCCATGTCCCAGCTGCCCCTTCTCGTTCCGGCCTGCAGATGGAGAGCAGGATGGAGAGGTAGGAAAGGGCAGCAGAGCAGCTACCGGGGCAAATCTGGCTCCCAAACGTGTCCCCACTCCAGTCTGGCAACCAAGGGCCGGCTTCCGAGGCCTGCCCGGGGCACCGGGTCCCTGGGGATGTCTCTGCAGCAACCACAGGGGCCCCCGTCAATGGCTCTGACCCCCTTTCTGGGGCGGCAGCTTGGCCCGCCCTGAGCATCCCTGAGGCCTGATGTCACACCAGTGAAAGAGCTCATGGAGCCTCGCTCTCATGGTCCCTGCCAGACAGGTCCCTCACCCCGTCTACACGACAGATTTTAAGTCAGTGACCATTCCGACACCTGTCACACGCGAGCTTAATTACCTCAGTGCTCTGGGCGGCTACCGCGGCCCATCTGGTCTCTGCCTGTCACTTCTCTTCCTTTTATCTGCCCATAAATGAAGCTGCCAGAACAATGCCAGCTCACCCCCCACGGACCACCCTTCGCAGGGAACCCCAGCGATGGAACCACTCTGCACAAGCCCTGCCTCCGGAGCTGCGCTGGCTAAGGGGTCATGGCTATGGGGTCAGGCCAGGTGGTGAACCCAGTGCCTCGTCCCTGCAATGCCCAGGCCTCTGGCAAAGCCCTTCCGCTCCAAAGCAGAGCTGTGTGGGCCACGAGGAGCCTGGAACCCCTAAACCTCCCCATTTCCAACACAGGCTGCAAAACAAGCCACCCAACAGGCCAACAGCAGGTCCCTGGAGAAAAACCACACCTGATACTCAACAATTTGGGAGATCTGGAGAGGTTTTACAGGGCCAAAGGGTCAGGGCACTTCGGGGAAGGTGCTTCATACCCCTCGGAACAATGAACTTGACCTTTGGGTCATGGGAAGTGAGAGCAGGGCCACAGGACAGCACCCACCCTGGAGAGGGCTTGAGGAGGAGTTACCCGACGAAACCATGTCTGCACATGAACCCGATTTCAGCTACATCGTGTAGTGCAGGGGATGAGGGCAGGAGGCCGCCACCAGCTTCCCATGGGGCCACCCAAGTTCACTGTGAAAGGCACTGTAACACTGAACAAGGGCTGGTGGGGCTTGCTCGTGACATCCCAGCCCATCCTCATGGAACACGTCTCCGCCCCAGGGCAGGTCAGACGGGCAGTCTATAGTCATCCCCTCCCGCAGGGTGGCGGAGGGGACGTTTTTAGAAGCGCCACGGAAGTGAGAACCAGGGGAGACCGGGAATGAGATGTACAGTGGGCCTGACAGACTGCTGTGCTCAGGGCTGGAACACGAGGGGGCGGGACACACCTCCGTGCCAAGCGGAAGAAAGCGACAATCAAAGCGATGTCAGCATGGCGTCAGGAGACGGAGAGGATAAATTTGGGCCAGACAACTTGTTAGCTTTTTTCCACCGAGTGACAAAATTAGCAGGGTGCAGGGAGAACAGATGTTAATATACTTGAACTTTGGTTCAGCAGCTCATGGAATTGCAAAAAATGGTTCAAACAGGCCCAAATAAAGATGCAGTCACATGGACTAGAAGCTGGCCGGAGGGCTGCAAGCGAAGGGCAGGGAGCCGCGGCAGTGCCCGGGCAGAGGCGGAGGCCCAGCTACAGAGGGGCGTGGGGGCAAGCTGAGCCTCAGCAATACCTGGGTCATGGCATGGAGGGGAGATGGCCGCAGGCACGCAGCCCCCTGCAGGGGACACCAAAATGGGGCAGAGCCGAGAAGTGGGAATTCCCGCCCCCAACCCCCCTAACACCCAGGCAAGGAAACCCAGCAGCAGGGGAAGCCAATCAACTTGGCAAAGGGAGAGTCTCTGGGGAAACACAGAGACATGGATGCAATACGCAGCGAGATGTTCCCCCCCTCTCCCCGTGTGACCCGGGAAGAGGAACAGGGCTGCAGAGAAGACTCAGGGCTGCTGTCTCCGTGTGGCCGCTAGGAAAGCTGGTGGCATTTAAAGGGTGAGAACAGAGGTCTTTCGTCACTGCTGCAAAGCGAGAGGGGGGACTGGTGCTGGGGGAACCGTGTGCTGCGGGGACCGTGTACTGGGGGGGACCGGTGCTGGGGGAGACCGTGTGCTGGGGGGACCGGTGCTGGGGGAGACCGTGTGCTGGGGGGACCGCAGGCCCGAAATATTCAGTTCTGGGCACCTTGGTATCAGAAAGTCCCAGTCAATTAGAATGTTCAGGAAAAGGTTGCCTAAAAAGGAGGGTTCGAAGAATCAGGGGGCCGTGTAAAGACTTAAAAAGAAGAAAAGCGGAGAGTGGAGGGAGGTGATGCATCACAGGGGCGGACAGTGGGAACCAGGAAGGGGAAACGGGGGCTGCCAGCCAGCGGAGGGAGCTGTGCCTGAGGCGGCGCAGGAGGAAGCGGCCCCGGGGACTGGCTGCATGAGTCACCCCGATCAGCCCGGCTACTTACCCCAGCTCCACAGCTTCCCTTCTGTGGTGATGAGGAGGCTGTGGGCAGCGCACGACCCCGACACCACCGTCCGCACCCGGACCCCCGCCAGGCACCCGTACCTGTGGGGCCCCCACAAATTCTGACCCAGATTGCGGTAGGCAGCTGCAACGAGAAGAAGGCAAACCTGACGCCTGCAGCGACGAGCCGGGGAAGAGCACCCCAAAAGGTCCCTGGCCCATGGGGTCCTTTCTCATAGCACAGCTGCAGGGGCCTCCAGTACCACTCCCTGAGCTGGCGCGGGCCTACTCGGTGGCCACGTGGACCCTGACGTTCCACCTCCACATGCGACCGTGACCATGGAGACCACTACTGAGTGAGCCCACCAGGCCAAGTGGCCAGAAGCTGGGTGCTCACTTCCTGCTCCCCACTGGGGGGAGAGGGGGATTGGTAACCCAGGAAAGCTGGCAGTGGACCTGGGGTCTCCCTTGCCCTCCTCACTGCCAGAGGGCCCTTCCCTCCCCATCAGCCGTCTGCAGCCTGGAGACGCCTTCTGGATCGACTCTGGGCATCCCTGGCTTCACCTGCCCTCCCTGTAAGCCTATCGGGCCCAGCTGACACCTCTGCCCACCAACCAACCTCCCCCCATTAGTTTGCTCCCTTCCCAGGGATCCCCTTGTGTCGGCCAGGTCATGACCTCTGGCATTTGCTCATGTATTAACTTCCTCAGAAAACCCCTTGCTGCCCCGCTTGTTGTTCAAACCTCAGGTCACCCACGCCCTCCGGGGAAGCCCTCCCTGTGCACCAGCGCCTGGGCATCCTGTCACAGCACTGTCCCCACTGAACTCGGGCACCCCCCCTGCACTGGCCACCAGGCCGCACCAGCGCCAGCCACATGGAAGCACCAGCATTGCTAGCGGGCGTGTGGGAGGAGGAAGAAATAGCTGCCTCCTCCAGAGCCCCACCCTCGCCCTGTTAGCGGATGGGGCACTATTGTTTGCTGGATATTTTCAGTTTGGGACTCTCGAGGCCAGAAACGTGACCGCATCTCCAGGCCTCTGGTGCTGTGACGAAATGCCAGCCCCTGCCAAATCCACTGTCAGGCTGATCCAGGCGTGGGGACTGACCGAGAGGCTCATTTCTCCGTCCATTTCCTGGCTCCAGGGAATAGTGTCAGGGGGATGGTTCAGTGTCAGGCCCCATGCTGCATGCGCCCCACCAGCAGAGGGCGCTGCCAGCGTCCTCTGCTTTCATGACAAGGGGCCAGTCAGGCAATGGAGGGCAGGCTGGATCCAGGACAAGTCATCATGTCACACAGTGACAGTCCTGAGTCACCTCCCGATTACTAAAAGGCGGAAAGAAAACAGCAACTTCCCGGGAAAGGGCTAGCCTTCAGAGGTGACAGTAAAACTCTACAACCATTTGTGCGCTGTAAGCCTACAGAGGCAAGCGGCGGGCCTTTTAAATGAAATTCAAAATATTGTGGCAGTTGACTGGGTAAGAGAAACCCAAGGTCGCCAGGCTAGTGTGGCTCAGTGACTGAGCGTCGACCTATGAACCAGGAGGTCAAGGTTTGATTCTTAGGGCGTGCAGGAGGCAGCCAATCAATGATTCTCATCATTGATGTTTCTCTTTCTCTCTTCCTCTCCCTCTCCCTCTCTCCCTTTCCCTTCCTCTCTGAAATCAATAAAAATATAAACTAAACAAAAAACCCAAGGCCTATTTATCAAGAAGGCAAAACCAATGGTAGCACGGTACCAAAACCTATGCTAAGGTGACAGGTGTCATCTTTGAAGAACAGGGCAGCAGGGGGCACCCCGGAGGTAATGCCATAGGGACTAGCTGGGCAGAGGAACCCTGGCTGCAATGACCACGCTACCCTGGATGGACGGCAGCAGCCCTGGCCCTTTGGCCAGGCTGGCGGGCACGAGCTCCAGGCCTGGTCCTAAGCAGAGTGGGAGCGTCAGTCACTCATTTCACAAGATGCTTGGGCTCCGTGTGTCCAAGGGCTCTCCGTCCGCGCTGAGGGAAGGCCCCTTTTCAGTGATGGCCAGACACGGGAAATAGTGGGGTGAGGGGTGAATTCCCTTCATGTTTGGCACCCTGTCTCCCTTCCCTTTCTGCCTGCTGGCAAGGTCAGGGAGGGCCAAGAGATATTCAAAAATACTTTTAAATGTTTTTTAAAGGAGTATAAAACTTCATCCAGAGGGAGAAAAACCAAGAAAGTAATAAGAAAATACAAAAAGGCTCTCAATGAGCCCAACAAGGGCCAAACTCCTTCATAGAGCATCTAGAGGAGGCTTCCCTGCCTCCGGAGCCCGCCCACACCCGCAGGAGACGGCCAGGCTCTGCCGCCACGTCCCACGGCAGTTGACTCCCCTCCGTGGGCCCGAGAGTTATCACTGCGAGTGGGCCGCCGCGTGAAGAGCAGCTTTGAGAAGAGGCCACCCAGGTCCGAGGCTGGCAGACTTGGGCCATCACACACCGGGAGGCATTGTCTGGTGGCACCAACAGCGGGCGGGGGGAGAGGGGGTCCCGCCATGGGCCTAAGTGTGGGCACTTCCCAAAGCAGGAGAAAATGGCTGGGACCCACTTCTAATTCAGCCGGACCCCGAGCAGGCCCGGAGATCCCTGTGTTTTCATGAAAGGAGACCATTTCCAGGGCTGCGGCTCCAGGGAGTGTCAGGGTGCAAATATTTGCTCACTGGGCAAAGCTGGAAAGGCTTTGGGAACTCTCCAAATGACACCAAAAAGCCATAAACGGTGGCACGGGGCCAGCCTCCCTTCGCCACCTCGGGCCGGTCCTCTCCTGAGGAAAGACACCGATCATCAAAAAGCATCTGGGGGCTGAAGGTTCTCTGTCTCCCTACTTCCAACATTTGGCAGCTTGCAAAGCCACGTGGACTCTTCTGAAATATCTGAGTTTGACATGTGACAGATGTCTAAGACATCTCAACATCTCAACATCCCACAGGGCCAGCTCTTAGTTTAATAAAAATAAGTGACATGAGAAGGAAGATGGGAGAAATGTGTCCATGTTTATTTGAGGCTGCCATTTACATTTTTCTGTTGAACCTTAAGGGAACTGGTTTTTAAAAGGAGAATTGTAAGGTGACAGATACGCACATGAATAGGGTTCAAAACCAGCTCCATCCCTAGAATGGCTGTGTGGCCTCAGGAAAGTTACTTGGCCTCTCTGAGCAATCTTGTAAATGAAGAAAATACCTACCTGGTGGACGGTCACCAAATTCCATCTAACACCTAGCACAGAGGAAGCAAGTGAGAAAGGGGAGCATCTTACATGTTTAGAACCGTTTCTCATACCTTGCTGCTTAGGCACTTCTTTCCGACCAATCAAGTCCCAGTTCGTTGCCCCAAAAATCAAAAGCTGCCCTTTGCACTTAGACCCTTCAATTTTCTGCAGAGACACAGAGGAAAAAAGAATTAGCTTTCTCAGTCCTCCCAACAACAGCAGGAAACAAAACTAATACAACAGCAACATTCCGCCCAGCAATCGCGGCCCGAGGTGCTCAGCATCTTATTGACCCACTTCAGCGTGCTCATCCCAGTGCTGCCCAGTTATGCACGGGCCCATTTTTATCCTTTGATTTCTCTTTAAAAAAAAAAAAAATTTTTTTTTTTTGTGCCAAAAAATGACACCCCTCCCACTCTGCAAGACGCCCGCCCGTGTCACCAAGGGAATCTGCACCAGCTGTCCCTGGGGCAAAGTCTGCATTTTCTCACAAGGATGACATTCCGCACATGGACTTCAGCCTTGGGAGCCCGCGGAACCTCTGCAAGGTAATTTTGCTGGTGATTCCCCATCCTCCCTCTGCTGCCCGCTGTGCAGGAGCATCTCAGGGGAAGGAGAAGTGCCCAGCTTCTCCACCTGGTGGGGCTGGCAGGTCCCCCCCCCTCCCCCTCCAGCAGGGCTCCTCCTCCTGCTGGCCCATTAGGCGGGATCAGCAGAGCGGAACAAGGGACCACCCAGGGCCCAGCCGGCCGTAGGCGGGAAGGCTGTGAGCCAGTCCCATCCTCAAACAGTCATTGGAGGATGGGCACCTTTGAAGCCACTGCCCGCTTCTGGGTGGCACTCATTATATTTCCAGCTGTACTTCTGAATGCCCAAATACACTTTTTAAAATAGACTGCCATCCAAGATTCACTTCTGAACTAACCACTCGGTCCCACCAGGCAAAAGAGGCAGTGACCTTGCATCCCATCCCCTGTCCCCATTTCTCCCCCCCACACACACACACACAGAAGGATCAGTTTCCCTGTAACTGTTCTTGGGAGCTTAAAGAAGAAAAGGCAAACCTGCTCTGGACGCCATCATTCGTCATTCCAATCTCTAGCAGGGACTGCCCCGGTGGGACGTTTTGGCAACATGGCACATCATTTGTAAAGACAAACCCGTCTTCAGCATCACTGTCTCTTAGGACCTGTGTGACCCCACAGTGCAAGTCCCGTCACACGCGCCCGCGTGGCCGTGTTTCCCTGGCTGGAAGCTGGTCCACCTACAGGACACTCTGGCAGCGAGCATGCGAAGGAGGAGCGGACAGCCAGGGAGGGAGGCCGACTTGGCTGCATTTAAATAATTTAGAGGACGGCCTTAATCGGAGGGCAGCCCATCCCTGCAGAACCCAGACTCAGATTACTTGAACGGGAGCCGAGTTTCCCCTGGTTATCTCTCCCCTTCTTTGTGTAGCTGGCAGGCCTGGCTGGAACATTCTACAGGTCTCACAGGTGAATGGCAGCCAGTGGGTTCTGTCAGGTTCCCCGTGGAAGGGGCAGCCCTGGGCCTGGGCCATCTCAGACTTGCTCTCCAGTATTCCTCAGGTCGCAGACACAGGAAGGAACTGAGGCACCATGGGCTGAGCTACCAGGCCAGAGAATGGCTGGTGGGAAAGGGGCTGTGGGATGAGGGCAGCTCAGGTCTGGCAGGTCCCTTCTGCCCCCCCTTCCTCCCTCCCCCTGGCGGGCAGAGGCCCTGGGTGCCATGTGCAGGACAGCAGCTCCATCACCGCCTGAACGTGCTGCCAGCACCCCGGGCAGGAGCGGTCTCGACCTCTGTGACCAGCACCTGCATCAGTGGTCAGGAGGCCGCGGACACTGGTCCCATCAAGCCAGCTAAGAATTTACACAAAACCCAACCTTTCTGACCCGATGTGGCGTTTCTAAAAGTCCTTGATGAAAGAGTCTACTGCAGCGCCTGCTGTGTGGGCTGTTGTCTTATCCGGGTTTTTGTCACCGGCCTTAATTCCTCAGGCGCCAGATGGAGGGAGTTGTCTCTTTCAGAGCTGTTACCTATACCAGTGTTTCCCAAAGTGTGGTATGTGTACCCCCAGGGGTACGGGAAGAGTTTGGTGGGGATATGCACTGCACCGTGCTTAGCTGCGCCTAATTCTACGTTCTCATGAGTCCGAGGGGTACTCAGCGTTACGAAAATTATAGAAGGGGTGCACATATGTCAAAAGTTTGGGAAATACTGAATACAATCGTTTGCTATAGATTATTACCTTTATTCCTCTATAATTTAATTCTCCCCTTTATCTTCTTTGAAATTAAAAACTAAAATAAGGAGAATTCCTATGACCCCTTAAATCACAGCCTATGTCCCACGTGGTCAGAGAGCTGCATGACCCAGCTGGGAAAAACCCCGAATGCCTGGGGGCTCCATCCAGAGACCCTCGAAGACCCTCCCAGGGAGAATAGAAGCCACCTTCACTGACAGACAAGAGATTCTTTTTTGGATGAGCTCAGTGTCTGAAACGCTGCATGTGCCTAAAGTGAGAGAAGACTCAACTGGATGAATGGATCTCACTTCACCTTGCTGCCTCCTGACAACGCGGTCACGTGAGCTGGCAGAGATAAACGACCCCGACGGGAAAATGCACTGAGCTTCTTCAATCAACAAAATGGGGCTTCTGGTCCAAAGCAAGCTTTGAATTATTGCCCAAGTGCAAGGAGCATGTCTATGAGAGCGAGAGGCAACCTTTAACATATATCCGTTTGGAAGGCTGCTGCTCCCTCTCGGTGGAGGGAAGACGGTACAGAGAAATGCCAGCAACAACCAACTCCCTAACGGGCTTTCCACTCGGACTTGAAGCTCGGCTTCCAGTTGTATTTATTTGGCCTTTCAGAGGGGAGATCTCTCAGGGTCCTCAGCAACCCCACACAAAAGACTATGTTTCTAGGTTGAGCCAGGCTGCTCGCTTTGTCTACAGGATCATGAAGTTCGTAGGGAATTCAGGCTGCATCAACCCCAGACCTTCACAACGTGCTCACGTCTGACACAGAGACATATAAACCAAGGACCTTGGAGAGCCCATTTCCTGAGGCTGAAGTGAGGACATTTTATAAAAATGCACATCCTTCACTAAGGCAGCTCCCCTCAACCACACAAATATCTGGGGTTCCTCTTTCACAAGCCCAGAGTCTGCAGCTTTGCGTTAACTGAAGGCAACACAATTTCAGACGAACTCCTGGCGGCTGCTCTCACACAAGCCTCCTCCAAACGGCCCTGACTGGTGGCGAGCTGGCGGAATTCTCAGCAAAAGCCTCTTTCTGAGACGAGCTGGAGACTTGTGGGCCTGGGACTGCTTAACAGGCAGAGACCTCGCGTTTTTTCCTTTGCAGCCAGGAATCTGGGATACTGGGGACACTGGGCAGGAGGTCCGTGCAGGACTGGGCAGTGCTGACAAAGACCTGTGAGGGCAACGGGGTAGCATGGGCCTCCTGGATGCTAATAAAAAACTTAAAAAACTTGGGGCGTGCACTTTCCAGGAGGCATAAAAAAGCATTTGTTGTCCTTCAGTCTCCTGAGCCTAGGATGGTGGCTATCTCTCTCAAGATCCCAAAAGATATAAGTGTAAAATCACCTTCAATAGCAAGGGATGCCCTGTCTCCCAGTCAGACTCCTCAGTGCCACTGCCACCAGACAGGCAGCTGGTGGGAGCCCGGAGGCCCTCCCCCTCTCCCTGCCTAGCTCCTGGGGCAGGTCCCAGTGCTGGCTAAGAATCTTACCTCCTCACAAAACTCACTGCTCTCATAGGTTGACTGTCAACTCACAGGAGGGAGACCAGAGCGGAGGCAGAACCCACCTGCTCTCTCAGCTCTCCTACCATCCAGAGGCTGAGGGCAAACGTCTGGGGCCTCACACAGGGGATTCCACTGGTCAGGGGAAAAAATAAGACTGGCTATTTCCCAGGCACGGTCCCACCCCAGATAAGCCATTTTAGGGACCAGACAGCCAGGGCAGTTACCAAGCCTTTTCACAGGAACGATGTGCAGGGACGTGAGGATGATGTCAGAAAACACCTGGGCCCATGTGGAAACCCAGCTGCGTGTGATTCTGGGCTAGGCCCCGACCCTGTGCCCCAGTTTTCTCCTCTATAAAGCGGGTTATTTTTAACCATTTCAGCATTGCCAGCGCTCCTCAGGAGGCAAGCACTCTGGAACCGTTAACCCTTACACACCCTTTGCGGGGAGAGCATAGACCTTCTCCAGAGGTCAAATTCAAGGACCTACGTGGAAGTTCTTCCTCTCTCAGGATCGCCTGAGAACCTGGGGAGCTCGGACCCTCTCCAACACATTCATCTCGCACCAAACGTGTAGGTTCCCAGGATCTCAGAACCCAGGCTAAGAGCTCTGGCTCTGCAGGGTTCTGCAGGCACCTGAGTTGAGAGGGTCCCGGTGATGGGATGCTAAGCCCACTCTACGGAGCAAAGTCAAGCCCACACGGAGCCGCTTCTTGCAGAGTGGAGGGGGGAGCGCTGCCCGGAGCTCTCACCTCGCACCCGCGCCTCCGGACCCCAAGCGAGGAACAAAGCCCCAATACCTCCCAGCCGGGGCATCCCACCTCCGGGGGAGGGGGGGGGCTCTCCGGAGCATGCGCCCTCGCACCCGCCCCGACCGCCCCCGTCTCCCCGGCGGCGGCGCGAGAGCCAGTGCCGGGCCGCAAGGGGCATGCGCGGCGGCCGCCAGGCCCCGCCCCCCCGGGGAGCCGGAGCCGAGGCGGCGGGAACCTCAAAGCCCGGGCGCAGACCGCCGCTCCCCGCGGCGCGCCGGGACCCCTTCCCCGCGGCGCCCGAGTTGGCCGGCGGCCGCAGGAGGCCGGGGGGCTGCCGGGGGCCCGGGGCGTCAGGCCCCGCGCGCGCACCCCCTACTCCGGCCCGAGACAACTTGCCGAAGTCTCCCTTCCCTTCCCGGGGCGGGAGGGGGAGGGGAGCGGAGGCGGGCGGCTCGCGCGGCGCCGGGGGCGGGGCCATGACCCCCTCGCGCGGGCGGGCGGCCGCCCCTCCCCTCCCCCGCCGGGGGCTCCGGGGCGCGCGCCCCCAGGCCCAACCGCCGCGCGGCCCGGTGGCGCGCGGGGTTCGAGAGGCCACCGGCCGCGCCCGCCTCCGGCCCGCACCCGCCCCGCGCCCTTTTGTTGTGCGGCGGCGGCGGCGGCGATGATTCAGCCCGTGGCCTGCGCCGGCCCCGCCGCCCCGGCCGGAACGCGCGTGGCGCGCCGCGGGCCTCAAACACCCCCCCCCCCCATCCTCTCCCCGCCGCCCTCGGACCCCGGACCCCGCACTCACGACGCGCTCCTTGGTGTGCTCGGGCTCGGTGATGACCACCGCCGCGCCGCCCGCCTTGGGGGCCGCCGCCGGCCGCGCCGCGCGCTTGCCCCCGCCCGGCGCCCCGTCGAGCTCCAGGCCGTCCTCGTCGCCGCTGCTGCCGCCGCCGCTGCTGCTGCTGCAGCGCTCGGGGCGCTCGCGCTTCCTGCCGGCGGGGCCGCCGCGCTTCCTGGGCCCGGCGCGGGCCGTGCCGTTGCCCGAGCTGGGCTCCTCCCAGGCCGCCGCCGCCTTCTTCCTGGGCATGGTCGCGCTGGAGGGAGACACACACGGGCAGCGGCGCACAATGGACGGGTTATAAACTGCGCGGGGGGAGGGGACGCCGCGGAGCCGCCGCCACCGGCCTCCACTTCCTCCCCTGCCCGCCCCGAAGCGGCGGCCGCGGGGTGGGCGGGCGGGCGGGCGGAGAGGGGGTGAGCCGGGAGGAAATCGCGTCCCTCCCCGGGCCCGGCGCGCCTCCTCCGGGGAATCCCGCACGGGAGCCAGGGTCCCCCGACTGCCATCCGGCGAGAGAAAGAAGAAAAGAAAAAGAAAAAAAAAAATGGAGACCCCTCCCCCGACCCATCCGCAAGTTAGGCTTGTCTGCATCGCGGCACCATTGCAGACTGTGGCTCCCCAAAAAGTCAAGGGAGAGGAGCAGAAGCCTCCGGCCCCCACGTTCCAATGAGAGGAGGCGTCAGGGCACTCGGAAGAGCCTTCCCGGCCCCTCCGCGGGGAGAAAGGGGTCCCCCCTCCCAGGCCACCCCACCTGCTGCTTTTTTCTTTGGGGCCCCCGTCCCCGAGGAGCCCGCTCAATGGAAGGCGATTCTCTCCGCCCGAGTCCCAATTCCGCCCCAGCCTGGGGGTTCCGACCTCAGGCTCCAAATTCCCGATCCCTCTGGGTGGGTGGTCTGCCCCCGACGAGGGAAGCGGGGGAGGGAGGGGTGGCTAAAGCAGGTCCCCGACCCCAAACACCTGCTCGCACAGACACGAAAAATAAAAACTTTAATGGTGCCCAACTCTCCCGGTCCTTCTTCCCGGAGGTGCGCCCGGGCCGATGCCGCCGATCCCGGCTGCAAAGCGCCCGGCTCCGCGGCCACTCTCCCCGGGCGGGCGTCCCCGCGCCTGGGCCCTGGCTGCCTTTTTTTTTTTTTTTTTTTTTTATTGATTTTGAACAATGGGATCTCTGTCTGTCTCGGATTAAACCACGTGGATCCGCCTTCCTTCCCCTTTTTATTCATTCAGTCCCCCAACCCCCCTCCCTTCTCCAGTTTTTTTTTTTACCTTTTCTTCTCTTAAAAAAAAAAAAAAAAAACTTTCCCAGATCCCGCAAAACTGATCTTTGTTGATTTTTTGATTCCCAGCCCCTACCTGGTTGGAGTGATGAGAAGCCGGAGAGAAAAAGGAAGAGGAGCAACTAAAAGACGAACCCCTGGGCTTTCCCCCCGCCCTCCCCCTCCTCCTCCTCCTCCCTCCCCCACCCCGGCCCAGACGCGGGCTCCGGCCCACTCACCAGATAGACTTAGAATGTAAATACAGGCTTCCAGAACAAACGCTACACACAAAACAGAAACACTTGTGCGGCCCGGGGCGGCAGGCGAGCGCGCGGCGGGGCGGGCGGGCTGCGCGGGGGGCCCCGGCGCGCGCGCGCCCCCTGCCGGCCGGCGGACCCCGCGGCGGCCCGGCCCGCGCCCCGCACTCGCGGGACAGACAGCCGGGCCCACCCGGACCTGCTCGGGGCGCCGCCCAGCCCCGCTCCCCTCCCTCCCCGGCCCCGCAGCCCGCCCGGGGCCCGCTACGCACGCAGAGCGTCCTGCGCGCCAGAGGCTCCTGCGGGGATTCGGGAGAAAGCTAGTCTGTCTCTCCCCGGCATGTCTAGACAGGTCACCTGAGGACACTCGCTGGAAAATACTTCGCTCACGCCTCCGCCAGCGAGGGACGTGCCCTAATTGAGTGATTGGAATGAAGCACGAATACAATTTGAATAATTTCCCCCTGCACTGAAAGAAGCTGTATCCTATCTCTCCTCTCCCGCCCCCCCCTCGGCCTATGGATGTGTCCCCAGGATGTGGTCAGATGCTGTTACAGGGCAGGGTTACATAAAGGTTTGCTCATTGGTGAGTAGTTATCTTGGAGGCCAAGGTTGCACGGAAAGCTAGTGTTGATGGAAATTTTTCATCGTCTGACATATTTGGTGAGCTCCTGGTACATGCAAGACACGCAGTACTGGATGCTGGGGATACACAAGATTTCTGCCCTGCAGGAAGGCAAGGTCTCACAGGAACACTTACGTCAATACACGGTGTGGTGAGGGTTGGGTTCAGGACAGGCTACCCCAAAATGTGGCACCTTGGCGTATTGAATATATTTTTAAAAAATGTATTTTATTGATTTTTACAGAGAGGAAGGGAGAGGGATAGTTAGAAACATCGATGAGAGAGAAACATTGATCAGCTGCCTCCTGCATACTCCCCACTGGGGATATACCTGCAACCAAGGCACATGCCCTTGACCGGAATCGAACCTGGGACCCTTCAGTCTGCAGACCGACGCTCTATCCACTGAGCCAAACCAGTTACGGCTTGAATATATATTTTTAAAATATATATTTATTGATTTCAGAGAGTAAGGGAGGGATAGAAACATCAGGGATGAGAGAGAATCATTGATCGGCTGCCTCCTGCACACCTGCTTCTGGGGATCAAGCCCACAACCTGGGCATGTGCCCTGACAGGGAATTCAATCTGACCTCCTGGTTCATAGGTCCACGCTCAACCACTGAGCCACATGGGCTGGCATATTGAATATTTTAAGCTGAAGGCGTTTGGAGAAAATGGCCGGAGCAGGAAGGTCACTCTGACCCTCGCCCCCACCCTCAGATCTTCTCTGAAATGAGCCATAAAGCCCTCAGGGGAGAGATGCCCTTTGGGTCTGTGCCCTGGAGGAAAGGAGCATCCTTATCTGTCATCTAGGGCCACCTGGAAGGATCCTAGTAAACTGGCCTTGATAAGTTCCCCTCATCTAGACACTTGCCTCCCACTCCTCAACCTACCATAGTCCCACGGCTATCCACTCTGCAGCAGAAAAACACAGGAGCTGTTCTCCGGGTCCTCACTTCCCTATATCTCACAGAGCACTGACATGAAAATAAGCGAGTATCCTTTTCGCCTGTTTCTCTGTCTTTGCCGGTGTGATTTTCAGTCCCAGCTGGAGACTCTGGGAGGGTGAGGGACAGCTTTTCCGCCCCCTCACAAGCGCTGCAGAGTGACACCTTCGTTGGACCATCGTGGCACGGGAACCCGTCCTCTGCCGGGTCAGGGCCGGCATCCCGGTGGGAGGCTCGGCTGACTTTCAGGATGGATAGGACTCACCAGCCCTGGCCGCCTGGCTCAGTTGATGGAAGCGTCGCCCTGAACACCAAAAGGTTGCGGGTTTGATCCCCACTGTCGGGCCCTCTCGGGAGGCAACTGATTGATGTTTCTTTCCCTCTCTGGAGGGACCAGTCCATGCAGACAGAGTCTAGGGATCTTGAGAGACATGACCCTCGGTTGGGAAAGCGTCCTTTAGGGCTGAGTGAGAGGAACCACGAGCTGGAACTGAAGAAGCAGGCCCGGGCTAACTCATGGAGAGCCTCCTGGGCCACATTAAGGATTGATTCCACCCCCCCCTCCCCAGAAGATCCTGGCGCCTCCTTGAGGGTGTGCGGCGCCTCCTGGGAGGGGTCTGTGTTATGATCTCAGGATCACATGGTCTCCTACCAAAGATTTTTACCTGCTTTCTTTTTTCCTCGGCTATTCTGTATGAGGAAGTTCCTTCTTCAGGCAACTTCCTGAGGACGGGTAGAGTTCTAGGATGTTAGCAGTTCATTCATTCCTTAATCATCATAGCAAGAAGCAAGACGGAGAGGCAAAAGAATGTCTAAAGAGAGACAGGCAAACCCCGAGGTCCAAATCTAAGGTGCTGTACTTGATGAGCATCAAAAGTCTGTGTCCAGGGAGCCGAGAGCACTTCTGTAAAGAACTCTGGCCGAAACCGGTTTGGCTCAGTGGTAGAGCGTCGGTCTGCGGACTGAAGGGTCCCGGGTTCGATTCCGGTCAAGGGCATGTACCTTGGTTGCAGGCACATCCCCAGTAGGGGGTGTGCAAGAGGCAGCCAATCAATATTCATCTCTCATCGATGTTTCTGACTCTCTATCCCTCTCTCTTCCTCTCTGAAAAAAATCAATAAAATATATTTTTAAAAAAAAACAAAAAACTCTGGAGAGGAGAGATGTTCAGAAAGGTCGAGACAGGGAGCCGAAGCACCCTTTGAAAGCCTCTTCTTAATTGCAGTGAAAGAGATTTAGGAGATTAAGTCTTGATGCTTTGATATAAAACACAAATAGAACCAACCAGAGAGGAATTTCGCCTAAAGACGCCATCAAGGCCCCTTCAGGAAACGGCACGCCGCTGCTTGTCAGGCCGTGGTAGTTGGTTGTTTTTTCTCCAAACACCCTGTGTGGCCAATTAGGAACAGCACTGACGGTACCTTTAAGCTTTTAGCCAGCGAGTCTTTCATTCTTTCTTTCTTTCCTTTTTTTTTTCTTCTTCTCCTTTCCCATTAGGAACCTCTTTGCCAGAGCAGGAGACACATGCGTCAGAAACGCTGATGCAATGAGACACCAATATCGGATTGCATCATATGATCCGAGGTGTGGCGCTCCGAAAACTGGTTTTTCTTGAGGGTGTGCGGCAGGAGGAGAGCACTTTGGGGCTAACACCCGAGAACTGGCCCTACTCGTCCGATGCCTCCTCCAGGCCTCGGTTCCACAGCGCTGCTCTGGGGACAGCCGAGCGGCCTGCCCGGCTGAGACGGTGCTGCTGATACTCATCAGACTCATCAGTCAGGCGCAGCACGCCGCGGCTTAGTAACAAATGCTACCTGGGGAGGCGCACCTCCCCGAAGTCACACTTCCTTCCTCCCAAATGTGCTCTGCACTGTCTCACTTAATTGAGCAACTTCTGGAGCATAGACCAGTTTGGTGCAAAACTGGACGAGGAGGAGGGAAAGAAGGTGGGGGAGACTTCTCGGGCACCTCCGAGGTTGCTGGCTGGGTATCATAAGCAAGCCACATGCAGAACTGG
This sequence comes from Pipistrellus hanaki, assembly GCF_964339955.1. NCBI lineage: Eukaryota > Metazoa > Chordata > Mammalia > Chiroptera > Vespertilionidae > Pipistrellus > Pipistrellus hanaki. Next base: position 191,488,431 of record NC_140504.1, on the reverse strand, counting down.
GGAAATGTGGGTTCCAACTGCCAGCCGCCATCACTGGACCCTGCAACAGGCTACCTGGCTTTTTCTGGTGTTCAAAGTCATGCATCTAGCCAAAACCGGTTTGGCTCAGTGGATAGAGCGTCGGCCTGCCGACTAAAAGGTCCCAGGTTCGATTCTGGTCAAGGGCACATACCTTGGTTGCGGGCACATCCCCACTAGAGGGTGTGCAAGAGGCAGCTGATCAATGATTCTCTCTCATTGATGTTTTTAACTATCTATCCCTCTCTCTTCCTCTCTGAAAAATCAATAAAACATATTTAAAAAAAAAAAAGAAAAAGACATGCATCTGGTTAGATTAGGCTGCGGTTTAAGATCCCTCCCAGAAATGGAATGCTATTCAACTTGGCCAAAGGAAGCCCCACCTCCAGTTGGAAGATTCATCTTCTGGCCCAGTGTCTGTAAAAGGATGATCACTTCTCCTGGGAAGGATGCTACCGACCAAAGGGACATTGGTCCCCGGGGTCTGTGTTGGTACAGTTGGGTAGGATGACACAGCTTCTGTCTTCACCGCCCGGCGTGGCTCTGGGCAGCCTGGGGATGTGGCCTGTGCCACTGGGGATGTTCACTGGGAGTGTACGGACAACCAGTTTCAAAATCTTAGCTCAGTGAAAAAGGACGGGAAACGATCTCACAAATAACTTACTGTCTTGGTCACGTGTCAAAGTAATATTTGACTTACGAGTTTAATGTAGTATTGAAATGAATATCAGCTGTTTCTTTTTACTCTGTTCAGTGTGGCTACCACAAAATTGGAAATGACATATTTCAAATTCTGTGGTTATTTCTATCAGACAGCACTACTTTTTAAAAAATTGTTTTTATTGATTTGAGGGAGAGAGAGATAGAAACTTCAATGTGAGAGAGAATTATTGATTGGCCACCCCCTACCAGGGATCAAGCCCTCAACCCTGGTGTGTGCCCTGACCGGAAATTGAACCATGATCTCCTGGTTGGTGGGCAGATGCTCAGCCACTGAGCCGTACCACCTGGGCCGGACAGCACTACTTTTGAAAGCATAGCTGGAAAACCAGTCATTTGCCCCCAATTCAATACTTTCTGTCTCTGTTCTCTAGTTTCCCCATCTGTTAAATGACAAATAGAGTTTGGGCTAAATTTCTCTTGGGGTTACTTCCGGATTAACTATTCCTTCAGTGAAGAACTGAAGCCCAGAGAGGCCCTGAGACCACTCAAGGCCACAAAGCTGCCTGGTGGGAACGCCAGGAAGAATACAGGCCAGTTCAGAAAACTCTTGTGGTCCATGGACCAGCAAGAGCAGCATCACTTAGGTGTTTGTTAGAAACAGAATCTCAGGCTGGCCCAGACGGACTAACCGGGAAGCTGCATTTTTATCAAGTGTGAGAAGTACCACTCCGAGGCCAGGCCCCTTTTCTCAGGGAAAGTGTCATTGTCTGTGCCCTGGGGAAGCTCTTCGGAGTCTGGTTCCAGGGTGAGGAGGCACAGGATGCCACACCAGGACTCACGTGCTGGCTCACGAAGAGTAAGATTTAGGGATGCTCTTGTTTGATTGTCTTTACCCGCCTGCTAATGATATTACCGCTGTCATTACAATAGCTGTACTCATTCTTTGGGCTGGTTCTTATATAGCACAACTATTAACAATTGTTAAGCTAAAGGTATATAACCTTTGTATTAATAATAATATTCTTTTTAAAAAATATGTATTTTATTGATTTCAGAGAGAGGGAGGAAGAGGGAGAGAGAGATAGAAACATCAATGATGAGAAAGAATCATTGATTGGCTGCCTCCTGCATGCCCCACACTGGGGATTGAGCTCGCAACCCAGGCATGTGCCCTTTACCAGAACTGAACCCAGGACCTTGTAGTCCGCAGGCCGATGCTCTGTCCACTGAGCCAAACCGGGTAGGGCAATAATAATAATACTCTAGCCGAAACCGGTTTGGCTCAGTGGTAGAGCATTAGTCTGCGGACTGAAGGGTCCCGGGTTCGATTCCGGTCAAGGGCATGTAATTTGGCTGCGGGCACATCCCCAGTAGAGGGTGTGCAGGAGGCAGCTGGTCGATGTTTCTCTTTCATCGATGTTTCTGGCTCTCTATCCCTCTCCCTTCCTTTCTGTAAAAAATAAATAAAATATTTAATAATAATAATAATAATAATAATAATAATACTCTATGGTTTCTCCTTTGAAATTTAGAAGGAATATTATTACAGAAGAAAAGGGGATGAGTGTGTTTTTGAGAGAAGTTAAAAGGAAGTAGTTTATCCTAATGAGTTGGTTATTTCTGAGTGTGTAAAAAGAGACAAACTAAGAAGGACAAAGGACATGGTAGAAGGCTGGTGGAAAAGGAATCCCTGGAAATAAATAGAAAAAGGGTTAGGAAAGTTCAACAAGTATTTTCTGAGCCTCTGCTCTGCCCAGTGCCTGGAACGAATGCACCACTTCCCTTCCTGGGAGCTTGAGGGGCTTGTACTTGTTTGCAGCCCCGGCCACCTGCACCCTAAGAAACAAGCAGCCCTGTCACAGCCCCACCCCGACTCCTTCCCTCCCCTTCTTCCCTCTCCCCTCCCCTCCCCGCCCCTTCCAGCCCTGCTGGTCCCTTTATTCCTTCTTAAATACTAGAGAGTCCAGGAGAAACTTGGCATGAAAGCAGACACGCCTTGGGAGTGAAATCTAATTTTTTCAGACCCAGAAAATCAGCATCGAAATCGATTTCATCAACGTCTGTGTGTTAGTGTGTAACCACCCGTCCCTCCAATTCTGCACGGGTGTTTGCATTCGTGTTGTGTCCCTGGCCTATGACAGAAGCGCGGTTTGTAGAATTGGCCTCTAATCGACCGCTCTCCAGTCATTTTGTGAAGACCATCCCTCCTCCGAGCTTGCACAGGAAAGCCACAGACTGCAGCGATTCCATTTTTCTCTGGCCTTCGGCAGTGTGGCTCTATGGTTTTGAGACTAGAGAAGGAGACAGGAGGACAAACCAACTGTAGGCCTTACAGGTGTCCGCCCAGCACTGATTACGTAACAGAGCCCAGAGGCCCGGTGATCGTTCTGCGCGAGGCTAAGAAACAGAGCTTGAATGGACAAGAAGACAAGACTCTGGGCTCAGCTGCAGAAGTGGGTCATTTGTCTGGGAGGTTCATGACAAGACGAGAAGGAGGGTGGGCTGTTGAGTGTTATCAGAGGAAAATCCTTGCATTTCAGGCCACATATCACATCTTGCGAAACTCTGACCACCCTTTGGACAATGAACAAACCAAGCCAGTGAACCCCCACAGGGCCCCTCATTTCCAAGGCCTGGGCCTCTTCTCCAATTAGGCTTCCAGGCGGTGTGGCTTAGGCTGTGGACAACCCTCCTGGGCCTCGGGGGCCCTGTCACTGCACAATGACGGGGAAGGGCCTGTGCTTCATGGACGTGCCCCTCGGACATCCACCCTGGACATGGCCTGTGCTTTGTGAATGGATGTTATGCATGTGCCCTTGGGCATGCTCAGGGCATGCACACCGTGGACAGGCACCATGGCTGTGCACTGTGGCATTGGACACATGCTGTATGAATGTGCTCCGTGCCATGCACTGTGGGGTGCTCGGTGGACAGGCACCATGGCCATGTCCCCTGGTGTGTTCTGCAGTCACATGCCAACCATACACTTTGTCATGCCTGGAGATCATGCTTCATGGGCCTGCCCCTGGATGTGCACCTGGAAGGAGTTTTGGCTGCTACACAGATGAACATTTAAAAGTTTTCAATGGCTACATATTTATTTCAGTGCACGTTAGAAATGCATCTATGTTTGTATAAGTAGCAATCAAACCCATGCTTTTAATAATGCATGATAGCCCTAACCAGTTTGGCTCAGTGGATAGAGTGTTGGGCCACAGACTGAAAGGTCCTGGGTTCGATTCTAGTCAAGAGCATATACCTCGGTTGCAGGCTCGATCCCCAGCTCTGGTCAGGACATGTATGTGTGTGTGTGTGTGTGGGGGGGGAGATAACCAATCGGTGTGTCTCTCTCACATTGATGTTTCTCTCTCTGTGTCTCTCTGCCTCTCTTCCACTCCTAAAAATGTTCATTGGAAAAATATACTCGGGTGAAGATTAACAACAACAAAATAATAATGATAAGAGAATGATAAAGAATTTCCTTTTTGAAATGATTCCTATCGGTTTAAAATAGTTGTTTATTTAAAGTAAGATACTCAATCAGGTATTTGCAGATCTTGCAAAAACGAGGAAGGTGATTCTCAAACAACCTGGGTGGAGAGACCAGGGTGTGCTGCTCTCTGTCACCTCTGCCAGCCCTGAGGTTCTTGGGTCTATGATGGACCACGTTCTCTGACAATCTAGAAAAAGCTACTGAGGAGTCGAGTAAGTGCATAAGAAAGCAATCCTGTTTTAAAAAGTGCACGTTGCAGGTGTGGACCTGATCCGAGAAACTTTCTTGGCTTTGACTATGTGACCAGGTTTGCACCTGTCATCAGACACCAGCGGGGTGATGGGCTGACGGGAGCAGGAGGCTGGCCGCAGAGGAGCTGGGCCATGCGGGTGGGACCCTGACCGCTGCCTGTCGCGTCCTCTAGTCCTTTCTGTGAGCATTGGGCTGCTCTGGAAAGTACCATTTTCTACCTGGACTCCAGCCCCCTCCTTTGAGGAATGAGAACAGTAAGACTCAGAGGAGGCGTCTCTGAGTGGAGCCAAAGTGAGGAGGACCATGAGCTGATGCCCCACCACGCTGCCAGGAGCCACCCTGACAACGTAGCCACTCGTTAACTTTCATCTTCTGGGTAGTTTCCATCGTAATTATCCCGCACACCATTTTCAAAAGGGTGCGTTTATTACCAGATTTTATTGAATTGCCAGAGTCTTGGGCTGGTTCCCCTTCCTTGCCCCGGGGGAAGGAAGGAATTTGCCTGGACACAGCCTTCTCCCACTCCATCATTACTAACGCTCCGTTTCCAAACAGGGTGCGAGGGACCTCTGGGCAACCAATCCGACAGGGAGAGGGTTCCCGGTGACTCACGGGCCAGCGGGAAGCACCGGTGGCTCCAGGAGCCCACGCAGGGCCCTGCCGAGGAGGCTCACAGGAGCAGACTGGAGTGAGAGGCAGTATGGGAGGGAGATGGAGCGCACAGACTCAGGAACTGGCCCGCCTGGGTTCAAGTCCCAGCTCTGCCCCTTGCTGTGTGGTCTTGGGCAAGTGACACAGCTTCTCTGAGCCTCACTTCCCACCTCTAAGTAGCGATGGCAACAGAATCTACCACGGAGCCTCAGTCTGTGGCCTAAGTGACCTAGGCTCAGAATGGCACCTAGCATGTAGTGTGTGCCATCGGGCGGCTATCATCCTAGACCAGTGGTCAGCAAACCACAGCTCGCGAGCCACATGCGGCTCTTTGGCCCCTTGAGTGTGGCTCTTCCACAAAATACCACGGCCTGAGCGAGTCTATTTTGAAGATGTGATGTTAGAAGAAGTTTAAGTTAAAAAAAATTTGGCTCCCAAAAGAAATTTCAATCGTTGTACTGTTGATATTTGTCTCTGTTGACTAATGAGTTTTCCCACCACTGTCCTAGACCTGAGGAGGACAGCCCATGGATCCATAGACCCGGCCAGAACCACAGCTCTGACCTGACTCGCACCATGACCTTGGCCTAGTTACTGCATTTCTCCGGAACTCAGTTATCTCATGTGTACAATCAGGGTGTGATGGAGTCAGTTCACTGTGTTACTGGAAGGGGGACCTGGCCCTGGCAGGTTTGCCTAGAGCCAGCCAGCAGTGTGTGGGTTCTTGACTTCGTGCAGGAAAAATGTCACAGTGTGAACCCAGGTGACGAAGAGGGAACATTATTAAAGCTGGGAGAGTGAAACAAGAAAGGCCTTAGCATAGAGGAAGGAATAGGAGAGCCAAGGCTGGGCTGCCCTAGCTTTTTGCGAGGTCAGAGAAAAGGGGGCCTTGGGAACAGGTTCGGGGTTAGTCTGAGATGAGCTGCCGCTGCCCACTGCTCCCCTGGTCGCAAGCCCGTGGGGTCCTTTAGGGTTTTGGAGGTGCATGCCTGTGGGGGAAGGAGAGAAGAAGAGGGGGAGGGGAATGGCTGGGGCTGCTCCTCAGAGAGAGGCATGAGCTGGGTCCTTGGTCTTGAGGTTTTTATCTCTTTCTTACAGGCAGGAATCTTAGGGGAGGTCTCTGGAGAACATTGATCGGTTTTCTGAGTGTGCTCCCCTGATTGGTCAGTGCCAGGGCAGGGGGTCATTAGTCATTGCAGCGGGTCCTGGTGTCAGCCACCTGGCTTTGCTACTTCTCTGGGCCTGGAGCTGAAATACAGCTGAGGCGTGGATGTTATTTCTAAGGCTGTGACTTTCTGCATCTGCTGTAAATGGCTCTGTCTGTGTGTCCAGCTATGTGTTTCTATTTCCCTATCCCACTTGTCCTGGCTTACTGGCCTTTCTCCGTAGGATTCTTATGAGGAGTCATGAACTTGAACCCAGAGCCTCAGGGGGCACAGAAGGAGCCCCTGAGAAAGAAGAACTTGCATTAGTTAAGACTCTTGCCCTTGTATTGTTGGAATCTTGTTGGGAGTGCTCAGAACAGAGCGAACCAGCAAATGTCTCTGATCACCTGAATGGGGAGGGGGTGACAGGTGAGTAGTGAAAAAGACCCAGGGTGAGGAGCCAGGATTAAGCTCATGGTCTGAGTCTCTGGATGACCCTGAGCAGGGTCCCCCTCTCCCCCACTCTGGGGCCTCAACTGCACCAAAGGCACAAAGAGGAGTGGAATCTCATCAGGGGTCATCTAGTGAGAGGTTTCCTTGGAGGTGCTGGGCCTCAGCTCCCCGCCCCCACTTCAACCAAAACATAATAAAAAAAGAAAATAGCAAACATCTGCTGGCTCCTGACCCCGGCCCAGGTCCTTGACATCCATGCGCGCCTACCAGCTCTTTGTTCCTTTTTCCTGAATTGTATTCCTTGGTAAGGATGTGCCATCGCTTCTTGGACCATTCACCCAGTTCAAGGACATTTTGGCTTTTTCCTGTGTGTGGCTGGTACCTATAGAGCCGCTACGGACATCTGTGCACGGGTTTTTGTGCGGACATGTTTTTGTGTCTCTTGGATAAGCGCCCGGGTGTGTAATTGCTGCGTCCTAAGGTAAGTGTATATTTAGTTTCTTAAGAGAAACTACCAAACTGTTCTCCTGAGTGGCGGTCCCTCGACACCCCGCCAGCGGGGTGAGGTCAGTCTCTCCACGTCCTCACAGCATCTGCGAGTCCCTGGCCCTGCTTGGAGCTGTTCTACCGGGGATGCAAGCCAGTGTCCTCGGGGTCTGGGTCTGCACTGCCCCAGCGATGCCGACGTCTTTTCATTGCTTATTCGCCACCTGTAATTCCTCTCGTTCCTCATCAGCCAAGTCTCGTCATGTCTTTGGCCCGTTTTCTAACTGGATTTTTTTTTTTTTTTTTTTTTTTACTGTTGAGTTGTGAGAGTTCTTTATATAGTTTCGATAGGAGTCCTTTGTAAGACCTGTGGTTCACAGATATTTTCTCCCAACCTGTAGCTTGTCTTTTCATTCTCTAAATGGACTTTTCATAGAGCAAAGTTTTCTAATTTTGATGAAGTCCAATTTAGCAATTATTTTCCCTTTTACGGATTCTGCTTTGGCCTCCTAAGATCTAGCCTTAGTTCCAAAGACATTCTATCATTTTCTTCCAAAAGTTCTAGAGTTTTAGTTTAAAAAATACTTTTAAAAATTTTATTTTAGAGGAAGGGAGGAAGGGGGAGAAAGAGAGAGAGAAACATTGGTTTGTAGTTCCACTTACTTATGCTTTCATTGGTTGCTCCTTGTATATGCCCTGACCAGGGATTAAACCCACAACCTTGGTGTAGGGCAGTGGTCGGCAAACCGCGGCTAGCGAGCCACATGTGGCTCTTTGGTCCCTTGAGTGTGGCTCTTCCACAAAATACCACGGCCTGGGCGTATCTATTTTGAAAAAGTAGCGTTAGAAGAAGTTTAAGTTTAAACAATTTGGCTCTCAAAAGGAATTTCAATCGTTGTACTGTTGATATTTGTCTCTGTTGACTAACGAGTTTGCCGACCACTGCTGTAGGGGATGATGCTCTAACTAACTGAGTTTTCCTTTTTCAGTCTGAGATCCATTCCAAGTTAACTTTTATATGAGGGGTGAGGTTTCAGTCAAGGTTGTTTTCTGGCCTGTGGGTATCCAGTGGCCCCAACGCCCCTGCGTTAAAAACTGTCCTAACTCTGTCGGGCACGGACCTACAATACCCCTGGCCAGGGACACCGTCCTGCAGGGAAACAGCAACTTGGAAGAGGGGGTGGAATCAAGGGGAAGGACCGGCTAGAACTTGGAAGGGTGCTTTACAATGCCACAATGTGAATATTGCCTTCACGTCCGGCTGGTGTGGCTCAGTGCTTGATCGTCGACCCATGCACCAAGAGGTCACCAGTTTGATTCCTAGCTGGGGCACATGCCGGGTTGCAGGCTCAATCCCTGGTGGTGAGTGTGCAGCAGACAGCCAGTTGATGTTTCCATTTCTCACTCTCTAAAAAGTCAATTAGAAAAACACACATATTTAAATATTGCCTTCACCCTGGCTCTTTATGCTGGGAGAGAATTCTAGTGTCTCAGACACCAACACACACACACACACACACACACACACACACACCCGCCCCTGCCTCATTCATGGGAAAGAAATTGCAGAGAACAGCTTCCTGAGATGTACCAGGATTAATCCCATGTCAGTAACCTAGGCCGGCACCTTCCCCTCCCCTCATCCAATCTGGCTTGATCCTCCCTGATCCAGATGGGCCGTACACAAATTTGTGCACCGGGCCTCTAGTCAATAAATAAAACATTTAAAAATACTTTTAGCCCTGGCTGGTTTGGCTCGATGGATAGAGCATCGGCCTGTGGGCTCAAGGGTACCAGGTTCGATTCCGGTCAAGGGCATGTACCTTGGTTGCAGGCATATCCCCAATGCGGGGGTGTGCAGGAGGCAGCTGATTGAGGTTTCTCTCTCTATCCCTCTCTCTTCCTCTCTGTAAAAAATCAATAAAATATATTAAAAAATACTTTAAGAAAAACCATGAACTTGGGGTGGCCAGGACCCAGACTCTTACTGGACCTTACTGAACAGACGGACAAACGATGACAACCATGTCCAGGCCTAGGGCCCACAGAGTCCTCTCCGGAATGCTGCTTTCCCAGGCTCCGTCCTCACTGTGCACCCTGTCCTCCGCCACGGTAAGGCCTTCCTTTACGTTTTAGAACCTTAACACAACCAGTGCCCCTTTGGCCGTTTCTGTTTTGGTGTGTGACCTTTAGGTGCAGATTGGGGAGCAGTTACTAAACCTCCCGCCCCCTGGCACCGGGTCTGAGCCCTTGGAAAATAATTGAGTTCCCAAGGCGGATTGTATGCTAAACACAGGCCTTTGGGGCCAGAAAGAAAGTTTGCAAACAAAGTGAGCTGTTTTGAGAAATCATCATAACTAGAGCTGCCATTTCTTGTGCTTTTTCTAGGGGCGGGTGGGTACTTAAGACACATTATTTTATTCCTTCCTGGGATTTGGCATTATTTTCAGCAGAAAGAAGGTCAGAGAATAGCTTCAGCCTACACAGTTGGCATGTGTAATGATTTATTATTATTATTATTATTATTATTATTATTATTAATTATTGAAAGAGGGCAGCAATAGAATTTGGGGATCCAGCTAGTATAATAAGAAATATTAATCAGCCCTGACTTGGTTCGGCTCAGTGGATAGAGCATCGGCCTGCGAACTGAAGGATCCCAGGTTCGATTCCCTTCAAGGGCATGTACCTTGGTTACGGGGACATCCCCAGTCCGGGGTATGCAGGAGACAGCTGATCGATGTTTCTCTCTCATCGATGTTTCTAACTCTCTATCTCTCTCTCTTCCACTCTGTAAAAAATAAAATAAAATAAAATAAAATATATATATATTAGTCATGCTTTGTTAACTGGGACTGTTTTATTCTGAGTAAAGAAGGCACTTGCTACCCTGGCAGGAGCTCACCTGGAGATGCAGCCCTTCCTCCCAGCTGGAGCTGCCTGTGGTCATGCCAAGATGAAGAACTTTGTGCAGAAGCCAGAGTCGCCAGCCCTTTGAGGGTCCCCAGCCCTTTTGCACACCTTTTTTTTTTTTTTTTTTTTTAACGGAGTGGAAGAGAGAGATAGAGAGTTAGAAACATCGATGAGAGAGAAACATCGATCAACTGCCTCCTGCATCGATCAGCAGGCTCCAGCCTGCTCACCTGTGACCTGCCCACCGGGCTCTCCCTCTGGCTGTCTCCCCTGGAGCCCCAGCCCTCGCACCTCACTAGCCCTATGAAGACCCCTGGTCCTCCTGCATGTCTGTAAACTGCCCTGTGCCTGCTTTCCTTTGTGCTTTTGCCATAGAAACGGCCGGCTTACGGGGGGTGCAGAGCAGATTTCTATGCTGATCTGCTGCTCTCCCGTGCTGCCGGCTCTTCTGGAATAAATGCTCATATATGATAAGGTGACCAGATGTCCTGATTTTTAACCATTTGTCCCACGTCCCTCGATGTTGTTAAAAATCAGGACGTCTGGTCACCTTAATATACGAGTCAACCCTGACTCTGCGTATTTGGCTCAAGTAGTGACACACAGCAGGGACCCATTGTTTATCCAGTTACTACAACATCATCATCATCATTGAAATATAGTGGCAACCATACTTTGGTAAAAACTGCTATTTGAATTTTAACCCTTCTAGTTTGGCCCCTGCATCTGATTAAAACATAGGGTACTTACCTCAGCTTCCAGGTGAAGACCTGGAGGCTAAGGCAGTTTTCTCTTGCCTGGGATCAGGACCACAGGAGATTGATTCCCACTGACTCAGGAGCTTCAGGGATAGAAACTGTAGATAACCTTTAGAGTCTAACCGCTGAGCTCTGCTTCTGTGTTATCGCTATTGCAAGATAGGGCCACATTCCAGTGTCCAGCAGGATGTGACTGGGAACCAACCCTGCGGGCTGTCCCCAGTCTTTAGAACACGTGTCAAACACAAGGCCCGCGGGCCAAATTCAGCCCGCCAGGCCTTGCAATGTGGCCCGCACCGCGCTGTCATCACTGCACTCCGCTGTCAGTTTATGACATTGTCAGTTTATGACTGTTCAGTAAACCATTCGGCCCGCGATTTAGGCTGGATTTTAGATTTTGGCCCCTTCTCTGATTGAGTTCGACACCCCTACTTTAGAATGTAGTCTTTAGGATTTAGAATTTAGAACAAAGGAAAATTCCTGTGGTTTGAACCTTTAAAAGGGACTGTCTACCCCTGAAACGGTGCAGTCATTTGGAGTCCACCTGCGTGTGGTGCTCTTGTGGTTGTCCTGGCCAGTCAATAAATCCTTGCCTGCTTTTTTAAATTAATTAATCAGCCTCCGGTGGTCTTATTTTTGAACCCAGGGTTCGACCCCACAACGATCATCATCATCATCATCATCATCGCAGCTAGCAGGTATAGAGCACTCACTAGGTGCTGGCAAAACGTTGCTTACGGAATATACATAATTTTATAGAATTGTCATGCTAATTCTATCAGGCGGGTGCTATTGTCATCATCGGACCAGTCTTCCAGCTGATGAGAATGAGAAACACACGTGTCTCTCTCATAGTGGCCCAGCTGGTCTGTGGGGAGCGAGGCTTGACCCCGGCCTCCCCAGCACAGGGGTCACCTTTAGCTCACCCTGCCCCCCACCGCTTCCTGGTCCCAAAGCCCTCCTCTTCGCAGCCACCCCGTACGTGGATAAAACCCACAACTTCTCCATGTGCAGGCTTGGGGTCTGGGGTTTGAAAGGATCCCCTCTGATCCCAGCAGGGGCTGGGACGGGCACTGTGGGATTCATCCTCTATGCCCGCAGACCATCCACTCCCGATCCAAGGGCACACGCCTGGCCGTTGTACCAGGGCCGGGCCTTCTCCCCTCCCCGGGCTGGGCTGTTCTCTGTGGCAAAGTCTGAGACACTGTGTGCCCTCACTCCTCCACGGGGATTTGCAGGTTTGGAGACGCTCTGCTCAGGCTGGGAGGGGAAACCAGGCGCACAGGTGAACTTGAAGTCCGCTTCCTCTTTAAGAGATGTTCCAGCTCTTTTTTTGGGAGCAGCTTTTTCCGACCTCCCAGGCGAACCCCTTTGTTCTCCTGCCCCCATTTAAAGGGGCTCTTCCTCTCCCCTTTCCTCTTCTTTGTTCAGACTCTTTTCATTGAGGTGCGATTTGCATAAAGGGAAACACCCACTTCCACGCGCTTTGTGCTACGGTGCAGCCTGCACCCTCAGGACGCTGAGCATTCCTGTCGCCCCAGAAAGTCCCCCAGCCCCTTCCTTCCCGCCCACTACCTGGGCGAGGGCACCCGCCAGATGCCCGCTCAGAGCCGGCCCAGGGCTGAGCAATGGCCGTCCGGGGCCCAGAGCCTGGGACACCGGGCTTAGCCTTCACAGAGCGGCTCCCTGAGGGCGGAGCGGTGCCCTGGGTGAGGGCCCAGGTAAGGAGAGGCTGGTGTGGGGGGCAGACAAAGCCCAGCAGAGGGCCTTCCCAGCGGTGGGGAGATGGGTACTGGAGAGCCAGTGCCGCTAATTCAGGGAGTGCAGTGCATGTGAGTGTGTACCCTGCCCTGGCGCACCTGGGATTTACAGCCGAGGAGCAGCGTGAGGGGTAAAGAACTTTTCTTCATGGAGTGAGGGTGGGGGGTGGGGGGTGGGGGGCGGGGACCCTGCTAGGCAGGGGTACTCCCTTGGTTTATTGATGACATTTGTTTTGCCCCAGGCCCAGATCTGGGAGACAGACCTCACACATGCACAAGTGGGATAGGGTGGCCCCATGTATAGATTTCATTTTGGGGGACAGCTGGGATGGGGGGGAAGGGGAGGGGAAAATGGAAGGACAACATGGACAGGAAAGCACTGTGAGAGGTAGTGGGCTGTCTGAGTGTTTATCAGACCTCGCTTTCCTTTAGATGCCACCTTGCGGTCCTAGGTTCCATCCTATCAAAGAGCCGCCTCCTTTCACAAATATTTCCTGGCTGAATCAGACACTGCCCCTGGCACTGGGTCCCGCAAGGACCAATCAGGACAAAGATCCTGTCCTCCCGGGATGTCCATGTTAGGGATGGGGGGGGGGGGCAGAGGGGAGACAGACCTTATCAGGATACAGAAGTGAATTGTGATCCTGCTGGGGATGGGGAGGAGGATGGATGCCACCTTGGCAGGTTTCCACGAGCACGGAGCACACGGCTGGGCTTGGCAGAGCTCCCTGGGAAGGAGGCATCTGGCTGGGCATCTGGCTGGGAGACGGGAGGACTCCTGGGGGGAAACACGGGGCTGAGGGAGAGGCAGGTGCCAAGGCCCTGAGGCAGGCTCCTGCCTAGTGTCAGGGATGGGGAAACGTCCCTCTTTCCAACTCTTAGTTCTTCTGGCTGGCAGAAAAAGTCAAGTAACACAGGTCATGTTAACAGGAGGAAATCGAGTTGTAATACCTGCTCACGGGGAGTTCACAGAAGCATGAAAATTCCAAAGACAGCGAGGTGCAATGAGGGGCGCAGGCCGTTCAGAACTAAGGAGGGGGAGTACGGATTCCCGGGGAGGGGAGGGGTTCTGGAGCAGAGAGAGAGGGCTGGGGTCAAACCCGGCTGGCTCCTCCCTGCCCATCACACTTTGCCTCGTTCTTATTAAAATGTAGTGGGCTATAATGCCAGCTCCTGGAGCAAGTTCTCAGTCTAGCCAAAGGGGAAGGCCAACGGTCCTTTGGTCCTTCCGGAGCCTTCTGGACCCTGATTGTTTTCAGCGGGAGAGAATCTGCATTCTAGGCCAGGGTGGCACATCTTGGGGGCACTTGTCCCGAGCAACACTATGGTGTGGAGGGTCTCGTGGGCAAGGAGGCTGGTGTGTGTGTGTGTGTGTGTGTGTGTGTGTGTGTGTGTGTGGAGGGGGAGAGCAGAGGGAGGAGCCTGGTGAGCGGAGCAGAGTCGGTCTGGCTGGACTGGAGCCTGTTGGCCTGGCTTTTTGTTTGTTTGTTTGTTTGTTTAACATATCCAGATGGGGATGGTGAGCAGGCAGTTGGTTCTCAGAGTGGAGTCAGGGAGGGGTGTGTGTGGCTGGAGACGTCAGTCATCTGCTTTGGTGTAAACACACCATTCAAAACCTTGAAACTACCTGGGCTCCTAAAGGACCAGGCTGTTGGTCCAATTCAGAATGAGGTCCAGAGAGGGGCGGATACTGGTCCAAGGTCACACAGCCAGCTGATGGCAAAGTCAGGAATAAGACCTCGATATCAGATCACCCTGGACACCTGATGGGTTCCCTGTTATGCCCAGATTTCGTGATCCCCACGGACCAGCAGGGAGCCGAGTCCGATGCAATTGCAGAAAGTCTGAATTCCACGCTAGCATGGGCTCTGTCCCACTCATGCGGGCAGCATGGTGGAAGAGAGAGCAAGCTTCCACAGGTCAAGGGGTTTTATAAGGGTGGTGATGTCACTGCTTTGGCTGACCCTGATTGGTTGGGTGAGGGCTAGGGTCCAGTTACATAAAATGGAGGATAGCTCCGCCCTGCCCCACAGTACAAAATGGAGTCAGGAGTTAGCCCCGCCCCGCCCTGCCCTTTCATTCCCGATTCCCACCCCCACCCCCACCCCCACCCCCACCCAGGATGTCTGGTCACCCTGGCCTGCCTTCAGCAGGAATCTTGGTAGGTAGGGGGGATTAGCCAGAATCCTGCCTTATCCCTGACAGTTCCTCATATAATTTTACAATCACTGATCCTTGGCTATAAATTCCCACTTTTTCTGTCACATGCAGGGCTGAGCCCAAGCTCTCTCACTGCCACGTCCTCACATGTATGGAATTGTCCCTTTGAACAGCCTTCTTGTTCTTTAACAAGGTCCGTCCATCACTGTCTCACAGCTGAAGCCACGTGGCAGGAGGGTTCTGGGACCATGAGCATGAAGCAGGAGTGACCTCCATGGGGGTGGGACCCGGTGCTGTGCTGTGTGGGACCAGGGACGTGTGAGTGGCCCAGGGAGGAGGGAGGTGGTGGCTGATGGCTCCACCTCATGCCTGTGGATGCGAAGGGGCCACATGCTGACCTGACTAGCTCAGGCAAGGCCTGCGTGGCGGCCTTTCCAACGCAGAGACCTAACCAGAAAGGATGGTCTGAAGTGAAAGCTTTTAAGTGAAAAAGCAGTGTAGTCATACCTAGGCCGGCATTTCCCCCGACAAAGGTCAGTCGGCACCTTAATGGAGCCTATTGTCTTGTTGCATCTGCGATAACGTATCTTTGGAATGTCCCAGCAATTTTCCCTTCCCTGGCCCTTCAGAGACCACAGGCCCCTCATGGCTATCGAGTTAATTATTGACAATCAAACCCTGCACCCACCGCCCTAATCAGTCACCAGTGGAGTTCAAGGAACCCACTTACATCTCCTCCTTTGATGGTCAGGTATACAACAAGGTGTAGCTCTGGCCAGTTTGGCTCAGTGGGTAGAGCACTGGCCTGTGGACTGAAAGGTCCCGGGTTCAATTCTGGTCAAGGGCACTTGCCCAGATTGTGGGTTCAATCCCCAGTGGGGGGCATGCAGGAGGCCGCCGATCAATGATTCCCTCTCTCATCATTGATGTTTCCATCTCTCTCTTCCTCTCCCTCTCTTATTAAAAACAAACAAACAAAAAAACAACAAAAACACACACACAGTATAAAACTGCCATTATCTCAATACTTTTTGAATCTCAATACTTGGAGATTCTGCTTCCTGGCAGTTGTCCACAGTTTGGCTCTAATGAGCTCACAGAAATTCTTTACAGTTTGAACGTTTCTTAATGTTAACGTGCCTTGGAGATGACACCTCTGTAGCCAGTGCTAGGGCGGACGTGTCCGGCGGCGTGTCCCCCGAAGGCCCGGGCTTGGGAGAGAGGGGAGGGATTTTTGCCTTTCGTTGTGGATAAGGTTCCTTCTTTTCCCTCAGGACCGTTCTCTTTGCCAAAGAGCTTTCCTCCCCACCTGCCTTCGTCGTCTGCCCCGGATCTGCAAACAGCCCGTGGTCACCGGCTTGTGCCGATGCTGGGTTGCAGGCGCGTTGGGGGGCCGGGTGTGCCAGCCGAGGCTGTGGGGGCCGGGAGGACAGAGGCTCAGAGCACGTATGGAATTGTGCTCCAGCAGCACCCTCTCTCGGGCGGGACAACCAGAATGCTCGCAGACTCTGCCAGATGTTCCCTGGAAGCGAAATTGCCCGACCCCTGCCCCCCTCCCCGAAGCTGAAAACCACTGAGTTATTGGAAAGATTGTTTGCAGCTGTGGCAGCAGGAAAGGGGGGGCGGGAGGGGGGCCCCTACAGGGCCAAGTGGCCAGAACCAGATGCACGGCTTTGATCAGTACACTGGGGCTCACTTTACCGCCACGTGTTTCGTATCTGGAGGGGCCTCAGAGACTGCTCTCTTCACGTTATAAACTGTGTGTGTGTGGAGGGGTGGGGGCGGGGGGGGGGGGGAGAGGGCAGGGAGGGCTCTGAGAACCTCCAGCCTCCCTCCGCACAGCGAGAGGTGACGACATGCAGGCGATGGCTTCGCTAATGGAATCGCCCATTCTGCGAAGGCAAGGGGGAGGAGGGCCAGACCCGGATCTGGTGCTGGCCCAGCTCCCGGTGGCTGTGTGACGTCAGGCTCGTCCCTGAACCTCTCTGGGTGGCGAGGATCCGAGGCACCCAGGGCCTGCCTGCCCCAGAGAAGCAAGCTCTCTGTTTTCACTCCGATGGGGACGCTGGGCAGGATGGCGGCACACTCCTGGCGGCCTCTGATGTGGAACTCCGGAGAAACAAAACCGAGTGTAAAGATCGTCCACCGGGTGGGTGTGCGGGCACCTGGCCGGCCGCTCATTCTGCTGTGCAAGCAGCGCCCAGAGCCAGGGCGGGCCGTGCCTAGAAGGACGGCTCAGAGGGTAGAAGAAAGCCCGGAGGGTCACTGGATGACTTCTTGTTTCCTGCTGGACTCTCTCCAGGGTTCCTAGAAAGTTCGATGTTCTCTTAAAGGTGCTTGGGCGGGAAGACACACACACACACACACACACACACACAGGAGTTTTGATTACTAAAGTCCTGCACTTTTATTTTTAGCCAGCGTATAATAAGGTCAGCATGGGGCGGGGGTGGGGGAGTCGCACACAGGGGCGGCTGGTGCAAGGACGGGAGAAAGAGTGGAAGCAGCTTTGAACAAGCACCAAAGAGAACGTCACAGATTAGATCTCCGTGAACTTGACTGATATTGACTGATATTGACGGACTGAGAGAAGTGAGCCTGACCCACCGAACAATTAGCGGTCTGGGGCTGACTTATGTGAGCCCCTTTTCTTCTTTGGGTTCTGATTGCTGCTCCAATGTTTTGTTTGCTCTGGAAAGTCCTGGGTTTGAAGATCTCAGTGAGTCAGATCCTTCCCATCCCTCCCATCCAATGGCACTGCTCTGCAAATCCCTCTCTCTAGTTAAGTGAAGCCCTAAATGAAGTTGTCCCACCCAGTCTCTATGCAGAGGAAGCTTTAAATCAATTTCACTCCCAGAACACAACTTATATTAAAAAATATGGTTTTTTTTTAAATTTTTTTATTTTAAAATATATGTTATTTGTTGTTTTTAATTGGTTTTTAGAGAGAGAAAGGGAGAGGGATAGAGATATAGACACCATTGATGGGGATCGAGCGTGCAACCTGGGCATGTGCCCTGACCAGGAATGGGAATTGAACTGACGACCTCTTGGTTCCTGGGCCGATGCTCAGCCTCTGAGCCACCCAGCTGAGCACGACTTACAAGGGAAGAACTAGCTGTGTAACGCACAGTCCTCCCAATGTACGGAGTGGGAGTGAGTTTTGAGACCATGAGAAGTGAAGCAGGCAAGCTAGTCGGGACTCCCTCACTGTAGATCACCTCCTCCCAAAGCTTTTCATAACGCCCCCTGCACTCCCCTCGCCTCTGCCTCCCCCTCACACGGCTCCAGCCACGAGGCCTCCTCACTGCCCCTGAGCGCTAACCTCCTGTGCTCGGAGCCCTGCCCCTGTTGTCCCTGTGCCAGAAGGCACTGTCCCCGGGTATCCGGCTCTGCCTCTCCTCAGAGGTCACCTTCGGGGAGGCCCAGACAACACAGCCACTCCCACAGTCCCCTGGGGGAGGGCCCAGGCTGAGAGTGACAGTATCTGTCCCACTGGCCGTGGGCTCCAGATGTTTGTGACCCTGGTATTTTAAGGGCAAAGGAAACCGGGGGCAGGAGAGGGAAGAGCCAGGGCCCGGGCAGCTGGGTGCAGTGTGAGGTCCGTGTCCCCAGAACCTGCTGCTGGGCCCAGTTCTCATTAAAGGGCCTGGGGCCAAGTCGCTTCACCTGCCCAATCTCAGCGCCTCACCTGGAGGAGGAGGCACTGTCTGCACTGGAAAGGAAGTAGGCCAGCGGTCAGCACACTGCGGCTCTCGAACCACATGCGGCTCTTTGGCCCCTTGAGTGTGGCTCTTCCACAAAGCACCACGGCCTGGGCCAGTCTATGTTGAAGAAGTGGCGTTGGAAGAAGTTTAAGTTTAAAAAATGTGGCTCTCCAAAGACATTTCAATCGTCGTCCTGTTGGTATTTGGCTCTGTGGACGAATGAGTTTGCCGACCACTGATGCAGGCGAACTTCGGAGCCCCGCACACTGCACAGCACGTCAGCATGTTCCCGGGAACCCACAGAACCGTGAAATACGCCACGTGGCGTCTCAGTCCTCGGACCAGCCAGCTCTCCGGAGCTCCCCTGGGTTTGGAAGGGAATCAGAGGTGCGGCCGGAACCGATATTTTGAAGTCTGAATCCGCAGCAGGACCCTCAGGACTTGCTTAGACAGCTGTGCTCAGATTTTAGCCTCCCCTGTGCCTGGGCTTGTTGGATAGACAGTCTGCATTTCTAACGCATCCCCAGGTGCAGGATGCCACCCATTCTCCTGGCCCTCAGCCCAGCACACTTTCTCCGCCTTTGCTGAAGCTGTGGCTGCAGCTCCTACCTCATCAGTCCAGCTCCCTGTCCCTCCTCCACCCTCCCCCACCTGACCCAGGATTTCCTCTTCTGTCCGCATGCACCTGGGCACAGGTGGTTCTCACCCTGCCCGGCCCCCACGAGTGCCTTCTCACTCTTTGAGGCCCGGCTCAGACAACATTCTTGGCTTTTCTCACCACAGGCTGGGTGGCCCATGCCAATTGCCCTGGCCAACTCAATTTAAATTGTTTTAACCTCAGTGAATTGAACTCCTGAATAAAAAACCCATTGCTCTCTGCAGATCACCTCCTCCAGGAAGCCTTCCCGGAATCCCTAGGCTTGATCAGGTGTTTCTTCTGAGCCCTGCGCTTACCACGCTCATAAATGGGCCATTTCCTGTGAGGGGACTGGTTGTGCGCACATGAAGGCATCTCAGCATCCCCAGTCCTTTTGGTGTTATTTTTACTGCAGCCAGCAGAGGGCGCCTCAGCACCACAATTCTGCCCAGCTGGGTCCTTTCAGAACTAACTGTTCTCAGGAGGCCTGGGACAAAGGTGAGGCTTCCTGTGTTCTATGAGCACCAGGTCACCTGTGGTTCAGAGCTCAGGATTTGGGCCCAGACGTTCCTAACTGCCTGATCTTGGCTTTGTGACTCATCCATCGGGCCATCAATGTTCTCTACTGTAAATCGGTTATAAACAGCACAGGCATGTGCCCTGACAGGGAATCAAATCATGACCTGGTTCATAGGTCATGCTCAACCACTGAGCCATGCCGGCTGGGCACCACCCCACAACTTCTGAGACCAAGAAGAGAGAACAGGCCCTCAAAGTTGCACACTTAGGCTTTGGGGTTCCCAGACCCACGCCCAGTTTTTAGCTCCTGGAGACAATCAGCTGGTACTCCTGGCGGAGGAGGCATCTTGTGTACACGGGGTGTTTATTAGGCACCAGGTTCTTTGGCCACGCACAGACCTCGCCGAGCCCAGCCCGGCAGGGTGGGAACAGGCCAGTGCGCTGCCTGGGACCAGTTCGCTAACTGGGCTTGACACCTGCAGCTCATTACCATACTGGGCAGGGATTTATAAGTAGTTAATAAAATGTTCAAGTGAAGGGCTCAGCCAGCCAGGCTCGGAGGAACATGTCCACCACTGGCTGGGTAACCAGGGACTGGAGATTTCACCCCGCCCCAGGCCTCAGTTTCCTCATCTGTAAAGGGGAGATGATGTTACCTCCCCACCAGCTGTTGTAAAATCGTGTTAATATACACTGAGTGGCCAAATTATGATGATCTCTGAACTAGAGGCCTGGTGCATGAATTTGTGCATGGGTGGGGTCCAGCCAGCCTGGTCAGGGGGGGGGGACATGGGCAGTTGGCCGGCCTGCCTGCTGGTCGAACTCCTGGTCGAGGGGACAATTTGCATATTAGCCTTTTATTATACGTATAGGTTATACACCGAGTGGCCAGATTATTATGTGTTCAGAGATCATCATAACCTGGCCACTCAGTGTATATAAAACACCAAGAACTGTGGCTGGCGCATGGGCTGTGCTATGTTGTCATTTCCCTTTATTGTTATTACTGAGGCTGAGGACAGTGATCCAGCTTCACTGTTCACCTGGCCAACCACAGGTCCAGAGTCAAGGCTGCTCCACCCTGTGTTCCCGGGCTCCCCCTGCTCCCCCAGAGCTATCGCTGCTGGTGGGGGCAGGGTCTGTCTCCCAGCTTTTCTTGAGAAGGGCTGGTTGAGACCTTGGGCCTGAGCTGGGACACCCGGTGCATGTGGAAATTTGGCTTCTTGAACCTGGCTGCAGCTCGGGTCAGGAGTGGGGATCCAGGCTGCCTCCAGAATGCCCTGGGCTCCCCCACAGAAACTGAGACTGCCCTGGGCCCCAGAGTAGGCCCTGCTGTCTGAGAGGAGAGGCAGTACGCCTCATCAGGGCTGGTGGCCATGTCAGCATTATGGCCAAACTCAGAGTCAGAGGTCAAGAGTTAGAGCTTGGACCACCAGTTTCTTCATCTCCTTAATGGGGACAAAATGACCTGTCTCCCTTCTCCCTCTCAGGCAGGCTCGTAGAATACCTCCATCCAGTGGAGTTGGATATGGGGGAAACCCACAGTGTGGAGCCTGATGACCTGGCTTTGAACCCCGAGTCTACTTTCTACCAGCTGTGTGACATTGGGCAAGTGACTAAACCTCTCTGAACCTCAATTTCCTCAGGGCGATCCTGGGAGAACTGAACATGTTGCATACACAGTATGTGTTGTTGCTGTTTTACTGTTGTTATTTTTAAAAAAATATATTTTATTGACTTTTTACAGAGAAGAAGAGAGAGGGATAGAGAGTCAGAAAAATCAATGAGAGAGAAACATCAATCAGCTGCCTCCTGCACACCCCCTACTGGGGATGTACCCACAACTGGGGATGTACCCACATGCCCTTGACTGAAATCGAACCTGGGACCCTTCAGTCTGCAGGCCGATGCTCTATCCACTGAGCCAAACCGGTTTCAGCTTTACTGTTGTTATTAATGCTGAAACCCAAGTGCGTTTCTGTGTGATCTTCAGTGCAATAATACAAGATTATATTCTTGGGGCCAGGTCCTTGACATCAGCATTGGGCTTGACCTTGAGCTTCCTGTCGACGTTCTGGCTCCGGTTTCTGAGTGGAGAGGTAGAGCTGCTGCCTACTGTCCTTAGGAGAGAGGGAGAGGTGTAGGCACTGGCCTTTACCTATGTGATTTCATTGATTCCTCAGAGCAACGGGGGAGAGGTCATCATCTCAATTTGCAGGTAAGAAAATGGAGTCTCTGAGGCTGCCTCTCAGGGAGTGAAGGGGGAGGAAAGGGCTTGAGAACCCGCACAGTCCCGCCCTTGAAACCTCTGCAGAGCTGAGAGTCGTGCTCAGTGTACACACCAGGGGGCGCCATGCACAATGCAGACCCCTCCCGGAGATCCCCGCCCAGGGCTGTCCCTCTGAGTGGCAGTGAGGCTGACCCCTGATTTCAGTGAGGACCGCATTGTAGCTGGTAATGACTGATTATGCCCATCACTGGCCTCTTGGGAGCCGGGCCCCTCCAAGCCATTGGCTTCAGTGCCCCCTCCAACTTGCTGGCTGTTGCTGCAGTGTCTTGAGTGTGCCCCAGCAGTTTGTGCTGTCACTTTAATTCCCACAATGGCCCTGAGCTTGGCGGAAGATGGACACAACAGGAATTGGATAAATGCGTGCGCTGCCAGGCCAGGAGATGTAAATAAGTGGCGCCTCTGACCTGCTCAGTGGGGTAACAGCCAGAGAGGGGAGAGGCTCACATTCAATACCAAACACGGAGAGCACTGGTGACTCGCGCTGTGACTGGGGACCGGATGCCATAACAGTGAGTGACGGGCCTGTGTTCAGGTCCCGGCTCAACCACTGTATAAGTGACAGAAATGGCCACCACACTTTGTTTCTCCCATTGCAGAGTCTATTTAAAAAAAAAAATAGAGTTTAACATAAAGCTTTTTGTAAAAAAACAGTTTTTATTGATTTCAGAGAGAGGAAGGGAGAGGGAGAAAGAGAAACATCAATGATGAGAATCATCAATCAGCTACCTCCTGAATGGCCCCCTCCTGGGGATCGAACCCACAACCTAGGCATGTGCCCTGACTCAGAATTGAACTGTGACCTCCTGGTTCATGGGTTGATGCTCAACTATTGAGCCACTCCTTGCTTTGACCCATGGAATGTGGTGCAAGTGAGGATTTGTGACCTCCAAGGCTTGCCCACTTACACAGTCTCTCTCTTGGATCATTGTAACGGTCATGTGACAGAGTTTGTGCTCAAGGGCTGGGGGCTGAGAGACAACATGGAGGAAAGGGTCCCAAGCAAGGCCATCCTAGACCAGCTGACTGATGGGTAAGCCAAGTCCCAGCCAAGACAGATGACCATGAACTCTATTAGATGCTTGTTTTAAGCCATTACGTTTGGGGTTGCTTAATATGCAGAAATCATTTAACGATACAGCCACTTAGAGTTAAATGGTCATGGTCAAACGGCTTACCATCTTTGACCCTCCATTTCTTTTTAAAAAATATATATATTTTATTGATTTTTTACAGAGAGGAAGGGAGAGAGATAGAGAGCTAGAAATGTCGATGAGAGAGAAACATTGACCAGCTGCCTCTTGCACACCCCCCACCGGGAATGTGCCCGCAACCAACGTACAAGCCCTTGACCAGAATCGAACCTGGGACCTTTCAGTCCGCAGACCGACGCTCTACCACTGAGCCAAACCGGTTTTGGCTGACCCTCCATTTCTTGATCTGTGGGATGGACAAAACAGTCTACGTCCCAGAGGAGTGACATGAGGAAATGAAACACGTGTAAAGTACTTAGCACAGTGCCTGACCCGGAGAGGATCAGCGGGAATAAGCCCTATTGTTCCTGTCCTCATCCTGAAGGACGTGCTCCTAATGGCCAGCAGGGGGTACCCAATACCCCTTTGGGTCCACAGGTTAGGAGTGTGCAAGGAAGGATGATACTTGTGGCTTCTCTGGGCATAAGCATTCTATTCTCAGTTCTTCACATGAACATTCTTTTCTGAGTTCTTCAGAGGGTTATCTATAGGAGATGTAGGAATAGATATAGGTGATATAGAAATAGGTATAGATATAGATATACTAGTAGATATAGATATAGGTATAGGAATAGGTATAGACATAGACATATAGGTATATGTATATATATATATTTTATTTTATTGATTTTCCACAGAGAAGAAGGAAGAGGGATAGAGAGCGAGAAACGTCGATGAGAGAGAAACATCGACCAGCTGCTTCCTGCACACCCCCTACTGGGATTGTGCCCGCAACCAATGTACATGCCCTTGACCGGAATTGAACCTGGGACCTTTCAGTCCACAGACCTACGTTCTATCCACTGAGCCAAACTGGTTTCAGCTAGGTATATATTTTAAAAAATATGTTGTATTGATTTTTTTTACAGAGAGGAAGGGAGAGGGATAGAGAGTTAGAAACATCGATGAGAGAGAAACATTGATCAGCTGCCTCTTGCACCCTCCCTTCCCCCCCACTGGGGATGTGCCCACAACCAAGGTACATGCCCTTGACCAAAACTGAACCCCGGACCCTTCAGTCTGCAGGCCAATGCTCTATCCACTGAGCCAAACCAGTTTTGGCTAGGTATATTTTTAAAAAAAGCTTAAATGATACAAAGATAAATTCCAGCCTAGCCCATGGAATCTGAAGGGTTTTTCTATGATACTGTAATAAAAAATGATCATAACCACCCATGGTCTCCTCAGCTATCAGCAAGCTCATTCACTCCTTACAACAGCTCTCAGCTCTCAGAGTTGACTGCTGTTATCTCCATTTTACAGATGCTCCTATGGAGGGCAAGGGGACAAGGGACTTGACCAGGGTCACATGGCTTGCTAATGACGTTGGATTCAAACTCTGGCTTGTTTGGTCCGTCCCTGCTATGATTACAGATGCTGTCCGGGCAGTGTTGGCTGGGCTCACGCTACACGGTTTGTCCTGGTTTTGCTGTTAAGCCCTGGCAGAGAGCGCTTCCAGCTTCCTGGCTGAGAGAAAGCAAAAGAAGAGAAGTGGCTGGAGGGGGATGTACCCACACCGGGATTCCGGCTTCCCACCTGAGCTGGAGAGGGAAGGGGATGCTGTGAGGCTGAGGCTGGTCATGGCTATCGTCAAGGTCTGGCCCAGAAGCGTGTCCCATAGCAACGGGAGCAAACGGCAGGTCCACCTGGGAAAAGGCCCCTGGCCCCTACCTTGGGTGCAGATGCTGGATGAGGATGATCGGTTGGGGGGAAGAGCCCTAACTCTGCATCCACATCGACCAGCACTGTTTATTCATACTCTCGAGGCTGTAGGCAGGTGGTGTAGGAGTTTGGGAGCCAATCAGAGGCCCCCAAACTCAGGATTTGGCCTCCTTTGCTTCCCGTACCATTTGCCATTGGCAGCCCCAGTCCTGTCCTCCCTGAGGCCAAGTGTCTGGGCTCTGGTACACCTGACAAGCTCAGGGGAGGCCTGCATGGCGGCCTCACAAACTCAGAGTCTTACAGTAACCACAAAGGATGGTCTGAGATGAAACTTCCTAACTAAAGAGGGTCGTGGTGGGTCGTCATGTCCTAGTCCGGTATCTGCCTTGACAAGGGTCAATCTTTGCCATGAAGCCTGCCTGTGGTCTTTTTGCATCATGGGTTAACAGACCTTTGAAATGTCAGAGGAACCCCCTTTCCCAGACCCCCCAGGCACAGCCCCTGAACCAGGGAACAAGACCACGGAACCCCTCACTGCTCTTTTGTTGCCCAAATACCATGTCCGTGTGCTGTCAATGTTAATTATTAACTACCCTGCACCTGCCAAGGTAAAATAAGCATGTATGTCTCCATTTTATTTACTCTTTCTCCAATCCCAGGGGGATTGTTATGTACAAAGTAAACTGTCAAACTGCCCTTCCCCGAGCGTTTTCTCATTCCCTTGAGATTTTGCTTCTGGCAATTGTCTGGCAATTGTCATCAGTTTGACTCCACTAAACTCATAAACATTTTTTAGGTAGGATTGGCGTTCCTTACTTCGACAAGACCTCGATTCCAACGCCAGTTCTCCCACTTTCTTATTGTGTGGTTTTCCCCAAGTTAAGTCTCAGTTTCCTCATCTTTCCAATGGGCGTATTAAGATGGGCCTCTCTGGTCGGGAGGTTCAGTGAGATCATTTGCATAACGTACGTCACCCAGTTCCTGGATGGTCGTATAATCTGGGTGGAGAAACAGAAAGTCAAACCTTTCCCTTCCGGGAACTTGGGCTGTTGGCAGCTTCTCCCCAACGAATGAGGAGTCCGCATGACAGGGCGGAACCCCTTAGGTTCCTTCCCAGATTTGCTTCGAACCGAATAAGTGCTTTTCTGTGTAAGAGACCATTCTTTCTTCAAGGGAGTCTCTTCCAGGAACATGGCTCTGGAAACATCTGCAGAGCCAGGGGCACAGCCTCCAATGAGCTCAGTGGAAACATTCTTGAGCACTGACCTATGAATCAGGAGGTCACAAGTTCAATTCCCGGGCAGGGCACATGCCCAGGTTGTGGGCTTGACTCCAAGTGGGGGTATTCAGGTGGCAGCCACTCAATGATTCTCTCTCATCACTGAAGTTTCTCTCTCTCTCTCCCCCCTTCTTCCTCTCTGAAATCAATAAAAATACATGTTAAAAAATGCAGCAATGCCGAAACTGGTTTGGCTCAGTGGATAGAGCATTGGCCTGCGGACTGAAAGGTCCCAGGTTCAATTCTGGTCAAGGGCATGTGCCTTGGTTGTGGGCACATCCCCAGTCGGGGGTGTGCAGGAGGCAGCTGGTCGATGTTTCTAATTCTCTCTCCCTCTTAAAGGGAGAGCTCGCCAGCTGTTACTCCTGCAGGTGGAGGGGCCGCTTCTCCTCCCTCGGGGCTCACCCTTCAAGCTCTCACAGGATGACAGGGCAGCTGTCACATGACAGAGCTTTATGGGATTTCCAGGCCCCATCTCATGGCCTTCTCCTCCACTGTTCCCATCTCCCAGGGGGCCGGGACCCCGCCAGGAGCCTCTCTGGACGGGATGGGGGTCAGGTGCGTGTTGATGGTCAGCCCGTGCTGCGGAGCTGTCAGTCCCACCGGGGCTTGCTGAGCCCTTGGCACCTTGTGGAGCCAGAGGCTTGGGTTTCCATCAGCTCTTAATTCAAAATATCCACCGCTAAGACCCTCTGTGTGGCCTCGGGTAAGTTCCTTCTCTCTCAGAGCCTCAATTTTCCTCTCTGCCAAAAGGGGAGACCTGGTGGTGAGGCTTATGCGAAGTAATGCATGGAGAGGTTTTCAGTGGGTAAGAGATGTGAGAGGAATGAAGACCAGGCTGTCACCATCACTGCCATCATCGCCAGGGACCAGCCCACTTTCTCTGGAAGGCCAGGCAGCAGACACCTTTGGCTTTGCAGACCCTATAGCATCTGTCATTCCTCCATTCTGCCCTTGACTCTGCAAAGCAAATGGATGTGGTCGTGTTTTAATAAAACTTTATTTACAAAAACAGGTGATGGGTTGGATCTGGCCCGAGGTTCGTAGCATGCCAGCCTCTGATCCAAGACCTTGGCCTGATGGGGGGTTTCCTGTAGCAGAAAGTGAGCGGGATCCCGGCCAGGCCTGGTGGGAGATGCAGGCATCTGTGTGTGGGTGTTTGAGGGCGGGGGGTCTACCACTGAGACCCCATCCTGGGTCCTCAGGGGCGCACGGTCAGGGCAGAGAAGTGTTTGAGGTTAAATGACTTGATCCTGATCTCCAGATACTTGTGCTCTTAGTTTTTAAAAATAAGTTCAGTTTATTTTATTTTATTTTATTTTATTATTTTATGTTTTATTGATTTTTTTAGAGAGAGAGGAAGGGAGAGGAAGAGAGAGAAACATCAACATGGTGCCTCCTGCCCACGCCTTACTGGGGCACGTGCCCTGACCCAGAAAAGAACTGGCAACCTTTTGGGCACACGGGGCGACGCCCAGCCAGCTGAGCCCAGCTGCCTGGTGAGATTCCTGCCTCAATCAGCACAGCAGACCCTTGGCTATCATCTGGGGGTCCCTAACCCTGAGGCGGGGAGGGCACACAGGCCTGTCCCGAGGGTGCCGTTCTGCTTTCCTGAACAGGAGAGTCAGAGCCACGATTCGTGTCTGTCCGGTGAAGCTGGGACTCCAGGCCCTTTCCCCACCCAGAACCCTGTGCACTTGGGTCTACTCCAGCGGAACCCGAGGGAACAGGCTTGTGGAGACGAGGCCGTGCTGCTGGGAAGGGCAGGGATTCAAATCTGGAACTTTCCACCATTGAAGGGCGTGCTTTTCCACCCTCTCATGGTCCCAGGCCAATGCTCCCAGTGCCCAGGCCCGGTGGCCCTTCCTGGCCCAGCGGGCAGCTGCCAGGGCTCACTCAGCCTTTCTGCCCCCCCCCCCCCCCCCCCCCCGCCCTGTGCAGGTCCCACCTTTATTCACACGTCTCCTGGCTCAGCTGGTCTGGCAGGTGAGTGACTCACACACCTGCACACGCAGTGCCACGGGGAGAGCTAGCGCGGGCGCCTTCCTGCCTGCCAGCGGCTGCGACAGCGGGACCTTCCCTGCCAGTGGGGACCCTGAGGGCTGGCATCGGACCACACAGACTCCAGGTCAGGTTTCGGATCTTTAAACATCTCCGTTTCTCTCCGAGCGTGAGGAGGAGGATCCTTTGGCACTCACCGGGCGTGTGGGTGGGTCTCTCCGTGGCTGGCACCCTGGGCACAGGGACACCCTTCCCCTTGCCAGGCGGCGGCGATGGGGCGTAGGGGCGCCTTGGGCTGGGGTTTGCCAGAGGGCACTCTGCTAGGAGCCTCCGTAGAGGTGACCCTGACCCTTGTGGCCACCTGTGGGGCAGGTCAAAGCAAAGTGGGGGTGAAGGATGCAGAGAGGGAGGCTCTCAGGGGTGTGTGTGGTGAGAACTTCCCCCCACCCCCTTCTTAGGGTCGCAGAGTTTGATGATTGCACTTGGTATGGGCTCAAGAACACCTAGTTCAATGGCATCATTGTGCAGCTGGGAATAGTGAGGCTCAGAGTATGGGGGTAACTCAAGGTCACACTGTGGATGGGTGACAGAGCGGGGCGGGTGTGGGGGGAGGGGGAGACAGAGGGGGCTGTGGCCTCCCCTCCCAGGGCTCCTGCCTCCTCCACCCCTGCTCCTCTTTTCCCGCCTCCACCGCCCTGGTAGCCCTCTTCCCGTGTTGGGAAGGAGGGAAGCAGTGCCCACAGTTCCACTGGCCTGACTTTATGGGCTGACACTCAGAAGCCTTTTAAAGGCATCAGACAATCCTGACCCCGCGACTCCCCCACGTGGCTGGTCAGCCGTGGCTTGCGTGGCCCTGGGGATGGCGAGCTCACGGCTGTCAGAGTATCTCTCGTCTGTGCGGCCGATGTCTGGGGAGAAGCATGCTTGCCGGACGCTTGCTTCGTGGCAGGCACTTTGCTAACAGAGTTAACTCATTCACTTCTCACCATCCGAAGCCACACACTGAGTCCATGGTGCAGCCAAGGCCAGGACCCAGCGTGGTGGGCTCTGGGTTGTAGGCTCTTCCCATGCAGTGCCTCGGGCCGGGCGGGGCTGGGCTGCTGGCTGCGTTCTAAGAGGCATGGGGAGGCCACTCAGCCTCCTAGGGCCCGAGTCACCCTTTCTGGGGACGGGGGTGTTCTCCCCGAGGGCTGTGAATTATGTCACTGCCAGAATGCCTTTTCGCCCCGAGTTAGTACCAAGAGAGTTAACTCCCCAGGCAGCGTCTCCGGCCCCTCTGTGCCAGGACAGCCTTGGCACTTACTCCCCACAGCCGCCTGGGAGGCGGGAGCACCACTGGCTCTGGAGCAGGGCGCCGAGACTCAGTGAGGCGAGGTCCCAGGACTGGTAGGTGGGGAGGCAGGGACTCGAACCCAGTCTGTGTGTGACCCCAGAAGTGAGTAACCTTCCACCGTGACAAGACAGCTCCCTGGGATGGGGGTCTCTCTGTGAGTGGGTTTGGGGACACCCGCTCTTCGGATTCAAGGGCAGACGCATGGAGCACGTTCCCAGCAGCTCAGCAGGTAGGTCCAAGGTAGGTGGGGCGCTGCCACCAAGTGAACCCCTCGCTCCTCACTCAGGCCCCTTCCCACTTGGCCCTCGCCCCTCCTTCCTCGTCTGGGGGAGAAGGCAGTCCTTGTTCCAAGGGGCCAGGCGCTAGGGGGTTCTCCTGGCCACAGGGCCCTGCCCCTGCCCCTGTCCCTGTCCCTGCTCCTGCTCCAGCCAACCCACCGCAGAGGCAGGGAGGCAGCGGGTCACCCTTCTCCCTGGCTCTCTGCTGAGCAAAGGCACAATGACATCTGATAAGCGTTCATTTGATCTGATAGAAGGGGCTCCAGTGTCCTGGCTTGTCTGAGACAGGCTGGGGTGGAGGAGGAGACCCCAGGCTTCGAGCCAGGAGGCTGCCTTGACTCTCATTCCACCCCTCACCCTGTGTGGCCCTGAGCAAATCCTTTCCCTTCCCCAGGCCTCAGTTTCCCCCTCTGGGAGAGGAGGAGGGGTGGCTTGGGCCATTGCAAAGGGCCTGTCAGGCTCTGAAAGCCTCTGACTTGCCCTCTGGGCTCCCCGCCACGTCCCTCTCCCTCCGGCTAAGCTGAGGAATGCGGGGGAGGCTGCCTTTGCTTCTGCTACATGGGAACTGGCCAAGGCTGGATTGGTCTCCATAAAAACCACTCCGATGCTGCCTGGCCAATTTTGGGATAAACCCTAGATGCCCATGTTTGACCAACTGCGGGGGACAGCTCTCCTGAGGCCTTTGTACCTTGCTGTCAGTGGAGAAAGCATGGCCTTTGGGGTCAGATGTGGGGTCAAACCCCAGCGCTGTCCCTTCGGACGGTGTGAACTTGGGGGAGTTAACTTGGTCTTGGTTACGTAACTGAAAAGGAAGATATGAATACCAAGCTCACTGAGATGGGATGAAGGTTATGCATTCACCCGGGCAGAGCACCTGGCCTGGTGCAGAGTAAGTGCTCAGAAAAGGGTCCCAGTGCCACCCCACTCTCTCACTTCTGGCAAATACTAGTAGGTAAGGCCCTTGGGTATCAGGACGCCTCACCGGCTGTCCAGGACCTCAGTGCCAGGTCCCTGCAGAGGAGAGGAGGTCTCCGGGTGGTAGGAGGGATCCTGGGCTTTGTAATCTTTCCTCTTCCTCTTTCTTAACTCTGCGAAACTGACCCCACGTCCCATGCCCGCTCTCCTGGGACCGCAGGGTTTCTCTGGCGCTGTGTCTTGTGGAGCCCAGGGCTCGGCAGGAGTGAGTGGGGAGGAGGACAGCCTGCTTCACACTGATCTGACCTCAGAGCTGGCTGGCGGGCTCAAGCCGATGATCAGAATTCCCGAGGTATGGGACATGGAGGGTCAGCGTGAGATCTTTTATTTTTTTAAATTAAAAATTTGTTTTAATTTATTGATTGATTTCAGAGAGAGAAAGGAAGGGAGAAGAGAGAGGGAGAAACATGGTTGTTGTTCCATTTATTTATGCATTCATTGGTTGATTCTTGCATGTGCCCTGACTGGGGATGGAACCTATAACCTTGGCATATGGGATGATGCTCTAACCCACCCAGCATCTGGTCAGGGTCAAGTATGAGATCTTTTAAATTAACTGGAGCACAAACCCCCTGAAGCTCCTGGCTCCTGGTGGGTACTCCAGAATTCACAGATGGTGCCCAGGGGATGGTTGGGCCTGGTCCCCAGGGCCTGGCACAGCTCTGTTCTTAGGCCCAGTCCTGGCAGCACAGGGCAGGGGATTTACTGGGGCACATTTTGTGGCTGCCCCCCAGTTCAGAGGTGTGGTTTGGGATGGAGCAGATGAAATTCACTGCGGAGGGTAGTTTCTGGAAGGGGGAACGCTTGATGGGACTCCTGCTGCTTACTTTCAGCTCTCTCAAAGCCATCCCCACATGGTGCTTCTTTCCCCTCCCCTAATAGTCAGCGCTCTCTTCTCTGCTTTCCCTGGAGTCTTGGCCAGGGGGTTTCCCAATTAGCAGAGACCCTGCTCCCAGCTTCCTCCTGCTTCACTGAGGGGGTGGGTGGCTGGAAGTATAGGAGGTATCTATTGTTTTCTAGTTCTTTTCCTCTTGTTTTTCTACTGTATTTATCCATCCTTCATCCATCTATTATCCACCCATCATCCATCCATTATCTATCCACCCACCCATCTATTATCCATCCATCATCATCAATTATCCATCCATCCATTCATCCATCATCCATCCATTATCCATCCATCCATCCATCCATCCATCATCCATCCATCCATCCATCCATCCATCATCCATCCATCCATCATCCATCCATTATCCATCCATCCATCCATCCATCCATCCATCCATCCATCCATCCATCATCCATCCATCCATCATCCATCCATCCATCATCCATCCATTATCCATCCATCCATCCATCCATTCATCCATCCATCCAAGACTATGGGCTGCCTTTGTGTGGGCTGGTGAAGGCCATCTGGGAAGCTCCCAGAAGCTGAGGGAGGCAGGGTACCAAGGGAGGCAGAGGTGGGGAAGAGCCCCTGAGCTTGGGGAATGGAGTGCCTGCTGAACCCCACATCGTGAAGGTTTGGGGAGACACAGTGAGGCAGACTCAGATACACCTGGACTCTCTTGCTTACTTGATGTGTGACCTTAGGTAGGCTACTGACCTCTCTATGCAAAAGGGGATCTTGAAAGCAGCCGTTCTATAGATTCTTGCACGAATACATGCGTTTATATATAGAGAGCAGAGGGCCAGCGAGCTGTAAATGCTCAGTAAAGGGGGGCTGTCATCAACGGTGGCCTTCAGAGGAGGAAGGGGGTGGACTGGGTTGGGAGTGTGAATGTGAGATGCGGTGAAGGACTGATTTCATCTGAGGGAAGGGGCTTGGGTCCTTGATACCTGTGCCCGATGGGCTCTCCCTTCAGAAGTGGCCCGCCCCCCTCTCCCTCTGCTGACACCTTGGGCAGGTCAACGGGACCATCTGGTGAAGGCTTGGAGGTCTCAGAAGGTGCTTCGTTCCAGGAGAAAACCCAAGAAAACCACTGGCCTTACCCTCCTGAATTCCGTGCGGCAGGACTGAGAGATCATAACCAGAGGCCACGTGGCATGGGGGAAGGAGCTGGGCCTCTGGATTTCAACCCCACCTCCTCCACTTGCCTGCTGCGTGCCCCTGGGCAAGCACCTCACCTCTCTGGGTCTGCTTCTTTATTCACAAACCGGGACAAAGGCCCTTCCTTGCGGGGTTGCCTGTAGGCCGAGCACACTATGGAACTCTGTAATCTGCAGTGATTTTGCAGGCTCCACGGAGGGTGAGGGAGTGGATGTTAATGAACGCTGGGGCTGGTCCAGAAATCCAGTCTATAAAGCTCCTGCCTGCAGCTTCTGGTGCATGGCTAATGGGAGTTTATGTGAAGGACACAGTGGGATAAGGGCCCATTGTTCCGAGTGGGGACGGTTTTATGACTCTTAGAAAGCGTCTTTCATCTGGGAGATCAGGGAGCTTATGGAACCTTCCAGCCCTGGGCGGTGAAACTGGGGGACGCTGAAGGTTTCTGGGGCTGGTGCCAGGCTGCAGGCGTAGCCAGGCCCTCCTGCTAGAGCCACCGCAGTCCCAGACTGGCAGCTGCAGCGCCTCCCGTCCCCAGGCCCGGGCCTTCCCTCCTGGAGGCCTTCTGTTCCAGCCTGGTCCCCAGCCGGGTCTGCTTGGCAGGGCTGGAGGCTTTCTCCTGCCCCCAGGCTCCCTCCCTGCTCCCCACCCTCTGCAGCCAGTGCCACACTCGCTTCACCCTGATGGCAGCTACCGGAACAAGTCTGCTGTCAGCTGACCAGCAACGCTCATGCCGGGAGCTTCTCCTAGCAGCCCGAGCTTGGATACGGCAGTAACCTGATGCCAGGAAGAGAAGACCTTGCCTCCCTGTCCTTTCTGGCTCCTTGGCCAGGCCCCAAGCAGAGAAACCCAGCCTCCCTGGGCTCACAGAGAGCTGCAGTCCCTCCCCACTCTGCCTGCATGTCCCATGGAGGCTGCAGACCCCCGAGGAGGAGGCTGGTTTACGGGGCTTGTGGAGTCTGTGTTTGCAGCCGCCTTTGGTGCCCCAGGCTGTGAGATTTCCCCTTTTCTCGTATTTTCCATCTGGGGAGATGCGGGAAGGCCGGAGCAGGATGTTTGGGGTTGCCTTAATTGGTCCCAGAATCCCTCCCCGCCCGGCCCAGAGCAGTAGCCACGGGCAGTGGGCACCACCTGAATGTTAATTACCCGCTCCTCTCCTCCCAGGACTAAAACCCACGCAGATGAGTACAAGTAAAGGGTGGGGGCTCTCTGTAAGGACATAGCAGGACACGCTGATGGACGCTCAAGGCTAGGACAGGATGCCTTTGTGCCTCAGTTTCCTCCTGTAAAAGCTGATGGAAGTACATGAACCTACTTCATGGGGGTGCTGTGAGGAGCCAAAGGGGGAACAGATGCGCAGAGGTTAATCAGAGCACGTGCGGAGAGAGTCTCGGAGAGTTTGCCGTGGCTGCTGGGAATGCCTCCCAGAGCTACACGGTGTCCGCCTCCCTGTCTTCCTCTCCCACTTTACTCTCTACGCCTGCTTTCTTTCATTCTTTTGTCTTTCCTCTGGCATGTCTGACCCCACCAGAACCTCAGCTTGAACTTGGCTGTGGTTTGTGGCAGCATGGATGCTAGCCCCAGCTCTGCGTGATCCTTCTGGCTCAGCGACCGTGGGCATTTGACCCACTCAGCCTCTCGGCTCTGCAATCCCAAGTTCCTGGAAGAAGCAAGCTGATTGGCTTAGTTTCAGTCAGATGTTCACCTGGTTGTCCAATCAGCTGTGCTGGGGAGGAGTGGGCTGCCGGGGCACATGGGGCTGTCCACATCTTGGTGGGACGCTCCGCCAGAAGAACCGTGAATTGTGGTTTGGATGTTTTTCTCGTCAACCCTCAGGGGCGTTTCCATGTTTCTAAATGTTTGGGACAAGCTTTCAGAACTCTGCCTGGCGCTGGCACTTGGGGCCTGTTTGGCTCACAAATTACTACCCCACTTAAAATTGGAAATAGCTATCAATATTAAAAATCAGGGCCCAAGCGGCTACCAGGCTGGGAGCAGCCAGGCCCGGAGCAGCCAGGTCTGGTGCGGCCAGGCCCGGAGCAGCGGCTGCCAGGCTGGGAGCGGCCAGGCCCAGAGCAACAGCTGCCAGGCGGGGAGCGGCCAGGCCCGGAGCAGCCAGGTCTGGTGCGGCCAGGCCCAGAGCAGTGGCTGCCAGGCTGGGAGTGGCCAGGCCTGGAGAAGCGGCTGCCAGGCTGGGAGCGGCCAGGCCCGGAGCAACCGGGTCGGGTGCGGCCAGGCCAGGAGCAGCAGCTGCCAGGCTGGGAGCGGCCAGGCCCGGAGCAGCAGCTGCCGGGCTGGGAGCGGCCAGGCCCGGAGCAGCTGGGTCTGGTGCGGCCAGGCCCAGAGCAGCGGCTGATAGGCTGGGAGCGGCCAGCCCGGAGCGGCCGGGACCAGAGCAACCAGGCCCAGAGCAGCCGGGTCGGGTGTGGCCAGGCCTGTAGCAGCAACAGCCAAGTTCAGAGCAACTAGGTCGGGAGTGGCAGTGACCAGACCCGGAGCAGCTGGTTGTGGAACGAACCAGAGCAACAGAGGCCAGGCCCGGAGCAGGCAGGCCCGAAACAGCTCGCTCCTCGCCTGTCCCTGCCCACGGCTGCCTCTCAGACATGGCTGGAAACTTTTGCGAGAACTTGAGGGTCTGCTGAATCAAGTGATGAAGGCTTAGATCTGGATGTGTTGAGTTAGTATAGCGCTGGGGTGTTGATCAGTGAGTGCCTTGGGTGGGGCCTGGATGAGGCTGGTTGACCTATTTGGAAATGTCTTTTGTGTGAAATGTATCATTGGGCATGTGGAGGTATTATTGATATGAGAAAATGCTAAGTAACAGATTTACTATCTGAAAAGGGATTTACTATCGGGGAAAGGGAGGGAGGAAGAGACTGAACATAAACTGTGCACCTATGGATGAGGACAATGGGGGATGGGGAGGGGGCAGAGGGTGGGGTGGGAACCTGGTGGAGGGGGGAAGAAATGAGGAACCTTTGTAATAATATGAACAATAAAGATTGATTTAAAAAAAAAAAAAAAGGAGAGGAGAGGAGAGGAGAGGAAGCAAAATAAAATTGTAGCTAGGTGTGGTGATCAAAACTGATCATTTCACAATATATGCAAATATTGAATTATTATATTATACACCTGAAACTAATACAATGTCATTATATCTCAATTTAAAAATAAATTTAGATTTTTAAAATAAAAAAAATAAATAAAATAAAAAAATCAGGGCCCAGCTGGTATGGCTCAGTGGTTGAGCGTCCGCCTATGAACCAGGAGGTCAAGGTTCAATTCTTAGTCAGGGCACATGCCTGGGTTGCAGGCTCATTTCCAAGTAGGGGGCGTGCAGGAGGCAGCCGATGGATTATATTTCTCATCATTGATGTTTCTATCTCTCCCTCTCTGAAATCAATAAAAAGATAGTTTTAAAAAAGGCAAGACTTAAAAAGAAATGGGGGATTTCCCTTAGAAATCTGGGTTCCTGGTTTGGGGGAAAAGGAAAACTCTGGAGACACTGGCATTTATTAGGACTGGGTGGTGACTGCCCCCTTTCCAGGGGCTTGAGCATTCCAGGCCTTTCAGGGGGAGGGGTCCCCTCTCCCTGTGGTGTCCCCAATCTTGAAATCTGTGTCAGTTGTCACACACATTCACCTGCTTCTCCCATTTTTACCCCCTACCTGGTCCCTTTGGCACTGGAATGTGTCACCTTATTCTCTACCCTGTCCCTTCTCCTGGGGATGGGAACTGCATGAAGAAAAAGAAAAATTATATAGCTCTTCAAAAGGTTGAAATATGTATACGGACCCAGTTCTGTTCCAAATACTATCCAATATCATCTCATTTAATTCTCTAAACAACCCGTACGAAGTGGGTATTATTGCTTTCACCCACCTCTGCCATACAGACGATCCACCGAGGCTCAGAGCATTAAACAATGTGTTCTAGGTCTGCACAGGCACCTGGCTTCAGAAACAGCTTCCAACTTACAGAAAAGTTGCCAGGAGGGCGTTTTCCCTCCGAGGCATTTGAGAGGAAATCACCGATGATGTTTCTTAGCGCTGGACACTTTCGTGTGCGTGTCCTACACACAAGGACATGGTCCCGCACAGCTGTGATGCCACCGTCAACACCAGGAAATGATTGTCCCCATAAAGCCCTCTTGAGGAAAGGGTGGCGTTCGGAACCACCTGTGGCCTAGAGCGGTTGCGTCAGCTCAGCTTCCTTCAATCTGGAAAAGTTCCTCCGTCTTTCCCTGACTTCTGTGACCTTGGCATTTCAGAAGACAATTAGAGGAATGTCCCTCGGGTTGGGTGTGTTTGGTGTTTGCCCAAAACTGTGTGAGTTGTGCGTCTTTGGCAGGAGTACCGTGAAGTGAGGTGGTTGTGGTTCTCAGCCCATCCCAGGAGGAGCTTTGTGCTGTCAAATATCCCACAACTGGTCCAACCTGGTTGGATCACTTGGGGGAGGAGGTGTCTACTGTAGAGTTGCTCTTTCCCCCTTGTGATTAGAAAGCATTTTGTGGGGAAGTGCTTTGAGGCTATGCAAATAGCCATTCCCAACTTTCCACTTGTTCATTTATTTATTTCCATCATATGGACTCATGGTTTTCTATTGTATTCAATGGAATATACAATCATTATTTATTTGGATGCTCAAGTTGCCCGCGGTTTGGCTTATTCAGAGCCTCTTTGAGCTGGTCTCTGTGTCCTTTGGCTAGGTTCCCATCACTTCTTAAGCAACTTATTATTATTATTATTATTATTTTAAATATATTTGTATTGTATTTAGAGGGGAAGGGAGAGGGAGAGAGGGAGAGGAACATCAATAATGAAAGAGAGTCATTGATTGCTTGACTGGGGATGGAGCCCGCAACCCAGGCATATGCCCTGACTGAGAATCGAACCGTGACCTCCTGATTCATAGGTTGACGCTCAACCACTGAGCCATGCTGGCCAGGCTTGAGCACTTTATTACTTTCTGGCACAATATGTTTCAGGCTCAACCTGTTTCCCCTCCCGGAATCAGCCATTTCTCCAAGGAGCTCTGGTTCCTGTTAGTGGAGAATGGTATTTTGAAACAATGATCTAGCTGCTAAGTGCGCTCATTGCGATTGGGCTATTCCTGCTCTCAGGTCCCCTTGGTGGACAGAGCTATGAACTCACACCAATACTTCCAACACCACAGGGTTCATTCTATCCTCCTCCCTTTCCATATTAATAATTCCCTTCCTAACAGTGAGAATCCCAAGAGTTTGAACTATAGACCATGACTATACTAGGTTGCCTCTATAAATAACTAGAGGCCCAGTACACAAAATTCGTGCATGGGGGCAGGGTCCCTTCAGCCCAGCCTGCACCCTCTCCAATCAGGGACACCTTGGGGGATGTCCAACTGCTTTTTTAGGCCCGATCCAGAGTGTCTCAATTATGCCTCAATCAATTAATTAATTATTTGTCTAGACTTAGTGGGACAAACGCAGGTGACCAGGAGTCAGCAATAACGGCCTGACCCCTGGTGCTTCAATGCCTAGACAGCTGAGCTGAACTGGAACACATGATACACAAGACAGAATGAGTATGCACTCACACAGGGTTTATTTATCTATTCCTAGTGGGTCCTAGGCTTTGGCAAAGGGCCCCCGGCGATGCACACAGAAAGAGATGACGAAAACGGAGTCAGACAGGCGGCCGCAGTTGGTTCAGGCTCACACAGCAGAGCAGTCAGGCAGGGGTTCGTGGAGTCCTCCTCTGTCAGGCAGGAGACATCGAAGATGTCGACTGAAAGGTCTGACGCTTATATTGCCAGTAGTAAACAACTTGTGTCCTCAGTGTGGGCCAGACGTGTGCCTTATGCTAGGAGCAGGGCGTTTACGCTTTAAGGGCTCAGGGCTTTTACATCAAGATAGTGGGGTGTTCATCAATTTGGAAGTTACAGAGAATTGGGGTTTCTATACAGCTAACATTTCACACGATAATTATTTTATCCATTAGAGGGGTTTCCTTATGACCATAACATTATTATAACACCGGGGATTGGGCCTAAACCAACAGTCAGACATGCCTCTCACAATCCTGGACTGCTGGCTCCTAATCGCTCACCTGCCTACCTGCCTGGTTGTCCCTAACTGCTCCCCCTGCTAGCCTGATTGCCCCTCACTGCCTCTGTGTGCCAGCCTGATCACCCCTAACTACCCCCTCCCTGCTGGCCTGGTCACCCCCAACTGCCCCTCGCTGCTGGCATGATTATCCCCAACTGCCCTCCGCCCTGCTGTCACCCTCACTGCCCCCCCTGCAAGCCTAATTGCCCTCTCTCCCAGCTTGGTCGCTCCTAACTGCCCCCCTCTGCCAGTCTGGTCACCCCTAAATGTCCCCCCTGCCAGCCTGGTCACCCCTTACTGGCCCTCCCACCAGCCTAGTTGCCCCTCACTGCCCCCCCCCTAGCCTAATTGCCCCCAACTGCCCCTCTGCTGGCCTTGTCACCCCTAACTGCTCCCCCATACCCAGCTGGCTTGGTTGCATCTTACTGCCCCCCCCCACCAGCCTGGTTGCCCCTAACTGTCCCCCCCCGCCCCCCCCCCCCACCAGCCTGGTCACTGCCAACTTCCCCCCATGCTGGCCTGGTCACTCCCAACTCCCCCCCTTCCTTGCTGGCCTGTTCACTCCACACAGCCTGCTTGTTCAGTCGTTTGGTTGTCCCTCACTAACCCCTCTGCTGGTCTAGTCGTAGGCAACCATCTTGTGAGGGTGTGATGGTCAAATTGCATATTACCTATTTATTACATAGGATTTTTGGAGGGGAGAAGGAGATAGAAACATCAATGAGAGAGAACCATTGATTGGCTGCCTCCTGCACGCCCCACGCTGGGGATGGAGCCCTGACTGGGAATCAACCCATGGGTTCCTGGTTCATAGGTGGATGCTCAACCACT
This sequence comes from Pipistrellus hanaki, assembly GCF_964339955.1. Lineage (NCBI taxonomy): Eukaryota > Metazoa > Chordata > Mammalia > Chiroptera > Vespertilionidae > Pipistrellus > Pipistrellus hanaki. The sequence goes on along the minus strand of NC_140504.1, from coordinate 191,448,779 downwards.
GAACCACACCAGCCGGGCCTGGATTTCCATCTTGACTTTGCCACCAGCTTGTGAGGCAACTGTGGGCAGTCACTTCGTCTCTCTGGCCAGTGGTTAGTGCCACCTGCATCCCTCCCTCTTTCTCAGGTCACAGCGGAGCCAAGGGAGAGCAGAGCCCCCGTCCGCTCAGCGGTGTCATTTACGATGATGCGTGCACAGTGAATCCTGTCCTCCCCAGACGCTCAGGGTGTGGGACATTCTGCTTCATGGAATGTTCTGGGACATGGAAACGTTCCCAGACATTCCTTTTGTTCCTTTTGTGGCTATTGAACCCCATTAAATCATCTATTTAGCAAATATTTGTCTCCTGCCTATGCTCGACTAGGCTCTGTTCCCAGTGTTGGGGATTTCAGTGAGAACGACAGCCGAGTCCCAGCTTCCGGGATGCACAGGCTGGGGGAAGACATGGGGCCAATACGCCGCACAGCACTACAGGATGGGCACACGGAGGAGGGGAGCACAGGACACGTGGGGGCCCCAGGGTCGAATCAGGGGTCACTAGAGAAGAGATCCTTGAGAAGGTGTCATTTACACTGAGAGCATCAAGAAGCAGCTAGCCACAGTGCTGGGGGCATGGCGGCAGAGGGGACAGTATGGGCAAAGGCCCAGCCACACCCCTCACACATTCATCTGTGCTATGGAGCATACAACGTAAAGCCGGGAAGGCGAGAGAGAAGGGGTGCGTGTGTGTGTCAGGAGAGGGCGATGGCGAGGAGATCAAGGATGTAAGGGAGAGCATGGCCGGTGTGGCTTAGTGGTTGAGTGTCAACCTATGAACCAGGAGGTCATGGTTTGATTCCTGGCCAGGGCATATGCCAGGATTGCAGGATTGATCCCCAGTGGGGGGCGTGCAGGAGGCAGCTGATCGATGATTCTCTCTCATCATTGATGTTTCTATCTCTCTCTCCCTCTCCTTTCCTCTCTGGGAAAAATAAAAAAAGATTAAAGAAAAGAAAAGAATGTGGGAGAATTTGGCCTGGCCTGAGGCAGGGGCCACCTGGTAGGTTAGGGCTGCAGGCTTATTTATTCTCAAGTATGGGTTTCTTTCTCCTACAAGTACAATGGAGGGTGGAAAGTGAAGTAAAAACATGAATTCACACGCAGAGGAGAGGCCTCCAAGTCAGATGGGTTATATGGGCCGGGAGGGATACAGGCAAGAGGAGGGCATAGCCCTGGAAGGGAGCCAGGCTCCCCGGGGCCTGCAGAGGGTGGCCACGCGGGAACGGGGGCCTGGCATCACCAGATCCTCAGCTTTGTGAAGAGAAGCCAGCAGTCTGGCTTTCTATGGGAACTCTCCCAATTGTTAAATGCTGGTAACTAACAACAACAACAACAACAACAACAATAACACTACGGGAGGAGCAATATGCTTCTGCGGCTCCATTGTTCTATGAGCTGGTGGGTTGCAACCTTGGATCCCCAGGGTTCTACTGCTAAGGGTTTGAGGGTGTCCACTGGAATCTATTTTGATCCTCTCGTGGTCTCAACCTGGGCTGGGCTCTGGGGCACGATGGTGGCCTGGGGGGTGGCCCCTGCCCTCAAGCCTGGGTCATAGCTGCCCTCCAATTGGGGAGATTTCAAATCAGTACGTGCCCCGGAGCCAACTTAACAAAAGTAAAGCAACCAACCAGAGCTCAGAGCCGGTGGAGCTCGGAGCAGAGGGGGTCAGGGAGCGGCCATGGAGGTCTCCCAGGCAGGCTGGGGCTTCTGATGTTTCTGGGAGGGAGGGGGAGCCTGCCCTAGTGCCATGGTCGGCAAACCGCGGCTCGCGAGCCACATGCGGCTCTTTGGGCCCTTGAGTGTGGCTCTTCCACAAAATGCCACGGCCTGGGCGAGTCTATTTTGAAGAAGCGGCGTTAGAAGTTTAAGTTTAAAAAACTTGGCTCTCAAAAGAAATTTCAATCGTTGTCCTGTTGATATCTGGCTCTGTGGACGAATGAGTTTGCCGACCACGGGCCTAGTGCAACCAAAGAGGGGCAGGCATTCAGCCTGGAGGGCTCAGGACCCAGGAGGAAAGCTAGAAGGCCAGGGAGGGGCGTTGGAGCGGCGAATGCAGGTTCAGATGATCTAACTTCCGGTCCCAGGCTTAATGCTAGGAGCCCCGGGTCACCCGGTGGACATGTGGAGATGCTCTTGCTGCTTTGCTAGCATTCCAGAAACTTCCCTCTCTGCGGTCACGGCCACCGTTCATTCACCCCTGGAATGGGAGCTCGTTCCAGCAAGGCAAGGAGCATGCCTGTTTTGTTCACTGCTGTCTCCTGCGAGCCTAGAAGGATGTCTGGAACGTAGTACGTGCTCAACTAACATCTACTGGCCAATTGCTATGAGCCCAGGGTCGCTGTAGGCCTGGGGCTTCCCACAGCGCCTGTGAGTAAGCCCTACGACAGGCTCTATGGGGCTTATCTTCTGGTGTGGCGCTGGACAATGAACAAACTGACCCATGAATGAGACGGCTTCAGAGAGGGGTGACCCCAGTGTGGCTTGTCTCAGCACACTGCGTGTTTCTGTGCCTCCTCCTGGCCTCTGAGAACCGAGGGGGCAGGGCTGGGGTCTGTCTGGTTCCTTGTGTCATGCCTGGCCCCTGAGGCTGGCGCCTGACATGTGGGGAGTAGTTTTAAAAAAATAGTGTCTTTTGCTGGCTGCACTGAATGGACGCACACAGGCTGACAAAGACTCCAGCCCGCATCCACCTGTGCCCTCTGGAGTCTGTAGAACTCCGTTATTATCAGCCCAGGAGTAATTGCTGATAAGCCTGAGAGTGTGAATTTCATTGTAAAATTGAGAGGTAGCAGGGCAGTGTTTCATAACTCCAGGGATAATCTTAATTAATGACCTGATAAGTCTAATTAATTGCATCATATCCGCAGGCCCTCGTTGGAATTCTGGGAGGGAGTAGTAGCTGGCGTGCTCTTGGCAGCTCTGGAGGCTGGAAGGAAGGAGGTGCTAGGATCTGCCTTCCACCGCTTCCTTGCCGGGTGAGTCTGGGCAAGTGACGGCTGAGCCTCGGGCTCCTCATCAGGAAGATGGGCCACACGCAGGGCTGTTGCCGGTTCAGGGAGACGTTCTCACGCAGCTTAGCAGACCCGTGCCTGCAGCAGCTACCGAGGGGCTGAGGGCTGTCAGCTAGCAGAGACAGGGCCAGGCATCCCAGGCCTGGGTTTCCCCCTGGGCCCAGCCCTGGCATCTCTCACCTCCTGGGAAACCCCTGGCAAACTCCTGAAAGTGAGGAGGGAGAAGCTGCAGCTCCTGTGCGTGTGCGGGACTTACTGGGATTGGGACGGGGTATGGGGGCTTCTGGTGGGAGAAGCAGGGAAGTGGGAGGGACCCTGGGAGTGGTGGTGGGGGGGTCCCTGTGTGGCCTGGGGCAGACCTCAGTTTCCCCAGCTGCATGGGAGAGGCTGGGTCAGGTTGATGGGCACAGGGCCAGCGGGAGGGCAGACGCCGTCCTGCCACAGGGGGTGGGGGGCTCCCCTCTTCCCGGCCCGTCCTCCGGGGGCGCCAGCGCGGGCCGGGGCGGCGGCGGCGGCCGCCAGGGGTTAAGCGGTGACTTCAGCGGCGGCGGCCGGGCGGGCGCGGGGCGGTGCCGAGCGCGGTGGCCGGGCCAGGCCGCTCCGAGGCGGCGCTGCCGGCGGGGCCATCGGTGGCGGCGGCGGCGGGCCGGGCGGGCGCGGGGCTGGGCCCCGGCCATGGGCGCCCGCGGCGGCCGGGGGGCAGAGGCGCGGGGCCGGCCGCCGGCGCCTTTGTGAGCGGCGCGGACAACAAAGGCGCGGCCGCGGCTGGAGCGGTGAGTGCGGCCCGCGGGCCGGCCGGCGGGGGCGCGGGGCTGGGCCGGCCCGGGAGGGGCTCCCCGAGGGGGTGTGTGGTCCCGGGTGACCCCAGGACCGGGGCGCCTCGGTGCCAGGGTCTCGGAGAGAGAGTCCAGGGCCCCGTGGCGGGGCATCCCGGCCCCTGGCGCGGCTTTGCTTCTGCGGGATCTTTGTGTGTCTCTGCCTCTCCGGGGGCGAGCCTGGTGCCCCCACGGGGTCCTGGGGGGTCAGTGAGCGTGTGTGTCCCGGGGCCTCTGGGTGTGAGGTCCACGCCGGCATCTTCCTGGAGTCCCTGGCGTGTGTATGAGTGTGTGTGTGTGTGTGTGTGTGTGTGTGTGTGTGTGTCCTGGAGCCTGCGATCTCTGTCTGTGTCCCTGGAGCCTGTGTGTGGACGGGTCTCTGGGTGAGTGTCCCAGAGCCGGGGTCTGCTCTGTGTGGGGGTCACTACATGGGCCGGTTGAGTGTGAGTGTGAACGTGTACCTTTCAAGTGTAAGTGTGCACCCCTCTCCCCACGGGAGTCTGTGTCCCATCCCTCTGCATGACTTCTGACCTGCTTTTGAGTGTGTGTGTGTGTGTGTGTGTGTGAGAGAGAGAGAGACACACACACACTCTGTGCTTCACTTTCTGTCCACGGATGGACACTTCAGGTTCTGCTGTCATGGGGCTTCACCTCCCCCCCTGCTGCTGACCTTGGGGGTCCCTGGGGTTGCATGAAGCCAGAGGCTGCTCCTAGCGCCTCTGTGCCGGGCTTGCCCCCCTCAACCTGGACGCTGGCCCAGGGATGGAGCAGGGCGGCTGCATGGAGGAGGGGGTGGGAGGAGAGGTGCCCTGGTCAGCGGGAAGGCCATGGCCACAGAACCGGGGAGGCCTGGACATCCTGGGGCAGGGAAGGGTGTCGGGGTGGGCCCTGCTGAGGGTGAAGGTCAGCGCCCTGGCTGCCAGGGTGGTCTCTGAGAGGGGAGCTCAGGCCTGGAGAAGGAGAATGTGGGAGACTTCCTCCTCCCTGTCCCAGGGTGGTGGGGGGCCCAGGCAGAGGTCAGGAATCTCTTTTAGCCTGGAGGACCCCGGCTCAGGCCGCAGCAGGGAGGAGGTGGTGAGACCTTGCCTCAAAGTCCTTGGCCGTCCTGAGGGGCTCACCCGGGGAAAGCCCTGCCCTGCCGGCCCCAAGCACCATCTGCTCCTCCTCAGATGCCGAGGAGAGGCACAGGTTGTGCACATTCATTAGTTCTCAGCCCTTCCCTGCAGCCCTGCCTGCATGGCCATCAGCTGCAGCATCCATCTGTCTACCCGTCCAGCGCGGTGCCCCACGGTGTCCAGTCCTTCGACACACAGACTAGGACGGAGGGCCCAGTTTGGAGATAAATCTCCAGGCTCCCGGAGACTGTGGGTGGGGGCTGCCCTGCCCCCACTCAGGCTCCAGGGTGACTCTCAGAGCCCTCCCTGTGCACGGGGAGGCCTGAGGTTGTGCCGGTCTGAGGTTGTGCCGGGTCTGACTCTCACGCTGCTCCCTCATGCTTGCCTGCCTGAGCTCCCTGCCCCTCCTCTTCCACCAAATACCCTTCGCCCCTGCTGTTGCCTCCGTGGAAAGCTGGTCCCATCCTTCGCCTCTTCACTTCTCACCCAGGATCTCTTCCTCTCGGCCAGCCAGGCGGGCTCACAGGTCCTTGTTCACGAAGCTGCTCCAGCCTCATTGTGGGGAGGGTGGCTTTGTACCTTCAGAGGACTGCAAGCCTTTGAGAGCAGGGACCATGTCTGTCCTGGAACAGGGCCTGGCACATAGTAGGTGCTCGATAAATAGTTGCTGATTAGTGAATGTCCAGTAATTAACGGTTCCTACATTCTGCTCTTTCAAGTTTTATCTTGGGAGGAGTCTGAGGAGGGGGTATAGCTGGTGGGCTCCTCGGTACCAGTACCAGGTTAGTGTAGTAGGAGGAAAGCCTACTGTTAACTAGGTAAGTAGTAAATGAATGAACAGGTGTTGGTAGTATCTGGTAAAGTGCCAGATGCTGGGCTAACTGCTTCACATCTAGGTGTGATCTCTTTTTTATTTTATTTTACTTTATTGATTTTTTACAGAGAGGAAGGAAGAGAAATAGAGAGCTAGAAACATCGATGAGAGAGAAACATCGACCAACTGCTTCCTGCACCCCCCCCTCCCCCCCCCACTGGGGATGTGTCCGCAACCAAGGTACATGCCCTTGACTGGAATCGAACCTGGGACCCTTCAGTTCCCAGGCCGACACTATCCACTGAGCCAAACCTGCTAGGGTCACATGTGTGAGCAAGGAGCAGAGTGGAAAGCATATAATCTTAACCAGATAAGTTTAGAAAAGATAAGGTGGGTGATGTGTAGATATGATAATAGTAACTTAGATTCATATCACCCTTTTAGGTCCAGATCTCTGTTTCCGAAACAGCCCTGATAATTGGGCCGGGAAGATGGGTTCATACCCATTTTACAGATGAGGAACATGAACCATAGCCTAAGGTCATAGTTAGTCAGTGGAGGACTCCAGCCTGGGTCTCCCCGGCCGCCCAGTCCTTGCTGTTTTGTGAAGGCTTGTCTTCTCTGCATTTGTGTTCTCATCGCCTGCTGGACAGAGGTGAATGGGCCACTGTCCTTGCCCTCAAGGAGTCTGAAGTCCAGGAAAGAGAACCGGATTCGTAAGCAGCAGAGTGGGCCCGAGTTCTCTGTCCACCCCACTGTGCCGCTGGGCCCCCGCTCAGCCCGTCCTGGCCATGTGTCCCTGGAGAGTTCCTTGGTCTCTGTCTCGCTGGAGGCCATCAGAGCCACTATCTTTTGGGGCCGAGAGAGCTCTCAGGAGTGGCTGTCCTTACAAGGCTGTACTGGGCCCTGGGCAGTGGTATGCTGGGGCCAGTGTGCACCAAAGCATGAGAGCAGATCACTATATTTGAGGAATTTTGTGAGCTGGCTGTTAGACACAGTCTTTATAAAAAAAAATTGTACGCCTATAAATTTACAGTTAAAAAGTTTATACTAGCCATGCAGGTTTGGCTCAGTGGATAGAGCATCAGCTTGGGATTGAAGGGTTCTGGGTTCCCTACCAGTCAAGGGCACAGGCCCAGGTTGCAGGCTGGATCCTCAGTAGGAGTGTGTGCAGAAGGCAGCCCATCAATGATTTTCTCTCATCATTGATGTTCCTATCTCTCTCTTTCCCTCTCCTTTAATCTCCGAAATCAATAAAAATGTATTTTTAAAGTTATAATAGAAGCAAGGATAACTCAAAACATAGTACTTCTAATCACTTCACTATTACCTATGTGTTTGTGGTTATTTTGTGTCTTTTATGTGTTTGTATTTATATTATACAATGAGTGGCCAGATTATTATGATCTTTAAACACATAATAATCTGGCCACTCAGTGTAAATCCTATATAATAAAAGGCTAATATGCAAATTGTCCCCTCGACCAGGAGTTCAACCAGCAGGCAAGCTGGCCAACCACCCATGTCCCCTCCCCCTAGCCAGGCTGGCCGGACACGACCCATGCATGAATTCATGCATCGCCTCCTCTATCTATCTATCTATCTATCTATCTACTGAGTGGCCAGATTATTATGCGTTTCGAGATTATAATAATCTGGCCACAGTGTATATACATAATGTTTTGGAATATATGACAATGGTCCCATGGATATAATAGAAATGAAGGCTTTATGGTTTAGGTTTGTTTTTTTTAATCTAACGGGAACAGTGTCTGGAGCTTGGCAGTAGACTCCCTCTCGCTCACAGCACCTCCATTCTGAGTGCACGGATTGCACCCAGTCCCTCAGCCCCTGGCCTGTCTCCTCCAGAGGAGCCCGTCCCCCAGCGCTGCATGGTCAGAGGGCGCGGCAGCCCCAGGCCCGGCTGGTGGGCTTCGGAGGACCCGGCTGTAGGTCGCTGGTGAAGACCTGAGGTCCTGTCCTTGGACGCAGGCCCACGGGAGACACTGAACCCGTGTGAAGTACCACTGCCGCTCCCGTAAAGGTTTTTCCTTCCCCTGTGGGGCCAGCCTGTCCCACGTTGGGAACATTGTCAGGTTGTGATGGTGAAAAGCATAGATCGTTTTATTTCTCCCACCAGCTCCATACCAGAGAGAGCCTTTTATGCCAGATAGGGCCAGTGGAACCCAAACAAATTTCCAAAGTCAAAACAGTGAGTTCTGGGTCCTACATTCTCTCCATGTTAACAACACTGTTTTATCCTGAACCACCACAAAGTTCCTGGATCTGACCGCTGCTCCAGCAGGCAGGAGCCACCCACGTGGCCCTGGCAGTGCTATGTTCCTTTCCTTTCTGTCCTGGCTTCTCATCCTGCAGACCCTCAGGCCGCTGTTCACGCCCTCCTGACGGTCACTGTTATGGTGCTCGGTGTCCCATCCAGCCAGTTTCCCCTCCATATTTCCACCCCGTTCCCGGGGCAGCGCTGACAGCGCCGTGTTCTCTCTCTGACCCTGTCGGAAGGAAGCTGGGGAGGACTTGGGGACAGTGGGATAAAGTCTGCAGCGTGTCCAGTAAGGCCCTAGGCCTTCCCACTCACTCACTGACTCCCCGAGCATCTTCCAGTCCCGCAGGCCCCAGTCACGGTCAGTGCCTGCACAGGTGCACCGTTTTACGCTATACACTGTGTTTTACTGTACCTTTCCGTGTTTGGTTATGCTGAGACACACAGATACCATTGTTCGTGGCCTATAGTATTCAGTACAGGAGCCTGCTGTGCAGGCTTAAAGCCCAGGAACAATAGGCTATCCCAAATGGCCTGGGTGTGGAGTTGGTTATACCATCTCGGTTTCTGTAAGTGCACTCTGATGTTCACACAAGGATGAACTAGCCTACCGGTGCATTTCTCAGAATGGAGCCCGTCATTATGTGACATGTGACTGTACAATATACAATGAGTGGCCAGATTATTATGATCTCTGAATGCATAATAATCTGGCCACTCAGTGTGTGTGTATGTGTGTGTGTGTGTGTGTGTGTGTGTGTGTATCTTAGAGGCCCAGTGCATCATGAATTCGTGCATGGGTGGGGTCCGGCCAGCCTGGTGGAGGGAACAATTTGCATATTAGCCTTGTATTATATAGGGTATACATTGAGTGACCAGAGTATTATGTAGCTACTCGATGTACTTGCTGGTGGCTACTGCACATTTATTCCCAACTGTGTGTTTGGTGGTGTCACCTTGGTAGTTTGAAATCGGCCGTACTGAGAATATTTACACCACAGAAATTGGCAAACACTTTATTTATTTATTTATTTATTTAAAATATATTTTATTGATTTTTTTACAGAGAGGAAGAGAGAGGGATAGAGAGCTAGAAACATCGATGAGGGAGAATCATCGATCAGCTGCCTCTTACACACCCCCTACCGGGGATGTGCCCGCAACCAAGGTACATGCCCTTGACCGGAATCGAATCCAGGACCTTTCAGTTCACAGGCCGACGCTCTATCCACTGAGCCAAACCGGTTTTGGTTGGCAAACACTTTTAATCAGGCCTCACCCCCTCATTGGTTGTTAAACATTTGTCAGCTCACCCTGGGGAGCCAGCAGTGAACAGTACAGGTACAGCCCCTCCCTGGAGCTTGCCTTCTGGTGCTGACCAGTCCAGGGCTGGTTTAGGGTCCTCAAGAGTGCAGAGCAAGAGGGGCAGCTGCTGGGCTGGGCCTGTGGTGGTGGTTGGGGTTGTAAATGGCCCTCAAATGACCTCTCCTTGTGGGAACTGAGTTATTATATTGCCATGCGCCAAGAAGAGGGGAAATGGGTTGAGGATAGGATCCTGTTAATTGAGAGCCTGCTTTGCCATTGATTGAATAGCCACACGCAGGGGACCCAGGCATCTGGGAGGCGAAGCGGTGGTGGAGTCTGAGGACACTGTGAACAAGTCAACCAGCTCAGGGCTGGTGGAGGTGTGATGTCCAGGACCCAGGTGGCTGGAGCTGGCTGGGAGGATTAGGCAACAGCGGGCATGGCCTATCCCCATGGTTGGCAAACTATTTCTCTTGAGCCACACGTGGCTCTTTGGCCCCTTGAGTGTGGTTCTTCCACAAAATACCACGGCCTGGGCGAGTCTATTTTGAAGAAGTGGCGTTAGAAGAAGTTTAAGTTTAAAAAATTTGACTCTCCAAAGAAATTTCCATCATACTGTTGATATTTGGCTCTGCTGACTAGTGAGTTTGCCGACCACTGGCCTCTCCCTATGAATTCTTGGACAGCACAAGAGAGCAGAGCCGGACTGTTGAGCGGACATCTCTTTACAAGAGCGTTAGCTCTTGTCCAGTGTGTGAGCTCTGGTTGGGAGATGGACGTGCCTGCAGTGACATTCAGTGGAGGAGTGAGAGCAGGAGAACGGGGTGGGGAGAGGGAAAGGGTCTGGATCAAAGGAACAGCATGTGCGAAGGCTCAGAGGCAAGAGCTGTTGGGAGTTCAGTCCGGCTCGGGTGTGAGAGCAAGGACCGAACCTTCCTCAAGTCAGAGGGCACAGGAGTCCCACCACACCTCGCCTGCCAGGGGCATCATGTTGTGGGGTCAGCCCCTCCCTGCACATCGGTATTCCCCAAGCTGCCTGCTGCCTAGTGTTCCAGCCCCAGCCCTGTGGCTGGTGGATTCTCAAAAACATTTCCATTTTAATATCAGACCAAACAAAAGAGAATTTGGAAGGTGGGTCTACTGCCCTTCCCACCCCATCCCCCGTCCCACTCACCAATAATACCAGAAAAGCCAAAGATAGAAGTAACTGGAATTGAGGTTACCCAGTGTTTTTGGTTACTTCTGCCCTTCACTTAAAAAGGAAGTTTGAGAGCTTCTTTCTTTCTTTCTTTAAAAAAAAATATTTTATTGATTTTTTACAGAGAGGAAGGGAGAGGGAGAATTAGAAACATTGATCAGCTGCCTCCTGCACACCCCTCAGTGGGTATGTGTCTGTAACCCAGGTACATGCCCTTGACCGGAATCGAACCTGAGACCCTTCAGTCTGCAGGCTGACGCTCCATCCACTGAGCCAAACTGGTCAGGGTGAGAGCTTATTTCTTTATAGACAACTCATGTTCACGTTATGTCTTTAGGTGCCAGATACTTGAGAGGCATCAGTTCCCTTAATTCCCGTACCGAGCCTGCAGGTGGGTTCTGTTGTCCCATCTTATGGAGGAGGAAACAGAGTCTTAGAGCCTGAGTGACTTCCCCAAGCTCACAGTGTTTGCAAGCAGCTGGATTCAAACTACGTAGTGAGATCTTCCTCAAATCCGACTCCCCTCCTTCCTCTATTTTCCGTTTCCCTTTGAGAAATGGGGGCGAGAAGAGCCCTCTCCCTTCCACCCCACCTCCCAGTCTATAATTTCAGTACACTCTGCCATTCTTTGTCTGAAATGGATGGTTTTTTTTGTTTGTTTGTTTTCCCCCCCCACTTAGCTGGGTTCATTGCCCTGTGGTTTAGAGTCAGGCCTAGAATAGAACCCCAGTGCCCAAAGGGGCCCCCAGGCCTGCAGCCGGCAAGTGCTAATAATAATGGCGCGTATTTATGGAGATTGCTGAACTAATAGGTCTTATTTAGGGAGTGGCAGGCACGTGGGCAGGCACGGGGCTCGAGGGAGCTGCTCAGTCATCAGCCACCAGAGACGTGGGCTTGCCATCTGCATTTGCCCCAGAGGAGGCCGAGGCCCAGGTCACGCACCTGTGAGGGGTGGAGGCGGCACGGGGCCACCTTGTCCTATCTGCTCCGGAGCCCAGTTCCCAGCCCCGCGTCCTAGGCCAGTGCCACCCTTTCCAGGACCCGGCCTGGCCGGGCCTTTGGTGTCCCCTGGCAGCTGTGGCCACATGCGGTGGGAAACGGGAGGACAGGGGACCACGTGGCCAGAAGCACAGGCTGGGTCTCCCTCTTGGTGACAGCCTGGTGCTGAGCCTCCTGCCAAGGGCTTCAGGGGTTCATCTTTTAGGGGTTCATCTTCTCACTCACCTGTCTGTCCAGAGGGTGGTCTTAGGCCAGGCTTCCCCCACCCCCTGCCCCCACCTTCTTTGCAGGGACCCTCTTGGACCAGGGCAGGCATTTTGAGGTGCCCCTGCCCACATCAGGGGTACGTAGGGCCCCAGCGGGCGGCACTCTGCGCCTCTGGCCCCTCCTCCTCTGTGAGAGCCTGGCCTCTTGGCCTCTACAGAAAGCCGCTCCCAGGCTGCCTGCTTGGTACGCTCCCCGCCTCCCGCCATCAGGGCTCGAGGCTGCTGCTCTCATCGCTTCCCTCTCTTCATCGTCTGAAGTGGGCAGGCTTGGAGAGAGCTCTAAAAACGCGGGCTGATTATTCAATTCCACTAGGACAACAATGGTTTAAATGAAGTAGAGGAATAACAGTCTCTGAAAATTGAAGAAAAATATTCCTGGACCAAGACTTTGCCCAGGACCTTGGAATTTCTTGGAAAAATAAGGCGCTATCGTACTTGAAGAAATGCATGCGGTACACGGCCATTGAAGGAAACTTGGGAAATACAGGCAGAAGGAGATTAAAATTGCCCTGCGTCCCACCACTCAAAGACCTCCTCTCTCAGCATCGCGGCGCATCTCACTCATTGATTTTCGGTGACTGATTTGCTCATTTGGCAAGTGCCTGTTTAGGGTTTGCAAAGGGCCAGGCCCGTGTAGGGCTTGGCGGGTGGATGGGTGCCCTGCTCTTTGCTGGTTCTGTGTTGGACCTTTGGCAACTCATTCGGCCCCTCTGTGTCTCAGTTTCCTCATCTGTGAAACGGGATAACACGAGTCGCTGTGCCCTGTGTTATGTGGATTTGAGGAGCAAGCACGAGCAGGCTGCTCCGGAGAGCACCTGGCCCCTGGGCGAGCAGCATTGTCGCTGGTGTGAGGCCGGCCAGCTGGTCGACCTCCAGTAGCCGTGCCCGGTGGCTCTTACGTGATGGCAGAGGAGACAACCACCAAAGAAATTGCTCGGATTGCGAAGTGACTGCATGTCATTGGTGACAGGATGACCAACCTATAGAAAAGTTTATTTGAGCCAAAATTTTGAGGAGTAGGATCTCAGCAGGTTTGAGGAAATGCTCAGGAGAGAGTGGCAGTTTGGTAGTTCTTTCTGTGCATTTGGAATCAAAGGAGAGAGCGTGGGGAAGGTCACGTGGAACCCATGGGTGGGGTGAGGAAGGTGGGAGGAAGCGAGGGGGGGAAATCTCTGGGATCGGATGAAAAGCAAAATGGAGAAACACACACTTCTTTTCCATCGGCGGGTGAGGGACAGTGTCCGTTTACCATCGACAGCTCCCGGACGGTGTGCAGCGACGAGCTAGCGGGAACAGCTCGTGGTCTTGTGCTCTGGTGCCCGCGTGGCCCTCCCATTCTCAAAGGAGAATGACTCTGACATTTTAAATGTGTGTTACCCTAGATGTGTAAGGACGCTGGGCCACAGTCACTTCAGGTCAACGTTAACCTTGGCCGGGGAAGCTGTAGGCCGGGGATATGACTTCCCGCTCTGATCTGCCCAGGTAGGAATTGAAGATCAGCCCATCCTGTGTGGTTACTTTTTCGGTCACTGTGCTTGGCAGGCCTTCCCTGTGGCCCCCTGAGCTTGACGGCTCTGCTGTGCCGTCTCTGTTCACAGTATCACGGACTAAGTCCTGTGAAGCGAACAGTCTGATGTGATGGCAATGACTGCAGCCTCCGGGCTGAGGTGCTAACTTGGTCGTTGTTAGCACGTAGATGGAGCAGGTGGGACCACCAGAGGTCAGGTGGAGGAGGAGGAGGGGGGTGGCGTTGGGAGGAGGAAGCAGAGTGGGACCCCTGGTAAGCCCACTCGCGGTTCTGCTTCAGAAAAGAGCTAGTGGTCAGCAGGGCTGCAGGCCGGGGGCAGTCCACGGAAGATGAGACGGGAAAGGCGCCCTGGTTCAAGCCACACGGGGGCAGTTTGGGCCTTTCTGTAAGAGCAGTTTTGGAGGACTGATGGGGCTCCGAAGGGGGAAGGATGAGGGGATGGGAGGCGAGAAGGGGGAGACAGCGTGTGGGGACAGCTTCTGAGATGCTGGATAGTGAAGAGGGGCTGAGAAAAGGTGTCTCATTGGAGGTGAAGTGGGGGAGAGGGGCTGGGGGACCCAGGAGAAGGGTTTGTGCTGATGGTCAAGACCCAGCGGGCAGCTACAGGCGCCAGGTCTGTAGGTGAAGGAGCGGCGGAGGTACCAGTGTGATGGTGCCTGGGGGGGCTACGGGGGTAGGAGTGCCTCTTTGGAAACGGGAGAATGGGATAGGTTTGCAGTATATGTGAGTGGAGGTGGGAGACAGTCCCATTTGGTAGCCTCATGGTCCTCAGTGACACCTTGACCAAGGAGGGGAGGGTACAGCCCAACCAAGACGGCCCGTCTCGGGAGATGTCATTTGCAGTCACTATGAGAATGAACAGAGGTTGCTGGGTCCCCAAAACGATGGGAGCAGGCGCTCCTTGGCCCTCCTCTTTAGAGAGGAGGGAATGGGATCAGAGAGGTGAGTGGTGAGTCCGAGATGGCGCAGTCGGGCACCAGGCTGCTGGGTGCAGGGCCAGTGCTGGCGATGCGACGAGCCCCTGAGCCCGCTGGGAACGTGGTGTCGGGAGAACTCGGTCCCTGCAGCAGATGCCCCCTCAGCTGGGCCAGGTGGGCGGCTCTGGGCCCTGTGTCACCGCCCCTTCTTTCTTCTCAGACGTGAAGTGCAGGGAAGTCACCTTCGTGCGCCCGGCGCTGGCCTGAGCGCTCCGGGAGGAGCACTCATTCGTCCTCAGAAAAGTGCAGGTGCCATTGCTGTCCGTACCTTCCAGAGCAGGGAGAGGCCACCCAGCCGGCACGGCCAGCTGCCAGAGGGGGCGAGGGCCCCACCCAGGTGGTCCGGCGGCTGCTCCCACAGCATTCTTGCTGCCAGAGGAGGAGACGGGTGCGCAGGGAGCAGCTCATTTGTTTTTGTTTGTCTGTCCTTGCATTCCTCTCTTCCCATCACATGTTTATCTGGCACGGATTTCTTAGGGAGCCGGTACCAGCTAGGAACCAGCTAGGAGTAACTGCGTGTACCCTCTTTCTGCTGGGGGAGGCAGACGGCACCCGGTGCAAAGACAAAGACTGCGTAACCCAGGTTTAGAAACGAGAAGCTTTCTAGGTGGTGTCTGAGCCAGGCAGCCAAGAGGCAGTGAGTTCAGGGAGAGGGAAGCCCTGGACATGGGTGCAAAGGCTGGGGCCGGAGCCATGGGGGATGCCATCGGAGGTCTCCCTCGGAGCTCTCACTTTATCTCGAGGACCATAGGAAGCCGGTCAAGTGTTTCCAGATATGGAGGAGACCTTAAGATCATCCTGCAAATGCTGCTGCTTCCTTAGCGTTTCCTAAAACCTGCTCATTTCTCTTTTCTAAAAAGATTCCTGAGACTCAGAGAGGTTAAGCAACTTGCCTGAGGACACACAGCATAACAGGGCATCCAGGCTGGGACTGGTCCCTTGACTGAAACAACCAAAGTCTCCAGGGTGGAAGTAGGTGGAGAGTAACCCCAGGGAGAGACTCAGGGGAGGCTCGGGAGTACGTCACGGTCCCACCACCCGCAGTCTCTCTTGAGGTTTTAACTGTTGCCCTTCTGCGTTCTCAGAGGCTGGGCAGTGCCCCTGGGCGGGAGGAGCTGGGCTGCTGCTGGAAAGAGGGAGTTGGCCCTCCTGGGTTGTTTGAGGGCCCATGGGTTGTTTGAGCATTTTGCTGGGCCTTGGCTTCCTCCCCAGTAAGGAATTGGAAAACTCCCGGGGGCGGGGCTGGGATTTGATCCTGGACCTGGGTCATGTGAGGCCAGTGATGGTGTGGTCTTCGCCGAGGGCGGCAGCTGTATCTTACAGAGGCCGGGCAGAGGCCTCGTTCTCGGGGGCCAGGAGAGATGGGGAGACGTGCTCCTGAAGGGCCCCTTCACTTTGGGCAGTGGACTTGCCTCTCTGCGGCCTTGGTTATCTCCTCTGTGACGTACAGAGGAGATGAAATGTGATCCCCAAGGATTGAAAAAATAAGCTGTGTTTACTGCGGGCTCAGGGTGCCAGGCACCATGTTTTTCGTGGCAATCTGTGAGCTGCGGATGGTTAATATCTTCATTGAACAGATGTGGCAGCTGAGGAACAGAGAGGGTGATAATTTGCCCAAAGCCACACAGCTAGTCAAATGGCGGAACTGGAACCCGGGTCCTTCTGAGGCTGGAGACTTGCCTTGAAACCCTTTGTTCAGCTGAGCCCTTCCTTGGCAAACGACCTGATGGGATCTTGTGGGGCTCCAGCAGTCAGCCCACCCCGCTTTGGGACAAGCTCTTTTCAAACCACCCCCCACCTCCCCCGAGGCCTCGGGCACTACATTGGGAAGCAGGCACCTGGGTTCCGTGAGGAAGACAAAGGGGCAGTGACAGGGAGAGCAGAGGCAGTGCTTAGTCATCCCTGGGCAGAGCTCAGCCCAGCCTGCAGCCTGGCCGGGCAGTACGGGCCTCCACTGCTTACAGGAAAGGGGACGCGGGACCAGGGAGAGGTGGTGGCTGGTGGGGAGAGAAATAGAAGCTGAGGACAGACAGGGCCATGAAGTCAGAGTCTCATTTAGAGCTGGAAGGGCCTTCTGGGATCATTGAGGCCAAAGTCCTAACTTTCTGCACGGGGACAGCTTTGTCTGCAGGGGGTGGTGACTGGCCCCAGGTCACACAGCCAACGGCAGTAGAACCAGGCGCAGAAGACCTGGGAAGCCGGGTCCTCCTCTTCACCTCTTGGCCACTTTCGTGGGCATGACTTCCTGCCCCGGCCCTGCTGCTGCGTGCCCTCACTTCCTCCCATCAGAACAAGAACAACAGCGATAAAAATAAATGAAAGGGCCCGGCTGGCGTGGCTCAGTGGTTGAATATCAACCTATGAGCCAGGAGGTCACGGTTCAGTTCCTGGTTAGGAATCATGCCTGGGTTGTGGGCTCGACCCCCAGTGTAGGGTGTGCAGGAGGCAGCCGATCAATGATTCTCTGTCATCATTGATGTTTCTCTCTCCCTCTTCCTTCCTCTCTGAAATCAATAAAAAATATAAATTAAGAAAAAACACAAGTATCTTAAAAAAAAAAAAAAAATAGCCGAAACCGGTTTGGCTCAGTGGATAGAGCGTCAGCCTGCGGACTGAAAGGTCCCAGGTTCGATTCCAGTCAAGGGCATATACCTTGGTTGTGGGTATATCCCCAGTGAGGGGTATGCAAGAGGCAGCTGATTGATGATTCTCTCTCATCGATGTTTCTAACTCTATCCCTCTTTCTTCCTCTCTGTAAAAAAATCAATAAAATATTAAAATATTAAAAAAAATAAAAATAAACGAAAGGGATCGTCTCACTGAGTACTAAGCACACCAGTCTCCAGGACAGACTCGTGTCCCGCCATCCCCACTTCCTGGTGGATGACTTTGGGTACGTGACTCCTCTTAGACTCCAGCTCTTTTCATCTGCATCATGATTTAAGCAGGTTCTGAAATTGCAGGACTTGACAGTGCCTTGAGCATGCCCGGTATTGTTAATCTCCACCATCAGAGCCACTCTGACTTCCTGGGGCAGCCAGCCTGGCCGAGATGTCCCGACTCACCTGGGAGCAGGTGCAGAGAATGGGAGATTGGGGAGAGCCTCCCACTTAGGCCAGGGCAGCGTGGGCCTGGGGCTGAGCCTGGGGCATGGCCATCTGGCTTTGAGCTTGGCTCTGGCACTCACTCTCTTATGACCTTGGGCAGGACACAGCCCTCTCTGGGCCTCGGTTTCCTCATCTGTAAGATGAGAGGCCGGGCTTCATGGTTTGCTGGGTTTCTGAGAGTCATCCAAGCTGTCCCAGCAGGAACTTTGCTCTCTCAGAAGGTGAGGTGTGCATGAAGGTGCCGGACACATCAGGTGGTCTTAACACCCCGGAGGACCCAGGAGCCAGTCACTCCCGTCCCTCCCCCCCGGGTGCCAGGATGGCCCAGACAGCCTGTTAAGGGTGTGGATTCTTGGGGCCTCTCCTGAAGAGACTCTAAGTTTATAGGTTGGGGTGGGACCTTAGAATCTAGATTTTTAAAAAAGACTTCCTCTGCCCAGCCTGCATGACTCAGTGATTGAGCCTCGACCTATGAATCAGGAGGTCACGGTTCCATTCCCAGTCAGGGCTGCAGGCTCGAGTTGCAGGCTGGATCCTCAGTAGGGGGTGTGCGTGCAGGATGCAGCCGGTCAATGATTCTTTCTCATCAATGATGTTTCTCTCCCTCTCTCCCTCTCCCTTCCTCTCTGCAATCAATAAAATATATATTTTTTTAAAAAGGCTTCCTCTCACTCAGGTGGTTCTGAAGGAAACAGTTCAAGGTCCACCCTCCAAAGAATGCTGTTAGACTCTTTTAACCTAAAACAATGAGGAGAGTGGTGACCTGCCTGAGTTGGTGACCGCTCCTTAGGCCCTGCTCTGAGATGCCCTCAGCTGTGGCCACTGCCTTCTGTAGCTGGGACTCCTCTTCCCCACAAGCTAGCTTCCCAATCCTGGCCAATTACTGGGATTGCCAGAAAGCTTTTGAACAAAATACGCATTCTTGAGTTTCACCCTGAGAGATTCTGAGCCAGCAGATCTCGACCGGACCTAGAAATCTCCATGTTTAAAAAGCTCCCGAGGTCTTTTGTTCATTTGTCATTTATTCCACAAGCATTCATTGAGGCCTGCAGTGGCCCCAGCCCAGGGGAAGGCATTGAGGACATCATTGTTAGGCCAGACGCAGTCCTGGGTAGTATGTCACCCACGCTACAGCCTGCGGAGGAGACAGACAGTGATCACATGGGGATACTCCGCCAAGTTGGGGAAATGTGTCTAGAGAAGAGTTGGGTCAGACTAAATACCTGGGGCGAAGCTGGGATTCCTGGCAGCTGAGCTCCAGTAAATTCCAGACTGAAGTAGAGCCTGGAGCCCCCTGGCCTCTGGTATTACTTATGGGGTCCTATTATTGGTTCATTAATTAGACATTTATGTGTTCACCCATCCTCCCACACCCTCATCCTATCCACCCATCTATCCATCCACCCACCCACCCATTCTCATACCTACCCACCCATCCACCCATCCATCTATCCACCCAGCCACCCATCATCTCTTGAATCTCTACCATGTCCTGAGGACTGTACTGGGTACTGGGGAGACAGAATGAAAGGCATTGTCCCTGTCCTCAAGGAGCTCACAGCCTAGTGGGGGAGTCAGAGAACAAAGCAAATGATCCCGGTCCAGAGTGTTAGGTGCTCTGAGGGGCGAGTGGCTAGCTGTGGGCATCATAGAAGACTTCCCTGAGGTCATCTTGTGTTAAGGTTCAAAATGTAGGTTTGAGTGTTCCAAGCAGACGAGGTGGGACACGGTTCCCAGACCAAGGAAGGCAGGTCATGTGACTGGGGCAGATGGGGCCCCTCTTCTGCTCCCAGAGCTCAGGCTTTGTGTTTTATTTCCCACTAGAGGCCCGGGGCATTAAATTTGTGCACGGGTAGGGTCCCTAGGCGGGTGATCAGGGCCAATCTGTGGGGCAACTGGTGGGCGATTGGGAGGGCCCTCTCTGCTTGCCGGCCAGCCCCACCTCCCCATTGCCCACTGTGGGCAGTTGCCTCCCTCTGCTGGAGGCGACAGGCGGGGCGATGGGGTGGGGGCAGGGTTCCCTGCTGGCACCTGCCTTGGCTGGCCTGGGGCCTGCGGGCCGGGGTCCTTCATTGAGCATCTGTCCCCTGTTGGTCGGTGCATGTCAGAGCAACTGGGCATTCCACTGGTTGTTCCTCTGTTTGGTTGATTTACATATTAGGCTTTTATTATACAGGATGTTTGTCTCCCCCTGAGGCCTGACCCATAGCATGTACTCAGCAAACATTCATCATTGGTGAATGGGGAGTTGGGGATGATCCGTCAAAACGAATGGTCTTGTGGGCCACACCGAGGAGCTTTTGGCTCTTTGGGCCCTGGACAGTTACAGGCAGGACTGCCACTACCCAGACTCCCTCTGCTCAGCAGGGAGAACAGGGAGGGCGGACGAGAGGGACCTTTCTCAGCCTCCTGGGCCTTCAGCTCTTTCCTTATGCGGGCAAAAGCCTTTGTGTTCACGAAACATTCCCAGTGGTAGGTCTCTCCTGCCCTGTGTGTGCATGTGAGTGTGAGTGGTGTGAGTATGTGTGCGCATGTGCGCGCGTGTGAGTGAGTGTGTGTGTGTGTGTGTTGGGGGAAGTAAAAGGGAAGAGTCATTTGGAGGCTGGGGTATACGCAGTGGTGGCCTCTGGAATCAGGCTGCCAGGTTGATTCTCACTCTGCCTCTTGTCCGCTGTGTGACCTGAGGCAAGTGTCTCAACCTCCCTGTGTTTCAGTTCGGTTTCTCAGCTTGTTGGTTAACAGCCTCTTCCTCATCCGGTTCTTGGACTGATAAAGAGAGTCGTCATGTGTAAGCATGTAGGGCCCTGCCTGGTACCCGGTAAACATCCGATAAACAGTAGCAGGAGAGTGGAGTGCTGGAGACAGGCTGTTTGTTCATTAGCCCGGGAGCCAGGAGGCCTGGTTTGAATCCCCCAATACCTCTGGTGACGTAGAAACTTTGGCAGGCTGTCTCGGGCTCTAAGTGGAGGCTTCTCACCTGTAAAATGGGGACCGACGCTCCAGACAGTTGCTGGGAGGGGCGCTGAGTCAGGTGGTTCCCTTGCGTGGGGCTTATTGTTGAAATCAGGGAACTCGGGTCTAAACAGCCAGAGTGAAATCTCCATTTGATGAGCGCGGCATGGCCGCCACCTCCACCGCCGCCCGCCGACGCTGGTTCTGTGGGGCCTCAGCCTTCACCCTCCCTTGTTCTCACTGGTTTCCGGGATCCTACGGAAATGGGTCATCAGATGAGTGGGGCTCGGGTCTTCAGAGCAAGTGCCTTGGGGTGAAGGGTGACACTTAGTCTGCAGGGACATGGGGACCTCTCCCAGTCTGGGTGCCCTCGGGGACCAGGGTTTCCGACACTTGTCCCGGATTCAGCACCCCCTCCCACCTCATGTCTCTGTTTGGTTGGAAGTCTCAGGGCTGAGTGGCTCAGGCATGCCTGATGCCCCAGAAGATTGGAGTCACAAGCAGGTAAATATTAACTCCACAGACCTAGCTCTGGATGCAAACCTGTTTGGGCTGGCTGCCTGGGGGCTGCAGGTTCTGTGCCCCATGCCCAGCTGATGCCCAGGGTAAGCGGGTGCTCTCCAGGGAAGAAAGAGTGCCTGCCTCAGGCCGGGTGATGGACGGCATTTAGCCCCCTTTGCTGTCCCGTGGTCAGGGGCTGCTGTCTGCTTTTTAGCGGAGGAGGAGACTGAGGCGCAGCGAGGGCAGGAGGCCTGCTCAGGTCTGCACAGCTAACGAGGCAGACCTGGGGGAGGGTCTCACCCTTGGACTCCCAGCAGCTCGCTGCTGTGAGGGCCACACCAGGATGCTCCATGTGTCACAGGTGCCGAGGTTTGCTTTCTGGCTCCTCTGAGGATTGGTTTCAAATTCCTCTTGCAAAGTGGGTGCAGGCTGGTTTGGGGTCCCTGGCAGGCAGGCCACCTGAGAGCAGTGAGGCAGGAAGATGGGGAGCAGGCCCTGCTTGTGATGTGTGAGGCTCTCCCGGGGCCTGGGCTGGGGTTTGGGAGTCACCAGCTGGCCACCCAAGCAAGCCCGTGCTTGCAGACCACGCGTGAGGCATCACGGAGACACCTAGGACCCAGTCACGGTTTCTGTCCTCTGGGAGCTGACACATGAGCAGGAATGAGAACACAGGTTTGGGCACTTCAGGGTCTGAGTTTGAATCCTGCGTCGCATTGGCTGTGGGCAGGCGCCTTTGTCTGGCTCAGTCTGGGCGGCTCCCTTGGAAAGAGGAGTTAGACCCGTATTTCACAGGGTCAGAGCGGGGTGAGGTGACAGGGAGTTCCCAGAGCTCCCTGGATACAGCTGGTGCTCAGCGCGTTGACTTCCTTCCCAGGCTGGACCAGAAGGTCTGCAAGGTGAGTGAAAGCTGCTTCCCAGTGATGCTGGCAGCCCAGGGTAGAAGGGGTGACTCTGCTGGCAGCTGGAGATGGGACAAGGGGAAGCCAACTCCACGTGTGTGTGTGTGTGTGTGTGTGTGTGTGTGTGTGTAAATGAGACGTGGGCTACGTTTGGCTGGAGAGAGAGGGAGTTGTTGGGTTTCATTTGGTCTTGCCCTCCCCTCTCTGTTGCCATCAGCAGGGGACATCAGGGGTAGAAGTGACTTGCCCAACGCTGGTAGCATTGGTGGCAAAGCCAGGCTGACCCCCAGCCCGAGGCCAACCGGACCTTGCACTTCCAGCTGCCTGGGCAGGGCCCTGGGGCGGCCAGGCTCCGGGCCGCTGTGGCCTGCTGTGAACCCAGCATTCTGGGGCACGTGATACACAGGCTGGTCTTTCCTCCAACAACACACTTTCTGTTTTTCTTTATTTACTTTTCCTTAAAAGGCCTCCTGTGGAGCTCACCTCTCCTTTCTCAGGCCTGGAGGGGTGGTGCCTTTTGCCCAGGAGCCCATCCTGGGAGGGCCCTGCTAGCCAGCTGCTGGACTGCAGGCGCTCAAACGTGGGGAGGTCAGAGAGATACTGAGCACAAGCACGTGGCGTTGCATTGACCTGGTCCACACCTGGGCCGGCCCACTCTAGCTGTGTGACCTTGGGCAAGTCCTTTTACTTCTCTGAGCCTCAGTTTTCTTACCCAAGTAAATCCAACCAGCATTTATGGAAGACCTGTTAGATGCCAGGTTAGGTGCTAGTCATTCTTGTTGTTTTTGTTAATCCTTACCTTGGGATATTTTCCCATTGATTTTTAGGGAGAGTGGAAGAGAGAGGGAAAGAGAGAGAAATATTAATGTGAGAGAAACACATTGATTGGATGCTTCCTGCATGAGCTCTGATCAAGGCCCTGGTTGGGGAGGAGCTGGCAACCAAGCTACGTGCCCTTGACTGGAATCGAACCTGTGACCCTTTGGTCTGCAGGCCGACGCTCTATCCACTGAGCCAAACCGGCCAGGGCAGTGCTAGACATTTTGGGTAGACTCAGTCACTCTCTCTGGGAGCCTCAAGATTGAGTGGGGTCTCAAGTGGGGACCTGGCTCTCCACCTTGAAGCGTCGAGGAGCTTGTGAAATAACCCCTGGAACACCACACACGGCTCCTAATTTTAACAGAAACTCAGAAATGATGGTGAGCGTCCGTGTTGTCCCCAGCCGGTGAGAGCCGTCGCAGGGTTTCTTGCGAGTTACTGTCGCTTTGATGTCACTTGTTAGCAGGAAAGAATAGGGGCTACTTCTGAAGGGACAGAAATTCAAACCCATGTTGTTGAATTTCCGTGGGCATCGCGATGTGAGTCAGAGCCCTGGTCCTGAGTAGAGGCTGCCACATCTCCCTGGGTGCCCTGACCTTGGCAAAGAGAAAGTGCAACCCAGATGATGGCCTAGGGTCGTTCACCCTGGGCACGTGGGGGACACCCAAGGGGTGTTGGTTGAGCTCATGAGAGGGACCATGGCAGCCTGGAATGGGCCCTAGTGGGGGTGCAATTGACACAGTGAAGGAGGGATGGCGATGGATGACCTGGGCAGCAGGAGGCGGGCCTGGTCCTGAGAAACTCCGGAAGAGGCACCGAGGACAGGGATAGACCCATCCTATGACTCTTAAAAAAAAAAAAAAAAAAAAAAAAAAAAAAATATATATATATATATATATATATATATATATATATATATATATATATATAGTGTGTATATATATATACACACATATATATTATTGATTTTTTTTTTTTAATAGAGAGGAAAGGAGAGGGATAGAGAGTTAGAAACATTGATTCAGCTGTCTCTTGCACACTCCCTACTGGGGATGTGCCTGCAATGAAGGTACATGCCCTTGACCGGAACCGAATCTGGGACCCTTGAGTCCGCAGGCCAATGCTCTATCCACTGAGCCAAACCGGTTAGGGCCCTTCCTATGACTCTTTTGCTAAAGGAGGAATTCATACGAGGGCATGACATGGGACAGTGACTCAGGCTCGGGGTGAGGCGGGCCTTGATGACACCCGCTGTGACAGGCACAGGGAAAGGCTCAGTGGGTCGCTGGGGCAGGGAACCTTTTCCCATGGTTCACTGGTGTGTCCCAAACACCCGGAACGGTATTTGGCTCATGGGAGCGCTTCATCAATAGGGGCTGAATAAACGAATGAGTGTGTTACTGAATGGGGTTTCAGGAGGGTCATTGCGCCCAGGCTGCAGATGAGTAAGCTGAGGCTTAGAGGGGTGAAATCATGTGTTTGCTCAAGCTCTGACCCACCCATCGGCTGGGATTAAGAAGGAATTCTTGCTATGGCTGACAGGTTGGGTTTTGGCCTTGCTAAGATCCTCCTTTGGAGAGTGACTGGATGTGGGAAAAAATACAGCAGCGGGGTCAGTGCTGTGAACCATAGATGAGGCTCTAGCCATCAGTTCCTGCTCAGATCAGGGGCCAGGTTAGGAGGAGATTTGATGCTGCTAGCAGGAAAGGGGGCCCTTCCGGTTTTGGTCTGACGTCATGGTATCCTCAGACACCGCAGGGGGAGGGCCTGGCTCAGCCTATGGTGGCACGCAGCCATGCCCTCTCAGGCCGGCTGTCCCTGCCCAGGTCCTGTGCTAAGGTGGTGGCTGGAGGGCCCGGGTGAATCCCGGTTCACAGGGCCATGTTCCTGCCAGACCAGAATGCCCAGTGAGACTTACCGTGCTTACATTTGGCTGCTGCCCAGGGCTGCTTGGCGAGGCTCTGTTGGGGGCAGTGCACCCAGAACTCTGCCTGGGGCCCACGGGGCCCAGTGAGTACTTGGCTAGTCCTTGGGGCAGGGAGCCGTTCCCCATTGTTCTCTTCCTGGTGTGCCTCCCTACTGGGGCCCTGACCCTCCAGCTCGCCATGAGTGGGGTCCTTGTGGTCCCAGCTGCTCATCTGAGCATTTCCTGGACATCACAGGAGCCCAGTGACTGGTGGCTGGCTGGTGGCTGAAGATTGAAAACCCCAATCCTCTTGGGGTTTAGCCCTGCAGCCTCAGGACCTGGGTTCAAATCCCAGCTCCCCCTCTATTGACTTGTGACCTTGAGCCACTTCCTTAACCTCTGTTGTTGTTGTCTGTTTCCTAATCTGTAAAATGGGGATGACAGCAGCTCCTCTCTCACTGGGTTGTTGCAAAGATTAAAGTAATGATAAGATTAAAGGGCCTAGGATAGCTTCAGGCACTTAAAGGCAATTAGTAAATTGAGGCTGATTTGGCACTCACTCCGGGTGGCCTTAGGCAACCCAGGAGCTGCTGCCTTTCTGTGTGCCTAGGGCCTGGGCTCCGGCTTCCATCCACAGCATCGATTGTCCCGGGGAAGGAGTACCTGGGCTGGGTGTCTGGGGAGAGGGGAGCAGGGAAGCATGCAGCCCGGACTCCCCCAGAAGTCTCCGTCTACCTTTTCCTTGTCTCTGTCCTGCTCACGTGTTCTCACCGCTGCCGTGCGTGCCCCAGGCCTGGCAGAGAGGAACTCTTCATGCTGGGCCCATTGTTTCCAGGACTATTTTTTTAAAAAAATATATTTTATTGATTTTGTACAGAGAGGAAGGGAGAGAGATAGAGAGTTAAAAACATCGATGAGAGAGTCATCGATCAGCTGCCTCTTGCACACCCCCTACTGGGGATATGCCCGCAACCAAGGTACATGCCCTTGACCGGAATCGAACCCGGGACCCTTCAGTCCCCAAGCCGACGCTCTATCCATTGAGCCAAACCGGTTTTGGCTGTTTCCAGGACTATTAAAAAAAAAAAAAGAAAGAAAGAAAAAAATATATATATATAGACTTCAGAGAGGAAGGCAGAGGGAGAGAGAGATAGAAACATCAACGATGAGAGAGAATCCTTGATTGGCTGCCTCTGGCACGCCCTCTACTGTGGATGGAGCCTGCAACCTGGCCATGTGCCCTGATCAGGAATTGAACCTGGTTCATAGGTTGATGCTCAGCCATGAAGCCACACAGGCTGGGCTGTTTCTAGAACTATTATCAGATGGGCAGCCCTGCCCCCCATCTAGGCTTAGGGCCCCTCCCAGGAGTGCCTGCAGCTCCCAAGCTCCCCCACAGAAGCACTGCCTGCTGTTTATTGTTGCTCCCTGCTCCCTGCTGAATTATAAGGTCTGAGGCAGGGGTCCTCAAACTTTTTAAAGTGGGGGCCAGATCACGGTCCCTCAGAGAGCTGGAGGGCCGGACTATATGAACTACTAATTCCTACTGTAACACCTCGGCTGCGCTCACTGCCCAAAAAACCTGGCGGGCCGGATCAGACTCCTCTGCGGGCCGCATGTGGCCCGCGGGCCGTAGTTTGAAGACCCCTGGGAGGGGTAGGGACCGATGAGTGAGTGTGGAGGGTTGAGCCGTAAGCTAGGCTCAGCTCGGGGACCGAGAGGGACCTGGCCTCAGAGAGCTCACAGAATTAAAAACCGGCCTCCTGGTGCCAGGAATGGCGCTGGGTGCTGGGGACAGGAGAGGCTTACCACGTGGTCCCTGCCTTGAAAGGCCTCAGTTTGCCCTCTTCCCCACTCCCTCTCTTCCTCCTCCCCTCCCTTCTCCCCACCTTCAGGATTCCATATGCTGGTCCGGGTAGTGGAGAGGCACAGAGAATCCACAAACGCCGGAGACCGTGGTGTAATGCAGTCTTTTTAGAGACCCGTAGTCTGGTATGTCTCTGCTGTGGAAACCAGTGGTCATGACCATGACTTTGGCCTTTGTGTCCCTGTGACTAATAACGGTAACACTAACCTCGTTAACGAGCCAGTATCGGCGCTGGATCTCAGAGGACTTGACCAGATGCCCTCGGAGTGAGGGCTCTGCACCTCGCACCGCTGACACTCGAGCCGGGTCATTCTCTGTGGTGGGGTCGTCCTGTGCACCATAGGCTGTTGGGCAGCATCCTTGGCCTCTACCCCCTGGATGCCACTAGCATTCCCTGCTTTTCCAGTCGTGACAGCCCACGTGTCTCCCGACATTGCCAAATGTGCCCGGGGTGCGGGGACCAGTTCGGCCCCGATGGAGAGCCAGGGCCTTAGATGGATCAGCAAGAGTCTCCGCCCAAGTCAAGATGGGATGGAAATTTTGAAGCCGAATCCTGCCTCCTGCCAAAAAAAGCAAAAGACGGAGACAGAGCCCTCACCATAGTCCCTGGGCGCGCACATGACCTTGTTTGGCATGAAATGCAACCGTCCATCGGGAGGTGGGAGGGCCCTGGAGGCTGGCAGTGTGTGCCTTGGCCCAGGCCCCGCAGAGGCAGGGCTCCTGGCAGAGCTCGCTGGATGGTCCCCAGGGCTTTGTGTCCCTCGCTGTGTGTGGTTACGATGCAGGTGCCCACGCGGGGTCCAGAGGACCCCATGGTCATGGGAGAGTTGAGTCAATGCTCGGCTGTCCGTCTAAATGCCAGAGCAGCCCTGGCCTTCTCCCTCCCCTCGTAGCGGGTATCTGGTCTGTAACAAGGTTGAGTTTGGGTAATTGTTTAGCATCTGCCTCCCTGTGGGACTGGAACCCAGGAGGGTGGAAACTGAGGCTGTCTTGCTTATGAGCAAATCCCTAGACCAGGGGTCTGCAACCTTTAAGACATAAAGAGCCACTTGGACCTGTTTCGAAGGAAAAAAAAACCCGGGAGCCGCAAAACCATTGCAACATTTAAAACAAATATAACACTGCATATATTGTTTCTTACCTTAATGCTATATACCGGATCGTGCAGTTAGCTGTCAATCTGAAGAAAAATAGGACTTTTTCACTTAACAATGTAAAATATATTTTTGCAAATTAATAGCTAATTAAAATATTTAATTTACCTGGTTAATGGGATTTTTGCTCCTGAACCTCAGTGCACAGTGTCAGCACATCAGGGCTGTAAGACGTTACCTTCATTTTCACACAGGCTTGCAAGTTGTCGGAGCCGCGGTAAAGCTTCAAAAGAGCCGCATGTGGCTCTGGAGCCGTAGGTTGCCGACACCTGCCCTAGACCTTGCATAGCGAAGCGCTCAGTAAATGTGTGTGGACTGGTTAAGGGGTGGGGTTGGTGGCAGGCGGATCCAGAGAGATGAAGACTGGCTTTTCTGCCTCCCCTTGAATGCTGGGGAGCTTAAAGGGCCCCAGCATGAGGGCGTGGAGCCTGGAGAACTCAGTGTTAACACAGATGGCCCGTGTCTGGGAGAAGGGAGCTCCAGTACTTGCGTCCTGGTTTGCACCCTAATGTGGAAGGAGAAGGTGCCCCATCTTCTGACCAAGCCCTGGCCACAGGACAGACCTTGCATGAGCCTGGCACAGGCTGAGTCTTGGCAGGGAACGCAGGTGTCCAGCACTGAGCACTGGGCACCTGATAGGTGTGCTGGTGGCCGTAAGCAGGGAAGAGAACTGAGTCCCGGCTGCCTAGGCCTGCACTGTCTCTGCAGGTCCCGCAGATGCTCCTGATGTTGAGTGATAGCCCTGGGCGTGCGGGCATGCGTGCGTGCATGCCTCTGTGTGTGTGTGTGTGTGTGTGTGTGTGTGTGTGTGTGTGTGTTGTGTGTGTGTGTGGTTGGTCACTGTAACCTTGCTGCCTGGAGGGGATTTGTCTCTGAATTTAGCTAAACGTATTGGGACTCCAGCAGGAAATAGACGCATGCGGTTTTTGCTGCTTTCCTGGGCAGGTTGTCCAGCCAGCGTGCTCTCCTTAAAGGGGTACTTCGGCAGCCAGCTCCGAGGCCCCCCTCTGCCTGACTAAACGGATTCAGGGGCTCAGACGGTCTCCCTGGCCCCACGCACTGAGCTCTGGTGGTCGCTATGCTTCGCACCAGTTAAAGGCCATCGCCGTTTCGTTCTGGGTCCTCCCCTTCCCTGGAATCTTGACTCTAAAAGGGGCGGGAGTCGGGTGGAGGCTGTGGGGAATGTACACAGCTGAGTGGTAGCCTCTGGCCAGGTCAGGCTGGGGCTGCCCCAGAGCACGGTGTCTTCTCAGAGGTGTGATGTTAATAGCCAGGTGGGAGGGTGTGGCCTGGACTCATTGTGGCGGGAGAGGCACCCCCACAGGGGAAAGAGGGGGACAGACATCCATCCCATCAGGGATCTGCCTGTGATGGACTTGACTTTGGATCATCTCTCTCCCTCTCTGAGCCTCAGTTTCCTCCTCTGTCATGGGGCTGACCCTGCCCTCTGTGGCATGGCCCACCTGCTTGGGGGCTGGTGGGAAGACACCCATTTCTGTGCCTCCCTCCAGGAGTGGAGGACAGAGAGCAGCTGATGCACAC
Source organism: Pipistrellus hanaki (assembly GCF_964339955.1). Classification (NCBI taxonomy): domain Eukaryota; kingdom Metazoa; phylum Chordata; class Mammalia; order Chiroptera; family Vespertilionidae; genus Pipistrellus; species Pipistrellus hanaki. The sequence goes on along the minus strand of NC_140504.1, from coordinate 191,419,684 downwards.
ACCAGATCCTTGGGGAGGGGTTGGAATATAAGAGCCAGCTGCTTGGAGAGTTCAGCCAGAGCTGTCCTGGGCTTTGTGGCCGAGGCCTCCGGTCCCCTGGGGCTCCGTGCTGAGCTTGCCTTTCCTGAGACCTAAATGCTGCCTGGCCAGCTTGCAGGGCTGTGGCCGAGTTTTGCAAAGGCTGCTGCTTCCTGCCCAGAGCTGACTTGTGGGACAAAGTGGTCCCCTCCTTGAGAGAGGCAGAGGGTGGTTCTGAAGAAAGAGACTCAGGCCAGACTGCACCCAGGGGGCTACCTATGAAAGGAGACCTATTCCTCTCGGTGGCCCACCAGCCAGGCCCCTGTGCTTCCTCCCTGGGCAGCTGGGCGTATGGCAGGCCCCGCACCTGTCTGCGGCCGGGGGTGGCAGCCGTTGGAGCTCTGGGGTCCTGCCCCCTCTCCCGGCCGCATGCTTCTGACTCAGCAGAGCAAGAATGAGGTCTTTTGGGAGCCAGTTCCTGATGGTCCAAGTCCTTCCCCCCGCCCAACCCCTCCCTCCCCTCTTCTGATCACGCCCGCCTTTGGCTCAGACCGCTTCCCATACTGGTTTTGGGGCACCGCCCCTTGCGCAGCTTGCCAGTGAGTCTGTTTACTAAGCTCTCCTGGGAGGAGCCGTCCTGGCCACGGGCTGATTTCAGACAGGAGGAGGCCTAGGCCCAGACTGGGGTGCCCAACGGGCCTGGCTGCCTTATCCCCTCCCCTGAGGGAGGTGGCAGGACTGACCCAGACCAAGGGGTTCCTTCACGCACTTAGCAGGTGCGTGCTGAGGCCTGCTGTTTGCCAGACACTGGTCCAGGGCTGTGGATAGAGCAACAAACAGAACTAATGATGCCCTGGCCTCTGTCGAGTCCATATTCTCGTAGGAGGAGGCTGTTATAAACAACTGAAGTGTACGGCCGGGTCAAGGGAAGGGGCGTGATGGGGAGGTGTGTGTGCTGTTTTATTTTTTAAATATATTTTATTGATTTTTTACAGAGAGGAAGGGAGAGGGAGATAGAGTTAGAAACATCGATGTCTTGGGGAGGGGTTTATTATCGACTTTATTTGCCTGGGCCATTTCTGCAGCCCAACACCTGCTCCGTCGAATTGCACGGAGTCAGACGCACCTTCGTGTCCTGGTCCCGCCTCACTGAGCTGCAGCTTCCCGTCAGGGAAAGGAGGGAGTGAAACCCACTTCTGGGGTTTGGTTCCCGAGGGGAAATAAATGCTCTACGGCTAGGATGAGTGTCTTAGGGTCACGTGGCACTGGGTTGCCTGAGAGGTGGCTTCTGATGGGGAAGCTGAGGCTCTGAAAGGTGAAGGGGTAGCGCCAAGTCCATGCTGTCCCCTTCTGGCCTCCAAGTGTGTGTGCTGGGCCCTATCACCTGGGACCCTCTGGGCATGAGGTCAGGATAGTCCAGCCACAGTACAAGACTTCACCTGGCCCTTCATCCTGGCGCCTCCTTCTGGGCTGGTCAGCTGGGGACAAAGGGGTTAATGTGCCTGGGACTGTTGGAGGAGGAAGGGCTGGGGACCAGACTGGTGGCAGCCCCCCTTGGTCCCCCACCGCAGGGTCTTCAAGCTTCTGGCTGGTTCTGGTTTCCCAGGCAACGGCCCTTAGAGATGCCCTCTGCAGGGGTGTGTGTGGGGTGTGGGGGGGCTCTTCTGCCCAGAGGCCTCCTCTTGGGGTTGCCCCCTCCCATCTTGCCCGGGGATCACTGACCAGGGGCTCGCCCAGCCAAGAAAGTCAATGGAGGAAGGAGGGTGGGGTTGGGGCTTCTCTTCTGGCGGGAACAGAGCCTTCATTGTCTGAGGCTTCAGCCATTGCCCAAGCCTCACCCCTGCCTATAGCCCGGAGGGTGCTCCTCCCAGAGCCTCCCTCCCCCTTCCCACCCTCAAGCCCGTTGAGTGGCCTGGCGCTTAGAGGGCGAGGGCAGGAGCTGGCCCTCTTGTCCCCCCGGCATTCGGAGGCCCCTGCCATGGGGGGCCTGGAAGATGCTCACCCCCTTACCCGTGTACTCACCCAGCACTTTTGTCCAAGGGGCCTGCCTGCCTGGCAGTCCCGGCTCACAGCCCAGTGACTCCCCTCTCGGGGGCTGCCTGGCCTGGAGAACACCCTCCAGCTTCTCAGCTTCCTTGGGAATTAAGTTAGCCAGAAACAGAAATGCTCAGCACGAGGCCTGGTGCATGGCAGTGCTCAGATGCCAGCCATTATCATTTCGCAGACGATCATTTTGTGATCTCGGGGGTGATGAGGGTAAGGAAGGGCAGGGTACGTATTCTGGTCCGTGGTTGGCCGGAACTCAGTTGAGCTGTCTGCAGAATGGGACAATGCTGAGTGTCCTCAGGGACGGCAGGAACTCTGGGAAGGGAACTAACATTTATGAAGAAGCTACCAGCTTTCTTAGACGTCATTTCATTTACATTTGCCTCTGACCAAGGGGGATAGGACACACAGAGGGTTTTTCTCAGTGGGTAGAGCGTTGGCCTGAGGACTGAAGAGTCCTGGGTTCAATTCCTGTCAAGGACACATGCACAGTTTGCAAGCTCAGTCCCCAGTAGGGGGTGTGTAGAAGGCAGCCATTCAGTGATCCACTCTCATCATTGATTGTGAAAAGCGTGGCTTTTGGGTTCAAAGGCTTGAGAAAGAGCTGATGTGCAAATTGACACACAAGACAAGGCAAATTAATTTTGAAATGATGGGCGGGGAGGGGGGGCGGAGCCAGGGAAAAGCTTAACTGTAGTGGCTAAGTTTCACTGAGTCTCTTTCCCAACTGCTTTTATTTACTAGAATACACAATTGCTTTTAGAAATGCAAACATATGTATCAATGGTAATGTTTCGTAAACAGTAAGATTATCAGGTTGGGGGGAGTTTGCTTTAGGCCAGTGGTCGGCAAACTGCTGCTCTTTGGCCCATTGAGTTTTTAGCAAAGGCCAGCTTAGGAGTACCTAATTAAGTTAATAACAATGTATCTACCTATTATATATAGTTTAAGTTTAAAAAATTTGGCTCTCAAAAGAAATTTCAATCGTTGTGCTGTTGATATTGGGCTCTGTTGACTAATGAGTTTGCCGACCACTGCTTTAGGCCATTGAGTCAGCAGTAGGTAATAAAATGCAAATTCACCCTCTTAATATCAAAGGAGTCCACACTCAGCCCTCTGGTGGACTTCTCGCTTTTATAATAATTACTGTTGACCTTGGTTTCCAGCAATTGATGTTTCTATCTCTCCCTCTTCCTTCCTCTCTGAAGTCCATAAAACAAACACAATAACATCTCGCCCTGGAGAGCTGCAGGTTGTCTGAGGTTGGGTCCTGGGCCACAGGCTGAGCCCTGCACGCCTCTCTTCATGGGCGCTGAGTTCTGGTCACGCTCCTCTTGCCCTCGCTCCTCTGGTGTTTTCTTGGATCAGGCGCCCCATCTCTCCAGGGCCCCAGGAGCCACCTGCCCCCGACTTCGTGGCCGATGGCCACTTGTGCTGAGCCTGCGAGGACAGAGCGTGGGCATCCTGCCCCCCTGCAGACACTAGTTGTGGGTTCCTCTTCCCGGTGTCCAGCTGGCTCCCTGCCTCTTCCTCTTGCCTTCCTGGATGGAGCAGAGGGCACTGGGGGGAGGTGGGTAGGGGGAAGAGGAGGGATGGCTGGTGTGTGTGTGTGTGGGGGGGGGGTTGGCTGAAGTTCTCACCTGGACCTGTGCTTCTCTTTTCATTGGGCAGGAAGTCCCACACCTGCAGCTGCCCAGGCCCAGGGACGCCCCAGCCTCACGGCCTCCACAGAGCAGGTCCCAAGCAGGGCAAGGTTTCCAGGCCTCTGGCCTCCGTTCAGTGTAGCTCAGCAGCTGTTGTCTCGCACGTGGGCCAGGGCTCCAGACACTGAGATGAAAGAGGAGGTCACAGTCCGGTGAGGGAGGCAGTTATAATAGGGGCCATATGTGACCCAGGACCACCTGAGCTCTTTGATAATAGCCCCTCCCTGGCGGCTTCCCTGAGCTACTGAACCTTAGGCCTGGGTCACTTCTATTTTTTTTTTTACAAAGCTCCACCACCAGGGGAGCCACTGCCTGAAATGGTTCTGGGGAGCACTCACAGAGGAAGAACTGGGTCTGGGTTTTGAAGGTTGAGTAGGAGTTTGCTTGCTGATTGTGAAAGAGAATTCTACCTGGAGGGAGCAAATAGCCTGAGCAAAAGGCCCAGAGATGGGGGACAAGTTGGCACGGTCACAGGCCTGACAGCTCTTCATGAAGCTGGAGCAGAGTTCCCTGTAAGGCCGGGAGCTGTTGAGGCCAGTGGGGAGGGGTGTGTGTCATCTAGGGCCTGGCTTAGGGCCTCGACTTTACTCTGAAAGCGATGAGGAAAAGGCAGAGGGTGGTCCGGTATTGAGCGTGATCGGCTGAGACACACCCTGCAGCCTGAGCTAGGGCTTCCGCCCCGGCTTCCAGCACCTCACCCTGTCTGAATGTGGCCCTTCTGCATCAAGTAGCAGGAAAGGCACCTTTTGGGGGTCTGCCTGCCCAGCCAGTATGACAGTCATCTTTAAAGAGATGACCCCCCAAGAGAAGAACTCTTCCCCTCTCACCACGCATGACATCGTTACCATCGTAATGAACACAGTGGCCAGTGTGCACGGAGAGCTGACTCTGTGTGGAACACCGGGCACACCCCTACAGCCCTCCTCCCATCCCCATGGGAGCTCTGCATGGCAGGGACCAGTGAGAAAGGTGCTCACTGAACTGCCGGCAAGTGCAGACTGGATAGGAACTCAGATCTGCAATAAATCTCATCTTTGTAACCACTGTGGCCTTGTCTCTGCTGCCCATGACCTGGCTCCTTGCATGTAGCAGCCCCTGGGATGGTCTGAGCAGGTGCGGTCTCCACTTTAAAGAGACAAAGCTCCGGGCCATGAGGGGCCTTGGAGAGGTCAAGGTCACTGAGGGGAAGAGGCAGAGCCCAGCCTGCTGGTGGATCCGACTACCCCAGGCCGCTGTCCCAGATCCCCACAGCTTGAAGCCCTGAGGTCTCAGCGTCCCTCTGTGAGCCCACCTAGGGTCCCTTACCCTCTTGGAGTGCAGACTCAGAGTCCCATTGGCTGTCCCCCATTTTGGTGGTGACAGCTTTAAGGACAGACTTTGACCAAGTCTGCCAGGGGCTCTGCCACTGACCTCCAGTATGCTGCTGGGAGTCCCGGGGGGCAGGCGGTCCCCTTTACAGATGAGGACACCGAGGCTCAGCTCGCCTGCCAGCGGAGCTGGACTCCAGCCTGGGCCCCCGACGCCCAAGGCAGAGCTGCGGTCATCACCGCCGAGCCCGAGTGCTTCCAACAGCACAGGCCAGTGGGTCCCAAGGACCTTCGCAGAGCTTTCCACGTTTTACTTCTAACTTCCCCAGGCACCCTTTGAGGTGGCTACTCTGCAATCTCCGTTCTGCAGGCGAGTAAACCGAAGCCCAGAGCGGGGGTTAAGTCGCTCATCCAAGGTGTCGGCTGCTGAGTGGTGGCACACGCCCAGGTGGTAGCGGGAGAACTCTTTCCCTCGCTGCCAGGCAGGGACAGCTGGCAAGTTTGCCCCAGGGCCCAGGGAGCCACCAGCGGCACTGGCTTCTGGGTGGCGGGAGCCCCCACTGTGAGGCCAGCAGACACTCTGCCTCCCGCTCCGAGCAGGTGGGATTGTGCCTTGTCTTGCACCATCTACCTCTCTGCTCTTTCTTTCTTTCTTTCTTTCTTTCTTTCTTTCTTTCTTTCTTTCTTTCTTTCTTTCTTTCTTTCTTTCTTCCTTCCTTCCTTCCTTCCTTCCTTCCTTCCTTCCTTCCTTCCTTCCTTCCTTCCTTTTCTTTCTTTCCCCTTGACTGGAATTAAACCCAGGACCCTTCGATTCCCAGGCTGACCCTCTATCCATTGAGCCAAATCAGCCAGGATCCCTTTCCTTTCTTTATACCCACGTGCCATGGCTGGCCAACCCCATTGGGCAGGACAGGGAGGGACAGAGCGAATGGCCTTCGGCGGGGCTCTAGGCAGGGGCTGGTGAGAGCCGCTGGGCTCAGAGCCTGTGGTTATTGGACAGCCAGGAGCAGGAAGTGTCCGGCCACCTCCCGGAGAGCTCAGGTGTGATAAACCCCTGGAAGATGGGGGCTGAGCATGAGCCTGGTCTCTGGGGCCGGAGCTTCACCAGTAAGTTGGAAGGCACAGGAGGGTATTGCAGCTGGACCCACCAGGCTCCTGAGGGTCCCGGGCATTGGTCAAAGCGAAGGCCAGGGGCTTTCTGGGAAGACAGGGTAATTATGGTCCTGCAGCTGCTGTTTTTTCCGGGTTAATGATTTATGATGTGTGGGGGCTGGGCCCTCGTGGGCTCTCGGGCTGCTGGGGAAGGAGTGTGAGAGCTGGCGACTGGAGTGCACAGGTCCTGAGCCAGTGACCCCTCTCTGTGGCTGAAGCTTTGGCCTTGAACGTCACCTAATTAGACTTCTGGCCTTCTTTCCACAGGCGAGCGGCTGGGACGGTGCCGGTCTGAGCTGGACTTTGTCTGATGGCTTCCTCCGGTCCTCCGCCACAGGCTGCCACAGGTACCGTGTCCTGGGTTCCCTCTGATCGGGCGGGGGGCTCGCAGAGGGCCCCGGGTGTGTGAATCTGGCTTCGCTGTCAGTTAGCTGTGTGCGCTCGGGCAGGTGACTTCCCCTCTCGGCCACGGTTTCCTTGTCTGCAACAGGGAGAGAATAATTCCCTCCTCAGAGCGGGCTCCCAACAGAGGTCGATTCTTTCCCTGTGTCCCGAAGGCCCCCTGGAGAGGTGGGCAGAGCCCGTCTGGGATGGAAGTGTGCCAGCGGATGAAGCTTATGGACTGAGTGTGGGGACCGAGGGGGCAGGGGAAGGCCCGGCCGTCTCTCTCCATCTGTGACGGTGCCAGGGTCAGGCCATCCAGTGATAGGGCTTTCAGACTGGCTCCAAAAGCCAACACGGAAAAACCCACCTCCCAACAAAAAAATACAACTATTTATTGTTCATCTGAAATTCAATTTGACATCCTGTATTTTATTTTATCTGGCAACCGAGGCCGTGCGGCCTCAGCCACCGCAGGTGGAATTCAGGCCCCGCCTGGGAGGAGCTGGGCCCAGGCCGGCTCACCCACTGGGCCCGAAGTCCTGTCCTCTTGCCCCCACGAGGGGAGGCGGACAGTGGAGTGGTAACCAGGAGGGCTCTTTCTCGGCCTGACCCTGCCAGTGCCCCGTGATGGCTGGGTTATCTCTGTGGCTCCCTGTCATCACCCGTGACCTGGGGATAATCATGACACCTTCCCTTATGGTGCGGCTTACATAGGGGTAAGGCTTTGGCGTGTGGTAATGGATCACTCAGTGAATGGAAGCTGTTACCGCTGTGGGGCGTTGGCAGGATGCTATGTGCACTGTGTGTGCCCTGCACTGAGCCGTGTTCTTCTTGGAGGGTGGGGCTCAGCAGGTGGACCTGCCTTCTCCACAGCAGGAGTGGCTTTCTGGGCCCGGCCTCCTGGCCTCAGTGGGGTTGGCTCCCCAGAGGATGGGGTGTGTGTCCAGGAGCATCAAATGTGTGTGGCTAGCTCTGGCCAGGCCACCTGTCCAGATGGGTGGGAAGGGTTTCTTTTCTTTTCTTTCTTTCTTTCTTTCTTTCTTTCTTTCTTTCTTTCTTTCTTTCTTTCTTTCTTTTTTTAATATTTTATTGATTTTTTACAGAGAGGAAGAGAGAGAGAGAGAGAGAGAGAGAGAGAGAGAGAGAGAGAGAGAGCGCAAAAACATCGATGAGAGAGAATCATCAATCAGCTGTCTCTTGCACACCCCCTACTGGGGATGTGCCAGCAACCAAGGTACATGCCCTTGACCGGAATCGAACCTGGGACCTTTCAGTCCACAGGCCGACTCTCTATCCACTGAGCCAAACCAGTTTCAGTTGGGAAGGGCTTCTTCCTTTAGCGGCCAATTATCGAGGGATGGGCTTCCTGATTTTTCTTTCTGATAAGGAGTGAGGTCTGATTGCCTGGGACCCAGGAGCCCGGGAACAGCACTGGGGACAAGGGCATCTCCTGATTCATGGCCGAGACTTTGGGTCCCGGGATGCGCCCGCCCCGGGCCCCTGCTACCATGGTCACCTTGCTCCTTTCTCTCACGTACCAAGGGGCCCAGCATGGAGAGCGAGAACAAAATCATTTCATGATGAAATTTATTCCGTCCCATTCAAGAACTACTGGATGGGTGTTCATTGTCCCAGGTCTGCCTGATGTTGCTGGTGACTGTCTTCCAGTTGAGCCAGGCTCTTGGCCATTTCCTGACTCTCGGAGAGCTTCCTGCTGTCTCACCAAGTAAAATTCAGATTCCCGAAGCAGCTCTTGTTGTCTTACGGCTCTTCCTTCTTGCTCACATGTTCAGCTCCACGGGGCCCCTCCATGTTCTCTGCACCTGCTCTGGGCCTGGAATGCCTCTGCCCACCGGATCCTGTCGGGCCTTTGCTCATCCTTCAGTGCTCTATGCGGGGCAGCCTTGTGCCTGAGGGCCCGGCTGCCATGGCCCCTCTCCTCTCTGTCCGCGCCAGCTCAGTCTCTGGGTTTTATGTTTCTCTCTTGTCTCCTCTGCCTGCCTCTCCTTGCAGGGAGAACCTTGGCATTGAGAGGTCCCATCTTCTGGGCTGGCGTGCACAGGTCATGGCCCAGGGGCTGCCAGGAACAGTTCATTGAACATGGGCATGACTGTGCGGGTTGATGGCTGACTGAGGCCATTTGTACTCTCAAAAAAAGAAGGTGCAGAAATGGCCTGAGTCCCAGGACATGGTCTGGGCCTGGCCTGTGAGTGGGGAAGGCCTGCCCACCTCACCCAGGGTCAAGGACTGGACTGTGACTCAGGGCAATAGTAGTAGTAGTAGTGGTAATAATAATAATAGTAATAATAATAGTAATAATAATAATAATATAATGATGATGATGATGCAATAACAGTGATAATGAACGGAATCATCATCATAAGAATGACTGACATTCAGTGAGCACGTACCTGGCACTTTATATGTGTTAGTTCATTCACCCATCCTCCCAACAACACGATAAGGTGGTTACTATTATTATCCTCAGTTTGGAGAGCAGAAGGCTGCAGCTGGGCAGGTAGACTGACTTGACGCTCACACAGCCAGCGTGTGGGAGAGCTGGAGTCTGACCCGGATGGACGGAGACTGTATTCACCACTGTGATACCGCCCGGGTGCCGGGCGTAAGGGAGTCCCTCCCCGCCATTGCCCGCCCGGCAGACTCCAATGGGTGGACACCCTGGGCGCTGCAGCCCTCTCGGTCAGGAGGGGCCTGCATCCCGCTGCCCAGAAGTGGTGGGCAGGGATTGTTAGTCATTTGCTTCAATATTAAAAAAATATATATATTTTATTGATTTTCCACAGAGAGGAAGGGAGAGGGATAAAGAGCTAGAAACGTCGATGAGAAACATCAACCAGCTGCCTCCTGCACACCCCCCACCAGGGTTGTGCCCGCAACCAAGGTACATGCCCCTGACCGGAATTGAACCTGGGACCCTTCAGTCCGCAGGCCGACGCTCTATCCACTGAGCCAGACCGGTTTCAGCTGCTTCAGTATTTCTTAAACTTTCAAAACCACAACCCATAGATAAGACAACAGGAGTATATGGGAGCATGTGAATTCAACAAATACTTGCCATGGGCCTACCATGTGCTTGGCACTGGGCCAGATGCTGGAGATCCAACAATGGGTGAAACAGGCAAGCACGCCTGCTCTCCCAGAGGAGACGGACAGGAAAATGAATGAAACTTGGAGCACGTGACGTACTCACAGGGCCACAGAGAGAAATGTGGCCCCCAAGGGAGGGAGGCCCAGTGTTTCCGTGGGCAGCTGTGGTCAGGGCAGCCTCGCTGGGAGGTGTGCAGAGTGAAGACCGGAAGGAGGGGAGAAGGGGAAGACACCTGGGGAAGAGCATCTGGACCCTGGGCGGGAGGACAAAGGTCCCGAGCAGCAGCACGTGTGGCTCCTTCATGGTGCAGCAAGGAGGCCAAGGTGGCTGCAGTGGACTGAGCGTGGGAGAGCAGTGGAAGGTTCTACCCCCCCTCTCACACATGCACACACATACACATGCATGCACACACATGAAATGGGATGCATACACATATTACCTGAAACTGAAACACTTTTATATGTCACATTAACTGAACAGAAGTGTAACAAACGATATCAAAGCAATGCTAAATGTGATGTTATGGCTACTACAAAATTTAAAAATACCTCCAATAGGCAGTCCAGACTCAAAACAGAATGTTGCCTGGGAAGCTCCTAACTGTGTCTGTGACCCACCAGTGGGTGGAGACCTGTCACGTGACAACAGGACCCGCTTCCCACGTGGGCCCGCATTTCCTTCGTTAGTGCATCCCCTGGGCCAGGGGTCCACACGGCTCCCAGGAGGCAGCGGGCTTAGTGGGAAGAGTGAGGGACACGAGCTAAGCCAGATCTGGGTTCAGACACGCCTCCCCTCTTATGAGCTGTATGGCTGCGGGAACTTTTGCTCTGGAAACCCCGTGGCCTCGTGGCATGAGATGGGGCCGTTGTGAGGTTCAGCGGGGGGCTCTGTGTTGTTTTTTCTCTGCACCTGCGAAGGCGCTCATGCCCAGAGGAGCCCACCTGCCGCTGTTGGCCCTTGGGGTCTCCCAAGCTCCAGGAGGGGCGGGGTCCTCAGCTCAGCAGCCTCCGTCTGGTCATCATCCCGCAGAGGAAGCTGGGGAGGGAGGGTGAGCTCTGGGTTCTGCCGAGGAGAGGGATTCTGGGATTTCACACATTCACACCTTCCATTTTTCTGCTCTGGAGGCCCCGGGTCGCTGTGGGGGAGGGGTTGGACTTTTCTGGGCTGGAATCAGATCTGTCCATTGTCTGTCTGCTGGTCCATCCACCCATCTCTGCTCCATCCACCTCCCTGCCCGTCCACTCATCCTCCGGCTGTGAGCACCCGTGGACCAGACCGTCCTGTCCTCAAGGATCTCAGGTGGGAGGGGCAGTGGTTACAGCAACAGGTGCTGTGATGTAACACAAATACCAGGCACGGTGCCAAGGCAGGAAAGAAGACGAAAGCGTCGCTGGCCCATCCACTGTAGGCTCCAACCTGCTATGAAAGTGGAGGTAGGCGCAGGGGCTCAAGCAGAGTCCCAGGCTGAGCAGACGAGGCAAAGCGAACCTGATCATCCTCGCCAGCCCCGGCCCCGGCCCCACCTTGAGCAAGCCTGAGACAGAGCACTGGCCTGGTCGCCCATGGCCGATGCCCATCACTGCACTGCAGTGACATCGAATTGGGCACAGCATGTGGGAAATACGAGAGTGTGCACACGGGCTGTCCCTGACCCAGGGGGTTCCCATATCACTAGAGGCGTGCCAGAACAGACAGACAGTGAGAACTAAATCGTGCAAAAATGTCCTTTAATGACACTGGCCAGAGCCTGTTAATAAACAGACAAACAGCCCCCTTACTTACAAAATAGGAAACCAGGAAACGAGATGTTGACTAACGCGTCAGATGCGCCCATGCTCACCGGGGAGGCGTGCTCTTGGCCCCTCCATCCTCTCCCATCTGCTCAGAGCCCAGCCCAACCTTGGCCACCTCAGCGGCCCAGGAGGGCCGCCTGGCCCAGCGTGGGTTTGCTCTCATCTCTGGGAATTGAACTCACTCCCTCACTCGGACCTGCGCAGCTGCTCACCCATCTCCCGCCATCTCTCCCTGGGCCAAACCCCGAGACCCTTCCGCCCAGCCCCTAACTCCTCCCCGCTTCCAGGAGATCAGCTGGTTCCTGGAGGAGGCCCAGGCCCCTCCCCAGAGGCGGAGGACGACCCCGGAGAGCCCTTCGAGTTTGACGACAGCGACGATGACGAGGACACCAGTGCTGGCCTGGGAGCGGACGCGGACGCCCCACTGATCCGTTTGGACGCGGCCCCTGGCACGGGTAAGGTGCTCTGGGAGCCTCGGGTCCTCCCATCCCCCGGCCTCTGGGCAGGGGTGGGGCTCCAGGCCTCCGGTCCCCGTGCTGTCCCCAGGAAGCAGGAAGCCAGAAGCCCCTGGGAAGAAGCTGTATTCCCGGGCCTCCCCTGGGAACCAGGATTCCTAGCATTCCTGCAGCATCTGGTGGCTTTGGCACTCAGTAAATGGAAGTGGCTGGCCCGGCTCTGGGCTCTGCCTCCGGAGCCTCCCTCTGTGCAGCTTCTCCCCGGGAATCACCCCCGCCAGAGGCTGCTCCTCCCAGAGAGCGGGTGCCCGGGGGCGGGCGGGAGGGCCCTGATAAGGCCGGTGTTAAATGGCAGCTGCTGGGCCCTTGGTTCTGTCATCTGGGAGAGGCCGGGGGACTGGACTAGCAGGAACTTCCTGCAGCCTTGGGGACAAGGGACTCCTTGAGGAGCTGGGGGTGGGGGGCAGGCCCACAGTGGGCTGGGCCTCTGGTTCTGGCTGGAGTTGGGGTGTGGGCCACGGGGTGGGGGTGGGGTGGTGCAGGCAGGACAGGTAGGGGAGCTTGAAGACTGAAGAGACGGGGAGAAGGAGGCGGGCACTGCAGGCGCCCAGGCCGGCCAGGCCCTGGCTCCCGCACCACGGGGTGTCCACCGGCCCGGCCCTGGCCTGACGGGCTCTCCTGCTGCTCTTCTCCGCAGACCCAGACCCAGCGGCCTCACCGCCCCAGACACAGTAAGTGAGCCTCCTCTCCTTCCTTTTGGTGTGTGTGTGTGTGTGTGTGTGTGTGTGTGACTGGAAAAGAGGGAGACTGGGCAGGTGGTGTGGGGAAGGGTGGGGCTGGAGCCAGGATGGCTCAGGGCGGGAGAAACGCGGTTCCAGATCCCGGAGCCCCAGGGAAGAGGTCGGTCCCTACACCTCGTGTTACTCCGAGCCCTGGCTCTGCCCCTCGCGAGCGAGCTGTGTGGCCTGAAGGAGTCATGTGAGTCCTCTGAGTGTGAGTCTGAGCACATGCAACATGGAAACAGCGAGCCCTCACCCCCCTGGGTCGTGGCTGAGAATGAGCCGACTGTCTGGTATTCGGGCTGATGTCTTTGCCATCGCTGTTTGTTTTTGCCAATCCTGGTCTCCTTCCTGTGACTGTTGTCGGGGACTCTGTCCTTAGCGGTGGGCCTGCCTGGGGCAGAGCAGCCTGGGGCAGAGCAGCCTCATGGTTAAAAGCCTGGCTTGGGGAGTGACTGTCTGGGTCTCACTCAGGCCCCAGCACTGGCTGTGAGCCCGTGGGTAAGCCACAGTCCTCCGGGCTTTGGTGTTCTCATCTGTGAAATGGGAACTGCTTCCCTCCTAGAAGAGCATATTGTTCCGCGGGAGGCCCAGCAGGGCAGCCGGCCCCTGGCCACGGCGGCTCCTTCTCCTCCCTTCCCTCAGGGGGCTTGGGCAAGGCGGCTCTGAGTCACACCGCGCATTTGGGGGCGGGGGCCGAGGGAGCTGAGGCCTCTCCCAGCCTCTCAGAGCTTTACTCAGTGCTGCTTGCTGCTGGGGCCATGGTGTTTAGGGAGTCCCCTTCTAAGGGGAGAGTTTGTGGGTTTTGGCTGGCGGGGGGGGGGGGGGGGGGGGCAGCCACCCCCAGCAGCAAGGGTAGGGATGGTGGAGACTCCCCTTGTCTTCCAGCTGGGAGTGGGGGTGACTGGTTCTCAGGCAGGTGCGGCCTCGCTGGAGGTCTCAGAGATGTGTCCCTGGGCCCCTCCAGCAGAAGACAGTCCTGGATTCAAATCTCTGTCAACACAAGTCCTTGTAGGTGCTCATTTGTCCCAGGGGGCGTGGGCGGGCCCTGGGTAATTAAGGCCTCCAGTGGGAGCTGGCTGCTCCTCCCGATGAGGGACCTGAAATGAATCAGCATTTCACCCATGGGCCATCCTGGGGTGGCTGTGAACTCAGGCTGACGGCTCCAGGGGGGCTGGGGACGAAGCTCCTGGAAGCTCAGTCTGCTGCGGGAGGCAGGCACTTGGCAGTGGGACAGAGGAGGGTGGCCAGGGGGGTACCCAGGGAACTGTGACACGGCCCGAGGGAAGCCAGGAGGGGATCTTGGCTGAGCAAGTGAGTGTGACTTCACTGGTGGGAGAGGGGAAGGTGGGAGGAGGGTCCGGATGGAGGAAGCTGCTGGGTAGAGGCAGGGCTGTGAGCAGGGGTCACCCTCCCAGAGACCCCCTTTCCCGGCCTTTCGGTCAGGAGCACAGCAGCCTGGCCGCTCCCGGCCCGCCTTCTCTTCGTGTTCCCTGCCGACCTGATCGTGTGCCTGGCTGGTGCTGGGTGCCGCACTGAGCTGACCCGGTGGTTCTCAGCGCTGCCGCCTGGTGCGTTGCTTTCACCAGGCCACTGGTCAGGACAGCTCAGGGGGCGCCAGGTGTTTCTGAAAGAGAGGCCCAGACCACCGGCCACTCCGCAGAGCACCCCTTGCCCTGGAGCCACCCGCCCCCTTGCACGCCATCTCCAGGAGGCACCAGGGCTCTGGAGATTCAGACCTCACTAGCGGGGTGGCTTTGGGCTGCCAGTGACCCTCGCTGAGCCCCATTTCCCCAGGAACAGGTGGAAATAACGGTACCCGCCTGAAAGCATCCTGAGGACTGAGCGAGACGGACCGTGGGAAGCACGGGATTCACGCGGCGTGTTTGCTTCTGCTCCCACCTCCTGTCCAGTTTGGGTGTGTCCAGCGCCACGGGGCTGGAGGGGCGGAGAAGGTGTGCTCGGTGCCGTGGACTCCTGGGCTGGGCCTGCAGTGCCAGGGCTGGAGTCTCACCCACAACAGGCACGGATGTAGATCAGCTTGGGTGTCCTTCTGGGACTGACATTCGTGGGACATGAGACCCTGGGAACACCGATCACAGTGGGCGTGGCGAGAGGCCTCCATCCCAGCCTCTTAACTTTACAAATGGGGAGCTGAGGTGGACGGGGCGGGGGGCAGGGGGCCTAGCCAGGGCAGATGCTGGCGGCCTCCTGACTCCTTGTTCAGTGCTCTCACCCTTCGCCCAGCTCCATTTCCTCCCTTCCAGGCCTTCCTTTCCTTCTGTTCCAGCTCCTTCCCTGCGCGGTGATTTTCCACTTGGAGTCCTCTGGGAGGTGAATCCATCCAGACCCAGTTCCTCCTCCTTGTTACCCAAGAGAAAGGAAAGAAAAATATTGATTTTTAAAAAATACTTCCCTGAAGGTAGTCACTAAGCAAACACTGCTTTGACAAAACAAATCTTCGAGTTTTCACCTCTTGTTACTGCATTTCCCCCATGGCCCCTGCCCCAGGTTTGGAAATGGCCTTGGGCTTTGCCTGGCTGCCCACGTGGCCTCCAGGGAAGCTCCTGGTGGTACCGCCCAGGGCCAGACAGAGCTGCAGCCTCAAAGGGACCTCTGTCCTACCAGGGCCTTGAGGAAGGGACACAGGGTCCGTCCTCATGCCTGCTTCCCAGCTGGTGGCAGGAGCGTGGTGGGTAGGGTGGGGGCCTGGGAGCTCGGGCTCTGGGCCACAGAGCTGCCTTCAAGTCTTGGTCAGGCCACTAGCTGTGCGTCGCCGGGCAAATGGCTTCCTGTGTCGAGCCTCACTTACTTAATCAATAAAATGGTGATAACAAATCTACTCTCTTGCAGGGCTCTGTGAGGCAAACATAAGTTAATATTTATCAGGCGCTTAGTCTAGCCGGCTTGTACTGGCTGCTCCAAACTTATTTGCTGTTGTTATTCTGGGTCCTGGTATAGGTTTGGTTTTAGAGGGAGCTGGTTGGGCTCTGCCCCCCTGGGAATCAGACAGACCTGGCTTCGATCGGGCTCTCCTCCCTCAGCTACTCCCCCCCCCCCCCCCCCCCCCCCCCCCCCGGCCAGGAGTCTGCACAGGGGAGGGAATACACCTGCCAGACAGACAGTTGCAAGGGCAGTAGAGGCTGATTGGAAATCCAGGCCCAGCGCTGTTGGGTCTGCCCCTGGCTCAGAGGCCCGTGGACTTCCTGGTCCCTTTGCCTGCTTGGCTGGCTTGCCCAGAGGAGGAATGAGGCGTCTATGGGGTAAACAGAGCTGCTGGCATGGCTGGGTGTGTGTTATGCCGAGGTCAGTGGGGTGAGGTTTAGGGTTGGGCTACCCTACTCAACTACCCCAGGAGTGAGGGTGGCTGGGATTCCGTCTGTCTTGCTGCTGTGTTAAAGCAACCTTCTCAGTGCTCAGCTAACTGGCCTCACTTTTTCTTTTTCATTTAAAAAAATATATATATTTTATCGATTTTTACAGAGAGGAAGGGAGAGGGATAGAGAGTTAGAAACATTGATGAGAGAGAAACATCAATCAGCTGCCTCCTGCACACCTCCCACTGGGGATGTGCCCGCAACCGAGGTACATGCCCTTGACCGGAATCGAATCTGGGACTTTTCAGTCCACAAGCCAACACTCTTATCCACTGAGTCAAACCGGTCAAGGCTGGCCACATTTTTTCTTCCCTTAACAGGACACATCTATTACCAGGTGGTAGTAGTAGTGGGCCCCGGAGACCATCCTCCGGGTCAGGGTCAGGCCAAGAGGAGGCCAGGCTGAGGGAAGCAGCGTATGAACAGAATGGAATTAGCCAGAGTGCCTTCCTGCAGCCTGGCCTGTGTGTGGGAGCAGGGGGAGCAGTGAGACAAGGCAGGAGAGGCCTCCAGCCCAGAGGAATCTCCCCCTGGGGAGGTCAGTCATGGAGGTGTCACTCAGGTTTCACCAGTCGCTGCAGACCCACTGGAGCTGTTTGGAACCCTGGGCTTGACCTTAAACTTGCCATTTCCCCAAATCCTTAGCAATAATCACAGCCTTTTGCGTCCTGTCCTGCGGGGTCCATGTGGGCAGGGGAGTCCCTCCTGGGTGGGTTATGGGGCCCCCTTTTCCATCGAAGACCCTCTCTGGCCCCTCGCCCCTAAGTTGGAGAAGCTGTTTTTCTGTTTCCTACCCTGGTTAAATGGGTTTCCTCATCAGAGCAATGGACTTTGGACCAGGGACCTTTGAGAACCCAGTATAGAAGCCGCACTGTCTCCCCTGAACAGGTCACACTGTTTGTGACATTGAGGGCTGCTGGGGTTCTTGTCCCAGCCTTACGAAGGGTTCAGCATTCTGGAGAAAGGGGCTGCGTGTAGATTCAAGAAGGAGTCCATGGACGAAAGATAGTTTTGAAAGGCATTGGGGGTCAGAGGAGCTTCAGCTGAAGGCGCTCGAAGACTCCCACCTTGGCCAAGGACCCTGCTTTTATTATACAATTTGTCCCAGGGCAAGGCGAGGATAGTCTCCTGGGGAGGATGTTCTCCGAGGCCCATCCAGGAATCCAGCTGCCCAGATGCCCAACTTCCTCCCTCGAGGTCCAGGTCCACGTGAGAGGTGCTGGCCAGTGGGCAGCACGGCCCATCTTGTCTGGATAAGCCCAGGAAGGGGCAGGGCTGGTATATCCTTTGATACTCTACACTTCCGCAGGGGTCCTCAAACTTTTTAAAGTGGGGGCCAGATCACGGTCCCTCAGAGAGCTGGAGGGCCGGACTATATGAACTACTAATTCCTACTGTAACACCTCGGCTGCGCTCACTGCCCAAAAAACCTGGCGGGCAGGATCAGACTCCTCTGCGGGCTGCATGTGGCCCGCGGGCCGTAGTTTGAAGACCTCTGCTTCAAAGGGTAGGGTATCAAAGAATATACAGAGACATTATCAGTTTGGAGAATAGCCAGCTCAGGTGTCTGGCCAACAGGAGGCAATAAAATGCCCTGAGCTATCTGCCAGCAGACAATTATTCTATTCAGGTTTGGGGGAAATGCCTTTTAGCCGTTTCCAACAGGTGAACTACAAGCTCCCCAAGCTTCACCCCCCTTTTGGTAAAACTCTTGTAATTATTACCTGCTGGGATTGGTTCTCGGTAGAGGGCTCTTTCAGGAATGCAGTGAGACCCGTGCCTGGGGTCCCTGTCCCAGCAGGACTCCACCTTCTTCAGCTGTTATTCCCAATGCCAGGCAAACACAGTGCAATACTAGTGGCTTGCATCTGCATGGACTTCTCAGTTCAGTAGCCACTCCACACACATCTCCTGTTGATTCTCATGACGGTGGTAGGCAGAGCAGTGGGCCCCTATCCCTCCTCAGAGAGGTCCATGTTCTAACCTCCGGAGCCCGTGAAATGGTGTCTTACATAGCAAAGGGACTGGTCTGGGCTTTCCAGATGGGATCCCATTAAGGATCTGTGAAGAGGAGGCTTTCCTGGATTATCCTGGTTAACCCAATGGAATCCCCAGAGTCCTTGTAGGAGGGAGGCCAGAGGTTAGAGGCAGAGAGAGCTTGAGAGGTGCCTTGCTCTTGGCTTCGAAGGGGGTAGGGGGGGGGGCCACAAGCCAAGGGTTCCAGGGGCTGGAAAAGGACAAGGGATGGGTTCTGCCCTGGAGGGCCCCCCCCCCCCCCCCCCCCCGAGGGAGCACAGCATGGGCAATGGCTTGCTTTTCGTCCGGTAAAACCCACTTTGGATTTCGGCCCTCCAGAACTGGGGATAATACACTCGTGTCCTTTAAGTCACTGAGCTTGTGGTGATTTGTCACAGTAGCAATAGGAGACGAACACAACGGCCCTGGAAAGAGGGGATTATTAGGGGGCCCATTGTGCAGACCCAGAGAGGTCCAGGGGGCTGGGCTGGCAGGTGGTAGCCTGGACCCAAAGCCCAAGGTCAGGGTCTCTGTTCGCTCTTTGTCTGCAGACGCCCTGTCTACCCAGAACTGTGCTGGGCCAGAATTCTGATGGCTGGCTGGCTGGAATCCTCCCTGCCCTTGAGCCCCAACCTCCATCCTCCTATGGTGCACATCTTTACTGAGCTCTTTGATGTGGCAGGCTCTGCGGCGCCCGGGCAGTCTGTCCCTGCCCTGGGGGCGGGGCCGGCATGGTGTGCAGGGCTGGGTTATCTTCCCGTGCCCGGGCATGTGGCTGCCTGTGATCAGCACTCACTATTCGCCAGGCCCTGTTCTAAGAGCGTTATCTGCCTTATCTCCTTCACCCTCTCACAGGCCCTGTCACAACCCCTGTTTTACTTAAGAGGACACGGGCGCAGTGAGGACTGTCATCACCCTGAGGTCCCGGGGCTGAGGTGAGGCAGAGCCCGGGCGGCTTCTAGAACCAGTATCCCAGCCCTCTGCCCTGTGCCTCTCTCCCACAGAGATCGGGTTCGAACCCCACCCGCCCTATATCTCAGCTCCGTGACCCGGGACCTCGTGTTGCCTCATCTGCTCCGCTGCTCCCTCTGTAAAGTGGAGCACAGGCCCACCTGACGGAGCCTTTGGGTGGATGAGATGAGATGTGAGAGCAGGTGCTCAGTCACTGAGCTGCTCTTTCAAAAAAAATTTTTTTTTCCTTTATTGATTTTTAGAGAGAGGAAGGGAGAGGGATAGAGAGATAGAAATATTGATGAGAGAAACATCGTCCATCAGCTGCCTCCTGCATGCTCCCTACTGGGGATCAAGCCTGCAACCCCGGGTATGTGCCCTGACCAGGAATTGAACCAGTGATCTCCAGGTTCCTGGGTCGATGCTCAACCACTGAGCCACACTGGCTGGGAGAGCTCTCTTTATCCCTGTCCCCAAAGGGTGCAGGTCTGTCTTGGGCAGACCAAGGTACTAGGGACCCAAGTTGGCCCATGCATTACTTTAGATGTGTGTTTTTTTTTTTCTCTTCTTTTTTTTTTTTAAAAAAAATATATTTTATTGATTTTTTTTTTTTACAGAGAGGAAGGGAAAGGGATAGAGAGTTAGAAACATCGATGAGAGAGAAACATCGACCAGCCATCTCCTAAACATCTCCTACTGGGGATGTGCCCACAACCAAGTTACATGCCCCTGAACGGAATCGAACTTGGGACGTTCTATCCACTGAGCCAAACTGGTTAGACATCTTATCTTTTTTTTTTTTCTCTTCTGACTAATGGTTATACATGTTTATTGTAGAAAAGTTGGAAAGTACAGAAAATGGTAGCGTTAATTCTATGCTGTGTGTTTCCGTCAGCTGCTTTGCCCTGCGCACGTACGGTGTGCATACATTTATTTATAGATTGTGGTTTTATGACACATGCTGGTTCATGGCTCTCTTTGTGGGCTAATTACAGAGCGTGAGCATTATCTCAGGGGAACCTGTGCTCATCAAAACCCCATGTGGTCCTTGATAAGTTACTGCTGGGGGTGCATGCCTGTCCAAGTTCTGACCACCGAGCTGGGGCCCTCGCTGTGTCAGGGGGGAAGGTGTGTGCACACAGAGCAGAAGGCCAGGGCGGGTCCCGGCAGCCTCTCAGGGGGCCTTGGTGCTCACTCCCCATTGGAGACTGTGACATGAATATCACATGAGGGGCCATTTTTAATATTTTTCCCTGGGGGCTCCCACCACTCTTACTTATGGAGTCAGTGGATGTGTGATTGTGTGCCAGGTGGCACAAGACAAGCAGACTGGGTCCTGCAACCTCCTTCTTCTCCTTCTCCTCCTCCTCCTTCTTCTCCTCCTTCGCCTCCGCCTCCTCCTCCTCCTCCTCCTCCTTCTTCTTCTTCTTCTTCTCTTTTCTTTTTTCTTTTTTTTAAAAAAATATATTTTATTGATTTATCGATCAGCTGCCTTTTGCACACTCCCTACTGAGGATGTGCCCGCAACCAAGGTTCATGCCCTTGACCAGAATCGAACCCAGGACCCTTGAGTCCACAGGCCGATGCTCTATCCACTGAGCCAAACTGGTCAGGGCTCCTAAAACCTTCTGTATGTGAGAGGTGGTTGGCCACAGCGTGAGGAGGGGAATGCATAGAGGGACCCTGTGGAGGAGGGGCAGGGCAGAGGGGGGATGGGAAGTGGCACACCAGGAGGATTTCACATGTGCCAGACCCCGTGCTAAGTGTTTTACATGCCTGCTTTATTCACTCCTTAGATGAACCTGAAGAGGGAGGTATTGTTGCCCCATTTCACAGCGATGGAAACCGAGGCACAGGGAGGCACTTGCCCTGCCTGATCTCACTTAATCCTCACAGTAGGAAGCAGAATGGATTATTCGCTCTGTTCTGCAGCAGCTCCTGGACACCCAGTGCCTGTCCCTTTGCGCAGAGCCCAGTGGCAGAGCTGTGATTTTATCCTGGTCTGTTTGCTCTGGAGTGTTCTCTTCAACCTCAAGCCTGTGAGCCCCGGCTTTTAGCGCTGGCTGCACACTGGACCCAGCAATGCCTGGGCCCCTCTAGGCCAGCGGGTCAGAACCGCCCTGCAGGGGCCCAGGTAACCACAGTGGGCAGCCGCTTTGATTCATCCCAGCAGATGGTCTTTCACACACACACACACACACACACACACACACACACACACCCCGGCTTTAACGTTGCAGGAACCAGAAAGTGGCCAGAGCTGAAAAGAGGCAGCAGGGTTAGTCTGGGCTCAACATTTCTGCCTTTTTGTTTTTTTAGCGCCTCTTGGATTGAGGGACGGTGGGGAATGCCTAGAGGGGGTGTCGATGCTCTGGGAGGCACAGTGCCGGTCCTCGTCACCTCCGGGTGCTGCAGATTCAGTTTTGCTCGAGGCCTTATAAGGCAAAGGCTATTCTGGTTCTTCCTAGTCGCTAAAGGTGGAATTCTTCCCCTATTAGTCTGGCCTCGTCCTGGAAAAGGCCCCGGAGATGCCCTGGGTGTGGGGGACCAGCTAGGAATTCTCAGACCGTTTGGTTTGGGGGGGTCTTTTTCTTAACCCCTGCATTTTGCAGACTCTGGGGAGGGACCTATGGAACCTGTTGTCACTGAGGTTCTCTGAGAACCTGGGGCCTGTGCCTGCAGCAGCTGGGGCCATTCTCAGCAGTGGGGCTTTAAAAAAGTTTTCTCTTTTTTCTTTATTGCTTTCAGAGAGGGAAGGGGAAACAGAGAAACATCAACGATGAGAGAGAACCATCTATCACCTGCCCCCTGCACACCGCACACTGGGGATCGAGCCCAAAACCCAGGCATATGCCCTGACTGGGAATCGAACCGTGACCTCCTGGTTCATGGTTGATGCTCAACCACTGAGCTACACTGGCCTGGCTGGGTAGCAGTGGGGCTTCTTACCATAAAATAGGCCGGGAAGACATCGATCACCATGGAGTGTCCACTAATGCTGATGGAATGGGGCCATCAGGACAGAGTATGTCCCTGGTGTCACAAGGCACTCACCTCCCTCTTGTCCCAGGCTTGCTCCTGGAGAGAGGGGGTGGGCTCAGAAAGTGCCCTGAGCTACCACGTGGTGGCCTTCTGGCCAGTGAATTGCACCTGGGAGACGTCCTTTGTCTGTCTCCTGCTTCCTCTCCCCTCCCTGAGCTTCTCCTTCTCAGATCCTCCCCATGGACGATCCTCCCCATGTACCTGCTCCTTTCCTTCGTATCCGGTGGCACGGGCCCCGTGCTGCGCGGCTGCTGTCATCCCAGCCGGCCTTGCTCTCGAGGCCTGCAGAGAGGCATCAGAGGTGCAGGAAGCTCAGATAAGGGTGAGCTAATCGGCCTCTTATTGCTTTTATGGCCCTTTTACGGTCTGGGGAGTCCCCATAAGGAGTGTTTGCTTACAGGCCGAAGTGGACTTCCAGCCGGGAAACAGCTGGGAGAGGCTGCTCCCGGCGTGGGTGCAGGGTGGGTCAGTGGCCTTGCAGGAAGGGCAGGGAGGGAGGAGGCATCCAGCCTCATTTCTTGCCATGCCTCCTCTCCCCTTGCCTGGGAGGCCCCTTCCTCCGCATCTGCCCAGGGAATGCAAGCAGAGCTGGTGTCAGAGCAAGGCCTGCGGGCACACCACAGCTCTGTCGCTTGCTGGCCAGGTGACTTGGAGTGAGGTACTTGCCAATCCCGAACCTCACTTTCCCCATCTGTGAAATGGTCATAATAAGACATGCACTTGTCCTCAAGCATTTGACATCCCCAGGCCCAGAGTAGATACCAGCGAAGTACAGGGCGGGGATGGGAGGAGGGGTGGCCTCCCACAAGCCTAGGGAGACCTGTCCACCCACAGGCACCGGCCTCCACCCTCCCCTTGGGCTCCCAGTCTCTGCTGGCCTCAGTGACGTGTGTGGGGGCGCTCAGTGCTATCCCAGCATTCGCTCAGTTAATGAGTGGGTGACTCCTCTGTGCTGTGTGACCCCCACTGCTCAGCCCAGAAAGCCAGGGCCTGGGCTGTCTGCTCAGTGGAAATGAGCCCACATTAACTTCTTCAATAGAGCAGGTGGCTTAGACCTGCATTGTCTCGTATGGTGGCCACAAGCCACATGTGGCTATTTCAAATTAAATTAGTTAAATTTAAAAATTGTCCCTGGCTGTTGTGGCTCAGTGGTTGAGTGTCGACCTAGGAACCAGTAGGTCATGGTTTGATTCCTGGTCAAGGCACATGCCCGTATTGTGGGTTTGAATCACAATAGGAGTGGTGCAAGAGGCAGCCAATGGATGATGTTCTCTCTCATCGATGTTCCTATCTCTCTATCCCTCTCCTTCTTCTCTCTCTAAAAAGCAATGAAAACATATTTTAAAAAATTAAAAGTTAAGTTCACCGTGTTTTTGATAATGTGCAGCCAAGAGGCTCATGTTTTCAGCCCCACCTGGCTTGTGGGGTGTCCTAAAGTATTTCCCAAGCCCTTCTGACGCTGCCCGATCTCACCCCAAAATACCTACCAACCCTGCTCTCTCTGATGCCACCTGTAGGGTTTACCCCCGGCCTTCTCAGCTCTTCTCTGGTTGAACTGCACTGTGGCCTGAGAGCTGGCTGGTATGACTCGGGTCCAGTGTTTTTGTTGTAGCGTCTTTGCCATAAGCACATAGCCAATTGGCTTAAGGCAATTTTGCCATAAAAGAGATAAAATCATGACAAGAGCGACATTAAAAACGAGTAACAGAATTAGAAAGGTCACTGTGTGCCCTGGCTGGTGTGGCTCAGTTGGTGGGTGCCGTCCCATGCACCAAAAGGTTGCTGGTTCAATTAGGGCACATGTCCAATCCCGAACCTCACTTTCCCCATCTGTGAAATGGTCATAATAAGACATGACCATTTCACAGATGGGGAAATGGTCATGTCTTATTATTGTGGGCTTGATCTCCAGTAGGGTGTGTGCAGGAGCAGCTGATTGATGTTCTGCTCTGACATCGATTTCTCTCTCTCTTCATCCCTCCTCTTTCTCTAAAAATCAAAAAAAAAAAAAAAAAAAAAAAGGTTACTATGAAATGTAAAATAGTTGAATGCATTTAAAACGTGTTTAGATCTATGGCAATCCTGTGCAATAACTGACTTTATTTTGTGGGCTGTATTTAGGCACTTGTCTTCCTTCCATGGGAAACCTGTGGGTTCCCCTTGCCCCCCTCAAGGAGAGCCCTCGGCCTCTCTTTCTCCTCCCAACGTAGTGTGTTTTGAAATAAACAACCAACTCCCTGGTACAGTGTCATCGGGAAGAAATGCTGCCTATTTTCAGATCACCCTGCTTAACTGTTTTCTCTACCAGTTGGTCGACGGAGAAATGAAGCCAGACTGACAGCCAAACTGATGACACAAAGCGACAACAAACCAAACTTACGCCTTTTTATGGCAACATTGCCTTCCGGCCCCTTAGTTACGCGGTGAAAATGTTCGTGGCAAAACGTCTAGCACGGAAGTACCAAGAACCATGACGGTTTCTTTTAGACGAAGACTGGAACTAGTCTAAAAGAAAAAGTGATGGCTAAATGGTCTAGCAAGGCCGGCGGCCTAGGACCCAGCGAATCTGTGATGTCAGTGAATATTTAAGTGCAAGTTCCCCACCTCCGAGAGGTCTGGTTGAATGAGCATAGACTGTGCAGGCAGGCAGCCTGGGCGTTAGACGCCAGGTCCCTGTGATGCACCCAGTGATGATGGGTAAGCCATTAAGTCTCGATGGGCCTCAGTTTCCCCATCTGTAGCCCAAGGATGATAATATCGACCTCATCTGCCCTCTTGTGAAATGAGTGGCATCTCACAGGTGCATCGTCATGGTCATGAATGGTCACCGTTAGTGGATCCATGCAGACTTTCAAGTGGATCCTGCCAAGCTCTCACGTTGACTCGGGCTGGATCCGTTTAGTTCTGTCTGGGCATTTTGGAGCGGCTGGATCCAGCACCTTCAAGACGACTCTTGTGTGAGCAGTTGGTGGCTCAGGGAAGCAGCTGGCAAGGATGGGGGCTCAGGCGGCTTCTTTTATTCCAGCACCCCTTACTGGTGCCGACCAGTCCCTTGCCCTCTTGGCACTGACTTCCTATTGGGGGAAAGTCTTACCCCAGGACTGTGTCCCTCGCCTCAGGGCGACACTGCTGACTTCTGGCAGTGAGCTTTGAGCTGAGACTAGCTGGTGACATAGACCTGCGTTGTCCTATACAGTGGGCCACTGGTCACACATACCTGCTGAAAATAAAACTAATTCCCTTGGTCACATTAGTGCCACCAGCCACATTCTGAGTGCTCAGTAGCCACATGAAGCTCACGGACAGCACAGACTAGAGTAGTGGTGGGCAAACTGCGGCTCGCGAGCCACACCGTTTACCGCTCTGTTGACTAATGAGTTTGCCGACCACGGACCTAGACTCTCAATTCCAATAATTATAGGCTGTTGTTGTTCCTTGTGATTCAGCCCCTGTCCCAGTGGTCGGCAAACTCATTAGTCAACAGAGTCAGTTTGCTGACCACGGACTAGAGTGTTTTCATTCTCACAGCTGTCCGGGCTCTGTTATCTGCGACACAGTCTTAAGAGCCCAGCTTTGGGGCCTGGCAAGCAGGCTCCCCGGTCTGGGTCTGCCCCTCACGGGCAGCATGATCTTGGGCAGGCTCCTCTGCCTGCTGCCTGCAGAGCTGGGAGGGAGAAGGCAAAGGCCCCTTCCCAGGAGGCCTTGCTCATTTCCCTTCCTCTTCCTCCTAGTACTGTCCTGGCCTTTCACCTCCCCACCTGTCCTCGACTGGGTACCAAGAAGTCTAAGAAAATTCTTGGCAACAGGGGCCGCTGTCTTGGGCTGTTGGAGGCCTCTCCCTTCTGGAATGGCAGATGTGGACTTTGTCTTTTGAGAAAAAAACAAAACAAAACACAACAACACAAACAACTTACCCTTGCAGGTTCCGTCCGGACTTAAGAAAGGTTGTGATGGAAGCACCTGGAGTTTGTCACACACCCCCTCACCCTGTTTTCCTGTCACTAACTTCCTCCGGGACGGCGGGACCTTGGCCCAAACTACGGAACCATCCCCTCAACTCCAGACTTGATCCAGATTCTGCCCGTTTGTCTACTCCTGTCCTTTCTTTGGTCCGGGGTCCCGTCCAAGGTCCCAGGTTGCACGTAGCTGTCACCGGCCTGCGCTGGTCTATGACAGTTTCTCAGTCTTCTCTTGGCTTTTATGATCCTGACAGCGTTGAGGCATGACGGGCAGGCATCCCGTAGCCTGTCCCCCGGTCTGGGTCCGTCTGGCATTTTTCTCCTGGTGGGATGGGGTGATGGAGTTGGGGAAGAGGACTGCAGAGGCAGGTGCCCTTCTCGTGGGTGCCACGTCCTGTCAGGGGTGCATGATGTCGGAGTGACGGCCCGGGGACGGTCACGTGCTCCCTTGGTTCGGGTGGGCTCTGCCGCTTCCCCACCCCTCCCCTTGGCGTGCCTGCTCCCGGGAAGCAGGTGTCTGAGTCCAGCCCGTCCTCAGCTCTGCCTCTAAGGCCTGGGATGTGAGACAAGTCCTCCTTTCTCCCAGGAGGTGGTCCCCGGCCCGGGCCTCCAGCTCCAGGTGGGAGAAAACGGGGAGAGGGAGAGCCCCCCTGCGCCTGCGCTGGAGGGAAGATGGGCACCCATCCTGGGGAGCACTGTGATCTTCATGCTCTTAAAGCAGCAGGCTGCCTTCTAGAGGCGAGGAAGGGGCTTGTCCCAGCTCTCCAGCCTCCAGATTGATGGCCGTGGGGGCCAGAGCTCCTGTCAGCCCGCCCTGCCCCTCTGTGCCCTGCTGTTCGGTGAGGGGCTGCTGGAGGCTTCCAGAGCCCCTTTCTCTGTCTCTGCTGCATCAGCTCTGACCCCCGCCCTGTAGCTCACTGGCACTGTGTCTTGGCCCGCAGGGTGCCGGCTGTGGTGAGCAATGGCGATGCCGTGGACACAGCTTTGTCCGGGGTCCGGCGCTCCAGCTGGAAGCGGAAGAGCTCCCGTCGAAGTAAGTCCCCCAACTCAGGTCTTAGTGTCCCCCCCGCCCCCCCACACACATATAGGGGTGGTGCCAGGATAAGCTGAGTCCCTCCTCCAAGCACAGAGAGCTGATGGGGGGTAGGGGTCGGGGCTGTGGGAGCTGAGGGGTCGTCCTCCCTGGCTGGGCTGCCGTGGGCTGGGTGGCAGTGCTGGGGTGGACTGGACACTGTCCACGCTTGGCAGTTGCCCCCGTTTGCCCCAAGAGCCCCTGTCCAGGAGTGACCACACACTCGCCGTTCGTCGGCTCCTCACGTGCTTCCGAGCAGGGGGTGGGGGTCCCCGTCTCCAAGATGAGGTTCCTCTGGGAGCAGAGCCAGACTCTCAGGCAGGCGGCTCCCATGAAGAGGCAGGTGGCAGAGTGGGACAGCCCCTGTGTCCCCGAGCCAGAGAGCCAGGAGTAGGGTCAGGGGAAGAGTGTCCGGCTTGTGCAGGAGCCCGAGGGGGCAGTGAGCCTGGAGTGATGGATGGAGTGCCCCATCGGAGGGGCAGCGGCGCGAGGTGAGGCTGCCGCCTCCCCGGCTCCTCCTGGGCCTCAGGGGCCACACTTTTCCGAAGGCAACGGGGAGCCAGGAGAGGCTGGTGATGCGGCCTCGTTTGCATTTCATCCCTCCCCCGGGGGGTGGGGTGTAACTAGGAGACAGAAGACAGAGTGGGGTGGGCTGGACCCCTGAGGAGACTGGGAAGGGGGAGGAGGAGCCCGGAGCTGGGGATCTGGACAGAGGCGGCCAGGTCTGAAGCCACCGGGAGGCAGAGTCTGTGGGGGGAAGGCAAGGAGGTCGGGATGAGGCTCTGACAGGGTTTGGGCCCCCGGGGCAGCTGGAGGCATCGCAGTTAGGATGGCAAGGCCTCAGAGGCCCGAGGCCTTCCCAGAGGGCTGTGGGGCGAGGACAGTCACCCGTCAGGCATGGCGACTGGCTTTCGAAACCCTTGCTCTGCAGGGGCCCTGTGCCCCTAAGGAGGGCAGAGAGTGGGCACAGTGGTTGGGAAAGACCTCGTTACGTTTTGCATCTACTGGGCTACTGTCCTGGGCGGGGGGCACGCCCTGCCCTGCTCACAGACCTCCCAGTGCCGTGCTCGGGGATTAAGCTCTGTCTCATTTGTGCTCATTTGCTGAAAGCTTCATCAGTTGGGACTCTGCTGGCTGGGTTTTGGGGGAACTCTTCTTAATCCCACGCTCCAGGTGCACCCCCTTCCCCTATTTCCACTTCTCACTAGGGCTGGTTGGCCCTCCCCGCCTCTGGGTGGGAGGTGGGGGTACACTGGGGGCCTGGGCCGCTGAAAATGTGCCCTGGGTGCTGGGTCTGCTCCCTGCACCCAGCCAGGTGGGCAGTCTGTGGGTGGCAGGGGGCAGGGGGGTCTGGGAGAGGTGGGGGTGGAGGGGTGGAGAGAAGGGGCGGGACAATGTCCTCTGAGAGCGGCGGGCAGGGGCTCCCTGGGGCCCGGGCTGCCCGGCGCTGATGCTGGCGGGGGAGCTGCCAGCTGGTGCAGCTGATGTCAGTCTGGCAGCCGCCTCCGCCCGGGCCGCCCCAGCCTGACTCCGCTCTGTCCTCTCCTTCTTCACGCCCAGTCGACCGGTTCACCTTCCCCGCCCTGGACGAGGATGTGATTTATGACGACGTCCCGTGTGAGAGCCTGGATGCCCACCAGCCCGGTAGGGCCCCTTCCCTGCTTCCCTGCTTCTCTGGGGCTGCGTGGGAGGGGCGGGGACTGGGGACCGTCTGTCTTCTCCTTCCATTTCCGTCCCGCCTCACCCAGCCAATGGCCCCTCCTCCCTGCTTTTAAAAACCACTGGAGTCATCCGGGCAGAGAGGGAGATGGCTGAGGGTGGGGCCGGGCTGGGGCGGGGCTGGGCTAGGGCCTCATGGCAGGGGACGCTCTGGCTGAAGGGTCTCGGGCCAGTTATTTCTCCTCTCCAAGCCTCGATTCCTCCCTCAGGACAATGGGGGACAGTCTGGGCCTGCAGGGAAAGTGACAGCTTGTTACGCTGAACGGGGAAGCGGAGAAAGCTGGGGAACCTGTGCCCTGCTCTGTAGCAAGGCCCTCAGTGGCCTGGAGGGCAGGGAGATTGTGGCCTCAGACAGCGGGGTGGGGTGGGGTGGGGCGAGTCCTGCTGGAGCTGGACCCAACTTTCTCACCCAGGGGGAGGGGTGTTTATGATCACCATCTTTGCTTGAACACATGAGGCCAGCGACTCTCACGTTTGACTCTGCTCTGAGACTTTGATTTGGGCATATTATGTCCTCATCCTACAAAGAAATTGCAGGGGCAGGGCTGGGGTTTGAACCTTGGTCATTCTGACTTCCAGTCCAGTGCTCTGTCCCCTCCCCCAGGAGGACTTGGGCAGTGTCTGATGCCAGATGACTCTCACTGTTCAATCAACCTCACGAGGTCAGCAGGGCCAAGCTATGGCTCCAGTTGAGTTGCATCAGAGAGGTTAAGCCACCAGCCCCAGGTCACACAGCCAAGATTTTATGGATATCTGCCTGACCCTTGCCTTTACTTTTTAAAATTTTTGTTTATTGATTTTTTCTTTTTTCTTTTTGGAGAGAGAGAGAGAGAGAAAAGGAGAGGCACAGAGAAAGAATCAAACCCGCAACCTTGGCTTATTGGGACGACACTTCAGCCAACTGAGCCACCCAGCCAGGGCCTGACCCTTGCTTTTACTTTTTTTTTCTTTTAAAAAATATATTTTTATTGATTTTAGAGAGGAAGGGAGCGGTAGAGAGAGAGAGAGAGAGAGAGAGAGAGAGAGAGAGAGAGAGGGAAACATCAATGATGAGAGAGAATCATAGATTGGCTGCCTCTTGCACATCCCCTACTGGGGATCCAGCCCGCAACCCGGCCATGTACCCTGGCCAGGATTCGAACCATGACCTCCAAGTTATAGGTCGACTTTCAACCACTGAGCCTCTCTGGCTGGGCTGACTCTTGCTTTTTGCTATTACCCCATTCTGCCGAGGTGCAGGCCACCCAAGCTAGTGGATTCTCAGCCCTGGGTTCCGGTCTCGGCTCTGCCATTGATCAGGGCACAGGGATATGGGCCTTTGGGCCAGAAACATTTGATTTATGTTTCTTCATATAAAATCAGACTGTCATCCTGACCTCACAGGACTTTGGGGAGGGTCACAGCAGAGGACTTCTGCTTCATCTCTCGGGGCCTCAGTCGATGCATCTGTCAAGTGGGGGCAGTAAAGCTGGGTGCTTGGTGAGGGTGCCAGCAGAGAGACCTGGAGCGCTGAGCGGTGGTGCTGAATGCTTTGGAAAGGGCTGTGATCTTGAGCACCAGCGAAGCCTGAGGCCCCAGGAAGCGGAGGGCGGGGACCAGGACCAGAGCTGCTGGGAGGTCCCCGAGGCCGAGGGTTTGGCACAGGCCCAGGAATCTGGTGTCATGGCGTCCCCTGGAGGAGCGTTTCTAGATGAGCCCAGGATGGGGGGGCTTCCTTACAAAGCGGTGAATGGATGGGGCCCGGCCCGGGAGTCTGCGGCCCCTCCTGTTCACTGCCTGACCTCGGGCAAGTCATCTGTGAATGGAGAGGCGATGACTTGCCACCTGCTGACCTGCAGGGCTGCTGGGAAAATTCATGGGGAGCTGGTGGCCCTTGGGAGGTGGGGAGGGAGATATCTAGCGAGACACCCTGGTTCTTTCTCGGGGGCAGCCCCAAGCATTGGTGGGGCCCGCACTGCAGTAATAGGACAATCCACCCAGCCTCACTGGAAAGGTCACCGTAAAGGTCACCGCCTTGTCACCAGCTGCTCCACTCCCTGAAAACATTAGTCACTATTAATCTTTTGCTTAAAAATACCCTCATGCTCCTGCCTGATCCTGGGGCCCTAGTTTCCAGCTAAGCTTCAGTGCGCCCATTTGGTTCTTTAGCTGCCAACCTTCCAGACCCCTGCCCCCCGCTTTCCCGAGGGGCGCAGGTGCGGGCTCGAGGTCAGTGCGATAACACAGAGCCCACCTGCGGCCCCCACCGGGAAGGATCCGGCACTCCCTGCTAGAGCGTTCCGTACATATTTTATTTATTCCACCTCCTGCTTATTACCACCCCGTCTTACAGAGAGGCCTCCGGAGACCCGCGCTGCCCTGCCCAGCACGCGTGCTTTCCGAGCAGATTAAGCCCCTTTGCGGTGCCGGGTTTTCTCCGTGTTGACAACAGCCTTTTCATCTGCCGGCATTTTTGGCCTGGCCTCACTTTTGTGAGGTTTGCAGTTCAGTTCTTCGGGTAATTGACCCGGAAGCGAAGCCCCGAGGGGTGAAGGGGAAGCCCATGATCTCGCAGTGGCAGAGCTGGGGCTGTACGGGGACCTGTGTTCCAGTCCCAGGACAGTCTGTGAGCACATCTCACACCCACGTGACAGAGACCCCAAGAGTGCCCCGGCCCTGGTGGCACCGCCTCTCTAGGCTAGTGGACTCTCTGGTCTTTGTCCCCAAGTTTTCGGTTCAAGGCATTTCCTGTGGGGCCTTGAAGAAAAGGGACCACTCCTGGACATTGGAGCAAGTGCGCCCCCTACTGGACCATTGAGGGAAAGAGGCTTGGTGTGAAGGATCCTGGCTCATGGAATGCTGGACCATCTCGGCTTACTCCCAGGATGCTGAGGCCAGAGCTGAGGGCCCAGTCAGGACTTGCTCCTCCACCTTCTCTTTTCTTTCTTTCTTTCTTTCTTTCTTTCTTTCTTTCTTTCTTTCTTTCTTTCTTTCTTTCTTTCTTTCTTTCTTTCTTTCTTTCTTTCTTTCTTCCTTCCTTCCTTCCTTCCTTCCTTCCTTCCTTTCTTTCTTATCCTCACCTGAGGATAATTTCCCATTGAATTTTAGAGAGAGTGGAAGAGACAGGGAAAGACAGAGGGAAATATTGATGTGAGAGAAACACATCGATTGGTTGCCTTCTGCATGAGCCCCGACCAGGGCCCGGGCTGGGGAGGAGCTTGCCACCGAAGTACGAGCCCTTGACTGGAATCGAACCCGGGACCCTTCAGTCCTCAGGCCGACGCTTTGTCTACTGACCCGAATTGGTGAGGGCCACCTTATCTTTTCTACAAAAAAATGCCTCTGAGGCCTGGGATGAGCACCGAGACCCCAGAAAAGTAATGCTGACAACGACAGGAAATCAGAGAGCCTGTCGGGTGCTGGACACATTTCTTGGGCTTTTGTACACTTTCTCGTGTCCGCTTCTCTTGACCCAGTGGCGGTTGTGTTGTCCTCACTTCTGTTGTATGGACAAGGAAGTGGAGGCGGAGCTCCCGGACCAGATGATATGCACCCATACTCCCCAACCCCCCCACGCACCTGGGCTCAGAAGTGGGGTCTGGTGGGCGTGCCTTGAACCTCCGCTCACCACTCACCAGCTTGCGCCTTGGCCAGCAGGGGCGGAGAGGAGCCTGCTGTACGAGGATGTGCGCCGGGACGGGGCTCCCAGGGAGGCCGAGGACCTAGGCTGGAGCTCCAGCGAGTTTGAGAGCTACAGCGAGGACTCCGAGGAGGAGGCCAAGCCGGAGGCAGAGCCCGCCAGGCCCCGCGTGTCCTTCCAGCCCAAGGTGAGCAGGCGGGGGCGTCTCTCAGGCTCCTGGGACCCCCTCGGGGAGGGGACGATGTGGGTGGTGAGAGCCAGGCCTGAGACTCATAGCTAAACAGTGATTCCCGGGAACGTGTGAGGGGGGAGGGGCCCTGGAACAGAAGCTGACCTGCGGGCCTTGCTGTTTGGCGGTGGAGAGCCCTGAACCGGGGGTGGGCATGGCTCATCCCTGGCACAGATGTTCTCTGCCCGGCGTCCATGGCAGATCCTGGCATTGATCAGGATGCTCCTGGGCTCAGGTCTGGCTTCAGAATCTGGTAGTCTGCCTGGAATGGGGTGCATCCAGCTGATCTCAGGGAGGGAGCAGAGGCCAAGAGGAGGGTGGCTTGCCTGGTCCCCCCTCTCCTGGGACAGTCTCACTGCTCGCATTCATTCTATGGACGCTCCCCGAAGGCAGACCCAGGCCTGGCTGAGATTTGGGATTTCGTGGGAGCAGCTTCTTACTGACGGACCCGAGGTGACTGGGTTCCTCTCAGGCTCCTTCCGAAAAGACACACACAGGCAGGCACGGGCAGCCTGGAGGCGGGGCAGAGACAAGGCAGGGGGCCTCGATCTGGGCTGGGATTGGGGGGCCTCCAAGTTTTCCCTAGTGCTTCCTGCCCCTTTCAAAGTGTGGGGATCCCCTCAGACAAGGCTCCCCCAAGTCCTCAGGAAGCCTGGGAGCGAGCAGTGGCCTTGACATGCTGCCAGCAAAACAGTTAGGCATCTGTGACACCTACTGTGTGCTTAGGCCACATCTTAGGGTGTGGGCTGGGGTACACGGGAACAGGAAGACCCACCCAGGCTCCGGGAACCTTTGAGGTCTAGAAGGAGATACTGAATATGGGACAGTTTGTCAAGAATGAAGACAAAATGCCGTTCTGTAACCGTGAGCCCTGGCAGTACGGTGCCTGCCTGACACGGTGGGATCTGGGGGGGGTTGGTCAGGGGGGGGGCCCAGGAGAGAGGGGCTGGGAGCTGGGGTGCAGCAGCCAGAGGAGATGGAAAGGTGGCTTGGGCTAAAGGGGTGGTCCGGCGGAGGCCAGGAACAGGCCGTTCCTGCTTCTGTCCTCAAAGGAGCAGCGTGTATCACTTAAGAGAGAGGGGCGCTTCCATTATGAAGCCACCACGCCCCCTGGGCAGCCTCTCTGTAGGAGGGCGGGATGTGCACATCTCAGCCGGCTCCTGGTCGTGGGAGCAAGTGGCCTTGATGCCTAGGCCAGCCATTTTCTCAGCATCTGGCTGCCCCTCCTCATCCCCCCAGCCATGTCCCCAGCCCTGCCTTCTTGCTGGGGCCTGGGAGGGTACCGTCGGCACCTCTCAGAGGGCAGGAGGCATGGGGGTGCTGGGTTGGCGCTCTCTGGTGGTGGCCTTCAGACTGGCATGGGCATCGGGATCACGTGGTAGCTGGTTGATCACCTGCTCAGGGACTCTGGCTCAGGGTTTGGGGTGGCAGGGCAAGCTGCCTTTTAACCAGCGCTCTGCCCCCAGGTGATGCCAGGGGCCAGGGAGCACTCTGAGAGTGCGGGGCTGGCCCTCCTCGGGACCTGGCCCCAGGGTTGGGGGTCTCTGGTTGCTGCCTTGAGCTCAGGTCCCACATACCCTGAGGCTGGGGCTTTGGGCTCTCCTCAGCAGACAATGTTCTTGGAATTTCTAACCATGGGGACTTTTTCTCTGGAGGTGGAGCCAACGCCCTCCTGCTGCCTGAACAGCAGGCTCCCAGGACGGGGGGTTGACGAGGGGCCCTTACTTCAGCACCCACCTCTGCCAGGGACCCCCTGGCCCTGCCTGCGGTGCTCTGCCCTCGGAGCTTCTCGGACGCACCTGCTCCCGTGCCTGGCGCTGCAGCGGCTGATGCTTCAGGGCCACCGCTGCTTGGCGTGCTGTGTGGCTGCGGGCGCTGGGCAGCAGAGACCAGGAATTGTTGGTCCTGTCCTTAGAGACCAGAGGGGCTGGCACCCTGCCCTGCTGCCAGAGAACGAGTGGACTTCCTCCTCCTCACGTCTCGAGAGGCCGCTCTCGACGGGTGGACTTTTGCCAAAGGAAGTGACCACAGGGTGTGCAGAGGGACCTGCTTGGAAGCAGCCGGCCCGGGTGTAAGCAGGAGCCGGGCCCTGTTATGCTAATCGTACCTGCTGGCTGCCTCCCAGTGGCAGGTGTTAATTTTTTTTCCAGTTGTGGAGTGGGCTGCTTGAACTTGGTCACTTTCTGACTGTGACTTCTTCATAATTAAGGTCACTGTGACCCTGTGGTCAGGGGACGGAGGCAGAAAAGCAGCTCTGACCTCAGCCTTGTTGGCTCCCCTGCGCGGATCTGGCCGGTTCTGCAGGAGACTTCCGGTCCTGGGTCTTCTGACCCAGGGCAGCAGGCCCACGTGGCTTTATGGTTTTACTGTGTCCATCTTATTTGCCGATGGAACAGAACTCAGTACAAACTCCAAGCTCCCCAGTTTCTGGGGAGTCTGAGTGACACACAGAAGGATACCTGTCTGATTACTTCTTTGTATAACAATCATAAACCTTTGCCGGGTGTGGTACAGCTTTCCAAGCAGTTTCATTTTGTTTTCCTAACACCCTAGAGTGGCTGGTATCATGGGCATTAAGGGTCTCATTTTATTCCTCAGAGAACCTAAGTGATCGAAGCTCAGAGAGGTTAGATGACGTGGTCAGGGTCACACAGCCAGCGAGGGGTAGAGCCACACTCATCACATATCATGTGACAAAAAATACTCCATCCATCCATCCATTCATCCATCCATCCATCCATCCTTCTGTCCATCCCACCATCTATCCATCCAGCTATTCAACAGAGGGCGAGCACTTATTTGAATAAGATGAGCACTTCCACTTTCTGAGGAATCACCAAGCTCTCGCTATAGTAAATGTGTCATCGCTGTAATCTCCGCAGGCACTCTGTGACGTGGCTATTACCATGGCCCTTTGCCTGTGGGGAAGCTGGAACTCAGGTGGGGAGACCTGCCAGCGAGTAAGGGGGGCCGGTGATTTGAGTGCAGGCTCGCCCGCCTCCAGAGCTCAGACTCTCGCTCTCCCTGCGCGTCTGCTGCTCTAAAGGACACTCTGTCGGTCTTCTGTGTACTTGGCCCAGTATCGCCCTTGCTTATACACATCATGCACTTAATGTCTATCTGATCATCTGTCCATCCATCCATCCATCTTCCCAGACAGTGTGAAAGCAGTCACCCATCCATCCTTACATTCAGTCCTCCTTCCCTTTGTCCCTCCCTCCCTCCCTCCCTCCCTCCCTTCCTCCCTCCCTCCCTCCCTCCCTCCCTCCCTCTACGTATCCACCCCTTCCTCCCGTGGTGTGCTAGAGCCAGCTTGGCCTTGCTCACAAGAACCAAAGAACCAATTGTGAGTGTCTCTTTCCAAGTTCACATCCAGTGATTCAGGTTGGTAGCTTGAAATGGGTTAGGTGGGAGATTTGCACCACAGGAATGCTACAAAGCTGAGCTCTTTTGCCTGGAGAACTGGTTGTTCATGTTTATCAGCACAGCACTGTGTATCATCCACCAGTCCATTCATCCTTTTATTTTTCCATTCATCTTACTGTCTAGTCACCCCTCCATCCATTTGCCCTGCTATGCAGTCACCTAACTAAATTTATCCATTTGCTCACCTATCCATTTATCTCTCCATCCAACCGTTCATCCATCCATCTACTTATCCATGAGTCTGTCCATCTACCCATCTGCCTATCTGTTTTGCATCCATCTGTCCAACCATCCCTCCATCCATTCACCCATCTTTCTGTGCATCTTCCTACTCATCCACGTATCCCCTCGCCCACCTGTTCCGCCCATCCATCTCCCTGCCACCCATCCATCTCACAAAGTTGCCAAGAACCTCTGATGTCACAAGCCCCCTGGGATGGGGAGATGACAAAGACACAGTCCTTGTCCTCCCAGCATTGCACCCTTCCCTGAGAGGTGCCTGGGCTACTCCCCTGCCGCCTCTCCTCCCCAGCAGCCGGGTTCCCTGTTTTCCTGACATGTTGTGGGGGAGGGGGTGTAGGGCGATGCTGGAGCCAGTCCAGGCAGGAGGCTGGCTAGACTGCTGCCTGGGCCCTGGTCAAGCCCAGCCCCCCAATCCCGCCTGCTCCCCATTGTCCATCTGCCACCTTACCTGAGTCTCCTTTTTGCTCTGTTGTCCCTGTTTTGTCTCCTCCCTGTCCTGCCTGCTTCTCTCGCCTGCTCTCCTTCTGCCTGGCCGCTTGGGGGCTCCAGCTTTCTCCAGACCTGACTAGGCTAAAGGAGAGATACACCAGGACTAAGAGAGACATCTTGGCTTTAAGAGTTGGGGGGAGAGACATGCAGGAGCTGAAGCACAAGTACGATTGTAAGGTATTGTTTGTCTGTCCCTCCCACGTCCTGGGCCGCAGAGGGTGGGCCGAGCCCTGGGCTGCCCCCGAGACGGGAACTGGCTGTGGGGCACACCTGGGCAGGAGCTGGTCAGCGCCTCAGTGGGCCTGTTTCTTTCCATGCTCTTACCTCTCATTTGCTCCCTGTCCTCAAGCGAAGCCTGACCGGTCTACAGGAATTCCTGGGTGGGCTTTCAAACTCAGGGCCTTTGGAATCCCCCGTGGAGCTTTGAAACGTGCAGATTTCTGAGCTCCGTCCCCCCCCCTCCCCCGGGTCCCCCCCTGCTCCCCAAGACTCAGAGTCTGCAGGTGGGGACCAAGGCCTTGCAGTCTGCGTATTTAATAACCATGGTGGGGGCGCGGGGTTGGGTTACATAGACATCTTCCCCGTCCTGTTCAGAGAGATTCAGGGTACCTGCTTCTCAGATGGGACCCAGACCGCTGGATAATGATGCTGCTGACAGCAGTAGCTTCCGTTCATTGAGTGACTACCATGTGCTATGGGCTTGGAAGGCCCGAAGGCCTGGGTTTGAATCCCCATCCCACCACTTTCTCTCTGTGTGATTCTGGGCAGGTCTCTTGACCTCTCTGACCTCGGTTTCCTGGCCTGAGAAATGGGGGCATCAGCAGGAGCAGCCCCTGGGGTGGATGTAAGGATGAGCTCAGGCGTGTGAGGTGCTCGGGGCTGCACTCAGCACAGCCCGGGCGCTCCATGGATGGTGGCAGTAGGACTGTACCTGCCTTGTCTGTCCCCAGGGCCCCCTGCAGGCAGGCGTGTCACTGCTGTCACTTAGCGTTAGTGAGGACGGTGAGGGTCCCACCGGCGTCAGCCGCAGAGCTGGGCTTCACACCTGCACTCTCCAGCCCGTGGCCCTGTCCCCATCGGACCCCGAGGCCTCCCCAGGGGGAGGAGAAGAGGCACTCTACAGCATGCGGGCCCTATTACAGCTGCCCCGAGAGGCTCGACGCCTGGGGTCGGGCAGGTTGAACTTCTTGGGAAGCCGAGGCCAGAGAGGAGCGGGGAGCACCTGGAGGACCCCCGACCAGCACTTTTCCTGGCGCGGCCTCTGCACTGTGAGGGTGGGTGGGGGTGGCAGGCTGACTCAGGGACCCCTCTGGGGTACCCACCTGCTCTTTCACTGCCCAGGAAAATGCCAACAGGAAGGCTGCAGGTGGTTCCCCCAAAGACCACGTGGGGAGCTCCTAGGACAGCCCTGCAGGTGGCGCTCTGCCAGGCCGGGAACTGGGCTCCAGGACAGAGGTTTCCCATCTGAGCGTCTTCATGCAGTTTGGGGTCGACATCTGTCCCTCTTGTTAGTTCTCACAAGAACATTTATGACCCTCCCACCCAAAGGCCAGGCACTGCCACCCTTGCATTGTCCTGTGGAGGCGAGGAGGGGCTGGGCCGTTCCTCCCCCACCCTCTGCTGGTTGTTTCTAGAAAGCTGGCCTAGTTCCTGAAAAGCGCCACCCTGCCCCCAGCCTCATCCCCTACTGGTTTCCAGCAAGCCTCCCTCTCCCAGACCCCCACGGAGCGCCCGCCCCTTCCGCTGGGGCCCCAGGGGGTGTTCGGAGGAAGGAGGTCGGAAGAGCAGAGACCAGCCCCCCTCGCCCATGAGTGCTCCCAGTTACAGCAGAGACTTCAGGAAGGAGAGGGTGCCCTAGGCAGGCACTGCCCGTGATGTTAGCCGCGGGGTTATTTAGATTCAAATGAATGAAAATGAAATAGAGTTTGGGTCCCCAGTCGCACCAGCCACTTTTCCAAAGTCCCAATGTTGCGTAGGGTTAGCGGCTGCCACGCTGGCAGCAGAGAGGAAGCATGTCCGTCCCTGTGGAAGCTTCTCTCAGTGGCGCTGGCTGTGCGTCGGGGAAGATGCCAGGGCTGGGCTGGGTGCGGAGGGAAAGAATGAGTTAGGGGACAGCAGCTCTGTGTGCAGGCCAGGGCTCCCCCAGCGCCCAGGGTGCCCGCTTCCCCTCCGGGCACGCCTCCTCTGTGCCCGCGTTCTGCTTAGCTTGCTACGCTGGTGTCGCCGGCCCTCCCCGCCGAGGGGAAGCTGCGCCCTGCTCTGTGGCAACTTCAGCCTTCTCCCCTTCCCCGGACTGTGGCTCAGTAAGAAAGCTGGCTCTTTGGGGGCACGGGACGGGTTCCTCCCTCGGGTTCCGCAGGTGGGATGGAGGTGCGTACTCACCTCCTTTGGGTGGCCCCTCAAGTAACCCCGATACCCTGCAGCTTGCTTTTCTGTCCAGCGTGCTCCCCCAGACCTGTCCGCTTGGTCCTCACGGCCCCGGTGAGTCTCAGCGAGAGACGGAGGCTCCCTGAGGTCAAGAGTCACACGTCCAGAGCCATGTTGCTGGGCGTGGTGCCAGGCTAGGACCCCAGGCCTCGAGCCTTCCCCCACGTGTCCCCTCCCCTCGATTTGATGGGAGTAGATGCAGTATGGTTAGTCCCAAAGGGGGAAAGTCAAGTTAGGACCTCCCCTTGCCCATAAAGAGGGCTCCCCTAGAGAGATCCTCCTTCTCATCCTGTCCCAGGGGGTCTCCAGCGGTCTCTGGGCGCCCTGCCCCACCGTCCCTCTTGGCCTCTGAGGCCACCTCCCCGGGAGGGAACGGGCCCCGGGGCCTTGCTGTTTGTCGTCCTGGCCTGGAGGCCTGGGCGGAGCTGGTGGCCCTTGGTGGCCGGTGGCCCAGGGCCTCCCTCCTCTTCTCTGACGAGTGTCTCTGCCTTTGCCCAGATGACCCAGTTCATGAAGGCCGCCCGGAGCGGGACCAAGGACGGGCTGGAGAAGACCAGGATCGCCGTCCTGCGCAAGGTGTCCTTCCTGCACCGGAAGGACGTCCTCGGTGAGGCCCTGGGCCGGCCTGGGGGGCGAGGTCACTGGTGTCTGGGCTCCTCTGGCGGTGGGTCTTGGGGGCTGAACCCCACATGTCAGGCTGCTGTCCCAGCCCATTTCCTGTTTCTCTTGGAGGCGTGGCCTTCTCTTCCAGGGGAGGTGGGGCCTCTCCCTTTAGCACCCCTGCCCTTGGCCTTGGCCTCGAGCCTCCCGTGCTGTCTAGCTTACCTAGTCTCACCTTTGAGTTTTGTTCATGCCTTCCTTTATCGTCACCCATCTCTCCACCAGCCAGCACTTAGTGAGCACCGACTAAGGGCCATGCCCCGTGCTGGGTGCAGGGGCACCGAGATGCATTGAACAGCATCTCCTCCAGGAGCGGGGGAGACAGGCCTATAGACAGGAAATGACCCCCCCCCCCTCCATCCAACACACACACACACACACACACACACACACACACACACACACGGCTGGCAGGCAGCATGGCGGCATGGTGGGGTGCCATGGCGTGAGGCAGGGAAGACGGGCATGGAATGTGGGATTGAAGGGACAGGGAAGGGCTGGGAGCAGGAGAGGGAGACCCAGGTCAGTCAGCAGGGGGGTAGGGGAGGGACGGGTGCTCCGGGCGCAGAAGGGAGCCTGTGCAAGGCCGGAAGGCGGGGCATAGATGTCCCAGAAATGATTTTCGTGATAGTTCATGTTTATGAGATTCGTTGCTTGCCAGGCGCTCATAAGAGCTTTACAGCTCCTCACTTAATCCTAATAAGCACCAGACAGCGACAGAGGCCTGCCCCGTTCCCGTTCAGAGAGGGGGGAGCAGGCTCAGCGGGGTTCAGTGACTGGCCTGGGGACCCACAGGCACGGCAGGGATGGAGGAGGCTCCCTCCTCCGGCTGGAGGGAGGGTGGGGGGAGAGATGGGGCCAGGCCAGGGCTGTAGGCCAGGGAGACCCGAGGCTCTGCACCCTTTGTGCCTCAGTTTGCTCATCCGGGCAATGGGCTAAGACAGCATCTGTCTCAAGGGGCTGTTGTAAGGATGACCAAGGTAGTACATGGAAAGAGCCTGGCTCAGCGCCCCCGTTCCTGTGTGGTAGGCGTTACTGTCAGTGTGTGTGTAGGTGTGTGTGTGTGTGTGGTTGTGTGTGTGTGTGTGTGATTGTGTGTGTGTGTGTGTGGTAGGCATTACTGTCAGTGTGTGTGTGTGGTTGTGTGTGTGTGTGTATGGTAGGCATTACTGTCAGTGTGTGTGTATAGGTGTGTGTGTGTGTGTGGTTGTGTGTGTGTGTGTGTGATTGTGTGTGTGTGTATGTGTGGTAGGCGTTACTGTCAGTGTGTGTGTGTGGTTGTGTGTGTGGTAGGCGTTACTGTCAGTGTGTGTGTGTATAGGTGTGTGTGTGTGTGTGTGTTTGTGTGTGTGTGTGTGTGTGTGTGATTATGTGTGTGTGTGTGTGTGTGGTAGGCATTACTGTCAGTGTGTGTGTGTGGTTGTGTGTGTGTGTGTGTGTGTGTGTGTTGGATGGAGGGTGGTGGGGGGTGGCGCTAAGTGGAGTGTCTGGTGTCAGGACCGAATCTCTCTGCCCTGGGTCCAGATCCCAGCTCCGCTGCCTCCTGGCCATGTGACCTGCACAGTTAATCCCAGCAGCGCATGTACTGGGTGCAGCGCTAAACCTGTGCAGGTGCCCCGGCCCCGATGGGAAGGGGACAGGCCCAAACGTAGTGGAGTGGCCCGGAGAAAGAGCAGGGGGGCCAGGCGCGCTGGCTGGGAGCAGTTCCTGGTCACTGTCCCCACCCCCAGGCCAGCCAGGCCCTCCCTTCCCGGCCAGGGCTTCCTAAAGTGACCCTCCCCGCAGAGCGTTATTAATAGCTGTGGCAGGGCTCGAATCACCGGCCAAGAATGCTGCCCAGCGCCACATGGGGGAAGAGGAAGCCGCAGGGCCGGAGGCTGGTGTGGGTGTGGAGCGGTCGCCCGGGTGCCATGTGGGCCCAGAAGGAGGGCCTTCACCACCCCCACCCCCACCCTCACCCCCACGCTGTGGTTCGCTGCCCCTCCTCCTCCTCTTCTGTCTCCTGCTCAGGTAAGGGCCCACCTGCGTGTCCCTGCTCCCTCGGCCCCGGGAGGCACCGCCACTTCTTTCTTCCCAGCTTCCCCACGGCGCCCACTTCCTGCTGCCCACGGCCGCTGCCATTGGGTGTCAGAGCCCCGACCAGCCAGGGTCCCGACTCCCGTGTCCACATCTCTCACGTAGGGGCCAGACCTTCAAGGCCAGACCTCTGCCCTCTGCCTGCCTCCCCTTCTCTCTGCCTGAGCCTGTCTCCCTGCCCTCCATCTGAGACCCACGCCCACTCATGCCCACAGTGCCCTGCGGAAACCAGCTGAACTTTTCCCCTTTGGCATCTTCGCATATTTTTTTGAAAGATGAAAACACGGAGCCAAACCGCTCGCTCTTTGGGGTCTTTCTTCTCCGTTTTGGGCATCCAGAAGAAAACTATTTTTAGTGCCGAATGCTGGGCTCCCAGGCGGCCGGGCCTGGCCAGGCCAGAAGCGGTTGGGTCTGAGCCGGGGCGAGGACTCTGGCGAGTGGATGCTGCTGT
Source organism: Pipistrellus hanaki (assembly GCF_964339955.1). Taxonomy (NCBI): domain Eukaryota; kingdom Metazoa; phylum Chordata; class Mammalia; order Chiroptera; family Vespertilionidae; genus Pipistrellus; species Pipistrellus hanaki. Next base: position 191,377,182 of record NC_140504.1, on the reverse strand, counting down.
GATTCCGCCCTCGCTCACGGTTCTTTGGGGACGGGCTATGGCAGGGGACTGTGGCCGAGGATGCGGCCCCTGGGCTCTGACCCTGGGAGGCCCCAGGTGCCACTCAGCCAGGGTGGCTCCCAGCTCCTGGAGCCTGAGCAGGCATGCTGCCCCGGCCTTGCGGTGTCACCAGCCTGTCTGACTTTCCAGGTGACTCGGAGGACGAGGACATGGGGCTCCTGGAGATCAGCGTCACGGACATGAAGCCCACAGCCCCGGAGCTGGGCCCCATGCCCGACGGCCTGAGCCCTCAGCAGGTCTGTGGGAGGAGCGGGGTGGGGTGGGGTGGGTGGGAGTCTTCAGGGGAAGGAAAGTTGGGGTCCCAGCTGATTGCCTGGGGCCACAAGGTCTGCATCTGGAAGGGGAAGTGATGATTGGGGGCTCTTAGCTGAACCCTAACTGGGGCCTCTTGGGTTCTCTTCCCAAGCAGCTGCACAGACTTTCCAAACTGGGTGCTGAGGGCCCCGAGGACCCCCACATTCTGGTCCCTGGCGGTGGGTCCCCCTTCATACCCCCCTGAATCTGGAGCCTCGCTTCCCTCGCCCACGGCAACCAGAGCGGCTCCGACTTACCTGTTTCAAATGAAGGTGCTGTTTTGACGGAAGGGACTACATTTAAAAGGGCTGAGACACACTGAGCTCCTTCGGCTCCGAGAGGCCTGAGCGAGGGGCCCGCTCCCACCCTCCGTCCACCTGTCGTCAGGCTGGGGTCCGAGTCCCACGGGCTTCCCCTTCGAGCCGGCTCCGAGCCGTGTCTTCCTTCTCCCAGCGTCACGCCCAGCCGGGCGGCTCTGCTCCGAGACCCCGGCTGTCATGTCGGTTCCCCCCCAATCTGGGTTTTCCCAGCCCCGGGGCCAGCAGGAGAGACCTGCTTCCCTCTGGTTGTGGGGACGCTAAGCAAGACGTGTTTGGGGCACCAAGCTCAGTGGAGGGATTTGTCACCTTTTGGGGGGACAGAAAACCCCGATGTCTGGCCTCTTAACCATCAGGGGGATGGGGCCGCACCTCTCATCTTGGGAGGCCAGCCGCCTGCTTCCTTTGTTTCTGTGACCCTGGCCCCTGATCGCACTGGGATGGTGACCCCGCTTCCCGCCCCAGTGCAGGCAGCCACTGTCCGAGCAGGCCGAGCCCGCGAGACCCCAGGCTCCCGCTCGCAGCCCAGGGCCCTCCTTCCTGGTGTCGGCCGGTCTCTCTGCCCAGGAGCCTGCGAGTTCCTGGCTCAGGCAAGACGAGTTACTCTAGGCCAGTGGTCGAACCACTGTTTGCCGCTCTGTTGACTAATGAGTTTGCCAACCGCCGCGTAAGGCATTACCCTTATCCAGACGTTTTGACTTCAGGTTGTAGACATTAGTACATTATTAAAATGTGTTTTTTTAAAGTGTTTGTCCCTAAGGCAGTGGTCGGCAAACTCATTAGTCAGCAGAGCAGCAAGCCTCAGCTCGAGAGCCGCATCTGGCTTGCGAGCCGCAGCTTGCCGACCACTGCTCTAGGCCAGTGGCTTTCGACCAAGGTGATTTTGTAACCTGGGGCCATCGGGCAAGGTCTGCTTGTCCCAACTGGGAGATGCTGCTGGGATCTCGGGGTCAGGGCCTGGGATGCGGCTAAGCATCTGACAGTGCACAGGACTGTCCACACAGTCACCGGGCCTTAACTGTCAGTGCAATTGGGAACTCTGCAATGGGAGCAGCTTGGGCACCGGACAAGGGGACGGGGGGGGGGGGGGGGGGCGTCGTCCAGGGCTCCCTCTCCCCATTCTGCAGACTGGGGAGCACGGGTGTTTCTCTGGGGAGCACGGGTGTTTCTCTGGGGTGGGCAGGGGCCCTGGAAGGAAATGCTGGGCCTCCAGGCCCATTGGTCCCAGGGAGTGACGGGTCCCTTAGTTACCAGCTCCTCTGGGCACTGGGCTCCTTTCCCCGTCACCGGGGTTCTGCACACAGTAGGTCTGCTCTGTGCCACGGTTGGTGCAGGCGCTGACTGAGCTCTCGGCCCGAGCAGGTGGTCCGGAGGCACATCCTGGGCTCCATCGTGCAGAGCGAAGGCAGCTACGTGGAGTCTTTGAAGCGGGTCCTCCAGGTACGACTCGGGCCCCAGGGAGAGGGGCGGGTCCCGCAGGGACACCTGGCAGGGAGTGTTTGGGGCCTGGGGGAGGGGGTCAAAGGCCAGCTCTTTGATGGGGACAGCAGGACCCCAATGGGAGACATTAAGAGTTCCCGATGCCTTGGTGTTCACAGGAGGCCTGCGCTTTCTGAAACAAACTTGGGGTTCTGTGGAATAAGGGCTGTTCTGGAGGGTCCAGGGCACGGGGTCCCTTCTGTGCCTGAAAGGGACCGTGTCTTCCTCTGGAGCCCCTGGGCCAGGGCCATGCCTTCCCATCGTCCTGAAGCCCCCACGTTGGGGAAGGGGAGGCACCTTCTCTCGCCATCACATGCCCAGGGATTGCTCGATGGTCATGTGACTCGATCAAGGTGTAGCCACCTGGTCTGTCGTTGGCATTCCTGAAACGGTGATTCTGCCGGGATGCTGTGGGCTCTCGGAGTGAGGCCAACAGGGGAGGGTGTTGTCCGGGTGGGAGCCACACAGAGGGGCCCGGTCCACAGACCTCAGGCGGGTGGAGATGAAAACCCCTGTGTGCCTGACAAAGCTGGGGGTCGGGGGGCTCCCCGGGACATCATGGCCTCTGTCCGTCAGACAGACTGGCTCAGGCAGAGCTGAACAGGGGCAGCTCAGCCTTGGGAGCTGACACCATGGAGTTCCTTCCAACCCAGCTCAACACAGAAGTTGGGGGCGGGGGAGTGGCTGTGGGTGGGCACAGAGGGGCCAGGAGGGTTACATCATGGAGATTCTTCTAGAAGATAGGCGAGGGGGAGTGAGGGAGACCTGCTTCCTCGACAGGAAGGCCCACCAAGCTCTCCTTGGCCTTGGCCCGCTCACCCCTGCCCCCCGGCCCGGCAGGACTACCGCAACCCGCTGGTGGAGATGGAGCCCAAGGCGCTGAGCCTGCGCAAGTGCCAGGTGGTGTTCTTCCGCGTGAAGGAGATCCTGCACTGCCACTCCATGTTCCAGATCGCCCTGTCCTCCCGCGTGGCCGAGTGGGACGCCACCGAGAAGATCGGGGACCTCTTCGTGGCTTCGGTGGGTGTCCCCAGGCTCTTTCCCTGGGGAAAACCACCGCCTGTCTGACCTGGTGGCCGTTTGGGCCAGCCTCCTGCCTCTGCCGCTCCCCTTGTCCGGGTCAGCGGGGTCACAGGGTGGCAGGGCCTGAATCTGCCCTGGGGTCCAAGCGGGGGTGGGCATGACACCTACCAGTGCCCAGGGTGACCTTGGAGATGGCTGCAGGCGTGGTGCTGGGGGCCTCCAGGAGACCGGCCACTGTGGGCAGCCACCAGGGTCTGAAGGTCCCTGGCCGGGCACTCCCGGGTGACCACTGTTTGCAGTGCTTAAACAGACCACGTCTTGGCCCCCGGCGGATGTCCCAGGGCGGAAGGGGGGAGTGGGGGGGCCTCCTCAGCCCTGGATCACACTCCTGATCCTGGCCTGGTCTCTGCTCGGCTTTGCCGTGTCCGGCAGCTCTCAGGCCCTCTCTGACCCAGGTCCCCCCAGTGGATTGTGGGGTGTGTTAGAAATCCCTGGGCCCAGAGAGACTCATGAGCTAAGGAGGGTGATGTCAGTGGAACTCCACTTTGACCCGTCTGGGACATGTGGGTTCTGCTGAAAGAAAAAGGATTGAAAACTCGAGTGCTCAGCAGATCCGACCCCTGGCCAGTGCGTCCCGGGAGTCAGGAGCAGCACCCGCATGGTGAAGAGCCGGGGGTTTATTTTCTGGGGTGTCCTCCTCCTGCCCTGGCACGGCGGGGCTGCCGTGCCAGGGCAGGAGGAGCACCAGGCTGTCTTTGTTCCCTGCCTCTTCCTCCCTGCCACCTCGGGGTCTCCTCCTCTCCCGGGGTGACAGGTGTCCCGACCTCAGACTAGGTGAGATTCCCCAGGTGTCATCAGAGAGCTGAGGTGGGTGTCAGTGAGGGGGGCGGGCGTGACCCTCCCGTGACCCTCCCACGCCTGTTTCAGTTCTCCAAGTCCATGGTGCTCGACGTGTACAGCGACTACGTGAACAACTTCACCAACGCCATGTCCATCATCAAGAAGGCCTGTCTCACCAAGCCCGCCTTCCTCGAGTTTCTCAAGGTGGGCTGGCGGGGGCTGCAGCCCCCTCAATGGGCGCTGGCAGAGGTGGTGGGGTGGGAGGGCTTCTCAGAGGGGGGGCTTTGGCCCAGCTTCAGGTAGCGTGTTGTTTTTTTTGGGGGGGGCACCTCTTTCCTTCGGGGCTCCCACAGTCCCATCCTCCTGCCCCCCAACAGGAGGGGGATGATGAGGGACAGTTAGCCTCTTGGGATCCTGGCTTCGCCAGGCGGAAGGGGCGGCCTGTGGCCTCTTGGGAATGGGTGAGGTGATGGTGGGTCTGCCGTGGGGAGACCCAGCAGTGCCGGGGCCTGTACCTCTGGCCGGCTGGTCAGGGCGGGTCTCCAGGTATATAGCTCAGAGTGTCATTGGGCTGTCCCTTTTCTTGTTTAAAAATATATATCTTTATTGATTTCAGAGGGGAAGGGAGAAGGAGAGAAAGATAGAAACATCAATGATGAGAGAGATTCATTGATTGGGTGCCCCCTACATACTCCTTCCTAGGGATGGAGCCCACAATCTGGGCATGTGCCCTGACCGGGAATCGAACTACAACCTCTTCCTTATTTGTAAAAGGGCGAGGGGAATTTCTCAAAGGGGTGTCTTGGGGTTCTCGTGGGAGATTAGAGGTAAAAGGACCAAAGGCCTCATGTAGCTGTGGCCAGGCTCCCCCAGATTTCTTTGGGTGCTCAGTCAGGCGGGTCAGATGGAGGCCCTGCCTGCAGGGAGCACCCAGTGGAGGGTACAGGTGAGCCAGGAGCCGGGCCTCAGCTGAGGAACCCAGTGCCCTGGTCCAGGAGGGCATCTGACATGGGTCCTGGGGGTACGCTGGGATTATAGCAGGTGGAGATGGAGGAGGGGTGTGACAGGTGCAGGGTGGGGGCAAAGGTCAGAGGCAGGAGGATGGGGTCACAGGAGCACTGTTGCTGGGAAGTCAGGGGAGAGGAGGCCCAGAGGCAGCTGCCTCAGTGTGGGCGGCCCTGGACCTGCGGGACAGTGTGCTTCAGGCAGTGGGAGCTGCTGCGGAGTTTTGGGCCGGGCAGAGGGACGTGGAGGCCAGTGGACAGGCCAGTGGCAGCACCTGGGTTACCAGGGACGAGGGCAAAGATCTAGGTGACAGGTGTGTGGATGGAGTGGCAGGAACAGATGCAAGAGAGAGAACAGTAAGACCCCCGTGCCTGCCCCTCATCCTGGCCAGGCCCGGCTGCTTTCGTTTAAGTGGAGGGAATGGTTGTCTCCGTTATTGTAGAGACATGACCTCTGCAATAAATCGCTGAATTTCCCAGTTTATGCTGTTAGTCCAGAGACCTCAACCTGACTGCTCCAGTTTCTCCAGGCTGAGGGGCTGGGTGGGGACCCGTGGTGGCCGGGAGCCCCGGCCGCGGCACCAGAGACCCCCCTGGCTCTTCTCTCAGGCCCGAGGCTGAGCAGAGCGCTGGGCCCGGGGAGAGGAGCCCATCCCGGGCGGCGTCTGCACCCGGGGGCGCGGGGGCCTCGCTGCAGCGGGTCAGCCAATGACGCCACCTCGTCTTCAACAGCGGCGGCAGGTGTGCAGCCCTGACCGCGTCACGCTCTACGGGCTGATGGTGAAGCCCATCCAGAGGTTCCCGCAGTTCATCCTCCTGCTTCAGGTACCACCCGGGACTGTGCAGCCTCCTGCCCGCTCGGGGCGCGCCTGGAGGGTGGGGGCTCCCCTCTGTCATCTTCAGTCCCTGCATCTGCGGTGGACGGTGGGCGGGGCCTCTCCCCGCCCCCTCCCGCCCGGCCCCTCCCTCTTCACTCTTGGAGGGGAGCTGATTTCCCACCTCCCCATGTGGAATGCTGAGTGGCTGGTGGTGGGTGAGCCCAGGATTCTGGGAGGGAATGAAGGCGTGTGGAGCCCAGGACCTGTGGGCTCTGGGCTGGGAGGAGATGCTCAGGGAATGAGCTGACCTGGGCCACTTCAGGCTTCACAGGAAGCAGTAGGCCCCCTCCCCTCATGTCCCTGCCCCACCCCATGCCCAGGGCCTGAGACCTTGGGACATCCCTGTTAGTGTCCTCCTTTCTGTCCTCAGAGCTGATAGAGTAGCTGTCAGCATCGGTGCATCAGGGATGGGTCCACATGCTTACTATTTTTTCATTCATTCGCTGTTTCCTGAGCCCGTGCTCTATGCCAAGAACCACCTATCTGGCTGCAAGCTGAGCCTTTCAGACCCGGTCTCCAGGGTCTCCGTAGGGCCATGGAGGCTGAGGCTTTGACCTTAGCCAGGGGAGGGTCTGTGAGGGTGGGGTCTTCAGCCCTGGCTCTCTCGGCCCTGCAGGACATGCTGAAGAATACCCCCCGAGGCCACCCGGACAGGCTCTCGCTGCAGCTGGCCCTCACGGAGCTGGAGACACTGGCCGAGAAGCTCAATGAGCAGAAGCGGCTCGCTGACCAGGTGGCCGAGATCCAGCAGCTGACCAAGAGTGTCAGCGACCGCAGCAGCCTCAACAAGGTGAGTGTCGGGGGCTCCACACCTGCGTGGGTGCCCTCACCTGTTCTGCAGCCTGGATCACCTCTCTGCCTCCTGCCTCGTGGCCACCACCAGGTGGCAGTGTTCTCTGAGGAGGGGCTTCCTTGCTTCTCTTTGTGCTCACAGACCTTACCTAGAGGATTAGTCTCACTGGCCCCCCACATTCATTACTGTTTGTGCTACTTTAAGATAAAAGCTCATTTTTTTTCATTCATGTCATTGCCGGTAAATGTATGGGAAATGATAACCTAATACTGTGCTTGAGCAAGTGGGCTCTTAGAGTTTGGGGTTTGAATCCTGATTTTGCTGCTGGTGCTCACTGTGTGGCCTCAGGGGAATCACACAACCTCTCTGAACCTCACTTGCTCCCACTGAAAGGAGAATTCAAAGGTGCCCGACCCCCTGGAGCAAATGAGGGAGTCGGCAAAACAGCAGGTCCGGAGTCCTTAATACAAAGTGGCTATCGTCATTATCAGTGTTATTTTATTAAAGAAGAAGAAAGATGAAAAGTCCATGCTAGGTCTTGGGATTGCACGTTAGGAATATTCTAGCGTGCCCCCACCCACAAAAAAAATCTTAAAGACCCCTGTTTTTAAAATACAAAGCCAGCCCCGCTGGTGTGGGTCAGGAGGTCACAGTTCAATTCCTGGTCAGGGCACATGCCCGGGTTGTGGGCTCGATCCCCAGGAGGGGCCATTCAGGAGGTAGCTGATTGATGACTCTCATCATTGATGTTTCTCTCTCTCTCTCTCTCTCCCTCTCCCTTCCTCTTTGAAATCAATAAAAACACATTAAAAAAACCCAAAACAAAACAAAACACAAAGCCAGTACAAAAAAGTCACTTCCGAGAGCCACCTGCTGGCAGACGTCAGTCCTCTGTGTCCGAGGGGCATGTGACCTTGGCTGCCTGTGTGCATACGTACCCAGATCTGTACCGCGGGCTTCTCTCACCTACCGGAGGGCGGAAGTCGGCCCAGATGGTCCGGGTGAGGCGACCCCGCCCAGGGCACATTGGCCGGAGCGTCAGTCGGTCCTCTTTGGGGAAGTGACTTTGTGCTGGGTCATAAGGAGGTGCTCAGGTCTTTTTTGGGGAAAACTGGGAGACTCTGGGCTCTGTGGGCCCGAAAGCAGAACTAAGGCCGGTGACTAAGGCCAGGGAGATTTCAGCCACGCGGGTGGGATTTTTGTACAGGAAGGGTTGTCAGGAAAAAGCAGCCCTTTCCAGAAGGACTGCAGCCTTCCCATATATAGTGCTCTCACCCACAGGGCCATTTACTTTTTATTTTTAAATCTTTTCCACAGCCTGTGAACCTGGGCTGGGATAAGACAACCTGCAGGGCTCCTACATCTTAAGACTCTCCCACCTCAGGCCAAATTCAGGCTGCTCATACGTTTTTGGGCCCACACAGTAGTTAAAAAAATAATTAAAAAAATGGAGCCTTAACCAGTTTGGCTTAGTGGATAGAGCATCGGCCTGCGGACTAAAGGGTCCCAGATTCGATTCCAGTCAAGGGCAAGTACCTTGGTTGTGGGCACATCCCCAGTGGGGAGTGTGCAGGAGGCAGCTGATCAATGTTCCTCTCTCATTGATGTTTCTAACTCTCTATCCCTCTCCCTTCCTCTCTGTTAAAAAAAAAAAAAAAAAAAAAAAAAATATATATATATATATATATATATATATATATATATATATATATAATATATTTTTTTAAAAAAAGGAATTAGTTGCGAACATTTGAAAATGGAGAGCTATCCCATACAATTCAGACTTGTGGGTCCTCCTAAAGGATCGGAAGAGCTGGGAAACCTATAGGTGTTGGGCCAGGAACTTCCTACATGGTAGCCCCTCCCCACGTTTCCCAGTGAGGTTCCCTGCTCGCCCCACAGGCATCTGGGTTTGCTTCACCTGTTCCAGGAGGAAAGAGATGGGGAAAAAGATGGGGGAGAAGACAGAGCCTCCTCCTGGGGGGACGTCCCCAACTGTGATTGATCAAGGTGGGCATGAAGGCTGGGCGCCATCCTGTCCTCTCCCTGCCTCTGGGCAGGAGACCCTCTAGTAACGTCCATGCCTTCCATTTTGGAATGTCTCTGGAGAAAAAGACTTCATTCAGCCCAGCCGTGGCCACCCATGCTTTGGAACTTCTCTGTCTTCTGTGCTAGCTCCTCTTCTATAACCAGGAGGGTTTTTCTTGCCTCTGCTCACGCACCTGTGCAGCTGCAGTGGAGAGACTGTGGGGAAAGGAAGCCCTTTGCCCTAGCAGTTACTCTGGGAAGAGCCATCTCTTCTATTCCGCTCTGTCCCCCAGGGGGACCCGGGCAGGAAGGCGTGGCGGCCATTGGCTGGAGGTCAGGAAAACCTGTTGGTGTTGGGCAAGGAACTGCAGGCTCTGAGTCTGTTTCTCATGTAGGGGGTGTGCTTGCCAGGTATGGATGCTGTGAAGAGGGTGGTGGCGGCCGCCCCCATGCCTTCCCCTGCCAGGGCCCCCTTGGGCAATCTCAGCCAGGCCAGTGGCTTTCCCCTGGTCCATCGCCCGGGGGAAAGCAGAAGCGAAACCGGGTGGGCCCCAAACGGAACTGAGCAGCTATTTCATAATGTGCCTGCTCGGGACCCTCCGGGGGCAGTTGTGCAACATCTGGGTTTTCTCTTTCTTGTTCAGTCTGCCGAAGGCCAGGGGGTGGTTGCCAGAGGCCCAGGGGACTTTCCTCTTCCAAGTTCTGGGTCACGGCACACTTGGCAGTCTCTCACGGGCCCGCTGCCCTCAGGGTCCCAGCCCTGCCTCTGAGCTGGGCCAGCTCACTGGTAGAAGTAGAGGGAGGAGGTCGGCCTTGGCAGTTATGGGGGGAACCTGAGGAACCTCGAATCTTTTTCTTGTGTTCGGAGCAGTGGGCTCTCCCCTGACTTCGACGGCCCAGCCAGGAGCTGGAGGGACAGCGCCCGTGGCCTGGCTCCATCCAAGCTGTGTCTTGGAGGTCCCCTCACCTCTGGGATCTCCGTTTCCTCCTCTGGGGATGGGCATGGCCTGGGGACCGCTGAGCAAATGAAACGAGAAGCAGAATGCTTAGTGCCGAGCTCCGTGCCCGGCGCACAGTAGGGTTTCGTACTGTTTGCACCTCTCTGTTGACACGAGACGCTTGGTTTTGTTTTTTGAGATCGACAGGCATTTTTCCAGGAGGGGTTTGGGGGGCTTTGCCCTTTCCCTGGTGAGGGTGGGAAGGATGGGGGGAGAACTGTTGCCCTTGGAGTCATGGGTTTTGGGAATGAATTTTGCTAAACTCCCCCCCCCCCCACCTGCAATATTCCTATTGGTAAAAAGATGTTTTCCCAGGGGAACCCCCAGGTGGGATGGTGGTCCCAAGGCTGGAGGGGGTTCTGGGTGTCCAGGCTGCAGAGAGGCCTGGGGCTCGAAGGCCCTTGGGCCACCTCAGAGGGTCGCCTAGTTGACCAGCAGACCCACCCCGCTCCATTGGGAGCCCTCCCCAGGGGCGAGAGTGGACAAGGCTGTTCAACAGGTCAGGGTGCAGGGACCGGGCCGACTTCCAGGCTGGGGTCTCCCTGCGTGAGGCCACACCTCTTCCCAGGGAGCTCGGTCACAGACAGCAGCAGTGGGACAGCTGCCATCTCTGCAGTGTCAGCTCCGGGGGTGTCCCCCCTGCACTGTCACAGGGCCGGGGCGCAGAAGGGCCCGCGCTGGCTTGTAATTTGTAGTAACTTGAATGAGGGGCACATTTCCATCTCACTCCGGGCTTGGGAAGTTAGGCAGCCACATCTGCTCATGTGTTACCATGGTGACCTGAGGGTAGAGTTTGTTGCCCCACTTGACAGCTGAGGTGTGGGCAGGTGGAATGAGCCCCTGGATGGCTTCCCAGCTGGTGCTCGGGGAGCCGGGGCTGGGGTCCCTGTGGTGCTGGTTGGATGGGGTTGCAGAGGGACGGCTGCAATGGCTGGCTCACTGAGAGGGATGTGCTGCCGGGCAGGGTGGGTGGTCAGGGGACCCAGCCTGTGGCCCTCCCAGGGCCTCCTGTCACCTGGAGGTGAAGGGCGAGGCCCTGCCTCCTCTGCCTCTCCCAGCCGCGGTCTCCTTTTGGCCAGAGAATTCTGGGTCTTCGGCCCAGTGATGTCCGTGTAACCGCCTGCACGCTTGTTAGTGTTGACCTTGATCTGTCCCCCTCCACCAGCTGTTGACCTCGGGCCAGAGGCAGCTGCTGCTCTGTGAGACACTGACGGAGACGGTGTATGGTGACCGCGGGCAGCTGATCAAGTCCAAGGAGCGCAGGGTCTTCCTGCTCAACGACATGCTGGTCTGCGCCAACATCAACTTCAAGTGAGTGGCCGGGCCCGCCCCCCTTAGGGACCTATTCCTGTCCTTCCCAGTCCCTCGGCCGGCCCCTCCTTGACAGGGTCCCTCTGATGGCCCCTCTGTGACAGCGTCCCAGGGAGCTCAGCTGAGGTCTCTGATACACCGGCTTCCTCTCCCATCCCTCCTGGCCTGCTCTGTTCCTGGTCTCAGAGCCAGGAAGCTCCTGGAGAGGTCACGGGGTCATGGGGGACCCTGGCCTTTGGGAGACAGCTGTCCGTTGCACAGTGTGGTCGGTTCTGGTCCCCGAACAGCTTCTCGAGTTCTGACCACTCTGAAATTCATGAGGTTCTCCCTGTGTCCAGCTGCCCTGGTTCCCATGGCTCTTCCCCCTGCTGGACCTCCGTGTTTCTCACACGAGCCTGGGCCTGTCCCCCCACCGCCCAGAGCATCTTCTTGCGCAGGAGTCTGGGCGCTGCTCCTGGGTCAGAGGTCAGAGGTTGTAGAAATGCCCGGAGCCGGCTGCCAGGCTGTGCCCAGAGGGGTTGGAGCCCTGGACAGGGGGATGGCGATTCTTTTTTTTTTTTTTTAAATATATTTTATTGATTATTTACAGAGAGAAAGGGAGAGAGATAGAGAGCTAGAAACGTCGATGAGAGAGAAACATCGACCAGCTGCCTCTTGCACACCCCCTACCGGGGATGTGCCCACAACCAAGGTACATGCCCTTGACCGGAATCGAACCTGGGACCTTTCAGTCCGCAGACCGACGCTCTACCGCTGAGCCAATCCGGTTTCGGCGATGGTGATTCTTTAGACTGGAGTCAGCAGACTTGTGGCCCAGGAATCTTTTCACGTACGCCATTCACCCAAACACACAGGAGACATTTGTTGTTCTTGAAAATGTGAGGATCCCACGTTTGGGGCTCACGTGGCCCAGGGCATACGTGTCTCCTCTCCTGCTGTCTGCTGTCCCAGCAGCTGTTCGCTCACCCGTATCCCTGGTTTGGCCTTGTAGGTGGTAGGGAAGATGGCCTTTTACCAAAGGAACAGCAGCTGGACCTCTCCAGCCGGGCTCCTGTCCGCTTGTGGAGGGAAATCTCTGCTCGCAGTGTTGAATGCACTTTAGAAACACCCCGGACACACAGTGTGGCTACAACAGCCAACACCCCCGAGGGAAAGCAGTCACCGTAGTGAATCCCAGCCTGGCGCTCCCACTTCTTCTGCCTGGAGCACCTGTGGGGTCAGGGTGCCCACGGAGCCTGGCTTAGATGTCACACCCAGGGTTGGCTGTGCACCTGCCTGTGACCATAGCCAGGGTCCTGGTGCAGAGGAGGGGATTGCCCATGGCTGCAGATTCCATGCCCAGAGGGGGAGTGAGCAGGGCTGTTTGGGGACTTGCGCACTATTCACCCATCAGATACTCAGTGAGCCCTTGCTTTGTGCCAGTCCACACGTAGGAACTCGGGCAAGGAAGCCTGAGTCCCAGAGCAGAGCGGCAGCCCGCTCTCCCGCACTCTCATTTTTAAGTTCCATTGATGTCCTAGGTCAGTGGTCGGCAAACTGCGGCTCGTGAGCCATGTGCGGCTCTTTGGCCCCTTAAGTGTGGCTCTTCCACAAAACACCACATATGGGCGCACACGTACAGTGCGATTGAAACCTTGTGGCCCATGTGCAGAAGTCAGTTCAGCTCTCAGAAGAAATATCAACCGTTGTATTGTTGATATTTGGCTCTGTTGACTCATGAGTTTGCCAACCACTGCTAGAAACTGTTCTGACCTACACCGTCTCTGCCCACCTAGCATGATGAGAAAGTGAGATGGGGATGCTAGTCGCCACTTTGAGGGGCGAATCAGTCTGGGTGACTTGGGGTGAGTCCTGTGACCTGTCTGAGCATCAGTGTCCTCTTCCGGAATAATAAAGGGTTCCTGCAGGGCCGTGTGGGAAGAGGTGCCTGGAGGCCAGTCCCCTGCCCAGGAAGCAGGCCCTACAGGGGGTCCCCTCTGCCTACCCCCGGCTGGCCCTCAGCAGTCTCATTCCCTGTAGAAATTGCTCGGTAACAGTAACCATCTCTCCCTCCTTCTTGTCCCTTTCCTCAGGCCTGCCAACCACAGGTAGGGGCGTGGGGGCTTTGGGGGCAGCTGATTCTGGATCTGGGGCTGGGCACAGGGTGCCTGGTGCTTTTGCCTTGGCGACGGCTCCCTCCCCTGCCCGGCTTGGTTTTGGCCTGAGGCGTTGTGCTGGGCGGTGAGGTGCCTGGCTGAGCTGCCGTGCTGAGGAGGGGCATCTGGGCTGGCCCGGGGCTGGGGTGCTGCTGGCTCTCCAGGCCTCCGTCCATCTCTCCGTCCCTTAGGGGCCAGCTGGAGATCAGCAGCCTGGTGCCCCTGGGGCCCAAGTACGTGGTGAAGTGGAACACGGCCCTGCCGCAGGTGCAGGTGGTGGAGGTGGGCCAGGAGGGCGGCGCCTACGACAAGGACAACGTGCTCATCCAGCACGCCGGCGCCAAGAAGGCCCCCGCCTCGGGCCAGGCTCAGAGTGAGTACCGCCCGGTGCTGCCCGGGGAGCACCTGCTCAGGCTCCGGGGCCCATCCGGGGGCCCCCCAGGCCAATGGGCCACTGGGCCCAGAGCTCTTGCTGGTTTACAGCCCCATACACCCACACACAGCCCAACCCCTGTGAGCATACGCACATCCCACAGCCGCACCTGCACACATAGGACAGGTGCTCCCTGCCCTGCCCGCTCCAGCCCCATGTGCCCCCCCCCCAACACACACGTGTGCACACACGTACCTGCACAGGCAATGACTTGGAGTCAGGAAGCTGACTTCCAGTCCTCGCCTGGGCATTGCCTGCCTCCCTGAGGGATGCCGGCAGGTGTCACCTCCTCTCTGTGCCTCAGTTTGCCCCTCTGGACAGTCAGGGAGGGTCTCAGGTGACACTAATCCTGCCCCTACACCCTCAGGGTCCAGGTCAGGGCTTCCTGGCCCCGCCCGGGTCCTCCTTCCCTTGTCCTGACCATCCGAGCTCAGGCGGCCCTTCCTCAGGGAGCCTTTTCAAATTCCTGTGGCCTGGACCTGGTGCCGCCCCCCCCACCTTGACCCCCACTTTCCCCTGACCCCACCTCCCCATGCTCTCAAGGCTAGAGCATTGGCTGCCGTTTTGCCCTTGGTGTGATGGTAGCCCTGCCCGGAGCTGGTTCCAGGGGTGTTAACAGCCGTTTGCCAAATGAATGAAGGGTGCTAACCGCAGAGCCCGCAGAGAGGAGCACTCAGCCAGGAGCACCTTCCGCAGGCTGGGAGGGTGCTTGGCTGCACTCCCTCCCCGCACAGGGTGTCCGGGCTCGGCTCAGGCTCTGGACTCTGTCCATCGCCTGACCCTGGAGGTTGCCTCATGGGGCTGTTGCCCATTCTGGAAGCAGGGTGATTGCATCATCTACTCTTGCCCTTGGAGGGCTGGCCGGACAGCCGCACCCATGTGCGGGGGCTGCGTTTCTTCCCCTGGGCTGGGAGGCGGGAAGGGCCACCTGCAGCCTCTGGGAGGGGCTCCGGAGCCACCTGCAGCCCCAGCTCTACTCCTCCCGCTCCCCCCCCCCCCCCCCCTCTGAGACCTCCTTCAACTGCTGTCTGTCTGTGCTTCCTCCTGAGATGACAGTCAAATGCTGCCAGACCCCCTTTCAGGGGGAAAAGTTCTCATCGAACCCCAGTTGGCCGTGAATGATTTTTTATTATATTGTTATTCAAATGTGTGCAAATATCAGGCTAGGTATAATTGACGCCTTATGCTCAGACCCTTTGAACACCCATAAAACCAAAACAAAAACCACAAATGGGACAAAAATGAAGCTGCAAAACCATAAAATTCAAACGAGCAGCATTAATGCCATGGGCGGGGGGTGCTGTTTTGCTGGCACCACATTGCTCACAATATGGATGTAGCCTCCTACGGGGCAGGCTCTTTGCACCCACGACCCAGGGTGCCGTATGGTGACCCGCATTCCCGCCGGCGTACCTGTCGGGGTCCCTGCAGAGCCCACCCTGCCCTTGGTTTGGTATGAGCCATCCCTCCCTCCCCTGGCCACCTTCTCCCTGCTCCCTGGTGGCCATTCAGCTCGCCCTGCTCAGTACCAAGGCCCACGGGAGCCCGGACTCTGTGCAGCGCACGTGGCTTTGAAGTCACCCTCTCCAGATGACTCCGGATGGGCATCAGATTTTTAGATAATCATCTCAATGACACCCCAAAATAACTCCCCTTGCAGGAGTCCGTGGATCTCAGCTTGAGAAGCTGTGGCCTAGAGAATACAGCCCACGTTCCCTCGCGTGGCATAGAAGGACTTCTCCGTCCTGTCCTGCGGGCTCCTCCTGCTCTGTCTCTTGCTGTCCATCTCCCAAGACCCCGGCACTCCCTTTGTGTCATCGGTAGAGATCTGGGCATCCATCCCCCCAACCCCCCCCGCCATCACTGTCTCATTGCTCTGATAGCATTCTCCTTAGTACCTCCTGTCACCTGTGGCTGTAACTGACTGCGTCCCCAGTCTTCCCCTCCCCCCAGGTCATACACTCCAAAAGTGGGGACCCTGTCTTGTTCACACCTGTCCCTCTCACACCTGGAATGGGACCTGGCACATAGTAGGTCCTCAGCATGCTTTTGAACAACTTGCTGTTCACAGGCTTCCTCAAACCACAGTGCCTTTGCACATGCTGTTCTCCTTCTTGGCAGTGCCCACCCCTCTCCTGGCCCCATGAGGGCTCCTCGTATCTTGCAGGCAGAATTGGTTCTGTCTTCTGGTCGCCGGTGACCCTTTGTCGGGAATGAGTGTGCCCCGGACATTCCCTGGGCTGGCCCTGTGCTCCCCGGTAGACAAGAGCCTGGGAGTGTTTCTTTCTGTCTCTGCTGCCCTGTCCCCAGGGCGACAGCTCTTCCTTTCTGCGGTGCGTGGACACTGGGGTTCTCATTGGCGTCTTCCCGCTCCTGAGCTGACCTGGCCTCTCTCTGCCCAGGTAAGGTGTACTTCGGCCCCCCGCGGCTCTTCCAGGAGCTGCAGGACCTGCAGAAGGACCTGGAGGTGGTGGAGCAGATCACTGTCCTCATCGGCACGCTGCACGGCACCTACCAGGTATGAAGCGCTGGCCTGGCCTGCGGGGCTCCGGCTCCCACCCCTGGGCAGTCCCAGACCAGCAGGCAGAGTGGAGGCTCTCCTCCTGGCCCAGGCTGTGCCTCTGAGTTCCCCCACCAGCAGGAGTGGCCACGCCCACTGCCTTCACCTAGAAG